>NC_086446.1:501041981-501641981 GCF_028390025.1 Pseudophryne corroboree | reverse complement strand
AAAGGGGTCTCAACCAGGTCGTACCCGGGAAGGACCCATGCACAAGTCCCGGGTGCGACCCGGTATAGCGATGTGAAAGCGGTATAAAAAGCATTAGCACTGCAGGAGCAGTTATTTTTTCTGACATAGCTCCAACCATAATACGCAGTGACGCGTAGATATCTTATTGGGATGCGGTCAAGATGCCGCCATCGAAATACCGACGCCGGAATCCCGACCACCACAATCCCGACATATTCTCCCTCCGTGGGTGTCCACGACACCCATAGAGGGAGAATATAATAGTGTGCCGGGCGTAGCGAAGCACCGTGCCCGCAGCGTGGCGAGCGAAGCGAGCCCGCAAGGGGCTGCGTTCCGCTCGCCACCCCTGTCGGGATTGTGTGGTCGGGATTCCGGCGTCGGTATTTCGACCACCGGGATTCCGGCCGGCGGCATTTAGTACTGATCCCATCTTATTCACATCACTCCCTGCAACATGGGAGCTTACAATGTAACATTTCCACATCCACAAATATATTTTTTGGCCTTTAGTACTAACTTAACGACACTGGAAGGCTGATCTCCAGGAGGAATTGAACCCATGACACCAGTACTGTGAGGCAACATACCTCCCAACATGACCCGCTCCAGGAGGGACAAAATGCTCTGCTTCTGGACTTTAATCTTCATTTAAGATTGCCGGCACCTGTGTTGAACAGGATAATGGATAAAACAGGTGTTTCGCCACAGGTGCTGGCAATCATAAATTAAGAGGGAAGTGCAGGAGCAGAGCATTCTGTCCCTCCTGGAGAGGGTCATGTTGGGAGGTATGAGGCAGCAATGCTAACCACTGCCAATCCATGTTGCACATAATTGGCAGTTTTGCAAATTACTGAGGAAATTGACCAGCTTGCATTTTTGTCTTTTATAACCATATATATCTAATATTTGCTTGCTGATAAGGGACTCTTATGTATACAAAAGACACTTGTAAGTGAGGGCCACATGAGTGCATATTGATTTACAGATTTAGACAACAGTGATAACAAGGAGGATTTTAGCTGATTGCAGATAAGAAGGATGTTAGTAGCAGCAGCCCAGAGGGTTGTAGAGAAAACCTGCAGGTATTACAGAGGGCAGTGGGGGTTGGAGTGAAGTAACCAGCAGCAGGGAAAACAGGTAGTCAAAAGAAACAGGCGGGAGATTATAGATAAAATGCATTTTACCTCAGTAATTCCCAACCTCGGTCCTCAAGACACACTAACAGACCAGGTTTTAGTGATATCCAGGTTTCAGCACAGATGCTTAAATCACAATAACTGAGGTACTAATTAAGTCACCTGTGCTCAAGCCTGGATATCACTAAAACCTTGTCTGGTAGTGTGCCTTGAGGACCAAGGCTGGGAATGCCTGTCTTACCTGAATGACAGGAAAATAGGGTGTTTCCTCCACAACGCTGTTCTCCTGTCTAGTCAAGTGGAGAGACTGTGATGCAACCCTCTCCACCTATACTACTGCAATCGTTACAGTGCAAAAAGGTAAAATATCAGACCCTCCAACATGACCCGCCCCACTAGGTACAAAATGCTCTGTTTCTGGACTTCCCTCTTAATTTATGATTTCCATCACCTGTGTTGAACTAGATAAATGATAAGAAAGCTGTTTCTTCACAGGTGATGGCAATAATAAATTAAGAGGGAAGTCCAGAAACAGAGCATTTTGTACCTAGTGGGGCGGGTCATGTTGGAGGGTATGAAATATATGAAAAGATAAATATTTAATAAAAAATATAGCTCTCCCATTATTGATAGGTTCTCAGTCTTTTCTGTGTCTTAAGGTACATACACACTGGGCGTTTTTGCCCAGCGTGTATGCATACCGATGATCGTTGACATCGCTGGGCTGAAAAGTGCTCAGTGCATACACACTGAGCGCTTTTCCACCCTGCCCAGCGATGTCAGCGGGGGTGAGCAGCTTTCCATAGCAGGACGCTATGGAAAGTCGCTCACCCCGCCTATCATCTACTGGTAATACCAGTAGATGAACGGCGGCCGCCAGCGATGAAACGGGAACGCGCATCAGCGCTCATCCATACACACTGGGCGGCTTTGAGCTGAAAGCAGCTCAACACACCAAAAGTGTGCTGCTTTCAGCTCAGAATCGCCCAGTGTGTATGGGCCTTTACACTGACTGAATGGAAAAGATCATGATTCGTAATAGCTTAAGGGCTAGTTAAGAGTTTTTGCAGAAACTATGCTGTGTTCCAGTTTGCATAAAGACATTAGCAATTAAAGGGTCATTACCAAGTCCGATAAGTATAATTTTTTATTGCTGAGAGTGAACTCTAATGCAAAACTCTTAAATGAACTCTAATGCGGGGCGGGATGCATGACGCATCGCATTGTAATGCATTCCACCACTCATTGTTGTGTGCATGAATATTTCAGCAAAGGACAACTCTTCCGATGAGTGCAGTCCGTTGCGTTGTGGGTTGGATGGCCAATCCCGGGATCGGCGGGATCCCGGCCTAAAATTAGTGTCTGAACATTGTCATTAATGAATATAAAATATTACGAAATACAAAATAAAAGTATAAACGTAGAGAGCTGTAAAGGGTTCTACACACTGGCAGATAAAATGCACGATATGAACGTTCTCGTTCATTAATAAACGAGAAGTCCTTCATATCGTGCAGTGTGTAGGCACCAACGGTTAACGATGCACAGCCCCGTGCTCGTTAATCGTTGGTGCCCCGTCGCTTATGCATGCAGGCCAATATGGACGAGATTGTCCATATTAGCATGCATTGCTATGGAGTCGGGTGACAGGGGGAGTGAAGAAACTTCCCTCCCCCCCCATCGCCGAGTTGCCCGTCTGCCGTATTGGCGGTCCAGCAGCGGGTCGCCCAGTCTGTAGGGCCTATTAGATGAGAGTCTGCATACAGACACAAGACTGCATGCGCCTTACAGCAATGTAGATTCTATACAAAAATAAAATAAAGCTGTGTATGAACTCTGAAATGTTTACATTTGTTATATTTATAATGCATAAAAAATGATGAATCTCTAGACGCATAATAGGTATGATTGTGCTATTGTGGTTTTTTTTTTTTTTCTCTTACTGGTGAAACATTTTCTCTCAAAACTTGGTGGATATGGAACAGTAGCCAAACAAAAAGTCTATTATGTAATGGAAAAATTAACTCAACACACACCTCTGTGTCTCACTTAATAAAACAAAGACAAAAGTAACAGTCTGGCCTGGAAAATGTCCTAGTAAATGCATTTTTACTCTTGAAAAGTTCTGAAGGTTGTTAGGTTTATTATTGAAAGATTGGGAGTTTTCTGGCCAAGTTTTTCTGCCGAGAGAACTCGGGAAACATTCCAGATTTCAAGGTATGTATTTTCAGCTTACTGTAGAGTAGTAGCTCTCTACACCAGTATCTGCATGTAATGTGAATAAGCTGCTCTCCCAGCTCAGTATATGCCTGAAGGAGCACAAGATGGCCGTGCCTGCTCTCCAGTCATGCAGGGTGCACAAGATGGTCACACATGGTCTTATGCAGGGAGCAAAAGGTTTTGCTGCAAGGTCAAACTCCTTTCTTGTAGACAATAGGTCAGCTGGAGGTACATTCCTATACTTCACCGCTGACTCCCTCCCTAAGAACATTATTTCTGACAATCTTCAACATGTGGGAAGAAACCCCTACCAAAGGTTTGCATTAGTACTGTAGTTACTTCACCGAATTTACTAATTTCTATATAAGGGAAATTACTTAGTTCTGTTGTTTAGGGTTGGGAAAAAATACATCATCCCCATATTAATCGACATTAGTGCCTTATGATGTTAAATAAGCATGTCAAGTAAGCGAATGGTTGCATGTTCTTCTGTATGTCTATTTTTCAGAGAATTGGGGTAAGTTAAAAGATAACAAAAAAAAATAATCTAAACAAAGGGTACTTTTATATCCATGCTACAACATAATTAAAAAAAATATAGGAATTTGAATAATAATTTCATTTTTAAACAATACCCACTAGAAAGTTTGTGTGTATATACATAAATAGGGGTAAATGTATTAGCTTTTTGTAAAATGGGTACTAGAAATAAGGACTCATAAGGCAAGTCTTCCAGTAAAACACAGTCTCTTTTACTGGCAGCAGACACTGTGCATAGCATACACAGGCTTGGGCACGGACACACAGGTACATAACTTAAAATAAATGAACAAACAAACATAAAGATCCCAACAGTCATCGTGCTTATCAGTTATTCTGCTGCAATGACCTGCAGCCATCATCTGCCATGCTCTCCTGGCAGAGCCAGCGTCCACAGTCCCTGGCACTATAGAACTTTGAAGCTTGGGTGACCTCACCGCTGACCGCAAAGTTCCCACTATTGAAGATAATGGAGAGGCTTTGCGATGCGCTGTCTGACAGCTCAGACGCACATAGCCAATCAGGAGAGTGCCACGACGTGGTGCTCCCTGATTGGCTGAAGGAACCCTCTGTGACAGGAGTCATGGGGGGTCTCAGCATTCGGGGAAAGGGGTCCCATGTGTAAACATGGGACCCCTTTCAGTCCGTGTGGATCAGGTAAATGCGGTTTGTTTTTTTGCCAAGTACGTGGATTACAAAAAAAGAACAGGACACTGGATTTAGGTGAGTATAATTTTATTTTCAGGTACCCCGGATTCTACTTGGAGACATGTGGACAGAGTCGGCGTGTCAACATAGGTAAGTATGTGTGTCGGTATGTATGTAATAAAGTTTTACTTTCACGGTGTCTGTGTCCTGTTTTTATTTGGGTATTTTTTTTTGCAGTAGAACTACAGGTACCAGCGGGACCGTTTTACCCCCGCATGCTGGTGCTTGTGGTTCTCCAAGTACCAGCTTGCGGGGGAGGCTTGCTGGGACTTGTAGTTCTGCTGCAAAAATCAATATTCTTTTATTTTTACACATGGCTATCAGCCCTCCATCCGCAGCCCTTGGATGGGGTGGGGGGGGGGGGGGGGGGAGACAGCCTCAGGCTTCACCCCTGGCCCTCGGGTGGCTGAAGGGGGGGACCCCTTGATTTAAGGGGTCCCCACTCCTCCAGGGGTGACTAGTTGGGTATTTAATGCCACGGCCGCAGGGACCGATATAAAAGTGTCCCCCGGCTGTGGCATTATCTCTCCAGCTAGTGGAGCCCGGTGCTGGTGTAAAAAACACGGGGGACCCCTACGTCTTTTGTCCCCCGTATTTTTTGCACCAGGACCGGACGCAGAGCCCGGTGCTGGTTCTAAAATTACGGGGATCCCATGTCAATTTTTTCCCCGTATTTTTACAACCAGGACCAGCTCAAAGAGCCCGAGGCTGGTTATGCTTAGGAGGGGGGACCCCACGCAATTTTTTTTCGGGTTTAACGATTTTTGTGCCGTCCGAAAAGTCGAATCCACTTATCCGTCAATTGGTCCGTTTTTCGACAGCGGGACTGTCGAATCAGTTTTTTATTGAATATGTCGAATTCCGGCACCCGCCGGCCGGAATTCAACGGTCGAATTGTGTCTAATTTAAAAACGGGCGAAAAAATGCCGCAATTCGCCCGGAATTGCATATACCCCATAGAAACCGTTGTAATTCCTACACCGTTCACCTGATTTGGATGTAAATACCCTTAAATTAAAGCGGAAAGTCTGCAGTTAAAGCACATCTTGTTTTTTTCATTTTAAATCCATTGTGGTGGTGTATAGAGCCCAAAATATGAGAATTGTGTTGATATCCCAATATTTATGGACCGGACTGTATATATAAAAACACACAGGTTAGGACCTAATTGACTTGCACTTTTTCTTTCAGCCTATATACCGTATATACTCGAGTATAAGCAGACTTTTTCAGCACTTTTTTTTTGTGCTGAAAAAGCCACCTCGGCTTATACTCGAGTCAGCGTTATATGCCCCACAGTGCATGTGTGCCAGATATGCCCCACAGTGCCAGATACTTACTCTCCGTCGCTCCCGCGCTGTCGTCTGAAGGAGGGACACGGAGAGCGCAGCGCGCGGCTCTCCTGTGTCCCTCCTGCATCTCCGGCGTCTGTGTGGTAAAGGAAGTGCACGAACCGGCACTTCCTTTAACACACGCCGCTGCCGCCAGAGACGCAAGAGGGACACAGGAGAGCCGCCCGCTGCGCTCTCCGTGTCCCTCCTTCAGACGACAGCGACGGCGGGTAAGTATCTAGCACTGTGGGGCATATCTGGCACATCTGGCACTGTGGGGCATATCTGGCACACCTGGCACTGTGGGGCACATCTGGCACTGTGGGGCATATCTGGCACATCTGGCACTGTGGGGCATATCTGGCACATCTGGCACTGTGGGGCATATCTGGCACATCTGGCACTGTGGGGCATATCTGGCACTGTGGGGCATATCTGGCACTGTGGGGCATATCTGGCACTGTGGGGCATATCTGGCACATCTGGCACTGTGGGGCATATCTGGCACATCTGGCACTGTGGGGCATATCTGGCACTATGAGGTCTGTGTACGAGTAGAGCTGCATTTCCCACCCTAGGCTTATACTCGAGTCAATAAGTTTTCCCAGGTTTTTGTGGTAAAATTAGGTGCCTCGGCTTATACTCGAGTATATACGGTACTTCCTGCTCTAAAAAGGTAATTGCCTCGCTAAATTAAGATAGGAGGCTGGCAAGAAAGTCTGAGCCTGCTGTATTTGGCACAGACAAACCTGTATTTGGCACAGACAAACCTGTGTCCACATCTAAGATGCAGAACGGACCAATTTTCAGTGCCACATGCAATTCTAGAAGATGATACTCTCTGCACCAGTGTCTCTTCATAATGCCTGCAAGCTGCATTATAAGCAGCACAGCAAAGAATAGGTGTACATTACTATCATTAGCATAAAGGGCATATCTTGCTTAAGAGAAACAACTGTGACCACCAACTACTTTTATTCAGATTATTACAAATTCCAGCTCAGGGAAATTGGCTCAACTCTGCCACAAAAGGGACTTTCTGCAGCAACCCAATTAAAATAAAAGCACACACAGCTACTCATACATGCACACACATTCCCTGGCATTTTAACTTGTGTTATTTCTGGAACGATGTCGCCAAACAAAGGGGTCTTTATTCTCTGCTGACATCACTTACAGGAAGAACTTCTCCCAAGTTTTGAATTCTGTCATCTGTGGTCATTAAGTGTGGATTAAAAATTATTAACTGGAAATAAGATAACAGCAAAACAAAAAAACGTTGTACATTAGGTTGAATATTAGAAGCTCAAGTAAAAATTGCTGCCATCATCACTCAAGTGTACTAGTCATCTGCACAGCCACACAGTGGAGGAAGCCATTTTGTGTGCCTAACCAATATTTCCTGTATGTAATTATAACATTACTGAGACCTGAAAGTTAAAAAAAACCCAAATAACTTGTGCTGACCTTGGGCCTAATTTTGCTGTCCTGCGATCAGATAGTCGCCGCCTACAGTGGGGAGTGTAAATTTGCCGTGCATGTGAGCGATCACATGCGTAGCTTAGCTGCGAAAATTCACTTTGTGCAGTCTGTGTGCAACCCAAGACTTATTCCTCCAGTGCGATGAGAACAGCCTGATCGGAGCCGTAGCCGACGTCAGACACCCTCCCTGAAAACGCTTGGGAATGCCTGCTTTTCCCGACACTCCCTGTAAACGCTCAGTTGCCACCCACAAACAGCCTCCTCCTGTCAATCACCTTGCGAACGCCCATGCAAACGGATTTTTCGCACCATCCCGTTGCTGACCGGCGATGTCCGTTTCTGTTGTCAAACGCGCCTGCACATTGCGGTGCATACGCAGTTTGGACCTGATCGCCCGCTGTGCAAAAACACACAGCAGTGTTCAGATCTGAATTAGGCCCCATTTGTGTGTCGACCATTGTCACGTCCACCTTTTGACCCTGTCGACCTTTTGAACTGTCTATCTTTCACATGTCAACCTTCTGACCCTGTCGACCTAATGCATGTCTACAGTTAGTGGTAGACCTATTGTCTGTGCGGCTTTTTAGTGCAGATCTATAGTCCGGATACCAGTAATCGTGTGGAGTGAAGTGGATGTGTCACGGATTGGGCACTACTCAGTGTAAACCATAGGGATAAAAGCTTGCAAACGAACCTGTCTGAATGGGGTCTGATTAGGTGTTTTACAGAGAAAAACAAATATATGTATGACTTTGTGATGTACAAGGTTAGCAACACTGATTAAAGTGCTGAACAATAATGAAATCCAAGCAATATTGTTAAATATGAGGTAATACAAATAAATCAGCAGAATGGAGAACTGGAAATAGGGCACATCCCCATAGTGCACAGACTGGCAACACTAAATGAAGTGCTGGGCAGTGTGAAGGTACATTTCACAAACAAGGTTATTAAAACCTGTGCATCTCGAAACACGTTAGCGTACCACACCTGTGCCACAAGGACATATGAAAGACCAGCCCATCTGGGTAAAGCGTAGGAGCCTCTGCAGGACACTTCGGGGAAACTCTGCATTGCTTAGACATCACCTGCAGCTCCGTCCACCCAGACTGGGTATGCTCTACACCAGGGCTGGCCAAACCAGTCCTCGAGATCTACCAACAGTTCAAATTTTCCAGACCACCTAGCTGGTGCACAGGTGTAGTCATTACTAATTAAGATGTGCTGCATTCATTCCTAACTTACAGTTCTACAGATCTCCAGGAGGCCTGGAAAACATTAACTTTTGGTAGATCTCGAGGACCGGTTTGGCCAGCTCTGCTCTACACCATTCTATGATCTTGTAAATCACATTGTGCTATATGCGAACCTTGTTCTTTAAGTGACCTGAATGTTTTCTGGATTATGTCCCAGCATCACATGTTTTATTGTAATTGGTATCTTACTCCATAACTTTTAACACCTCAGCATTGATGAAATAAACCTTGTTTGTGAAATTTCCCTGCACACTGTCCAGCACTTCATTTCGTGTTGCCAATCTTCACACTATAGGGATGTGCCCTATTTCAGTTTCCCCATTCTGCAGATTTACAATACCTTGTTTAACAATATTGCTTATATTTCATTATTGTTCAGCACTTTAATCAGTGTGGCTAACCTTGTGCATCCCTAAGCTCATCAGACAGGTCAGTTTGCAATCTTTCATCCCTATGGTTTACATTGAGTAGCACCCAACAAGTGACACATCCATTTCACTCTACACAGTTCTTTTAGGTTCTCTAGGGAAACCTTGTTGTCACAATAGGCCAGCTGACACTCAGAGAAGCGCCCGACCGTTTCCTCACCTCAGTCTTACAGTGATCTGTAGTAACAGATTACAGAACAAATGTGCAGTGTGAGGTTGCTGGCGCTACCTCCTGGAGTCATAAGAATCTTAAAGAGTGAATGAAGCCCTTGCAGAAAGCATTGGAATGCCTGTTTATTGAATTTATTATTAGTAAATAAAGAGTGGTGCATCTGTTAATGTATAATGAGAAAATCAATTTGTGCACTCTACCAAGGATACTGGCACAGTAAGAGCATACTCTGGTGGAGAATTCTGTACAATTGCAGTCTTTTAAAATATTGTAGAAATGCTACAGAATATAAAGTGCCTCAGTAGTCGTGCAATGATGCAGTTGGGCTTATGCAAAGGTTTACTACAGCTCTGGCAAGTGTCCCACAATTAGTGCTACCATCACATGTACCCAAACAATCAGACTCATTTGAAAAATAAGAATTTACTTACCGATAATTCTATTTCTCGGAGTCCGTAGTGGATGCTGGGGTTCCTGAAAGGACCATGGGGAATAGCGGCTCCGCAGGAGACAGGGCACAAAAAAGTAAAGCTTTACTAGGTCAGGTGGTGTGCACTGGCTCCTCCCCCCATGACCCTCCTCCAGACTCCAGTTAGGTACTGTGCCCGGACGAGCATACACAATAAGGGAGGCATTTTGAATCCCGGGTAAGACTCATACCAGCCACACCAATCACACCGTACAACTTGTGATCTAAACCCAGTTAACAGTATGACAACAGAAAGGGCCTCTTAAAGATGGCTCCTTAACAATAACCCGAATTAGTTAACAATAACTATGTACAAGTATTGCAGATAATCCGCACTTGGGATGGGCGCCCAGCATCCACTACGGACTCCGAGAAATAGAATTATCGGTAAGTAAATTCTTATTTTCTCTATCGTCCTAAGTGGATGCTGGGGTTCCTGAAAGGACCATGGGGATTATACCAAAGCTCCCAAACGGGCGGGAGAGTGCGGATGACTCTGCAGCACCGAATGAGAGAACTCCAGGTCCTCCTTTGCCAGGGTATCAAATTTGTAAAATTTTACAAACGTGTTCTCCCCCGACCACGTAGCTGCTCGGCAGAGTTGTAATGCCGAGACCCCTCGGGCAGCCGCCCAAGATGAGCCCACCTTCCTTGTGGAGTGGGCTTTTACAGTTTTAGGCTGTGGCAGGCCTGCCACAGAATGTGCAAGTTGAATTGTGTTACAAATCCAACGAGCAATCGACTGCTTAGAAGCAGGTGCGCCCAACTTGTTGGGTGCATACAATATAAACAGCGAGTCAGATTTTCTGACTCCAGCCGTCCTTGCAATGTATATTTTTAAGGCTCTGACAACGTCCAACAACTTGGAGTCCTCCAAGTCGCTAGTGGCCGCAGGCACCACAATAGGTTGGTTCAGATGAAATGCTGATACCACTTTAGGGAGAAAATGCGGACGAGTCCGCAGTTCTGCCCTATCCGAATGGAAGATTAGATAAGGACTTTTATAAGATAAAGCCGCCAATTCAGATACTCTCCTGGCAGAGGCCAGGGCTAGTAACATAGTCACTTTCAATGTGAGATATTTCAAATCCACCTTTTTCAATGGTTCAAACCAATGGGATTTGAGGAAATCTAAAACTACATTTAGATCCCACGGTGCCACCGGAGGCACCACAGGAGGCTGTATATGCAGTACTCCCTTGACAAAAGTCTGGACCTCAGGGACAGAGGCCAATTCTTTTTGGAAGAATATTGACAGGGCCGAAATTTGAACCTTAATGGATCCCAATTTGAGACCCATAGATAATCCTGATTGCAGGAAATGTAGGAAACGACCCAGTTGGAATTCCTCCGTCGGAACCTTCCGATCCTCGCACCACGCTACATATTTTCGCCAAATGCGGTGATAATGTTTCACGGTGACTTCCTTCCGTGCCTTAATCAAGGTAGGAATGACTTCTTCTGGAATGCCTTTCCCTTTTAGGATCTGGCGTTCAACCGCCATGCCGTCAAACGCAGCCGCGGTAAGTCTTGAAAAAGACAGGGACCCTGCTGTAGCAGGTCCCTTCTCAGAGGTAGAGGCCACGGTTCGTCCGTGAGCATCTCTTGAAGTTCCGGATACCAAGTCCTTCTCGGCCAATCCGGAACCACTAGTATTGTTCTTACTCTTCTTTGCCGTATGATCTTCAATACCTTTGGTATGAGCGGCAGAGGAGGAAACACATACACTGACTGGTACACCCAAGGAGTTACCAGTGCGTCCACAGCTATTGCCTGTGGATCTCTTGACCTGGCGCAATATTTGTCCAGTTTCTTGTTGAGGCGAGACGCCATCATGTCTACAATTGGTCTTTCCCAACGGTCTATTAACATGTTGAAGACTTCTGGATGTAGACCCCACTCTCCCGGATGAAGATCGTGTCTGCTGAGGAAGTCTGCTTCCCAGTTGTCCACGCCCGGGATGAACACTGCTGACAGTGCTATCACGTGATTCTCCGCCCAGCGAAGAATCTTGGCAGCTTCTGCCATTGCACTCCTGCTTCTTGTGCCGCCCTGCCTGTTTACATGGGCGACCGCCGTGATGTTGTCCGACTGAATCAACACCGGCTTTCCTTGCAGGAGAAGTTCCGCCTGGCTTAGAGCATTGTAGATTGCTCTTAGTTCCAGAATGTTTATGTGAAGAGACTTTTCCAGACTCGTCCATACTCCCTGGAAGTTTCTTCCTTGTGTGACTGCTCCCCAGCCTCTCAGGCTGGCGTCCGTGGTCACCAGGATCCAATCCTGAATGCCGAATCTGCGGCCTTCTAATAGGTGAGCCTTCTGCAACCACCACAGAAGTGACACCCTTGTCTTTGGTGACAGGGTTATTCGCAGGTGCATCTGCAGATGCGACCCTGACCATTTGTCCAACAGATCCCTTTGGAATATTCTTGCATGGAATCTGCCGAATGGAATTGCTTCGTAAGAAGCCACCATTTTTCCCAGGACTCTTGTGCATTGATGTACTGACACTTTTCCTGGTTTTAGGAGGTTCCTGACCAGATCGGATAACTCCTTGGCTTTTTCCTCTGGAAGGAAAACCTTTTTCTGAACCGTGTCCAGAATCATTCCTAGGAACAGCAGACGAGTTGTCGGGATTAAATGGGATTTTGGAATATTCAGAATCCACCCGTGTTGTCTTAGCACCTCTTGAGATAGTGCTAAAGCTGTCTCCAGCTGTTCTCTGGACCTTGCCCTTATTAGGAGATCGTCCAAGTATGGGATAACTAATACGCCTTTTCTTCGAAGAAGAATCATCATCTCGGCCATTACCTTGGTAAAGACCCGAGGCGCCGTGGACAATCCGAACGGCAGCGTCTGAAACTGATAGTGACAGTTTTGAACAATGAACCTGAGGTACCCCTGGTGTGCGGGGTAAATCGGAACGTGTAGATACGCATCCTTGATGTCCAAGGATACCATAAAGTCCCCTTCTTCCAGGTTCGCTATCACTGCTCTGAGTGACTCCATCTTGAACTTGAACTTTTTTATGTAGAGGTTCAAGGACTTCAGATTTAGAATAGGCCTTACCGAGCCATCCGGCTTCGGTACCACAATATAGAGTGGAATAATACCCCTTTCCTTGTTGTAATAGGGGTACTTTGACTATCACCTGCTGAGCGTACAGCTTGTGAATGGCTTCCAACACCCTCTCCCTTTCGGAAGAGACGGTTGGTAAGGCAGACTTCAGGAAACGATGAGGAGGATCCGTCTCTAATTCCAACCTGTACCCCTGAGATATTATCTGCAGGATCCAGGGGTCTACCTGCGAGTGAGCCCACTGCGCGCTGTAATTTTTGAGACGGCCCCCCACTGTCCCCGAGTCCGCTTGAGAGGCCCCAGCGTCATGCTGAGGTTTTTGCAGGAGCCGGGGAGGGCTTCTGTTCCTGGGAAGGAGCTGCCTGTTGGTGTCTCTTCCCTCTTCCTCTGCCTCGTGGCAGGTACGACAAGCCCTTTGCTCTCTTATTTTTGTAGGAGCGAAAAGGCTGCGGTTGAAAGGTCGGTGCCTTTCTCTGTTGGGGAGTGACTTGAGGTAAAAAAGTGGATTTCCCGGCAGTAGCCGTGGCCACCAAGTCTGATAGACCAACTCCAAATAACTCCTCCCCTTTATACGGCAAAACCTCCATGTGACGTTTTGAATCCGCATCGCCTGTCCACTGTCGTGTCCATAAGGCTCTTCTGGCTGAAATGGACATAGCACTCACCCGAGATGCCAGTGTGCAAATATCCCTCTGTGCATCACGCATATAGATAAATGCATCCTTTATTTGTTCTAACGACAGTAAAACATTGTCCCTATCTAGGGTATCAATATTTTCAATCAGGGATTCTGACCAAACTACTCCAGCACTGCACATCCAGGCAGTTGCTATAGCTGGTCGTAGTATAACACCTGCATGTGTGTATATATTCTTTTGAATAACTTCCATCTTTCTATCTGATGGATCCTTAAGTGCGGCCGTCTCAGGAGAGGGTAACGCCACTTGTTTGGATAAGCGTGTGAGCGCCTTGTCCACCTTAGGGGGTGTTTCCCAGCGCGCCCTAACCTCTGGCGGGAAAGGGTATAATGCCAATAACTTTTTTGAAATTATCAACTTTTTATCAGGAGCAACCCACGCTTCATCACACACGTCATTTAATTCTTCTGATTCAGGAAAAACTGTTTGTAGTTTTTTCACACCATACATAATACCCTGTTTTACGGTATCTGTAGTATCAGCTAAATGTAACGTCTCCTTCATTGCCAAAATCATATAACGTGTGGCCCTACTGGAAAATACGTTTGAATTTCTACCGTCGTCACTGGAATCAGTGCCCGTGTCTGGGTCTGTGTCGACCGACTGAGGCAAAGGGCGTTTTACAGCCCCTGACGGTGTTTGAGGCGCCTGGACAGGCATTAATTGATTGTCCGGCCGCCTCATGTCCTCAACTGACTGTTTAAGGGAAGATAAACCATCACGTAATTCCACAAATAAAGGCATCCATTCTGGTGTCGACCCCCTGGGGGGTGACATCTGCACATTTGGCAATTGCTCCGCCTCCACACCAATATCGTCCTCATACATGTCGACACCACGTACCGACACACACCGCAAACTCACAGGGAATGCTCTAATGAAGACAGGACCCACTAGCCCTTTTGGGGAGACAGAGGGAGAGTCTGCCAGCACACACCACAAAGCGCTATATATACAAGGGATATCCTTATATTAAGTGCTCCCTTATAGCTGCTTTAATATATATATATATAGCCATTAATGTGCCCCCCCTCTCTGTTTTACCCTGTTTCTGTAGTGCAGTGCAGGGGAGAGACCTGGGAGCCGTTCTGACCAGCGGAGCTGTGACAGAAAATGGCGCCGTGTGCTGAGGAGATAGGCCCCGCCCCTTTTTCGGCGGGTTCTTCTCCCGCTATTTTTCCAGTCAGGCAGGGGTTAAATATCTCCATATAGCCCCTATGGGCTATATGTGAGGTATTTTTAGCCTTGTATAAGGTTTATATTTGCCTCTCAGAGCGCCCCCCCCCAGCGCTCTGCACCCTCAGTGACTGCCCAGTGAAGTGTGCTGAGAGGAAAATGGCGCACAGCTGCAGTGCTGTGCGCTACCTTATGAAGACTGAGGAGTCTTCAGCCGCCGGTTTCCGGACCTCTTCACGCTTCAGCATCTGCAAGGGGGTCGGCGGCGCGGCTCCGGGACCGGACTCCACGGCTGGGCCTGTGTTCGATCCCTCTGGAGCTAATGGTGTCCAGTAGCCAAGCAGCAAATCCACTCTGCATGCAGGTGAGTTTACTACTTTCCCCCTAAGTCCCACGTTGCAGTGATCCTGTTGCCAGCAGGACTCACTGTAAAGAAAAAAACCTAAACTAAACTTTCTCTAAGCAGCTCTTTAGGAGAGCCACCTAGATTGCACCCTTCTCGTTCGGGCACAAAATCTAACTGGAGTCTGGAGGAGGGTCATGGGGGGAGGAGCCAGTGCACACCACCTGACCTAGTAAAGCTTTACTTTTTTGTGCCCTGTCTCCTGCGGAGCCGCTATTCCCCATGGTCCTTTCAGGAACCCCAGCATCCACTTAGGACGATAGAGAAAAGCTGTTAACATTGAGCAAATAATAATAATAAAATAATAATATCTGGGTGGCAACCGCCTCCTGAAAGCAGTCATAAGGCTGCACCCGTTGGGGTGGGTGGTACCGCCATCACTGGGTCACTACTGCTCCGTTCAGAGTGTCTCAACAGCCAACCATGCAGGGTACACGTACAGAATGTCCGAAGGTCACGCCAGCCGGCAGAGCAGCAGTAAAACTTTGCATGGGGCACAGTTAGTCAGATCCAAAGGTAGCGAGGGTCTCGCCCCCAGGGCACTCCATCCTGTGCGATAGCAAAGGCAGCACCACCGTCCTCACAGCCCTACAAATAATTGCTCCAATCTTGTAATGGCACACATTTGAGCATGCACTACATCCAACACTGGCATGTTAATTCACAGTGCTTCATCAATGGACACCTATAAATGTGCCCAAATTCACATATATTGATGCATCGCCAAGTCACACTTAATTTCTCCCACTCTTACTCGGTTTGCCACTAAATAGTTGTAATAAGTCATAATTAACAAAGAAACAAAACTTTACTTATTCAATTAAAATAAATGGGCAGAAAGTTCACACATACAAATTTAAGGGTAATTTATTTCACAACTTACAAGTCTGAGTAAAATGGCAGACTGCAATTGTACATTAAAAAATATACTTAAAAAAAACAAAAAAAAAACAAAAACATTATCCTCAGTCATTTCTTTCATAAGAAACATTCTTGAAAAAAAATTTACACCAAGCTTTTTACAAAGCATGTTAAAAACACATTGTCCACATCCGCACCATTTTCTACAGAATATGCCACATTGAATTGCTACACATTTCAAAAAGTCTTCAGACATTAGTAATAAAAAGGCAGTTTGTTCTCCTTAAGACTTGCAAAAGTCTTTACTTAAAAATAAAAAAAATAATAACTTAAGGTTTGCAAAATAAGACTTAAAAATGAGAGTCTTGTGCAGTAGCGTTTGTGGCTCGTACCTCCAACACATTAGTGTAACAGCATTTGCTGGCTGGGGGGGCAGCTCTCATTCCTTTCTACAGTCTTGATAATCACTAGTAATCCCTTCAGAGTATCTGCTGTACTTAAAGTGAACAGTCCCAACATCTGAAAGTTATGAGTAATCCAAACAAGGCAGCGATATCATTCAGTCCGTATTCATTTCACAAGGGTTTAATCCTTTATTTTTTGCTTCTAGATATATCCTTTGGAAGTCTCTGTATCGGGGTGCACAACCCAATCGGGGCTCCCCAAAGTGCATGCGTCCAGTGAACAAGAAGTCCCCCAATCCGGCTTTCACGCCACATTCTAAAGGCGTCCCAACATGTCCCTCCCAGCCCTGGCCACCTTTGCTGGGTAGAAATACCTTGCTTTTCTGTCTGTAAAGTCTAGCGACTGAAATATTTATAATGGATTCCTGTTCCTCAATGTCATTTTTTACTTCTGTGATGGAACCTTTGACAACTAGAGAGAAGGGAAAAAAAACAAACACCTGTCACACTTCATTCTAACAATATATTAAATAGTCTGAAAATTCATCAGTCATTTAAACACAGCTTTTTACAACTAATATTGCGATCCCGGAACCAAGTCATTTCATAGGCCGAATTCTCATGAATATAGGTACAGTCCACTGAATGCCTGCCTTGTTGTGCAATTCAAGAGACCTACATACTAAAACAATGATATTAAAAGCATAATTTTCTGATGAAATATTTCTGAATATCAATAGGAATCCTATGTTTGCACGCTAAATCTGGGTGATTAAAATGTAAAATGTTCCAAGTAGCAAAACTACAGTAAGCATATGTGCTGGTTGTGAATGTTCAGAAGAGGCCCACTAGGTTCTTTACAGTGCAAATATAGTGGCCCAGGAGGAATGTTGCAGTGATTGCAGGTACTATATGTATACAAGAAAAGTTTTTGTTGGCTTGGCTTTTGTTCTGCAGAAAAATGTTAACATATTTAGAATTAATTCAAGAACTTATTTAGAAGATGCAATCTTTTCTACACATTTTCTTGGTGCTAGTGTCTGCATCATATGGAACTCTGTTTTATTCAGGTTAGTTAGCAAACCAAAAAAAGCACACTAATGGGTAAAACCATGTGCACTGCAGGTGGGGCAGATGTAACAAGTGCAGAGAGAGTTATAGGCCCTACACACTGGCCGATCCGCCGCCGAGCTGCCCGACGGCGGATACGGCCAACCTGGCGGTGGGAAGGCAGTGACGGGGGGAGTGAAGTTTCTTCACTCCCCCGTCACACGGCTCATTAGAACTGCAGGCAAATATGGACGAGATCGTCCATATTGGCCTGCATGTACAGCCGACGGGGACCAGCGATGAACGAGCGCGGGGCCGCGCATCGTTCATCGCTGGAGCCTCCACACTGCACGATATGAACGTTATCTCGTTCATATCGTGCATTCATGTCGACCAGTGTGTAGGGCCCATTAGATTTGGGTGGGTTATATTGTTTATGTGCAGGGTAAATACTGTCTGCTTTATTTTTACACTGCAATTTAGATCTCAGTTTGAACACACCCCACCCAAATCTAACTCTCCCTGCACATGATATATCTGCAACCCCCCACCCCTCCCCTGCAATGCCACATAGTTTTGCCCATTAGTGTGCTTTTTTGGTTTGCTAACAAACCTGAATAAGGCCTTGTGTCGAGTCTTTGAAGATGCATGACAGAAGTGTTCCAGGATACGTCAGGCTTCTAAGAAAGTCACAGCAAATACTGGAACATTTTCTCATATGAATAACAGACAACATGGTAGGAAAATAGAAAGTGTAGAATTATAGACTATTGCTACTCACCAAAATCACTAATGCACACAGCTAGGAGGACTTCAGTGTCACTGCACGGCCGACAGGGATCTGAAATAAATAATAATAAATAATTAACGGACACAAAAATAAAATAAGCCCTTTGATTGTGTTTTGCAGCTATAGTAAGATTTGCTTCTTGTGGACTGTCCTATATTAAACATGGTAACATTTAATTTTGGGGAGTTGGGGGATTAATATGATGAGTATATCTAACATATAACCTGATGAAGCTGTGCCTATTGCACGATTACATGCATTACACAAACATGCATTGCAGCCATTTATGCTCTACAGGCATCAGCACCTAGTCTTCCAATTATCACTTTAAATAAAGAATCTGCAAATCATTTTTTGATGTGATTGATGATGTATTGGCCCCTTAATTCTCGGCCGGCTTGGTAAGCTAAATAAATGGAAAAGAAAGTTTGAGCAGGAGAATAACAGCGGTAACAAACTAGTGCAGCAGCTAAATATGACCTGAGTTAATTACACAAGCAGCTAAAACCTCACCCCAATTATTGGACATTTGAGCCTAGGTGTCCCAATCTCATTAGCATACATCTGATGTTGAGAATTACACAGATGCAGTTGCACGGAGCACTGAATTTCACAACTGGCGTTCAGCTTAAGCGCTCTGGAGTTTAATAACACTTTGCAAGTACACAAGGATTATTTGCTGAAATCATGCAAAGTATTTCAATCACCTGATGATGGAAGTGCAGTATAATACGCTGCCTGACTGGATTACACAGGATCCAGGCGGCAAACATCTTGCTAGGCAAACCCTATGCACAAATGACAAATACAACACTGCAGCAGGGCTGTCAAAAGGTGTGTGTATGTGACAGCCTTGTGGAGAGCGCAGAGGGAGGCAAGGCAGCTGTGTGGAACAGCTAAAAAAAAAAAAAAATGCCCTTCAATAATACACTTTGTACACAAGCAGGTCCCCAAAATTGCAGGTCACGACTTGCAAACAAACTTCATTGCTTAATGAAACCACAAGTCACTGAGCCCTGAGGACTCTCAGCACAAGTTGTATCAAGGATTGCAACAAATCATAGTATTGTCAAACCTAGTCTAAGTGGACAGTCCACAAAAATCCCATTATTCATTCAATTGCACAGCAATTAAACAGCATTAGATGATGCCATTTAAATTACACCTGCCACATTTACACAGTAGAGGGAACTATTTTGTGAGCTTAGAAATGCACCCAATCATTAAACCCGTAACATCACTGGAGGCCAGAAAGATGCCTAGGTAATATGCTTCATCAATGGTGTGGTCTTCGGAGGAACAACATATTCACATTAGATGCAATTAAACATTTTTTAGACCACTTGAAGCTAGTTAGACAGGTTTTTGCTTCCGAATAGCTGGACGCACAATTGGTAGGGGAACGGATGCTTCACAGGGACATAGCCACACTTTGTATTGTGTGACCATGTCCTGCTTATGTGTGCTTGCCACCATGCATGCAGACTGCCCCAATTTGGGACAAGAAAACATTGGGAGGTATGAAAATATATGGAGCAAGCCAGAATAATAACAGTAAACAGTCATAGAACGGAATCTGGACAAGTGTCAAATACAAGCTGCATTTGATGAAGGGCCATCAACAGGTTCAACTACCCTCAATGCATCCTTGTTGCAGTCTACAATGATTGCCCGATACAGAGATGCTTATCAGTGCATGTAGAACACACAGAAACAAGATACATGCTTTCATAGGTTTGGCTACACGGACTGCTAAAAACGGTTCTTTTCAAGTTCAGACAAGTCTCTCTGCCTATAAAAGATTGGTAGCATGCACAGCTGTAAGCATCTTTCAGGCCCAGATAGAAAGACCCTCAAGACAGTTGGACACAGAAAGTTGAACGCTGGAATACCAGCATGCAAATTTTATCTGGAAGAGACCAAAATCTCTTCTTAGGGTTATCCCAACAAGCTTCTATTCATTAGATTCAAAAGAGCAGCGTTTTATTGCATCTCAGGGGACTGTAATTCAACTAGTTTCAGGATAACACCGGCATTGTGCAGGTCAGCTGCTGAAACCTATGGGGAATTTCTTTAAAAAGATTCTGACAGTATCCTTAGGTAACCTGAAGCAGTGTCTTTGCAGAATGCTCCATGCACGCTGCTCAGCCCAGGAGATGGAATTACATCATTCTCTTCAATTTCCAGCTGCTATGAGCCATTTGCCCTCTGATCCTGATGTTAACTAGAATGTGGTGGTACCAACAACAGACCACACTTGTCGTCCAACATGATGTGAGAAATGGTCCTTCCGTGTACCAAAGCGATTTAAACTGGACAACTTGAAAGCTATTCACAAATATGTCCAAACCCCAAATTCACCACTGATTGAGAATCTAAAATAAAAACGAACAGTATAACGGAGAGCCGAATGGAGGTGTACTAAACCTAGAAGAGTGATAAAGTGATGGAGATAAAGTACCAGCCAATCAGCTCCTGTCATGTTACAAGCAGTGTTCGAAAAATGTCAGTTAGGAGCTGTCTCCAAGGCTTAGTACATCTACTCCTAGTTCTGCACTTGTTTAATGGCCACATACACCTGAACCTACGACACCTGCCAGCAAAAACAAATACGGTATGATCATTTTGATAAATAAAACAATTCTATTAGTAAATAAGAGGGTTGTGCTGTGGAGTAAGATGATAGAATGAGGGAACAGTAAAAAAGACTTATTTTAAATAGTCAATTTGTCTAAACCTACCTTAGACTACTGTATATATGAATCATAAGCCAATTTTAAATCACTTTAAAATAAGAGTGTCACATATCCTATAAAAGCAATATATGTTCAGTCCATGAAATGTCACAAACCACTAAGGAGCAAATATAGACAACTATTGGCCTTAATTGGAGTTTCAAAAAACAAAATATTGAAAGAAACAAAACAAAAAAAACAAACAAACCACCAAAACACTCAATTTAAACTTTTCTCCTAAAATAAAAATCAGATGATGCTAAGGCCCCTATAGCTGGTCAGTTTCCAGAATAGTGTACTCCCTTGTGTTTCGAAGTGAAATACTCGTTAGGTGGTTTTACAGTTGTGGAAACATTTATAAATGCACTTTGCTTTTGAATACAAGGTAGCCTAAACATGTTCCGTTTAGCAACACCAGTCCTGCTGAGATAAAGTGCTCAAAATGGAGTGGGAGAACAAAGAGGGGGTTGACTGGGTCCAATTCTTTTTAGCTATACGCTGCACTGATTTTACTTGATATGACAGGAGATAATGTGTTCAGTTTAACCTCCCTGAAGAGAAACCACAGCCCCCAGGACCAGACAAGTCAAATTACACAGTGCAGGAGGAGGATTAGGGAAAAAGAAGAAGAAATTGGAAAATCTTGACAGACTCCTTGAACACCAAAGGGGTTTTAAGGCTTAAACCCAGCTGCCCTTCCAATCACCTGACAGCTTACGGCTTTTGAAATCCTAAAGAGGAAAAATAGGGAGAGGGCAATTCATGACCAGTGTACCAAAGAAACCTTTTCTCTTATAGAGGTCTTTCTGTATAGGAATCTCCCACTTACAGCCTGTGCAAACTGCAATGGCCCAGATGTGTAAACTATTTCAAAATGAGAAAACACTAAATATTTTTGCTTGTAACATTAATAAATAGAATGCAGGCACTTGCCAAAACTGAAGATCTATAAACTTATGTTTCACTGGGAAAAATAACTTCTATGTTCTCCAGACTTCCAAGAGTTATAAGGAAATCTATTGTAAGGCTTGAAAGTAGAAAGCTATACATGAAGATTTGCAGAACACAGAAACTTGCATTTTGCTATATAACAAGTGTGTATTTAATATTAGATACTTTTACTTTTATGTTCTTGGAACAGGGAGGTATGGGGAAATAGAGGATGTTTCTGTGGCTGTTCTTTCTTGTTTTTGATCTTGCAACCACAAACTATACTCACATTTACAAGATAACGAAAAGCCTCTGTTTTTTTTGTTTTTTTGCTATGACAATGCACACAATAGTACACTAAATTGCCACTACAACTATACAATTAGGGATTAGAACCAATTCACAAAAGTCAATGCACCTTAATTTACCAATCTAATTGCAAGCAGTGCTCTCTCTGAACAGGCTACTCAGTACTATGTAGTATTGTGCTACTCCCTTGGGTAGCTGTTAAAAACACACACAAAAAAAATATATATAAAAACCAACTTCCTTCTGCCCAAAAAATAAAAATATAAAAATCACAGCCAACAACTCTGCTCCTAAATCCTTTATGTTTAGGCCATGGTCAGGCTTCAGGAATTAATGACTTGTCACAAACAGAGGAAACACACCGTAGATGTTTATCAACAGCTCCAGTGCATTCTAGTTCTTCAGAGCATCACAAGAGCTCATTCCTGGAACCTGTCTAGCCAGCAGCACTACTGCAACCATTAGATTCCATCACAAAAAAGGTTTTTTTTTTGCATTCTGGTAATAAGTCTAAAACTTTGGGTGTTTAGAACTGTGAGCTGGATACATGTACTTTATGGCAAAGGGTATTGGTTAACTAAAATAAAATATGAAATTCAAAAAATGTCCTGTTGAAATGACTGGGGCATGTGGGTCCTTTTAGTACGCAGCTGGTGTTGAGCTAAAAGCTAGAATTTACAGTATTTAAGATTTCTGCTCTATATCATTAAAAAAAGTCTTCTCAATTCTTAAAAAAAAAAAAAAAAAAAAAAAAAAAAAAAAAGAGGTGTTCCCATCTTTTGTCCTGTAGATGCAGTATACATAGGCTGTGTTGACTTAGGTAGTGTAGTATATATTCAATTCCTGTAGGGGTTGCAGTTTCCATTTAGTATTTACAGCAGTTTGATAAGTCACTACCTATAGCTATATAGGATATACTATAATCCAGTCGTTCCCAAATGGTATCTGGTCTATAGGCCGACAGGTTCAAATGGTCAATATGACAATGGTTGACACAGCTTTTCAAGTTTGTTTTTTTAAATTTTTTCATACTTTACCATCCAAGTGGACTACGACTGAGAATAGTCATGGTGAGCGAAGCGAGCCATGCAATGGGCCTCAGTGCACTAATTTGGGTTCCCCGTACTTTGACGGTGAAAACACCACAAAAAACCCCAAACAAAATGGTGTATCAACTATTTTCCATGTCAACCTTTTCATGTGTTGACCTTTTTCATTGTCTACCTCTTACTTGTCAACCTAATGATCCCGTCAACCTAATGATCCATACCTTTACCAAACTCAGTCCACAAGGAGCACTAATGGTCAAGGTGTTGAATATATCCATGGTCCAGCACAGGTGGTTAAGTCATACTGACTGGAAGTACTAATTAAGTCACCTAAGGCCATGCATGGATATACGTAAAACCTGTACCCTTACTGTTCCTTGAGGACTGAGTTTGGGAACCCCTGTTGTAGACCATTATAGCAACTAACACATAAATGGGAGAAAAAAAAAAAAAAAAAAAAGTGTACTATATATGGACTATATTTACATTTTTTTTCTTTTTACCATCCTACTGCAGACTCAGCAGTCCACATTAGGTAATATTGGTTTACTGTGTTCAGACAGCACAGGCTAGTTGCATTTAACTGGATGCCCCAACAAGACCTCAAAAGAAGCAGGCTTTTCCTACAGTGTCACGGTGTAAATTCTAACTCCGCCAATGGCTCCAAGAAGGACTTATTGTCACCAAGTCAGTTTCCTGGTAATATTATGGATCATAGCAGGAATAATAATAAAACACAAAAAAAAAAAATTATTAAGCAACTGATATTCTAGTTTTATTAGATTTTAGGAATGTTGCAGTTTATATGGAAGCTTGACAGGAAAATAAATAAAAAATTAAACAAGTTTAAAATGCCATAGTCTACATCAAAATAGATGCAGAAAGGTTACAAAATATGACATGGGGCATTGAAAATTTACCAGGAGATCTCACACAAAGGGACTGATTCCATGTATACCTGCCACTTATACATAGTTCAGGCAGCCATTTTATGGGCTGAACGGTGCACAAAATGATTGCCTTCAGTGTGACTAGGTAATGGTTGCCCTCAAGATTAATGACCCCTGCAGGACGTGAAGATTAAATTTAATAGACAAAATGCAGCACCCTTAGATACTCAGAGGCAGTAGTGAATGTGCCACTAGACACGTGCCTAGGGATGGCGCAGCCAGATAAGGGTGATGTGTCTTTTTTTTTTTCTTAATCATCGCGACTTATATTTTGCAACTGGTGGGGAGGATTTCAAAGGATAGTAAATTAAGTTGCAGGAGGTGGTGGGGGTGCAGTTAGGTCTGCTTTGGCAGTCTAGAGGTATTGGGACGTGCCCAGACATAAGGGGGGGCAAAGGGGGCAGTGACTTGATGGGGGCGACCAGCAATGTTGTACCTAGGGGCTGCCCAACAAGTAAATTCGCCCCTGCAAAGAAGCACATGCGAGGGAGATGGTAAACTCATGCTGACATTTAAGGACTCTCCAGTTGAGCCACTTCCTCAAGTAAGAAACTACAATTTTGACACAGGAGATTAATCAGTTACTTGTAATGTGTTACCAATAAGTTTCCATTAGGGAAATGCATTGGAGGCAGCCAAGGACGTCAAATGTCCTTTACCAAAAAGGTCATCTGTGGAATAAAATGTGTCCATGTCTGAGCTAATTTGATCAGAAATTTAAAAATAAACAATTTTTTTTCCCCATTGCTGTCAAATCTGGTCACGGGTGTGTGGGGGGGGGTGTGTGTGGGGGGGGGGGGGGGGGGGAAAGAAGATAGGGGCATTTTATCACATATATGAGACTTAAGTAGAAGTACAGTATGTTCGGATTAAGGGTAATACAGACTGAGAACACAAAGGGGTCGATTCTATTCGGCAACTTAAGAATAGCGCCGGGAATTAGCTCCCGACGCTATTCAATTCAGCTGCTAGTGACCCGCAATTGTCGGGAATTCTTCTCTCATCCCCGGGGGATGAGAGAAGAAACCCGACAAAAGTGCTGCCTCGCGGCCGGCGCGAGGCTGATTCTGTCGGGAATCAGCATCGCCGCGGGTAGTTAAGTCGGAGAATGCCCGTTCTCCCGACAAAACTACCTGTTAAGTCGGCGAGAACGGGACATCGCCGACTTAACTGGACCTGAATTGAATAGCGTCGGGAGCTAATTCCCGGCGCTATTCTTAAGTTGCCGAATAGAATCGACCCCAAAGATAGCTGCTGGCTCAGAGATGGTGTATTCCTGTGGGCCTAATTAGTGGCGCTACCTAATATTTCTCAATGTTTGTTCCAAGTAAATGGATAGGCTACATTGCATTCTCATGAATATTGGTCCAGCCCACAAAATGGTTGCCAATGCTTTTTGTAAGTAAAAGGTCTACTTTAAAAGTTACATATTGTATCTAAATAGAATATAAAGCTTCTGTAAGAAAACAGGTGGCCACTTAACCCACGTTGTAAGTATAACCAGAAGATGATTACTTCAGAAGACATATCCAAGTTCTTATTCTGCCAAAAAAAATTGTAATGATTCTCCTGATTTGGTCCACAGGTGTGTCACACAACCAGACACTCTGTTCTATTTACTTTGTTTAGATTCTATAAATTACTAGTACTCAACTGAGTCAGACACTCTGGGGAGGCTCCGCCAAACTCAGCAGCTATAATCAGTGTATTACCAACTTGCTGTACTTCATAAGCCAGAATTACGGCTATTAAAGTATTTCAAAACTGGGTGTATGCAATGTTGTAAACACCATCACACATAATTAAATGGGGATGAGCAGAGTTATTACAACTAGTCATTCACAGCAACCAATCACCACGTAACATTTATCCCATAGCTTATGACTTTGGAGGAATCACCATTTAACGCTGTAATCAGATTGTCTACTAATCAGGAAGTAAACTAGTTTGCAAAAACATTGTAAAAAAAAAAAAAAAAAAAAAAGGCAAAAGAAAAAGGAAGTATGCAGATAAACACCCAAAACAACATATGCCAGGTATTCCACAGACATGTCACTTGTCTACTTTCCTGTCACCTAAATTGTTCAAAGCATGGAACCCAGTTCTATTTGTAAGTAAATGAAATTGATAAATATTTAAAATTGCTGATATTCCAGGGACAGAAAAAGCTGAATTAGTAATATGCTTGTTTCTTTTAAGTCGCAAAGAAAAAAAAAAAAAATTTTTTCCAGAAAAACCACTTGCAGCATTAAACAAATATTTTCCAGCTTCCACAGCGCCACCTACCATACACACAGCATATTGCAATAGACAGAAAAATATCACTGCCTCTAGACTTCTCTTTTGGGAGGCATTGAGGGTGCAAAGGAATAAAATCCCTACAAGCAATAGTGTGTGTGTGTGTGTGTCTTCAATCTTTCCTTACCAGAAACGGTGTGTAAATCCGAGAGCGTCCTCTGGCTTATAAGCTCATACTGGAAACCAGTGATTTTACGGCTAATGTCCAGTTGTGGTGTAGCCTCAATAAACAAGCCTCCTTGGTCCAGGCTAAAGCAGTAGACCTTGTGAGGGATTTCATCCCCATCCCGCAATAAAAGCTTAAGTTCTCCAGTTTTTTCTAAATAAATATTGGCTCCTTTGGAGTCTTTGAAAGGCTTTACACAAACAGTCAAGTGCTTGTTGGCAGAGGTCAAGGTGTTGGGCCGCAGGTTGACTATTAAAGCTCCTGTGGGGTATAGCCATTCCACTGAACCTTCTGAACATCGGAGATAAACCTGTTCAACGTCCTTCTTGTGAGCCTCATGAGACAACCCACTAAGTAAAGAGAAGGGAAAAAGAAGGCATTAAAAATGGTTTCCCTTAAAAGATCACTAATATTCTACTAGAAAATCATGACTGACTTGGGTTTTCAGAAACAAATATCGAACAGCCTGCAAACAAAACATATTGCAAATATTTTTTATTCTTGTAATAATGGTTACTGACTGTCCTCTTCATAATTTTAAGAAACAATATCGTCTGCTAGAAGCCGGACAACTTTATTATAGTAATTACCAAACAAAAACATTCCAAATTGTTCTTTATACAGCATAGTTTGGGACACATATGGGCCCAACCATAACAGTACAAGGTGACCGGGCCCTGCCCACTAAAGCTTGCAATCATGTGATTAAAACAGCTTTGTTGTAGTTAGATAATATCAGTCAGCTGGAGTAATCTTTTCTCAGTGAGAGGTTCAGAACCAGACCATTGTTATAGAACCAGCTCTGTACATAATGAAGAAATGTTTATCTTTTTAGAGTAACAGTAGCATGCTGTGTAATGTTTTGTGTACTGATCCATGTGATTTGTTTACCACCCCCACCCCCATACTGTGCCTTCAAAGCGGTGTAAGTGCAGGCTTCAATCACTCACACACACAAGATTTACCAAGATCTAGGTCTATATGTTTTTAATTATAAAGTGAATATCTGAAAACAGGTCTCAACTGCAATGGCAAAACCACTGAAGGTATGTTGCAATTTACCACTGATGAGTAAATGAGTAGCTCAGAAGCCTGAAGCGCTTCTACCTAGCTAGGTAGGTCACGAAAGATCTTGCCCACATACAAACTTCGTTTTCAATTCACCGAGAATACAACTGTTTAGGTACAAAGAAAACTGTAATTATTATATTATGATAAAAAGTTATAAAAAAATGGTTTCAGAACACTGGATGTCACCCACATACACAATAAGGCATTATGTGAGTTGAACAAAAATTAATGAGGTACTGCATTCCCAAACACGCTCCTCATCCCCTACCCACTAATAGTCCAGGTTTTAAAGATATCCATGCTTAAGCACAGATGATTAAACCAAAATGACTGATGTACTAATGAAGTCACCTGTACGCATGCATGGATATCCTTAAAACCTCGACTGTTAGTGGGGGGGAGGGTGACACTAGCTAGTTAGGTAAGAGAGAGAATGGTGGTTCCATTCCTTAAAATGTTTGTGTGCAGGTATAACGTTAACTTTATCGCATGTTTTCTTCATCTCAGGTTTAATAAGAGGTTTTCCCTTCAATAGCACATAGGCAGACTGCAGGCATTGTCTGTACGGGATCCGGACTGAAAGTCGACAGTAACTAGGTCGACCACTATTGGTCGACAGTAACTAGGTCGACAGGGTGTCTAGGTCGACAGGGTCTTTAGGTCGACATGTTCTAGGTCGACAGGTCAAAAGGTCGACATGAATTTTTCACAATTTATTTCTTTTTTTGAACCTTTTCATACTTAACGATCCATGTGGACTACGATTGGAACGGTAATCTGTGCCGAGGGAAGCGAAGGCACCATGCCCGAAGCATGGCGAGCGAAGCGAGCCATGCGAGGGTACGCGGTGCACTAATTGGGGTTCCCGGTCACTCTACGAAGAAAACGACACCAAAATAACATTAAAAACTCATGTCGACCTTTTGACCTGTCGACCTAGACACCCTGTCGACCTAGACATTGTCGACCTAGTTACTGTCGACTTTCAATACCACACCCGTCTGTACAGAGTAACAGAGAGAACAGCTCCGAGGGTGCAGCCATCCGGGCGCAAGACAGGGGCACAGTCATCTCGCACATACACTAGCCCCCATATCACAGTGCCTATTCTCTGCCTACTACACTGGCCTCACAGCGGACAGCAGCGTGTCACTTGTAAACCAATGTCTATGAGAAGGAGCGATGGAACTTGAGACAGTCAGAGCTCTCTCTCTCACACTACACAGAGAGTACTGTAGGTGTATTCCCGGCACAGAGGCGGCTCCATTGTGGCCGCTGAACATCTGACCATCAGCTGTCTCCAGTCCCTGGGCTAAGATCAGGCGAACCTTTTGCTGAAAACCCCACAGACAACCTTTGCCTGCCATCAGCTGCAGGTTACACGGCGCGGAGGGAGGGGAAGCTGCGTGAATGACTTTATTGTGTCTTGCGGAATAGTCAGTCCCCTGCTGACATGTAACCTCTGGAGCCCGGACTGCAGCCGGGTGGGTGAGGCTGCCGCAGACATACTCTCACAGCCTGAGGGCAATCATTCCAATAGTGCGGGCAACCTGCAGCCCCATAGCGGGTGTCTGGGACTTGTAGTTCTACAAGAGATTAGCATCTACAGGCTGCCTGAGTCTTGCCTATATACTTTTTTTTTTTTTGCAAACCGAGAAATCCCAGTACTACAAAGTATGTAACAAGTCTGTGATACAAGATCTGTCACTCTGAACTTGACTCCCCCTCCCGCCCCGCTCCCGGGCACACACGGGATCCATAGTACATAGGAGCGCTGTAATCACGCATTGCCATCTCACTCAGGTCAGCGATACATAATCATTACACACTCCGCTGAATGTAAAGCCAAGCTGCGGCTCTGACCAACATTACATCGCACTCTTGGGACCAGCGCTTATTAGGAGTGTAATTACAGGTACTGGAGTCTAACCACTTGGATCTTATACAAGAGACAGTACTGTGCCAAAGTCTCATTTCCCTTGCCAGGGTTCCATATACATAGAACCTCTTTAGAAGGATGAGAAGACGGCCAGTGCTTGCCACAGAGATCCTGCAGCATAAGGGTGAGCTTCCTTACCTTCCTTTCCAATTGCACATGTCGCTGGAGTACTGCAGAGAGGTCCCTCTGCCCATCACTATCACCATGAACACGCTCAGTAGGACTCTCCTTAACATGTTTGCAGCCACAGCAAAGCAATGGAAAAATAAGTCTTATATGAAGGCTAGGCAGTAATCCAGGTGGGAAGCGAAAGGGCAGCGTCAGGAGATGAGGACATTGCTCACATCAGAATAAAACAGTTATCCAGGAACTCCCAAGATTGCTCTCCCCATCACTAGGGACGGGCAGACCTCACACAGCAGACACAGAAACTCCTCCAGCAGCAGCTCCCTCTGCACTGACTCTCTCCAGCAAGAGCGCTCAGCAGAGCACGCAGGCCCCGCCCACAGGGGGTGTGGCGAGAAAGGGGCGTGATACAAAGTTGTGTCCACAGTCAGCCCATCACTGCTTTCCCTATAGAACTCATCATCACACGCTGACTACAGCAAGTACCCTAATCGGGGCTGCGTTTATAGCTATGGCCTGCCTTCTATGACATTATTTATTAATCTCGCTGTGCAGTATGATTTAATGACTTCAGGAAATAACTTTATGTTGCAATTAAAGTGTTTTCTAGTGATTTTAGTTAATTTACTAATCCTGAACCAAAATCAAAGTATAGAAAGGAAGAAAAAGGAAGCCTGCCTTCTTCTATTTATCATCACTTACAAACGTATACACATTCTCAAATATTTACATTTGTGTAATACATGTGACTATTATAAAGTGTTTTCATATCCTACTTGAAGTGGTTTTTAACCCCTGACCTAGAGAACTAGAAAGATGCTGACTGTCCTTTGCCATCTTTTAGTAAAAGTACATTACATACTGTAGCACGTGACATTGAAATCAAATCAATCAATGAATTGGCAAGAAAATAGCACTGTTACAATATCATAGAACATTCTTTACATACAGCACAGTACATTCCACATCAAGAAGTATAATTGCAACATTGGGATTGTAGGTCTGTCTGCGTATTTCCCATTAACACACCTGTATGTTTAGATTCTTATTGCAATGCATTGTAAATAAGTGTTATCCAGTTTCGTTCTACTAAAGTTAGAGAAACTGTGCCCGGGAGAGCTGACAGTACACGGAAAGGATTTTGGAATCCAGGGCAAGACTCATACCAGTCACACCAATCACACCGTATAACTTGTGATAAACGTACCCAGTTAACAGTATGAACAACAACGGAGCATCAGATCAACCCTGATGCAACCAAACATAACCCTTATGTAAGCAATAACTATATACAAGTATTGCAGAAGAAGTCCGCACTTGGGACGGGTGCCCAGCATCCACTACGGACTACGAGAAATAGATTTACCGGTAAGTAAAATCTTATTTTCTCTAACGTCCTAGTGGATGTTGGGTACTCCGTAAGGACCATGGGGATTATACCAAAGCTCCCAAACGGGCGGGAGAGTGCGGATGACTCTGCAGCACCGAATGAGCAAACACAAGGTCCTCCTCAGCCAGGGTATCAAACTTGTAAACTTTGCAAAAGTGTTTGAACCTGACCAAGTAGCCGCTCGGCAAAGCTGTAATGCCGAGACCCCTCGGGCAGCCGCCCAAGAAGAGCCCACCTTCCTTGTGGAGTGGGCTTTTACTGATTTTGGAAACGGCAATCCAGCCGCAGAATGAGCCTGCTGAATCGTGTTACAGATCCAGCGAACAATAGTTTGCTTTGAAGCAGGAGCACCAAGCTTGTTGGATGCATACAGGATAAACAGCGGGTCAGTTTTCCTGACTCTAGCCGATCTGGCTACATAAACCTTCAAAGCCCTGACAACATCTAGTAACTCGGAATCCTCCAAGTCACGAGTAGCCACAGGCACCACAATAGGTTGGTTCATATGAAAGGATGACACAACTTTTGGCAGAAATTGTGGACGTGTCCGCAATTCTGCCCTGTCCATATGGAAAACCAGATAGGGGCTTTAATGTGACAAAGCCGCTAATTCTGACACACGCCTAGCTGAAGCCAAGGCTAATAGCATGACCACCTTCCACGTGAGAAATTTTAACTCCACGGTTTTGAGTGGCTCAAACTAGTGTGACTTCAGGAAACTCAACACCACGTTAAGATCCCAAGGTGCCACTGGAGGCACAAAAGGAGGCTGAATATGCAGCACTCCCTTTACAAACGTCTGGACTTCCGGAAGAGAAGCCAGTTCTTTTTGAAAGAAAATGGATAGGGCCGAAATCTGGACCTTAATGTAACCCAATTTTAGGCCCAAAGTCACTCCCGACTGTAGGAAGTGAAGGAAACGGCCCAGTTGGAATTCCTCCGTAGGAGCATTCCGGGCCTCACACCAAGCAACATATTTTCGCCATATACGGTGATAAAGTTTAGCCGTCACGTCCTTCCTAGCCTCTATCAGCGTAGGAATAACCTCATCCGGAATGCCTTTTTCCGCTAGGATCCGGCGTTCAACCGCCATGCCGTCAAACGCAGCCGCGTTAAGTCTTGGAACAGACAGGGCCCCTGTTGCAACAGGTCCTGTCTTAGAGGCAGAGGCCATGGGTCCTCTGTGAGCATTTCTTGCAGCTCTGGATACCAAGTTCTTCTTGGCCAATCCGGTACAATGAGTATTGTTCTCACTCCTCTTTTTCTTATGATTCTCAGCACCTTGGGTATGAGAGGAATAGGAGGAAATACATAAACCGACTGGAACACCCACGGTGTCACTAGTGCGTCTACAGCTATCGCCTGAGGGTCTCTTGACCTGGCGCAATACCTCTGTAGCTTTTTGTTGAGGCGGGATGCCATCATGTCCACCTGTGGCAGTTCCCACCGCCTTGCAATCTGCGCGAAGACTTCTTGATGAAGTCCCCACTCTCCCGGGTGGAGGTCGTGCCTGCTGAGGAAGTCTGCTTCCCAGTTGTCCACTCCCGGAATGAACACTGCTGACAGTGCTCTTACGTGATTCTCCGCCCAGCGAAGAATTCTGGTGGCTTCCGCCATCGCCACCCTGCTCCTTGTGCCGCCTTGGCGGTTTACATGAGCCACTGCGGTGATGTTGTCTGACTGAATCAGCACCGATTGGTCGCGAAGCAGGGTCTCCGCTTGACTTAGGGCGTTGTATATGGCCCTTAGTTCCAGGATGTTGCTGTGAAGGCAAGTCTCCTGACTTGACCACAGACCTTGGAAATTTCTTCCCTGTGTGACTGCCCCCCACCCTCGGAGGCTTGCATCCGTGGTCACCAGGACCCAGTCCTGAATGCCGAACCTGCGGCCCTCGAGAAGGTGAGCAATCTGCAGCCACCACAGAAGAGACACCCTGGCCCTGGGGGATAGGGTGATCAGCCGATGCATCTGTAGATGTGATCCGGACCACTTGTCCAACAGATCCCATTGAAAGGTCCTCGCATGGAACCTGCCGAAGGGAATGGCCTCGTATGATGCCACCACCTTTCCGAGGACTCGCGTGCAGTGATGCACCGACACCTGTTTTGGTTTTAATAGGTCTCTGACCAGTGTCATGAGCTCCTGAGCCTTCTCCATCGGGAGATAAACCCTCTTCTGGTCTGTGTCCAGAATCATGCCCAGGAAGGGCAGACGAGTCGTAGGAATCAACTGCGACTTTGGAATATATTCAGAATCCAGCCGTGCTGTTGTAACACTTCCCGAGAGCGTGCTACGCTAATCAGCAACTGCTCTCTGGTATCATGACTGTGGTTTTGTGAACCCGGTGTTAGTGAAGTCTGTGCGGGCGACTGGAGGATTATATGAATACTACCACTGACCTGGTTTGGGAGTGTTGTGAACTCGGGGTTTCTTACGGTGACTGGGAAGAGGAACCGCAGCAAAGATGGCCGAATCTAGGTTCTCCTCATGCAGGATTAGGTCGGCAGACAGGAGGCACGTGTGGACGCTGAAGGTCTCCTGAAAGACAGAACTGGAAAGGTGCTGATGAATCAGTGAAGATACCAGGTACAACTGTGCTAAAGTGCACTGTTGCTTGGAGACACTGAGATGCTTGGAGAAACTAAAGTGCTAGGAGGCGCGGAGGCGCTTGGAGACACTGAGGTACTAGGAGGCACGGAAGTGCTTGGACGTACTGAGGTGCGTAGAGACACTGGGGTGCGTAGAGACACTGGGGTGCGTAGAGACACTGGGGTGCGTAGAGACACAGAGGTACTGGAGGCACGAGGTGCTGAGGCACGGGATGCTGAAAGCACAGAGGCACGGAAGTGCTTGGACGCACTGAGGTGCTTGGAGGTACTGGGGTGCGTAGAGACACTGGGGTGCGTAGAGACACTGGGGTGCGTAGAGACACTGGGGTGCGTAGAGACACGGAGGTGCTGGAGGCACGGGATGCTGAAAGCACAGAGGTACTGGAGGCACGGAAGTGCTTGGACGCACTGAGGTGCTTGGAGGTACTGGGGTGCGTAGAGACACTGGGGTGCGAAGAGACACTGGGGTGCGTAGAGACACTGGGGTGCGTAGAGACACTGGGGTGCGTAGAGACACTGGGGTGCGTAGAGACACTGGGGTGCGTAGACACACTGGGGTGCTGGAGGCACGAAGATGCTGGGGGGAACGGAGGTGCTGAGGCACGGGGTGCTGAAAGCACGGAGGTACTGAGGCACGGGATGCCGAAAGCACAGAGGTACTGGAAGCACGAGGTGCTGAGTCACGGAGATGCTGGAAGCACGGAGGTACTGAGTCACGGAGATGCTGGAAGCACAGAGGTACTGAGTCACGGAGATGCTGAAAGCACGGAGGTACTGAGGCACTGAGGTACTGAGTCACGGAGATGCTGGAAGCACGGAGGTGCTGAGGCACGGGATGCCGAAAGCACAGAGGTACTGGAAGCACGAGGTGCTGAGTCACGGAGATGCTGGAAGCACGGAGGTACTGAGGCACGGAGGTACTGAGTCACGGAGATGCCAGAAGCACGGAGGTACTGAGTCATGGAGATGCTGGAAGCACGGAGGTACTGAGACACGGAGGTACTGAGTCACGGAGATGCTGGAAGCATGGAGGTACTGAGTCACGGAGATGCTGGAAGCACGGAGGTACTGAGGCACGGAGGTACTGAGGCACGGAGGTGCAGAGACACAGAAGCCACAGGGATACGGGAGCTCTGGAGATCACAACTACAACAGCAGTAAAACTGAAACACGACAGCTGTGGTTTTTAGTGGAGAATACGGAATTCAGTACTGTGCCTTTAAATTGAGACTCATGGAAATGGTGAAATCAATGGCAACACAAAAGTAAACCAAACGGTAACAAGGGAACAGAGTTTCTACAGGAACTTAGGTACAAAGATTACCTTTAGAGAGCTCAGCTTGAAGACTCACACAAAGCTGTGTGTGACACGAGGAACTGGCCCAGTTTCTAACTCAGCCTCCTGATTTATACTTCCTGGTCCTTGGTGATTGGTGAGCAGGATTAGGTGATGCAGAGAGTCTCAGGCTGGCAAAGGATTGAACAACTCTGGGTCAGGTGAACAGTCACTGTCATGTGACTACTCTAGCCAAGGCTGTGATGTAGAATGAGGCCTAGCAGGCCGAGAGAACACTGAAGCCTGAACTTCTGCAAAACACAGGATGCTTGCTTTTAGACCTAAAGTTCAGATTACTGAATTCAGCCTCACACAGGAGATCACCACAGGTGGAGCTAATTAACTATTACCTCTCAGGCAGAGAACTCAGGAAAACTCATAGTGCTGACAAGCTGTTTAACTCCGTGAGTGAAAAGACACAGGATCCAGGACAGATGGCAGGGGTAAGTCACCAAATATAAAACCTACAGTCAGGATTGTGACAGTATCCCCCTCTTCAAGGGTGGACTCCGGACACCCATCTTGAATCTTAGAGGAACTTGATGAATAACTTGTACACAAAGCTTCTAAAAAAGTGGAAACCAGAGGGTCCAGAAACAAAACTTAAGCTGGATTCTTTAGAAGTCTTCCTGATCTTCATCTTCAGAACAGGTAGACCATCCATCATTGACAAAACTGGAATTTCCTTCATCTGAAAGGACTGAGGAATAAACTGTAGAAGGTTTCTTTCCTAGATTAGTAGTACGAGAGGATTGTGCTTTTGAAGCTAGCACTCCACTGAGGCTTAAATTAATTCTTGTTCTATAGTGAGGACTTTTCATACCGAGACCTGTAGAGTTTTTTGGTAATTCTGGATCCTCTTCATGCGTTAAAGTGTAACAGGAACGAATGGGACCTCCCAGGAAAGGAGTAGAATCATGAACTGAATCAAATTCAGAGTCTGAGTCCAAGTCTATTGGAAGATACCAGTCTTCTTTGGGAGTAACTACATCCGTTTTGTAAGCTGCATTAACAAGTTCAGAATAACACAAGGAACTTGGAGTGGAATCAATGGAAACATAACCAACTCTTAAATCAACAGGCTGTTGTCTTTGTACAGTTCCCCAATTCTTGGCATCACTGAAATTCTTAAGGTATTGGTTCATCAAGGCATTATCTTGCTCAGAAAGCGAGGAGTCAAAAAACGGAGCATTGGCTGAATGTTCAGAAGACTGAGTGGAGGATGAAATTGGACTCAAGGAAACAGATGTCACTGAAACATTAGACTGAGGTACACATTCAGACATTAGGTCAATAGCCTTGGTATTTTTTTTTTACTTTAGATGCTACAGCAGAATTATCCCGACATTGATGAGAAAATATCCTTTCTGAAGTTGCCTCACTGGAATCCTCAAATGAGACTGAAAAGTCACTTGAAATCTCATTCTGGATGGTGATGCTAGTAATTTCCCCTGAAGCTGCGACACTCGCGTCTGCGGCAAATGACTCTGATGACTGGATTGAGAAAGCAACATCAGTATCCTTCTCAGCAATATTAGTCTGATGTCCTTTATCCGAATCAGCAGATGGAACATTAGGTTGCTCAGACAAGCTTAGGGACAAAGCTGAGAAAACTGTACTCAGATCGGTATCCGGCTCTGTAGCACATTCAGACTTTAAGTGAGTAGCCTTGGGAATTTTCTTGACTTTGGTGGCTACAGCAGATTTATTCTGACATTGATGAGAAGATGTATTAGATTTCCCTGCAGAAGTTGTGGACTCAAAGCTGGAAGACGAGGAAACAGAATCAGAGACAGACTGAAGTCTAATTTTAGAACTAGATGGTGGAAGTCCTTTACTGGGACCAACTGACAAAAGTTCTTTACTCGGACCAATGCTTGGAATCGGTTTGAGTCCAGATGAGTTTGAACAGACTGAAACTGGAGAAATCTCTGGCTGGACGAGTAGGACTGGATTAGATCCGAGGATACTTGAATTGGCTGGAGCCAAAGGAGACTGACCAGGCTGGTCCTGGAGTATCGATGGACCGGCAGGAGCCCCCTCTTCACGGGGCTGGGCTGAGGCAAGAGCCCCTACTTCACGGGGCTGGGCTGAGGCAAGAGCCCCCACTTCACGGGGCTGGGCAGCACTCTGTAGACTCTCTGGCTGGGCAGCACTCTGTAGACTCTCTGGCTGGGCAGCACTCTGTAGACTCTCTAGGGCTGGACCCTTTGAACCCCTCACAGGGGCTGGAGATACGGACGCCCCTCCTGGGGCTAGACACTCTGAAGATGCCCCTCCTGGGGCTGGACACTGAAGACGCCCCTCCTGGGGCTGGACACTCTGAAGACGCCCCTCCTGGGGCTGGAGACACGGACGCCCCTCCTTGGGCTGAAGACACGGACTCCTCTGTGACTCTAAATGGCTTAAACATTCTTCTCTGGACACCCAACTTGGGATAAGGTCTTTTAATCACCGGACCCCAGTCATAAATTTGAGTCTCTTTCAGAGTAGCCATCTTGATACCCCCGTCAGCAGTAGCAGGATCGGCTACTGTGGATGACTTGTAGACATGAGCATTGTGATACTGAGATTTGTCACCATTCCCTGGCTTACGAAGAATGCAGTCTTTAACAAAATGACTGGAATTTCCACAGTAAAGACAGAGGTGTAGCTCCCTACGCCGCTGACGTTCAGCTTCAGAGAGTTTGGGCCGTGGATAGCTCTGATGAACAACTTTTCCTTGTACAGAGGAAGAGACTCTATTAACTGGATGGGACAAAACAGGATCAACAACGTTGGTAGTATTCCTGAAGAGATCAGGCATCACAGAAAGAATACTAGACAAAAGTTCCTGTAACTGTAATAACATCTGGAAGAAAATCTGCAGTTGGTCAGGAGTCTTAGTGCAGAAGGTCAGAGAATCTCTGGAGAAAGAATTCCGCTGCAGACACTGTGCTAATTGATGCTGAGTCGACTCCAGACCTTCCAAGCGTCCTGCAATATTGCTTAGGAGGTCTTGCGTCAGACAACCACTTTCAGCCGGGTCCATGTGGCCAGTTCCTACTATCATGACTGTGGTTTTGTGAACCCGGTGTTAGTGAAGTCTGTGCGGGCGACTGGAGGATTATATGAATACTACCACTGACCTGGTTTGGGAGTGTTGTGAACTCGGGGTTTCTTCCGGTGACTGGGAAGAGGAACCGCAGCAAAGATGGCCGAATCTAGGTTCTCCTCATGCAGGATTAGGTCGGCAGACAGGAGGCACGTGTGGACGCTGAAGGTCTCCTGAAAGACAGAACTGGAAAGGTGCTGATGAATCAGTGAAGATACCAGGTACAACTGTGCTAAAGTGCACTGTTGCTTGGAGACACTGAGATGCTTGGAGAAACTAAGGTGCTAGGAGGCGCGGAGGCGCTTGGAGACACTGAGGTACTAGGAGGCACGGAAGTGTTTGGACGTACTGAGGTGCTTGGAGGTACTGGGGTGCGTAGAGACACTGGGGTGCGTAGAGACACTGGGGTGCGTAGAGACACGGAGGTGCTGGAGGCACGGGATGCTGAAAGCACAGAGGCACTGGAGGCACGGAAGTGCTTGGACGCACTGAGGTGCTTGGAGGTACTGGGGTGCGTAGAGACACTGGGGTGCGTATAGACACTGGGGTGCTGGAGGCACGAGGTGCTGAGGCACGGGATGCTGAAAGCACAGAGGTACTGGAGGCACGGAAGTGCTTGGACGCACTGAGGTGCTTGGAGGTACTGGGGTGCGTAGAGACACTGGGGTGCGAAGAGACACTGGGGTGCGAAGAGACACTGGGGTGCGAAGAGACACTGGGGTGCGTAGAGACACGGAGGTGCTGGAGGCACGAGGTGCTGGAGGCACGAAGATGCTGGGGGGAACGGAGGTGCTGAGGCACGGGGTGCTGAAAGCACGGAGGTACTGAGTCACGGAGATGCTGGAAGAACGGAGGTGCTGAGGCACGGGATGCCGAAAGCACAGAGGTACTGGAAGCACGAGGTGCTGAGTCACGGAGATGCTGGAAGCACGGAGGTACTGAGTCACGGAGATGCTGGAAGCACGGAGGCACTGAGGTACTGAGTCACGGAGATGCTGGAAGCACGGAGGCACTGAGGCACTGAGTCACGGAGATGCTGGAAGCACGGAGGTACTGAGGCACTGAGTCACGGAGATGCTGGAAGCACGGAGGTGCTGAGGCACGGGATGCCGAAAGCACAGAGGTACTGGAAGCACAAGGTGCTGAGTCACGGAGATGCTGGAAGCACGGAGGTACTGAGGCACGGAAGTACTGAGTCACGGAGATGCCGGAAGCACGGAGGTACTGAGTCACGGAGATGCTGGAAGCACGGAGGTACTGAGACACGGAGGTACTGAGTCACGGAGATGCTGGAAGCACGGAGGTACTGAGTCACGGAGATGCTGGAAGCACGGAGGTACTGAGGCACGGAGGTGCAGAGACACAGAAGCCACAGGGATACGGGAGCTCTGGAGATCACAACTACAACAGCAGTAAAACTGAAACACGACAGCTGTGGTTTTCAGTGGAGAATACGGAATTCAGTACTGTGCCTTTAAATTGAGACTCATGGAAATGGTGAAATCAATGGCAACACAAAAGTAAACCAAACGGTAACAAGGGAACAGAGTTTCTACAGGAACTTAGGTACAAAGATTACCTTTAGAGAGCTCAGCTTGAAGACTCACACAAAGCTGTGTGTGACACGAGGAACTGGCCCAGTTTCTAACTCAGCCTCCTGATTTATACTTCCTGGTCCTTGGTGATTGGTGAGCAGGATTAGGTGATGCAGAGAGTCTTAGGCTGGCAAAGGATTGAACAACTCTGGGTCAGGTGAACAGTCACTGTCATGTGACTACTCTAGCCAAGGCTGTGATGTAGAATGAGGCCTAGCAGGCCGAGAGAACACTGAAGCCTGAACTTCTGCAAAACACAGGATGCTTGCTTTTAGACCTAAAGTTCAGATTACTGAATTCAGCCTCACACAGGAGATCACCACAGGTGGAGCTAATTAACTATTACCTCTCAGGCAGAGAACTCAGGAAAACTCATAGTGCTGACAAGCTGTTTAACTCCGTGAGTGAAAAGACACAGGATCCAGGACAGATGGCAGGGGTAAGTCACCAAATATAAAACTTACAGTCAGGATTGTGACATCTGGACCTCGCCTTTATGAGGAGATCGTCCAAGTATGGGATAATTGTGACCCCTTGCTTTCGCAGGAGCACCATCATTTCCGCCATTACCTTGGTAAATATTCTCGGTGCCGTGGACAGACCAAACGGCAACGTCTGGAATTGGTAATGACAATCCTGTACCACAAATCTGAGGTACGCCTGATGAGGTGGATAAATGGGGACATGAAGGTATGCATCCTTTATGTCCAGAGACACCAAAAAATCCCCCCCTTCCAGGCTTGCGATGACCGCTCTGAGCGATTCCATCTTGAACTTGAACCTTTTCAGGTATATGTTCAGGGATTTTAAATTCAATATGGGTCTGACCGAACCGTCCGGTTTCGGTACCACAAACATGGTCGAATAATAACCCTTTCCTTGTTGAAGGAGGGGAACCTTGACCACCACCTGCTGAAGATACAATTTGTGAATTGCAGCTAACACTATTTCCCTCTCTAAGGGGGAAGCTGGCAGGGCCAATTTGAGGTATCGGTGAGGGGGCATCTCTTCGAATTCCAGCTTGTATCCCTGAGACACAATCTCTATCGCCCAGGGATCCACCTGGGAGTGAACCCACTTGTGGCTGAAATTTCGGAGACGCGCCCCCACCGGGCCTAGCTCCGCCTGAGGAGCCCCATCGTCATGCGATGGATTTAGTGGAAGCCGGGGAGGACTTCTGTTCCTGGGAACTAGCTCTGTTATGCAGCTTCTTTCCTTTGCCTCTGCCTCTGGCAAGAAAGGACACACCTCGGACTTTCTTGCTTTTTTGTGATCGAAAGGACTGCATTTGGTAATACGGTGCTTTCTTAGGCTGTGAGGGAACATACGGCAAAAAATTTGACTTTCCAGCAGTAGCTGTGGAGACCAGGTCCGAGAGACCTTCCCCAAACAACTCCTCACCCTTGTAAGGTAAAACCTCCATGTGCCTTTTTGAGTCGGCATCGCCTGTCCATTGCCGAGTCCACAGGACCCTTCTGGCAGAAATCGACATTGCATTTATTCTAGAGCCCAGAAGGCTAATGTCTCTTTGAGCATCTCTCATATATAGGACAGCGTCTTTTATATGCCCCAGGGTCATTAATATAGTATCCTTGTCTAAGGTAGCAAGTTCCTCTGATAAGGTATCCGTCCATGCTGCTACAACACTACACACCCAGGCCGATGCAACTGCCGGCCTTAGTAAGGTACCTGAATGTGTATAAATGGACTTCAGGGTACTCTCCTGCTTTCTATCCGCAGCATCTTTAAGGGTGGCCGTATCCTGTAACGGCAGGGCTACCCTCTTGGATAAGCGTGTTAGAGCTTGTCCACCCTAGGGGAGGATTCCCAGCGTAACCTGTCCGATGGCGGGAAGGGATACGCTATAAGCATCCTCTTGGAAATCTGCAGTTTTTTATCTGGAGATTCCCAAGCCTTTTCACATAACTCATTTAGCTCATGTGAAGTTGGAAAGGTCACCTCCTGCCTTTTCTCCCCATACATATGAACCCTCTTGTCAGGGACTGGGGTTTCCTCTGTGATGTGCAACACATCCTTTATTGCTATAATCATATAACGGATGGCTTTAGCCAATTTAGGCTGTAACTTTGCATCATCGCCATCGACACTGGAGTCAGAATCCGTGTCGATATCTGTGTCAACAATTTGGGATAGTGGGCGCTTCTGAGACCCTGACGGCCTCTGCGACATAGGATCAGGCATGGGCTGAGACCCCGACTGTCCTAAGGTTTCAGCTTTATCCAACCTTTTATGCAAGGAATTAACATTATCATTTAAAACCTTCCACATATCCATCCAATCAGGTGTCGGCGCCGACCCCACATTCATTTGCTCCCGCTCTGCTTCCACATAGCCTTCCTCGTCAAACATGTCGACACAAGCGTACCGACACACCACACACATACAGGGGATGCTCTTTTTTGAAGACAGTTCCCCCACAAGGCCCTTTGGAGAGACAGAGAGAGAGTATGCCAGCACACACCCCAGCGCTATATGTCCCAGGAATCACACAGTAACTTAGTGTTAACCCAGTAGCTGCTGTATATAAAGCTTTTGCGCCTAATTTATGTGCCCCCCTCTCTTTTTACCCTCTTCTACCGTGTTTCTGCAGGGGAGAGCCTGGGGAGCTTCCTCTCAGCGGAGCTGTGGAGAGAAAATGGCGCTGGTGAGTGCTGAGGAAGAAGCCCCGCCCCCTCACCGGCGGGCTTCTGTCCCGCGATTCTGTGTAAAATAATGGCGGGGGCTCATGCATATATACAGTGCCCAACTGTATATATGCTCACTTTTTGCCAAGAGGTTCCTAATTGCTGCCCAGGGCGCCCCCCCCCCCCCCCCCCCCTGCGCCCTACAGTGACCGGAGTATGTGGGTTTAATGTGGGAGCAATGGCGCACAGCTGCCGTGCTGTGCGCTACCTCAGTTTGAAGACTGGAGTCTTCTGCCGCCGATTTTGAAGTCTTCTTGCTTCTGTCACCGGCTTCTGTCTTCCGGATCTGCGAGGGGGACGGCGGCGCGGCTCCGGGATCGGACGACAAAGGGTGAGATCCTGTGTACGATCCCTCTGGAGCTAATGGTGTCCAGTAGCCTAAGAAGCAGGACCTATCTTCAGTGAGTAGGGCTGCTTCTCTCCCCTCAGTCCCACGCTGCAGAGAGTCTGTTGCCAGCAGATCTCTCTGAAAATAAAAAAAACCTAACAAAATTCTTTCTTATAGCAAGCTCAGGAGAGCTCACTAAGTAGCACCCAGCTCGTTCGGGCACAGATTCAAACTGAGGTCTGGAGGAGGGACATAGAGGGAGGAGCCAGAGCACACCAGTATCCAAATTCTTTCTTTTAGTGCCCTGTCTCCTGCGGAGCCCGTCTATTCCCCATGGTCCTTACGGAGTCCCCAGCATCCACTAGGACGTTAGAGAAATATTTATATTTTGCCCATATTGATAGCTAGAACTGAGTATTTGCATTAAACAAAATGCCACTCCAAGTTAATATCAATCTGTCAGCTACACACAATAGAGGCATGTTGTTGCTGAATCAATATTCAGCATATATATATATATATATATATACACATATACACATGGGATCCAGTCAATTTACCTCCAATCAAAATCCCGACGGTCTAAATCCAGACAGCAATTGACAGACTGTCAAAATCCCGACAAGATCAAAATCCCGACAAGGACAAAGTACTGACATTTAAAATACTGACAAGGTCAAAATACCTACATGCAAAATGCCGACAGGTCAAATGCCGACATGAGTTTTTCATGATTTTTTCATTGCAACCGACTTGTTCATACTTTACCATCCCAGTGGACCTGGAGGGGGAATATAATAATGTGCCGAGCGCAGCGAGCCATGCGAGGGGAAGCGGTGCACTTATATGGTGTCCATGTCGACCTATGTCGACATACACATAAAAACCACAATGAAACAGGTCAGCATTTTACATGTCGGTATTTTGACCTTGTCAGTATTTTAAATGTCAGGATTTTGACCGTTGGTCAATTGCTGTCGGGATTTCGACCGTCGGGATTTTGATTGGAGGCATTTCATACTGATCCCATATACATTAGAGAAGCACTAGTGGCAGCACTGGGTTTAGCTTACAAAGTCCCTGCTTCCGCAGTGTTTATGTGATAGATGCACTTTAAATGTGCTCATGTATGACCAGATCAAACAACACTGTTGGCAAGTTTAAACTATAGCCAATTACACAGTCGGATGCAGTCACTGGCCAAAACAAATTTCCAGTCTATCTTATTGATTGCAGATGTGGGTCAGAATTAGCAGTCTTCCTGAGCCCATTCACACTGCAATTTGCTGGCAACTAGGTATAAAGTCAAACATGTCTACTCTAAGAAAATGAAAGAACAAAATTGGAGCTAATACCGGCATCTTAGATCCTGAAAGCTTTTTCTTAAACCATTGTGGCCCCACTCAGTAATCAGAGCTGCCAGTTGTCACTGTTTATTCAGGTGAATGAAATGAATGCACCATTTATCTGGCGTTTAGAAGATAGATGGGGGTCTAAGGGTAAGTTGATATTTTTGCACAGCAGATAAGCAGATATTTGGTGAGTTTTTCTTTTTTTGTGCTGTTGCAAGCACTGCTATTTACTTTATTTTGTCAAGCTGTGATTTTTCAATTCTTACATGTAAACAGAATAATAACTCAACTGGGAGCAGCAAGCTCTGCACTGTCTACTGGAGGACAGAGTGTTCTTCACTGTGTATTTGAGGCTGTAGTTATTGAAAGCAGTCAAATATCTTGGACAGCGTATTTGCATTTGTATTGGAGGCAGCAGCACTCTCTGCACTTCATATTGGGGCCTGCACAAACGCACTGGAAACGGCAACCTTTTGCACTGTGCACTGGAAGCAGCTACAGTAGCTTTGCATTGTGTATTGGAAGTGGCTAGCTTGTCAGTGTGTATTAGAGGTCTGTACTTTATTTGCACTGTGTATTGGTAGCAGCCGTGTCAGCAGGGGTTAGTAAAGGCAACTCTGCATTGTTTTCTGTCGATAGCAATCTCTGCAGTTTGTATTGTGGGGAACAAAATGTGCACCATCTATTGTGGGCAACAAGCCCTGCATTGTGTTCTGTTGGTAGAAAGTGCTGCACTATGCATTATGGCCACTGGATATTAGAAGATGCAAGATGTGCACTGTGTATTTTGGGAAGTAAGCTCTGCACTGTATATTGGATTCAGCAAGGTGTGCACTGTGTATTGTGAGCAGCATTCTCTACACCAAGTATGTAGCTACCATAGGAGCAGGGAATGCAGCTGCTATGGGGCCCAGAGCTAAGAGGGGCCACCTTCCCGGTCAAAGTTACATGTGTTATATACATTTTTCACCACTGGGTGGTACATAGGAGCCCTTGCAAAGTCTTGCCTTGGGGCCTGCAAAATGTCTAGTTATGCCCCTAGACCAGGGATGGGGAACCTTCGGCCCTCCAGCTGCTGTTGAACTACACATCCCAGCATGCCTTGCTACAGTTTTGCTATTTGGCCATGCTAAACCTGTTGCAGGGCATGCTGGGATGTGTAGTTCAACAACAGCTGGTGAGCCAAAGGTTCCCCATCCCTGCCCTAGACCTACTTATTGTAATATGGTATAACATGACTGGAGGGCATTATAATGTTACATGTGGCAAAATATGAATTGGGGACTCTATGTCATAATGTGCAATGCGGATACGGTCACTGGTGTATCTATAATGGGTGCAGTGTGTGCGGTGTAGTACAGGGGAGGCCCATACCGCACACGCTGTACCCATTTTTTTAATACTCATTCCCCCAGAGTCCCGCGCCCATGTCACTGGCGCTGTTAAATGGTGCAACGACCATTTTCACGGAGTTCTGCGCATGCACAGCAGAGAAATCATTGGAAAAATGTCCGTTGCCCCATTTTCCAGGAGATCTGCGCATGCGCAGTGGAGTATGAGCCCTCTAGTGCTCAGACTTTACAGCGCTCCCGGCAGAGAGAAAAGGGCCCGAACGCAAGAGGCTGGCCACGGGCCTCCATCTCTCTTAAAGCGCCCCTGGATACTGTGTTGCCCTACAATGTGACATACTGTGATTCAGAAAATGAATTAGGGTACTATTATAGGACATATAATGAACAACTGCTGCAAAGAGATGTTTCTCTAGAAGCATTTGGACAGGGGCCCCTTCAAAACTTGCTATGGGGCCCACAAAGTTCTGACTACGCCCTCCTTTGCACTTTATAGCAGAAACACCAAGGAGTTTATTTTGGACAGTAAGCTCTGCACTGTATATTGGAAGCAGTAAGGACGTACGATACTGTGTTTTGTCGGAAGTAAGATCAGCACCATATATTGGATGCAGCAAGGTGTGCACTGTGTAGAGTGAGCAGTATGCTCTGCACTGTATATCGGAAGGACCAAGGTGTGTATTTTGGACAGTAAGCTCTGCACTTTGTATTGTTAGATGTAAGGTCTGTATTGTGGACAGTAAGCTCTGCACTGTATATTGGATGCAGCAATGATGTACTGTGTTTCTTGGGCAGTAAGCCGTGCACTGTATATTGGATGCAACAAGGCGTGCACTGTGTATTGTAGGCAGTAAGCTCTGCACTGTATATTGGATGCAGCAAGGCATGCACTGTGTATTGTGGGCAGTAAGCTCTGCGCTGTATATTGGATGCAGCAAGACGTGCACTGTATATTGTGGGCAGTAAGCTCTGCACTGTATACTGGATGCAGCAAGACATGCACTGTATATTGGGGGTAATTCCAAGTTGATCGCAGCAGGATTTTTGATAGCAATTGGGCAAAACCATGTGCATTGCAGGGGAGGCAGATATAACATGTGCAGAAAGAGTTAGATTTGGGTGGGTTATTTTATTTCTGTGCAGGGTAAATACTGGCTGCTTTATTTTTACACTGCAAATTAGATTGCAGATTGAACACACCACACCCAAATCTATCTCTCTCTGCACATGTTATATCTGCCCCCACCTGCAGTGCACATGGTTTTGCCCAATTGCTAACAAAAATCCTGCTGCGATCAACTTGGAATTACCCCCATTGTGGGATGTAAGCTCTGCACTGTATATTGGATGCAGCAAGGCGTGCACTGTGTATTGTGGCCAGTAAGCTCTGCACTGTATATTGGATGCAGCAAGGCGTGCACTGTGTGTTGTGGGCAGTAAGCTCTGTATATTGGATGCAGCAAGACATGCACTGTATATTGTGGGATGTAAGCTCTGCACTGTATATTGGATGCAGCAAGGTGTGCACTGTGTATTGTGGCCAGTAAGCTCTGCACTGTATATTGGATGCAGCAAGGCGTGCACTGTGTATTGTGGCCAGTAAGCTCTGCGCTGTATATTGGATGCAGCAAGGCGTGCACTCTGGGGGTCATTCCGAGTTGTTCGCTCGGTAAATTTCTTCGCATCGCAGCGATTTTCCGCTTAGTGCGCATGCGCAATGTTCGCACTGCGACTGCGCCAAGTAAATTTGCTATGCAGTTAGGAATTTTACTCACGGCTTTTTCTTCGTTCTGGTGATCGTACTGTGATTGACAGGAAGTGGGTGTTTCTGGGCGGAAACTGGCCGTTTTATGGGAGTGTGTGAAAAAACGCTACCGTTTCTGGGAAAAACGCGGGAGTGGCTGGAGAAACGGAGGAGTGTCTGGGCGAACGCTGGGTGTGTTTGTGACGTCAAACCAGGAACGACAAGCACTGAACTGATCGCAGATGCCGAGTAAGTCTGGAGCTACTCAGAAACTGCTAAGAAGTGTCTATTCGCAATTCTGCTAATCTTTCGTTCGCAATTTTACTATGCTAAGATTCACTCCCAGTAGGCGGCGGCTTAGCGTGTGCAAAGCTGCTAAAAGCAGCTTGCGAGCGAACAACTCGGAATGACCCCCTATGTATTGTGGGCAGTGATCTCTGCGCTGTATATTGGATGCAGCAAGACGTGCACTGTGTATTGTGGGCAGTAAGCTCTGCACTGTATATTGGATGCAGCAAGGCGTGCACTGTGTATTGTGGGCAGTAAGCTCTGCACTGTATATTGGATGCAGCAAGGCGTGCACTGTGTATTGTGGCCAGTAAGCTCTGCACTGTATATTGGATGCAGCAAGGTGTGCACTGTGTATTGTGGCCAGTAAGCTCTGCACTGTATATTGGATGCAGCAAGGCGTGCACTGTGTATTGTGGGCAGTAAGCTCTGCACTGTATATTGGATGCAGCAAGGCGTGCACTGTGTATTGTGGGCAGTAAGCTCTGCACTGTATATTGGATGCAGCAAGGTGTGCACTGTGTATTGTGGCCAGTAAGCTCTGCACTGTATATTGGATGCAGCAAGGCGTGCACTGTGTATTGTGGGCAGTAAGCTCTGCACTGTATATTGGATGCAGCAGGGCATGCATTGGAGGTTATTCAGACGAGAGGCCGGATGTAATGGAGTGTGAGTCGGCCGGAGCTCCGAGAGTCTGGCCGAACTTCTACGGTTTTTTTTAAAGCAGTATATGTTTACAAGGCAAAACCAACCTGCAATAACTAATAACTACAATAACTAATATCTCAAGTTCTGTACAGGAATGGAAACTTTTACATATACTTTTGAATGGTATCAGTGCCCATCGCTGCAGTAGTTGCTTCTTTATGCTAGACATCTATTTACTTTAATTATCCTTTAACTTTTTGGATGTTGCACCACCTTAATCTATTTAATAAATATATTTGCCCTTTGATTGCATGATAACATTTCCTTCTCCGATGCCCCTTTGCGAAATTCAGAAATGATTGCTTAAAAAATGATTACAAGTAATCATGTTATTTGATCTGGGGGCTGAAATTCAGCCTTAAAATGCAGAAGTCTTTGCCTGAGTGAGAGCTGAACATTAATTTCCTGCTTTGTGAGATGTCAGTAACGCCAGTGATGGAACAGATACAGCCTTTTATCTTTATGAATAGGCGGTTGTCATACTTTTATTATTATTTTCTTAATCTTTTTTTTTTCTTTCCTGGTTGGCCCAGCGTGGAGGCGAAGTATCACTTTTCAGCCTGTGGAGCCATAATGCTGCATCAGCATTTCAGTCTTTTATTAAAGTTACATTCTATCCATATGAGCCATACACTGCATCCAAGCCAAAGCAATATTATGTATGACCACTCTTTTCCACAACTGTTGAAGGCAAGGGCATTAGCATTAAGCTAAAGACTTACGTAAGGTAAACTTACTGACCTTAGAGGGTCATTCAGGTTTGTTAGCAAACCAAAAAAGCACACTAATGGATAAAACCATGTTGCACTGCAGGTGGGGCAGATGTAATATATGCAGAGAGTTAGATTTGGGTGGGTTATATTGACCAGTGATCTCATTCCAGCCATTCATATAAAAATCCTACCACCAGCCACATAAGATAAACATGTCTATGGGGGTAATTCCGAGTTGATCGCAGCAGCAAATTTGTTAGCAGTTGGGCAAAACCATGGCCCTCATTCCGAGTTGATCGCTCGCTAGCTACTTTTAGCAGCCGTGCAAACGCATAGTCGCCGCCCACGGGGGAGTGTATTTTTGCTTTGCAAGTGTGCGATCGCATGTGCAGCCGAGTGGTATGAAAAAGGTTTTTGCAGTTTCTGAGTAGGTCTGAACTTACTTCAGCCTGTCCGGTCCCGGAATTGACGTCAGACACCCGCCCTGCAAACGCCTGGACATGCCTGCGTTTTCCCTACCACTCCCAGAAAACGGCCAGTTGACACCCATAAACGCCTTCTTCTTGTCAATCTCCTTGTGATCGGTTGTGGGAATGGATTCGTCGCTAGAAGCATTGCATAGCAACAATGCTGTTTGTACCTGTACGATGCGTGTGCGCATTGCGGTGCTTACGCATGCGCAGTAGTAACCTGATCGCTGCGCTGCAAAAAATGGCAGCGAGCGAGGGCCCATGAGCACTGCGGGGGTGGGGTGGGGGGGGGGGAGATATAACATTTGCAGAGAGAGTTAGATTTGGGTGGGTTATATTGTTTCTGTGCAGGGTAAATACTGGCTGCTTTATTTTTACACTACAATTTAGTTTTCAGTTTGAACACACCCCACCCAAATCTAAAGGCCCCCATCCATTAGTGCGATATGACCAATTTTCATCCGATTCCAAGCTGTCCGTTTGATGAATCGGATGAAAAGTGTCTCATCGAATGTCATTTTCCCCCGACTCCGATCCGAGGCGCGTTACCATGCTCCTCGGATCGGAGTTGCAGATCGGCATGGCTGCCATGAATATTTATCGCGATCGGAGGAGAAGGTGCACATTTGTATACAATCGGATGCGATTCATCACATGTTCAAAAAACCCCACTCAGTTGCAAATCGTAATCGCAGGACTCCCAGGAAGCTGCCTGGAGGGTCGGGGGGATTTCGGATCCGATTTTCAGTTCAGATATGTCTCACTAGTGGATGGGGGCCTTAACTCTCTCTGCACATCTTACATCTTCCCCACCTGCACTGCAACATTGTTTTGTCCATTAGTGTGCATTTTTTGTTTTGCAACAAACCTGAATTAAGGGCCTTTTAGCAAAGGTGGATATAGGGGGTCATTCCGAGTTCATCGTAGCTGTGCTAAATTTAGCACAGCTACGATCGTAAACTCAGACATGCGGGGGGATGCCCAGCACAGGGCTAGCCCACCTCGCATGTCAGTGCCGCCCCCCCCCCCCCTCCCGCACAAATACAAAAGCATCGCACAGCGGCGATGCCTTTGTATTTGAGGAGTAACTCCCAGCCAGCGCAGCTCCTGCGGCTGGCCGGGAGTTGCTCATCGCACCCGCAGCAGCTGCGTGACACGTCACGCAGCCACCGCGGCCCGCCCCCCCAACAGTCCGGCCACGCCTGCGTTGGCCGGACCGCTCCCCCTAAACGGCGGCTGAACGCCGCCGTTCAGCCCCCTCCCGCCCAGCGACCGCCTCTGTCTCAGAGGCGATCACTGAGCACCGACGACTGCCATGCGCCGTTCCGACCCGATCGCTGCGACAAACTGCAGCGAGCGAGCGGGTCGGAATGACCCCCATAGTGTCCCACAATGGCTGCAGAGCAAAAATAAGATTTTACTTACCGGTAAATCTATTTCTCGTAATCCGTAGTGGATGCTGGGGACTCCGTAAGGACCATGGGGAATAGACGGGCTCCGCAGGAGACATGGGCACTTTAAGAAAGAATTTATATTCTGGTGTGCTCTGGCTCCTCCCTCTATGTCCCTCCTCCAGACATCAGTTAGAGAAACTGTGCCCGGAAGAACTGACAGTACAAGGAAAGGATTTTGATAATCCAGGGCAAGATACATACCAGCCACACCAATCACACCGTATAACTTGTGATAACCTTACCCAGTTAACAGTATGAACAACAACAGAGCATCAGTTCAACCCTGATGCAACTATAACATAACCCTTATTTAAGCAATAACTATATACAAGCATTGCAGAAGAAGTTTGCACTTGGGACGGGCGCCCAGCATCCACTACGGACTACGAGAAATAGATTTACCGGTAAGTAAAATCTTATTTTTTCTAACGTCCTAGTGGATGCTGGGGACTCCGTAAGGACCATGGGGATTATACCAAAGCTCCCAAACGGGCGGGAGAGTGCGGATGACTCTGCAGCACCGATTGAGCAAACACAAGGTCCTCCTCAGCCAGGGTATCAAACTTGTAGAACTTTGCAAAAGTGTTTGAACCTGACCAAGTAGCCGCTCGGCAAAGCTGTAATGCCGAGACCCCTCGGGCAGCCGCCCAAGAAGAGCCCACCTTCCTTGTGGAATGGGCCTTAACCGATTTAGGCAGCGGCAATCCAGCCGCAGAATGAGCCTGCTGAATCGTGTTACAGATCCAGCGAGCAATAGTCTGCTTTGAAGCAGGCGCCCCAAGCTTGTTGGAAGCATACAGGATAAACAAAGATTCTGTTTTCCTGACCCTAGCCATTCTGGCTACATAAACCTTCAAAGCCCTGACCACATCAAGTAACTCGGAATCCTCCAAGTCATTAGTAGCCACAGGCACCACAATAGGTTGGTTTATATGAAAGGATGAAACCACTTTCGGCAGAAATTGTGGGCGGGTCCGCAATTCTGCTCTATCCGCATGTAAAACCAGATAGGGGCTTTTATGTGACAAAGCCGCCAATTCTGACACACGCCTAGCCAAAGCCAAGGCTAGTAGCATGACCACCTTCCACGTGAGATATTTCAATTCCACAGTTTTGAGTGGTTCAAACCAGTGTTATTTCAGGAAACTCAACACCACGTTAAGATCCCAAGGTGCCACTGGAGGCACAAAAGGGGGCTGAATATGCAGCACTCCCTTTACAAACGTCTGAACTTCAGGTAGAGAAGCCAGTTCTGTTTGAAAGAAAATGGATAGGGCCGAAATCTGGACCTTAATGGAACCCAATTTTAGGCCCAAAGTCACTCCCGACTGTAGGAAGTGAAGGAAACGGCCCAGCTGGAATTCCTCCGTAGGGGCATTCCTGGCCTCACACCAAGCAACATATTTTCGCCATATACGGTGATAATGTTGAGCCGTCACGTCCTTCCTAGCCTTTATCAGCGTAGGAATAACCTCATCCGGAATGCCTTTTTCTGCTAGGATCCGGCGTTCAACCGCCATGCTGTCAAACGCAGCCGCGGTAAGTCTTGGAACAGACAGGGCCCCTGTTGCAACAAGTCCTGTCTTAGAGGAAGAGGCCCCGGGTCCTCTGTGAGCATTTCTTGCAGATCTGGATACCAAGTCCTTCTTGGCCAATCCGGAACAATGAGTATTGTTCTCACTCCTCTTTTTCTTATGATTCTCAGCACCTTGGGTATGAGAGGAAGAGGAAGAAATACATAGACCGACTGGAACACCCACGGTGTCACCAGTGCGTCCACAGCTATCGCCTGAGGGTCTCTTGACCTGACGCAATACCTCTGTAGCTTTTTGTTGAGGCGGGATGCCATCATGTCCACCTGTGGCAGTTCCCACCGACTTGCAATTTGCGTGAACACTTCTTGATGTAGTCCCCACTCTTCTGGGTGGAGGTCGTGCCTGCTGAGGAAGTCTGCTTCCCAGTTGTCCACTCCCGGAATGAACACTGCTGACAGTGCGCTTACGTGATTCTCCGCCCAGCGAAGAATTCTGGTGGCTTCCACCATCGCCACCCTGCTCCTTGTGCCGCCTTGTCGGTTTACATGAGCCACAGCGGTGATGTTGTCTGACTGAATCAGAATCGGTTGGTCGCGAAGCAGGGTCTCCGCTTGACGTAGGGCGTTGAATATGGCCCTTAGTTCCAGGATGTTGATGTGAAGGCAAGTCTCCTGACTTGACCACAGACCTTGGAAATTTCTTCCCTGTGTGACTGCCCCCCACCCTCGGAGGCTTGCATCCGTGGTCACCAGGACCCAGTCCTGAATGCCGAATCTGCGGCCCTCGAGAAGGTGAGCACTCTGCAGCCACCACAGGAGAGACACCCTGGCCCTGAGGGATAGGGTGATTAACCGATGCATCTGAAGATGTGATCTGGACCATTTGTCCAGTAAGTCCCATTGAAAGGTCCTCGCATGGAACCTGCCGAAGGGAATGGCCTCGTATGATGCCACCATCTTTCCCAGGACTCGAGTGCAGTGATGCACCGACACCTGTTTTGGTTTTAATAGGTTTCTGACCAGTGTCATGAGTTCCTGAGCCTTCTCCATCGGGAGATAAACCCTTTTCTGGTCCGTGTCCAGAATCATGCCCAGGAAAGGCAGACAAGTCGTAGGAACCAACTGCGACTTTGGAATATTTAGAATCCAGCCGTGTTGTCGTAACACTTCCAGAGAGCGTGCTACGCTGATCAGCAACTGCTCTCTTGACCTCGCTTTTATGAGGAGATCGTCCAAGTATGGGATAATTGTGACCCCTTGATTCCGCAGGAGAACCATCATTTCCGCCATTACCTTGGTAAATATTCTCGGTGCCGTGGAGAGACCAAACGGCAACGTCTGAAATTGGTAATGACAATCCTGTACCACAAATCTGAGGTACGCCTGATGAGGTGGATAAATGGGGACATGAAGGTATGCATCCTTTATGTCCAGAGATACCATAAAATCCCCCCCTTCCAGGCTTGCGATGACCGCTCTGAGCGATTCCATCTTGAACTTGAACCGTTTCAGATATATGTTCAGGGATTTTAAATTCAATATGGGTCTGACCGAACCGTCCGGTTTCGGTACTACAAACATGGTCGAATAATAACCCCTTCCTTGTTGAAGGAGGGGAACCTTGACCACCACCTGTTGAAGATACAATTTGTGAATTGCAGTTAACACTATTTCCCTCTCGACGGGGGAAGCTGGCAGGGCCGATTTGAGGTATCGGTGAGGGGGCATCTCTTCGAATTTCAGCTTGTATCCCTGAGACACAATATCTATTGCCCAGGGATCCAACTGGGAGTGAACCCACCTGTGGCTGAAATTTCAGAGACGGCCCCCACCGGGCCTAGCTCCGCCTGTGGAGCCCCAGCGTCATGCGGTGGATTTAGTGGAAGCCGGGGAGGACTTCTGTTCCTGGGAACTAGCTGTGTTGTGCAGCTTCTTTCCTCTGCCCCTGACAAGAAAGGACGCACCTCAGACTTTCTTGCCTTTCTGTGATCGAAAGGACTGCATTTGGTAATACGGTGCTTTCTTAGGTTGTGAGGAAACATACGGCAAAAAATTTGACTTTCCAGCAGTAGCTGTGGAGACCAGGTCCGAGAGACCCTCCCCAAACAATTCCTCACCCTTGTAAGGTAAAACCTCCATGTGCCTTTTTGAGTCGGCATCACCTGTCCATTGCCGAGTCCACAGGACCCTTCTGGCAGAAATCGACATAGCATTTATTCTAGAACCCAGTAGACTAATGTCTCTTTGAGCATCTCTCATATATAGGACAGCGTCTTTTATATGCCCCAGGGTCATTAATATAGTATCCTTGTCTAAGGTATCAAGTTCCCCAGACAGGGTGTCCGTCCATGCTGCTACAGCACTACACACCCAGGCCGACGCGATCGCTGGCCTCAGTAAGGTACCCGAATGTGTATAAATGGACTTCAGGGTACCCTCTTGCTTTCTATCCGCAGCATCTTTTAGGGTAGCCGTATCCTGCGACGGCAGGGCTACCCTCTTGGATAAGCGTATTAAAGCTTTGTCCACCCTAGGGGAGTATTCCCAGCGTAACCTGTCCGTTGGCGGGAAAGGATACGCCATAAGCATCCGTTTGGAAATCTGCAGTTTTTTATCTGGAGATTCCCAAGCCTTTTCACATAACTCATTTAGCTCGTGTGAAGGGGGAAAGGTCACCACCTGCCTTTTTTCCCCATACATATGAACCCTCTTGTCAGGGACTGGGGTTTCCTCTGTGATGTGCAACACATCCTTAATTGCTATAATCATATAATGGATGGATTTAGCCAATTTAGGCTGTAACTTTGCATCATCGTAATCGACACTGGAGTCAGAATCCATGTCGGTATCTGTGTCAACAATTTGGGATAGTGGGCGCTTCTGAGACCCTGACGGCCTCTGCGACATAGGATCAGACACGGGCTGAGACCCTGACTGTCCTAAGGCTTCAGCTTTATCCAACCTTTTATGCAAGGAATTAACATTATCATTTAAAACCTTCCACAGATCCATCCAATCAGGTGTCGGCGGAGACACCACATTCATTTGCTCCCGCTCTGTTTCCACATAGCCTTCCTCGTCAAACATGTCGACACAAGCGTACAGACACACCACACACACAGGGAATGCTCTTTTTGAAGACAGTTCCCCCACAAAGCCCTTTGGAGAGACAGAGAGAGAGTATGCCAGCACACACCCCAGCGCTATATAACCCAGGAATAACACAGTAACTTAATGTTAACCCAGTAGCCGCTGTTTATATTGATTTTTGCACCTAATTATGTGCCCTCCCTCTCTTTTCACCCTCTTCTACCGTGTATTTGCAGGGGAGAGCCTGGGGAGCTTCCTCTCAGCGGAGCTGTGGAGAAAAAATGGCGCTGGTGAGTGCTGAGGAAGAAGCCCCGCCCCCTCAGCGGCGGGCTTCTGTTTTGCTTCAATGTACAATTTTTGGTGGGGGCTCATACATATATACAGTGCCCAACTGTATATATGCTAAACTTTTGCCAAAGAGGTCCCAATTGCTGCCCAGGGCGCCCCCCCCCTGCGCCCTTACAGTGACCGGAGTATGTGAGGTGTGTGTGGGAGCAATGGCGCACAGCTGCAGTGCTGTGCGCTACCTCAGTGAAGACTGGAGTCTTCTGCTGCCGATTTCGAAGTCTTCTTTGCTTCTTATGCTCACCCGGCTTCTGTCTTCCGGCTCTGCGAGGGGGACGGCGGTGCGGCTCTGGGATCGGACGACGAGGGTGAGATCCTGTGTACGATCCCTCTGGAGCTAATGGTGTCCAGTAGCCTAAGATGCAGGACCTATCTTCAGAGAGTAGGGCTGCTTCTCTCCCCTCTGTCCCACGATGCAGGTAGTCTGTTGCCAGCAGAGCTCCCTGAAAATAAAAAACCTAACAAAATACTTTCTTACAGCAAGCTCAGGAGAGCTCACTGAACAGCACCCAGCTCGTCCGGGCACAGATTCAAACTGAGGTCTGGAGGAGGGACATAGAGGGAGGAGCCAGAGCACACCAGAATATAAATTCTTTCTTAAAGTGCCCATGTCTCCTGCGGAGCCCGTCTATTCCCCATGGTCCTTACGGAGTCCCCAGCATCCACTAGGACGTTAGAGAAAGGTTGTTTACTTCAAGTGAAGATGAACCTGAACACAGGTAGACAGAGCAGTCAGAACAAAATAAGCCCCATCCCCAATCTGTCCAATCCATGCCCTGAACCACCAACCATTGCCCACAGTTTCTCAACTCCATAATACTGTTTGTCACGTATTTGGATGTAAATTGGTTCAAGTTTGCAATTACTAGCAAGCTGCTCTTAAAATGTCGTGTAAAAATGAATGTATTACAGTGTTGTAAAGATTAGAACATAGGTACAAGTACAGCATACATAATAAACACTGTGTAAAACAGCATTGCACAAACGCCACTGACAGCCCAGGGATATATATTATATGAGTCTGCAGAAAACATCACCAGATTTTACACCACAGCAGAAAAGAATGTGCGATGATAAATAAACAGCACATAATCTGTAAGAAGTGCAGGTGGCTGAAAACTACAATATGAATATCGTTTATGTCAATTTTTATACCAACAGTACTAGGTTTGAATTGTTAAATGAAGCAAGATTTGTGCAGCTGCTGTGACCGAGCTATTAATGGTGCATCCTTGTGTTCATTAGGTTCCTGAGGTGTGAGTGTGTAATGTTTTAAATGTTAGATTCCTCCTGTTCATGGACCATGAAGGAAAGGAGGCAACTAGGATGGTTTCAGATGCTTCATCAACAAGAAGGTAAGGGGCAGAGCTTGTCATGTTAATTTGAGGCATGAAAACTCCTTTACTTTCATTGCTCTACTGCAAAGCATTTATATTTGTGAGGTAAAATACATGTGCTATTGCTGGATTTGTTTTCATACTAGTAGTGAGGGAGAAAATAAGATTATACTCACCGGTAAATCTATTTCTCGTAGTCCGTAGTGGATGCTGGGACTCCGTAAGGACCATGGGGAATAGCGGCTCCGCAGGAGACTGGGCACAAGAATAAAAGCTTTAGGATCAGGTGGTGTGCACTGGCTCCTCCCCCTATGACCCTCCTCCAGACCTCAGTTAGGATACTGTGCCCGGAAGAGCTGACACAATAAGGAAGGATTTTGAATCCCGGGTAAGACTCATACCAGCCACACCAATCACACCGTATAACTCGTGATACTATACCCAGTTAACAGTATGAACAATAACTGAGCCTCTCAACAGATGGCTCAACAATAACCCTTTAGTGAAACAATAACTATATACAAGTATTGCAGACAATCCGCACTTGGGATGGGCGCCCAGCATCCACTACGGACTACGAGAAATAGATTTACCGGTGAGTAAAATCTTATTTTCTCTGACGTCCTAAGTGGATGCTGGGACTCCGTAAGGACCATGGGGATTATACCATAGCTCCCAAACGGGCGGGAGAGTGCGGATGACTCTGCAGCACCGAATGGGCAAACTCTAGGTCCTCCTCAGCCAGGGTGTCAAACTTGTAGAATTTAGCAAATGTGTTTGACCCCGACCAAGTAGCTGCTCTGCAAAGTTGTAGAGCCGAGACCCCTCGGGCAGCCGCCCAAGAAGAGCCCACCTTCCTCGTGGAATGGGCTTTCACTGATTTAGGATGCGGCAGTCCAGCCGCAGAATGTGCAAGCTGAATCGTACTACAGATCCAGCGAGCAATAGTCTGCTTTGAAGCAGGAGCACCCAGCTTGTTGGGTGCATACAGGATAAACAACGAGTCAGTTTTCCTGACACTAGCTGTCCTGGAAACATAAATTCTCAGGGCCCTGACTACGTCCCACAACTTGGAAGCCTCCAAGTCTTTAGTAGCCGCAGGCACCACGATAGGTTGGTTCAAATGAAAGGCTGATACCACCTTAGGGAGAAACTGGGGACGAGTCCTCAATTCTGCCCTATCCATATGGAAAATCAGATAAGGGCTTTTACATGACAAAGCCGCCAATTCTGACACACGCCTGGCCGAAGCCAAGGCCAACAGCATGACCACTTTCCACGTGAGATATTTTAATTCCACGGTTTTAAGTGGCTCAAACCAATGTGACTTTAGGAAATCCAACACCACGTTGAGATCCCAAGGAGCCACTGGAGGCACAAAAGGGGGCTGAATATGCAGCACTCCCTTAACAAAAGTCTGAACTTCAGGTAGTGAAGCCAGTTCTCTCTGGAAGAAAATCGACAGAGCCGAAATCTGGACCTTAATGGAACCCAATTTTAGGCCCATAGTCACCCCTGACTGTAGGAAGTGCAGAAAACGGCCCAGCTGAAATTCCTCCGTTGGGGCCTTCCTGGCCTCACACCACGCAACATATCTTCGTCAAATGCGGTGATAATGGTTTGCGGTCACTTCTTTCCTAGCTTTAATCAGCGTAGGAATGACTTCCTCCGGAATGCCCTTTTCCTTCAGGATCCGGTGTTCAACCGCCATGCCGTCAAACGCAGCCGCGGTAAGTCTTGGAACAGACAGGGCCCCTGCTGCAGCAGGTCCTGTCTGAGCGGCAGAGGCCATGGGTCCTCTGAGATCATTTCTTGAAGTTCCGGGTACCAAGCTCTTCTTGGCCAATCCGGAACAATGAGTATAGTTCTTACTCCTCTTCTCCTTATTATTCTCAGTACCTTGGGTATGAGAGGAAGAGGAGGGAACACATAAACCGACCGGTACACCCACAGTGTCACTAGAGCGTCCACAGCTATCGCCTGAGGGTCTCTTGACCTGGCGCAATATCGTTCTAGCTTTTTGTTTAGGCGGGACGCCATCATGTCCACCTGTGGCCTTTCCCAACGGTTTACAATCAGTTGGAAGACTTCTGGATGAAGTCCCCACTCTCCCGGGTGGAGGTCGTGCCTGCTGAGGAAGTCTGCTTCCCAGTTGTCCACTCCCGGAATGAACACTGCTGACAGTGCTAACACGTGATTTTCCGCCCATTGGAGAATCCTTGTGGCTTCTGCCATCGCCGTCCTGCTTCTTGTGCCGCCCTGTCGGTTTACATGGGCGACTGCCGTGATGTTGTCTGACTGGATCAGTACCGGCTGGTTTTGAAGCAGGGGTTTTGCCTGACTTAGGGCATTGTAAATGGCCCTCAGTTCCAGAATATTTATGTGTAGGGAAGTCTCCTGACTTGACCATAGTCCTTGGAAGTTTCTTCCCTGTGTGACTGCCCCCCAGCCTCGAAGGCTGGCATCCGTGGTCACCAGGACACAGTCCTGTATGCCGAATCTGCGGCCCTCTTGAAGATGAGCACTTTGCAGCCACCACAGCAGAGACACCCTGGTCCTTGGAGACAGGGTTATCAGCCGATGCATCTGAAGATGCGATCCGGACCACTTGTCCAACAGGTCCCACTGAAAAGTCCTTGCATGGAACCTGCCGAATGGAATTGCTTCGTAGGAAGCTACCATTTTTCCCAGGACTCGCGTGCAGTGATGCACCGACACCTGTTTTGGTTTCAGGAGGCCTCTGACTAGAGATGACAGCTCCTTGGCTTTCTCCTCCGGGAGAAACACTTTTTTCTGTTCTGTGTCCAGAACCATCCCCAGGAACAGTAGACGTGTCGTAGGGACCAGCTGTGACTTTGGAATATTTAGAATCCAACCGTGCTGTTGTAGCACCTCCCGAGATAGTGCTACCCCGACCAACAACTGCTCCCTGGACCTCGCCTGTATCAGGAGATCGTCCAAGTACGGGATAATTAAAACTCCCTTTTTTCGAAGGAGTATCATCATTTCGGCCATTACCTTGGTAAATACCCTCGGTGCCGTGGACAGACCAAACGGCAACGTCTGGAATTGGTAATGACAATCCTGTACCACAAATCTGAGGTACTCCTGGTGATGATGGTAAATGGGGACATGCAGGTAAGCATCCTTGATGTCCAGTGATACCATGTAATCCCCCTCGTCCAGGCTTGAAATAACCGCCCTGAGCGATTCCATCTTGAACTTGAATTTTTTTATATATGTGTTCAAGGATTTCAAATTTAAAATGGGTCTCACCGAACCGTCCGGTTTCGGTACCACAAACATTGTGGAATAGTAACCCCGTCCTTGTTGAAGGAGGGGCACCTTGACTATCACCTGCTGGGAATACAGCTTGTGAATTGCCTCTAGCACTGCCTCCCTGCCTGAGGGAGTTGTTGGCAAGGTAGATTTGAGGAAACGGCGGGGGGGAGACGTCTCGAATTCCAGCTTGTACCCCTGAGATACTACTTGAAGGATCCAGGGATCCACTCGTGAGCGAGCCCACTGATTGCTGAAGTTTTTGAGACGGGCCCCCATTGTACCTGGCTCCGCCTGTGGAGCCCCAGCGTCATGCGGTGGACTTGGAGGAAGCGGGGGAGGACTTTTGCTCCTGGGAACTGGCTGTATGCTGCAGCTTTTTCCCTCTACCTCTGCCTCTGGGCAGAAAGGACGCGCCTTTAACCCGCTTGCCTTTATGGGGCCGAAAGGACTGTACCTGATAATACGGTGCTTTCTTTGGCTGTGAGGGAACATGGGGTAAAAATGCTGACTTCCCAGCTGTTGCTGTGGAAACGAGGTCCGAGAGACCATCCCCGAACAACTCCTCACCCTTATAAGGCAAAACTTCCATGTGCCTTTTAGAATCTGCATCACATGTCCACTGCCGAGTCCATAATCCTCTCCTGGCAGAAATGGACATTGCACTTATTTTAGATGCCAGCCGGCAAATATACCTCTGTGCATCTCTCATGTATAAGACTGCGTCTTTTATATGCTCTATGGATAGCAATATAGTGTCCCTGTCTAGGGTATCAATATTTTCCGACAGGGAATCTGACCACGCAGCCGCTGCACTGCACATCCATGCTGAAGCAATAGCTGGTCTCAGTATAATACCTGAGTGTGTATATACAAACTTCAGGATAGCCTCCTGCTTCCTATCAGCAGGCTCCTTTAGGGCGGCCGTGTCCGGAGACGGTAGTGCCACCTTTTTTGACAGACGTGTGAGCGCTTTATCCACCCTAGGGGATGTTTCCCAACGTGACCTATCCTCTGGCGGGAAAGGGTACGCCATAAGTAACCTTTTAGAAATTACCAGTTTCTTATCGGGGGAAGCCCACGCTTCTTCACACACCTCATTTAATTCCTCAGATGGGGGGAAAACCACTGGTAGTTTTTCTCCCCAAACATAATGCCATTTTTTGTGGTTCCTGGGGTAATATCAGAAATGTGCAACACATTTTTCATTGCCTCAATCATGTAATGTGTGGCCCTATTGGAATGTACATTTGTCTCATCGTTGTCGACACTGGATTCAGTATCCGTGTCGACATCTGTGTCTGCCATCTGAGGTAGCGGGCGTTTTAGAGCCCCTGATGGCTTTTGAGACAGCTGGGCAGGCACAAGCTGAGAAGCCGGCTGTCCCACATCTGATATGTCGTCAAACCTTTTATGTAAGGAGTTGACACTGTCACGTAATTCCTTCCACAAGTCCATCCACTCAGGTGTCGGCCCCGCAGGGGGTGACATCACATTTATCGGCACTTGCTCCGCCTCCACATAAGCCTCCTCATCAAACATGTCGACACAGCCGTACCGACACACCGCACACACACAGGGAATGCTCTGACTGAGGACAGGACCCCACAAAGCCCTTTGGGGAGACAGAGAGAGAGTACGCCAGCACACACCAACAGCGCTATATAACACAGGGATTAACACTATAACTGAGTGATTTTTCCCAATAGCTGCTTGTATACACAATATTGCGCCTAAATTTAGTGCCCCCCCCTCTCTTTTTTACCCTATGTAGTCTGGAAACTGCAGGGGAGAGCCTGGGAGCGATCCTTCCAGCGGAGCTGTGAGGGAAAATGGCGCCAGTGTGCTGAGGGAGATAGCCCCGCCTCTTTTTCGGCGGACTTCTCCCGCTTTTTTCTATGTATATCTGGCAGGGGTATTTTACACATATATAGTCTCTATGACTATATTATGTGTTTTTTTGCCAGCCAAGGTACTTAATATTGCAGCCCAGGGCGCGCCCCGCCCCCCCCCAGCGCCCTGCACCCATCAGTGACCGGAGTGTGAGGTGTGCATGGGAAGCAATGGCGCACAGCTGCAGTGCTGTGCGCTACCTTGTTTGAAGACCGAAGTCTTCTGCCGCCGATTTCCAGGACTCTTCTTGCTTCTGGCTCTGTAAGGGGGACGGCGGCGCGGCTCCGGGAACGGACGATCGAGGTCGGGCCCTGTGTTCGATCCCTCTGGAGCTAATGGTGTCCAGTAGCCTTAGAAGCCCAAGCTAGCTGCAAGCAGGTAGGTTCGCTTCTCTCCCCTTAGTCCCTCGTAGCAGTGAGTCTGTTGCCAGCAGATCTCACTGAAAATGTAAAACCTAAAATAAACTTTCTTTTTCTAGGAGCTCAGGAGAGCCCCTAGTGTGCATCCAGCTCAGCCGAGCACAAAATTCTAACTGAGGTCTGGAGGAGGGTCATAGAGGGAGGAGCCAGTGCACACCAGGTAGGCCTAAAGCTTTCTTTAGTTGTGCCCAGTCTCCTGCGGAGCCGCTATTCCCCATGGTCCTTACGGAGTCCCAGCATCCACTTAGGACGTCAGAGAAATTCTGTGTTATTATGACAGCAAACATATACAGAAGAGCATTGCTATCATCTGTCAGTCATTTACGTGGTACAGGCCCAAGGTGACACTTTTCACTATCCTTGAACTGGATGCTGCAATACCATCTTATGCATATTTAGAAATTAGATGTCACTATTGGTTGCAACTAGCATAAGCTGTTGATTTTCTATCTGAGTATGGTCTCCAGAGTAAATAATTGTGCATCTGTACTAATATACAAATATCAGAAAATTATTTTCTCTGGCTGCGCAAAACAAAGCAGTCTATATATACTAATACATGGAGCAGCACTACTGCTCCACAACACAGTACATAGGTCAAAAAGAGTAACAGATAGAATGGTTTTCTGTAATAATAAGAATGAATATTACTCCCCTGTCAATAGGATTTTTTCCATTTTCATTTAGGGTTCATGTTCAAATTTGGATTATTATATTAAGTAAATTGTGGTGTATAGTTGTGCTTCGTTCTGATTGTCCAAATATTTTATGATTGGCTGCCACCAGCACCGGTGTTGCCTAGCACTTTGACCATGGTCATATTTATGGGTGTGGTATTGAAGGTCGAGCACACTTAGGTCGACAATGTCTAGGTCGATCACTATTGGTCGACAGTAACTAGGTCGACAGGGATTCTACGTCAACATGGTCTAGGTCGACATGAGTTCTTTAATAGTTTTTTCATCTTTTTTAGTGTAGTTTCGCCGTACAGTGACCGGGAACCCCAATTAGTGCACCGTGTCCCCTCGCATGGCTCGCTTTGCTCGACATGCTTCGGGCAGGTTACCGTTCCCAATCATAATCCACGTGGATCGTAAAGTATGAAAAAGGAAAAAAAAGGGGAAAAAAAAAGTGAAAAACTCACGTCGACCTTTTGACCTAGAACATGTCGACCTAGAGACCCAGTCTACCTAGTTACTGTCGACCAATAGTGGTTGACCTAGCCACTATCAACCTAAGTCTTGTCGACCTAGAGAACGGATACCCATATTTATAATGGGTGCAGTACACGCGGACTCCCAGGTCCAAGGGGGCACACACTGCACCCATTTTTCCAATACTTACCCTCTGGAGTCCCCAGAGCCGGACCTAACCGATATGATGCCCTAGGCATGATTTTGGCTGGTGCCCCCTAGCACTGCCGCTAGTTCCGCCTCTAACCCTACACCCCTTTCCCAGCACCATCACCCCTTACCCATAGCAGTTCTCATTTTGGAGCACATTCCCCAAAAAGGGGAGTGTTGTTGCTGGGAAGGGTCATGGCCACAAAATAGTACCCCCATTCAAATTACGCCACAGAGTAGTGCAACTTTATTCACATTATATCATGCGAGTGTCCCTTATTCACATTACATTGCATAGTAGTACCACTTTACTTTATATACTTTACTCCTCACAGTAGTGCCCCTTATTCACATTACATCACACTGAATTGCCCCTTATGCACATTACACCACACCAAATTGCTCTCTGTTCACATTAGACCACACAGTAGTGCCCTTTTTATACGTTACACCACACAGTAGGGCACCTTATACACATAATGCCACACATTAGTATTGCCTTTATACACATAATACTACACAGTAATGCCTCTCGCACATGACACACATTATTAATGTCCTTATAACATAATGCGCCTTACACATTATGCCAACCCTTACTAATGCCCTTATACACATGTCACACATAATGCCCTTTACACATAAGCCGAACACTATTACACAACCAACCCGACTGCACACAGCACTCACATGGCCACTAACACTGTGATCCCTGCCTCTGCTTGGATACAGCAGATTTCTTGCATCAATACGCCAAGCAGCAGTAGATGCCTGGCGTGAGTCAACTGGCAGCTCCCGGCCAGCTCTGGTAATGTCGGGCACTTTTTTTTGCCGAAAATGTATCTTATTTGCATTGCTATTAGGGAGGCCAATTCCGGGGCCATTTTTTCAATCGGGATTGAAAATGGTCAATCCCAGGATTCCCGGGATTGGCTTTTCCCTATGTATCCGCCCCCCTTGCCCAGTCCCGTTCACATAACTCACCATACAACAGGGGTGGGCGGGTGGGAAACATTCGTCTGTCTCGGCAGACGGCGCAACGTGACCTGTGACTGCACGTCATGTTGAGCGGGGGGAGCCGGGCAGCGTTCTGAGGACGCTCAACGCTGCCTAGCTTAAAAAAAAAACAAAGGGCCACCTGATCCCTCAATCCCTGGAATTGGAGCTTCCAATCCTGGGATTGAATCCCGGCCTTTTGGCCTAAATCCCGGGATTACGCCAATCCCGGGATTGGCCACCCTAATTGCTATGTGACTAGGATGCACAGGCAGCTTCTGCTGATTAAAATGATATGCAGCATGCCTTTATTCTTTGTGCGACTGTGGCTGTATCTGCATACGGAATGCTACCTTACAGTGATTAACAGGGATACACTGTAATGTAGCATTTCATATGTAAATACAGCCACAGTCACACACAGAATATAGGCATGCTGCATATCATTTTAATCAGCAGAAGCTACTTGTGCCCCTAGGCATTCCCATTTGCCTAGTTTGCCTATGCCTAGGGCCGGCTCTGGGAGTCCCGCATTGACAGCAGCAGCGCTGCAGAGAGTACTGTGAATTTGGAGCGGTGGCCATTTTGGAATAAAGGCATGCGCAATAGACTGGAGACATGCGCATAGTGCCCAGAGTCCACAGCACTGCCGTCTAGAGAAGAGGGGGCCCAGGCGGAGTCTGCACACAGGCCTCGTCCTCTCTTGATACGCCTCTGACCATAAATAATTTGATTTGATCCTGGACCACCAACTCAAGGCACCCCTGCAAGAGTCTTGCGGGACCCCAGGGTGCCTAGGCACACAGTTTGGGAACCACTGTTTTACACTATAACCTTTTTTTTGTCTTTTGGATATATAAATAAAAATTTGTGCGGAGTTCCTGGAAAAACAAGCTGTGAGCGCTATGTGTTGGAGGCAACCCTGTTAAATATTGATTACCTGGGTGGTGGTTAAGAAGATCATACTAGATCATGTCCTTTGTACGGCGCTGCAAAACACTTGTGGCGCTTTATAAATAAAATGTAATAATAATAAATAATAATCATATTACTAGGAAAAATAAGATTTTACTTACCGATAAATCTATTTCTCGTAGTCCGTAGTGGATGCTGGGACTCCGTAAGGACCATGGGGAATAGCGGCTCCGCAGGAGACAGGGCACAAGAATAAAAGCTTTAGGATCAGGTGGTGTGCACTGGCTCCTCCCCCTATGACCCTCCTCCAAGCCTCAGTTAGGATACTGTGCCCGGACGAGCGTACATAATAAGGAAGGATATTGAATCCCGGGTAAGACTCATACCAGCCACACCAATCACACCGTACAACTTGTGATCTGAACCCAGTTAACAGTATGATAACAACGAAGGAGCCTCTGAAAAGATGGCTCACAACAACAATAACCCGATTTAGTTAACAATAACTATGTACAAGTATTGCAGACAATCCGCACTTGGGATGGGCGCCCAGCATCCACTACGGACTACGAGAAATAGATTTATCGGTAAGTAAAATCTTATTTTCTCTGACGTCCTAGTGGATGCTGGGACTCCGTAAGGACCATGGGGATTATACCAAAGCTCCCAAACGGGCGGGAGAGTGCGGATGACTCTGCAGCACCGAATGAGAGAACTCCAGGTCCTCCTCAGCCAGGGTATCAAATTTGTAGAATTTAGCAAACGTGTTTGCCCCTGACCAAGTAGCTGCTCGGCAAAGTTGTAAAGCCGAGACCCCTCGGGCAGCCGCCCAAGATGAGCCCACTTTCCTTGTGGAATGGGCTTTCACAGATTTTGGCTGTGGCAGGCCTGCCACAGAATGTGCAAGCTGAATTGTACTACAAATCCAACGAGCAATAGTCTGCTTAGAAGCAGGAGCACCCAGCTTGTTGGGTGCATATAGGATAAACAGCGAGTCAGACTTTCTGACTCCCGCCGTCCTGGAAACATATATTTTCAGGGCCCTGACAACGTCAAGTAACTTGGAGTCCTCCAAGTCCCTAGTAGCCGCAGGCACCACAATAGGTTGGTTCATGTGAAAGGCAGAAACCACCTTAGGGAGAAATTGAGGACGAGTCCTCAATTCTGCCCTGTCAGAATGAAAAATTAAGTAAGGGCTTTTATATGATAAAGCCGCCAATTCTGACACACGCCTGGCTGAAGCCAGGGCTAACAGCATCGTCACCTTCCATGTGAGATATTTTAAGTCCACAGTGGTGAGTGGTTCAAACCAATGTGACTTAAGGAACCTCAAAACAACATTGAGATCCCAAGGTGCCACTGGAGGCACAAAAGGAGGTTGTATATGCAGTACCCCTTTTACAAATGTCTGAACTTCAGGTACTGAAGCCAGTTCTTTCTGGAAGAAAATCGACAGGGCCGAAATTTGAACCTTAATGGACCCTAATTTTAGGCCCATAGACAGTCCTGTTTGCAGGAAATGGAGGAAACGACCCAGTTGAAATTCCTCTGTAGGGGCCTTCTTGGCCTCACACCACGCAACATATTTTCGCCAAATGCGGTGATAATGTTTTGCGGTTACATCCTTCCTGGCTTTGACCAGGGTAGGGATGACTTCATCTGGAATGCCTTTTTCCTTCAGGATCCGGCGTTCAACCGCCATGCCGTCAAACGCAGCCGCGGTAAGTCTTGGAACAGACAAGGCCCCTGTTGGAGCAGGTCCTTTCTTAGAGGTAGAGGCCACGGGTCTTCCGTGAGCATCTCTTGAAGTTCCGGGTACCAAGTCCTTCTTGGCCAATCCGGAACCACGAGTATCGTTCTTACTCCTCTCCTTCTTATGATTCTCAGTACTTTTGGTATGAGAGGCAGAGGAGGGAACACATACACTGACTGGTACACCCACGGTGTCACCAGAGCGTCCACCGCTATTGCCTGAGGGTCCCTTGACCTGGCGCAATATCTGTCTAGTTTTTTGTTTAGACGTGACGCCATCATGTCCACCTTTGGTTTTTCCCAACGGTTTACAATCAGGTGGAAGACTTCTGGGTGAAGTCCCCACTCTCCCGGGTGAAGGTCGTGTCTGCTGAGGAAGTCTGCTTCCCAGTTGTCCACTCCCGGAATGAACACTGCTGACAGAGCTATCACATGATTTTCCGCCCAGCGAAGAATCCTTGCAGCTTCTGCCATTGCCCTCCTGCTTCTCTTGCCGCCCTGTCTGTTTACGTGGGCGACTGACGTGATGTTGTCCGATTGGATCAATACCGCCTGACCCTGAAGCAGGGGTTTCGCTTGACTTAGGGCATTGTAAATGGCCCTTAGTTCCAGAATGTTTATATGAAGAGATGTTTCCATGCTTGACCACAAGCCCTGGAAATTTTTTCCCTGTGTGACTGCCCCCCAGCCTCTCAGGCTGGCGTCCGTGGTCACCAGGACCCAATCCTGAATGCCAAATCTGCGGCCCTCTAGTAGATGAGCACTCTGCAGCCACCACAGAAGAGACACCCTTGTCCTTGTCGACAGGGTTATCCGCTGATGCATCTGAAGATGCGATCCGGACCATTTGTCCAGTAGATCCCACTGAAACGTTCTTGCATGGAATCTTCCGAATGGAATCGCTTCGTAAGAAGCCACCATTTTTCCCAGGACCCTCGTGCACTGATGCACTGACACCTGGTCTGGTTTTAGGAGGTTCCTGACTAGCTCGGATAACTCCCTGGCCTTCTCCTCCGGGAGAAACACCTTTTTCTGGACTGTGTCCAGAATCATTCCTAGGAACAGTAGACGTGTCGTTGGAATCAGCTGCGATTTTGGAATATTTAGGATCCACCCGTGCTGACGTAACACTACCTGAGATAGTGCTACTCCGACTTCTAACTGTTCCCTGGACCTTGCCCTTATCAGGAGATCGTCCAAGTAAGGGATAATTAAGATGCCTTTTCTTCGAAGAAGAATCATCATTTCGGCCATAACCTTGGTAAAGACCCGAGGTGCCGTGGACAACCCAAACGGCAGCGTCTGAAACTGATAATGACAGTTTTGTACTACAAACCTGAGGTACCCTTGGTGAGACGGGTAGATTGGGACGTGGAGATAAGCATCCTTGATGTCCAGAGACACCATATAGTCCCCTTCTTCCAGGTTTGCTATCACCGCTCTAAGTGATTCCATCTTGAATTTGAACCTCTTTATGTAAGTGTTCAGGGATTTTAGATTTAAAATTGGTCTCACCGAGCCGTCCGGCTTCGTTACCACAAACAGCGTGGAATAATACCCCTTTCCCTGTTGTAGGGGGGGTACCTTGATTATCACCTGCTGGGAATACAGCTTGTGAATGGCTTCCAAAACTGCCTCCCTGTCGGAAGGGAGACTTTGGTAGAGCAGACTTCAGGAACCGGCGAGGGGGAAACGCCTCGAATTCCAGTTTGTACCCCTGCGATACCACCTGTAGAATCCAGGGGTCCACTTGCGAGTGAGCCCACTGCGCGTTGAAATTCTTGAGACGGGCCCCCACCATGTCTGAGTCTGCTTGTAAAGCCCCAGCGTCATGCTGAAGACTTGGCAGAAGCAGGGGATGGCTTCTGCTCCTGGGAAGCGGCTGCATGGTGCAGTCTTTTTCCCCTTCCTCTGCCCCGGGGCAGGAAGGAATGGCCTTTAGCTCGCTTGTACTTATGGGAACGAAAGGACTGAGTTTGAAAAGACGGTGTCTTTTTCTGCTGATGTGAAGTGACCTGGGGTAAAAAGGTGGATTTTCCAGCCGTTGCCGTGGCCACCAGGTCCGATAGACCAGCTCCAAATAACTCCTCCCCTTTATACGGCAATACTTCCATATGTCGTTTGGAATCCGCATCGCCTGACCACTGTCGCGTCCATAACGCTCTTCTGGCAGAAATGGACATAGCACTTACTCTTGATGCCAGGGTGCAAATATCCCTCTGTGTATCACGCATATATAGTAATGCATCCTTCAAATGCTCTATAGTTAACAGTATATTGTCCCTATCCAGGGTATCAATATTTTCAGTCAGGGAATCCGACCACGCGACGCCAGCACTGCACATCCAGGCTGAAGCGATTGCTGGTCGCAGTATAACACCAGTATGTGTGTATATACTTTTAAGAATATTTTCCAGCCTTCTATCTGCTGGTTCTTTGAGGGTGGCCGTATCAGGAGACGGTAACGCTACTTGTTTAGATAAACGTGTGAGCGCCTTATCTACCCTAGGGGGTGTTTCCCAACGTGTCCTAACCTCTAACGGGAAAGGATATAGTGCCAATAATTTTTTAGAAATTAGCAGTTTTTTGTCGGGGGAAACCCACGCTTTATCACACACCTCATTTAACTCATCTGACTCAGGGAAAACTATTGGTAGTTTTTTCACACCCCACATAATACCCTTCTTTGTGGTACTTGTAGTGTCAGAAATGTTCAATGCTTCCTTCATTGCCGTGATCATGTAACGTGTGGCCCTACTGGACATTACGTTTGTCTCCTCACCGTCGACACTAGACTCAGTATCTGTGTCTGGATCTGTGTCGACCCACTGAGGTAACGGGCGTTTTAGGGCCCCTGACGGTGTCTGAGACGCCTGGACAGGCACTAATTGATTTGCCGGCTGTCTCATGTCATCAACCGTTCTTTGCAAAGTGCTGACATTATCACTTAATTCTTTAAATACGATCATCCAGTCAGGTGTCGACTCCCTAGGGGGTGACATCACTAACCCAGGCAATTGCTCCGCCTCCACATCATTTTCCTCCTCATACATGTCGACACACACGTACCGACACCCAGCACACACACCGGGAATGCTCTGATAGAGGACAGGACCCCACAAGCCCTTTGGAGAGACAGAGGGAGAGTCTGCCAGCACACACCAAGCGCTATATATATATATACAGGGATAACCTTATATAAGTGTTAATCCCTTATAGCTGCTGTTTATATAGTTTTTAGCTGCCAATAGTGCCCCCCCCTTCTCTTTTTTACCCTGATTCAGTAGCAAGTCTGCAGGGGAGAGTCAGGGAGCCGTCCTTCCAGCGGAGCTGTGAGGGAAAATGGCGCTTGTGTGCTGAGGAGATAGGCTCCGCCCCTTCACGACGTCCTTATCACCCGCTTTTTCTGTAAAAAATGGCAGGGGTTAAAATACATCCATATAGCCCCAGAGCTATATGTGATGTATTCTTTAGCCAATCTAAGGTATATCATGTTATATTGCGTCTCAGGGCGCTCCCCCCCAGCGCCCTGCACCCTCAGTGACCGGAGTGTGAAGTGTGCTGAGAGCAATGGCGCACAGCTGCGGTGCTGTGCGCTACCTTAGTCTGAAGACAGGATCGTCTTCTGCCGCCGATTTCACCGGACCTCTTCGCTCTTCTGGCTCTGTAAGGGGGCCGGCGGCGCGGCTCCGGGACCCATCCAGGCTGAACCTGTGATCGTCCCTCTGGAGCTAATGTCCAGTAGCCTAAGAAACCCGATCCACTCTGCACGCAGGTGAGTCCGTTTCTTCTCCCCTTAGTCCCACGATGCAGTGAGCCTGTTGCCAGCAGGACTCACTGAAAATAAAAAACCTAAAATATACTTTTATTCTAAGCAGCTCAGGAGAGCCACCTAGCCTGCACCCTTCTCGTTCGGGCACAAAAATCTAACTGAGGCTTGGAGGAGGGTCATAGGGGGAGGAGCCAGTGCACACCACCTGATCCTAAAGCTTTTATTCTTGTGCCCTGTCTCCTGCGGAGCCGCTATTCCCCATGGTCCTTACGGAGTCCCAGCATCCACTAGGACGTCAGAGAAAGGACTCTTTACAATATTCAGTCACTTTATTACAATTATTGTGTAACCTTGTATGGAAACAGGATTATACGATTGTTGTGTTTTTTTCTCTTTTATGTTCTATTGGAACATAACCCTCCATGAAAATGGGAATTGTGCGTCTGTGTATCTAAACACTTCAGTGACACACCCGCGATACTCCCATAACATGCACCATATATGTGCATCTGTTTAGCCACCACTCAGAAACGCCATCTCTTTTCCCAGACATTTCTGTCAGTGTGTCTCAATCGCAAACAGTGCCTTTGTGTGTATACTTTGGGTAACACGTGTGCCATAGTAATTTTTAGGTACTTTCGCATATGCACAGTAGCAAAAAATTGCACAAACTACGTGAACAACGGCATTGCGTACAACGCTGAACCAGGCCCTCTGTGTCCCATTTACCTGAGTGTTATTGCCTTCTGTCCTCACTAACTTATATTCAATAATTTTATTTTATTTTTTTCTAAATAGTTACTATTGTGTAGCACAAAGTTTTTTTGTGTCCATTTTGTTGTCAGGCTTATCAGCCAGTGAGGGTTAAATAAAACATTGCTCTGTGGCTCTCGACAATCAGATTGAGGGCTGAATAGTGGCGCCCGTCATTATTATTTTACTCTGTGGTCCCTTCTTTATAATTTGAGTTTTGGTTTTGAAATGACCAGGATGCTGAGGCATTCTCATCTGGTCGGACCAAAAATATGACACTTCCAAGGTGGTCCGAGACGAGAGGCTGCTATTATAAACAGGAATCTCATTGTTTGCTTGTTTTAAGATGAGGTCTGTCTCAAGTCTTGTTGTGAGCTGCAACCTGCCTGTGTTAGACAACCCCTGCTGACTTGTCGGTTTGTGTAGTTTCTCGTCTTTCACAAAGCTGTGTTAACTGGAAACATTCCACTCTCACAGTGGCGGCCCTTCTGTGCTCCGTACTATAGGCCTGTCTCACTGTACGGCTGTACCAACTGTCTCTGATATTCTTGGTATCCAGTATTCAACAGCACAGTAAACTTCTATCTTTATGCAAATTACATGCAGTTTCTATCAACTATTCTTATTTGTAATGCTCTAAAAAAAAAAAAAAAAATTGTCTTTCACATGCACATAGCGTTATGAGCCACTACTGTGGCTCATTCCTGTTTGCATTTTGTTTGTGTATTTTATGTTATATGTCTGTTTGCATGCAAGGTTTTCTCATGTACTTGTTTAGAGTACTGTTGCCTTTTGTGAGTCTGTGTAACTGCAGCCTGTCTCCTGTATGTGTGGCCTGCGCAGCCTCACCTGTCACATAATTAGGCCATTATGTGGTGCCTTGTTACCGCGCAAGACCTGGGGGCATCGGAGTCTGGGCGAACCTAATTCGCCCATTCAAACGCGGCTGCTATAGAAGACTAGCTTTGCAGGCACCAACCGACCACTGGGGAGAGTAACGGAGTCAGGGGTTAGAGTAGGCGTTGCTGCGGTCATTCATAACTATGCTATGTATCTGTTAAGCGCCTTGAGTTCTATTGGAGAAAACGAGATTTATGGTAAGAATTTACCACTGTTAAATCTCTTTCTGCGAGGTACACTGGGCTCCACAGGGAATGACATTGGGGTGTAGAGTAGGATCTTGATCCGATGCACCAACAGGCTAAAAGCTTTGACTGTTCCCAGAATGCATAGCGCCACCTCCTCTATAACCCCACCTCCGTGCACAGGAGCTCAGTTTTTGTTAACCAGTCCAATGCAGTAGCAGGTAAAAAAGACGACAACCATTAGTAGCCACATACACCACATTCTCACGACATGAGAAAGTGTCAGCGGCTAATGCCATACCAACCCAAAGAAGCTAAGTGCATCAGGGTGGGCGCCCTGTGGAGCCCAGTGTACCTCGCAGAAAGAGATTTAACAACGGTAAGTTCTTCCCATAAATCTCGTTTTCTGCTGCAGGATACACTGGGCTCCATAGGGAATGACATTGGGGATGTCCTAAAGCAGTTCCTCATGGGAGGGGACGCACTGTAGCGGGCACAAGAACCTGGCATCCAAAGGAAGCATCCTGGGAGGCGGAAGTATCGAAGGCATAGAACCTTATGAAGGTGTTCACTGAGGACCACGTAGCCGCCTTGCACAATTGTTCAAAGGTCGCACCACGGCGGGCCGCCCAAGAAGCTCCAACAGACCAAGTAGAATGGGCCTTGATGGTAGCAGGAGCTGTACATAAGCATGTGCAATCACCATTCTAATCCATCTGGCCAGGGTCTACTTGTGAGCAAGCTAGCCACGTTTGTGAAAACCAAACAGTACAAAGAGAGAATCAGACGTCCGAAGGGATGCAGTTCTCTTCACATAGATATGGAGAGCTCGTACCACATCCATAGACTGCTCTCTGGAAGACAAGCCAGGAGAGGCAAAGGCCGGAACCAAGATCTCCTGATTAAGGTGGAAAGAAGACACCACCTTAGGTAAGTACCCGGGACGTGTTCTAAGAACCGCCTGGTCACGGTGAAAAATCAGATATGGGGACCTACAAGACAAGGCACCCAGATTCGACACCCGTCTAGCAGAGGCAATCGCCAGCAGAAATAATACCTTAAGAGAAAGCCACTTAAGGTCTGCAGATTCAAGAGGCTCAAACGGAGACCCTTGCAACGCCTCCCGAACCACCGACAAGTCCCAAGGAGCCAGAGGCGGGACATGAGGAGGTTGAATCCGCAACACACCCTGAGTGAACGTATGATCATCAGGTAAAGTCGCAATTTTTCTCTGAAACCAAACCAATAAGGCAGAAATATGAACCTTGATGGAGGCCAGACGAAGGCCCAAGTCCAGGCCTTGTTGTAGAAAGGCCAAAAGTTTGGCCGTACTAAACTTGCAAGCGTCATGATTATTAGTGGCGCACCAAGCAAAGTAAGAATTCCAGACCCTACGATAAATCCGAGCAGAAGACGGTTTCTGGGCCTTCAACATGGTTTGAATGACCGCCTCAGTAAATCCTTTGGCCCTCAGGATGGAAGCTTCAAGAGCCACGCCGTCAAAGCCAACCGGGCTAAATCCTGATACACACAGGGGCACTGAACGAGGAGATCCGGGCGCTGTGGAAGTAGAAGGGGACGCTCTATCGAGAGATCCTGAAGGTCTGAGAACCAATGCCGTCTGGGCCATGCTGGAACGATCAGAAGTAGTATTACTCCTTCTTGCTTGAACTTCCTTATTACTCTGGGCAGGAGTGACACCGGAGGGAACACGTATGGCAGCTGAAAGTTCCATGGAATTGCCAGTGCGTCCACGAACGCTGCTTGAGGATCCCTTGTCCTTGCTCCGAAGACCGGAACCTTGTGATTGTGTCGAAACGCCATCAGGTCCAAGGCCCCACTTGTCCACGAGGAGTTGAAACACTTCTGGATGGAAGCTGAACTCTCCGGCATGTACGTCCTGATGACTGAGAAAGTCCGCTTCCAAGTTTTGGACCCCCGGAATGAATACTGCCGATATGGCTGGCAGATGGCGTGCCGCCCACTGAAGAATCCTTGATACTTCCATCATTGCCATGCGGCTTCGAGTGCCGCCTTGATGATTGATGTACGCCACCATGGTGGCGTTGCCCGACTGTACTTGAACAGGTCTGTTCTGTATAAAATGCTGGGCCAAGTTCAGTGAGTTGAACACCGCCCACAGTTCCAGATTGTTTATTGGGAGGAGAGACTCCTCCCTGGTCCACCAACCCTGAAGGGAGTGTTGCTCCAACACCGCACCCCAACCTCTCAGACTGGCATCCATCGTCAGAAGGACCCAGTTGGAGATCCAGAAGGGACGACCCATGCTCAATCGATGGTCCTGCAGCCACCATCTTAGTGACAGACGGACCTCCGGAGACCGGGAGATCATTTGCGACCTGATCCGGTGAGGCAGGCCGTCACACCTGGCAAGATTCAGCTTCTGCAGAGGGCGGGAATGGAATTGAGCGTACTCCACCATGTCGAAAGCCGACACCATGAGACCTAGCACTTGCATTGCCGAATGTATCGACACTTGCGGACGAGATAGGAAGCATCGAATCCTGTCCTGAAGCTTCAGGACTTTATCCTGAGACAAGAACAACCGCTGGTTTTGAGTGTCCAACAACGCCCCCAGGTGCACCATGCTCTGAGCAGGGACCAGGGAACAGGGAAGATTTGTTCCAGTTGATGAGCCACCCGAGGACATGCAGAAACCGGGTAGTCAGATCCAGATGGGGTAGGAGAATTTCTGGGGAATTCGCCAGGATCAACAAGTCGTCCAGATACGGCAGGATCCTGACCCCTTGACGGCGGAGGACAGCCGTCATTACTGCCATGGCCTTGGTGAAGACTCACGGAGCCGTGGTCAAACCAAAAGGTAACGCCCGAAATTGATAATGGAGGTTGCCAACCGCAAACTCAGGTACTGCTGATGCGACATTGCAATGGGAATATGCAGGTAAGCATATGTAGTTGACATATCTGAAAGCTCAATTCAAGGCAATACAGTACAATATCAGCAGCACAACACCTGACAAGAACCCCCTGTGTAGTGTATTAGCACAAACAGAGAGTTCCGGAGGTATATGGTGACTGAAAATCAGAGAAAAATACACAATAAGTATATCTTGTGAAACACCTAAATTAAATATAACCCTGACGCACTTAGCCCCCTCAGGTTACAGAATATAGGGATAGCAATCTGAGTGAGATACACAAAATGGAGGTCACACAGCAGCATATGCACACACACAGTCACATTGTACAATGCAGAAATTATAACATGCTATAAAACTGCACTGGACTAGCAATACAAAGTAATACTAAGTATAGCTATACACTCAATAGATATATCAATGCACAGTAAAGACTGGATGTATATCACAGGGTACTTGTACTAAATAACCCTGACTAAATGCACTGTTTCTTAACTAACACTGTCAGCAGACATGTAGAATACTTAAGTGTCCTGTAAAATGCACAGCGCTGACATGCAGGCAGCTTTACAGAGGAGGATTTGTTCAAACAGACCCAAGATCAGCTCAGCTTGTCCCAATGGTGCTCAAATGCTGACAGGGAGTGAGGGAGAGAGAGACATGCAGCTCCAGAATGGGAACATTTACTCTAAATGGCGCGCTGGGGGAGGGGCTACAGGTCAAAGCCTTATCCCCTTGCTGGACTTCACCACCGCCGACCTGTGCCCTTGCCCTGGTGGTCTAGTGGGGTCCCTGTACTACCACAGTGTCCACGCCAGGTACTCATTTCGTAATACATAGTTCATTATTATTTTAGTCAATACTTAAGACATTATGGAACATGTAGTACTCCAAGGTCCACCGAGGCAGTATCAAATGTACCCTGCATAGGAGCATCGACTCAGCTGCAAAGTGTACCTTGAAAATATTTGAAAATGTTGCCGATTAAGCAGTACAAGTCCCAATAATACTTACAATTAGGAATCTACAAGAAAATAATATTTTTCTTTCATACCCTAATGCAGTGGTTTCCAAACTTTTTTGAATCACGGTGCCCTAGAATATCAGAATTTTTTTCACGGCACCCCTAGGCCCAAAATTTCTTATTGAGAAATTTAGAAATAAATATTACATAAAGTAGATTGCGTTTATATGTCACCCTTAGGGTCAGTTGTGTGGTGAGGGACAAGATTTGCTTCTGTTTGACCACATATTTTATGACTGGCAGCCACCAGCACTGGTTTTGTCTTTTATATTGACCATGAATAATTTGAATTGGTCCTGGACCACCAACCCAGGGCACCCCTGCAAGTGTCCCGAGGCACCCCAGGGAGCCACGGCACACAGTTTTGGAACCTCTGTCCTAATGGTAACAAATCAGCTAGCGTTAACTGGCAATCCACCAATGGATCCCTTGGCCAAGCTAATGTTGCAGGCAGCCATGTTGTGCACTGGATCCGTCATAAGAATGTAGCCTACAGATCTACTAAGAACTAGTGATATCACTAATGCTTGCCATACACTATACAATTATTTGGCAGATCATCTGCCAGATCTGGCTGATTGGAATGAAAATCTGGCTATGGATGAGAGCAAATGACAATCAACCATATGCTCCTAAACACTGGAAAACGGACCAAACCTGTCGTTCAGACAAATTGGTTAAATCACAGATTTAATCAATTTGTATGAATGACAGTCCAATCCCCCCCTTCCACCTGTAAATGAGAAAGTGGCAAGGCTGCAGTGAACAGACACCTAGAAGATGGAGGCAGCAGACTGAGCCAGGGGCCCCACGCAGGGCTCTACTGACTGAAATCTAGTAGCTCTGCGCTGCAGTGCCAGAGTAAAATGAAAACCATCGGCTGGCAGATCAATGGCTATCATAAATAGTAGTTGGTTCTCCACCATCTACGGTTTCTAGTTTTTAACCATCGATGGCCATCCCTACTTTTTACTTAAATGCCTACCACACTATAATTAAACATTTTTACCTCCTGGTTTCTGTTAATACAAAATACCTCTATTATACAGTATGTAAATATAAAGCTAACTGAATACAGGTTGAGTCTCCCTTATCCAAAATGCTTGGGACCAGAGGTATTTTGGATATGGGATTTTTCCGTATTTTGGAATAATTGCATACCATAATGAGATATCATGGTGATGGGACCTAAATCTAAGCACAGAATGCATTTATGTTACATTTACACCTTATACACACAGCCTGAAGGTAATTTTAGCCAATATTTTTTATAACTTTGTGCATTAAACAAAGTGTGTCTACATTCACACAATTCATTTATGTTTCATATACACCTTATACACACAGCCTGAGGGTCATTTAATACAATATTTTTAATAACTTTGTGTATTAAACAAAGTTTGTGTACACTGAGCCATCAGAAAACAAAGGTTTCACTATCTCACTCAAAAAAGTCCGTATTTCGGAATATTCCGTATTTCGGAATATTTGGATATGGGATACTCAACCTGTATTTGACTGCTCTTACATGACTGAATTAACCTGAGCACAATTAATGAATGAATTAATGAAAAAGCCCTTTTTCTTCACCTCACTTAAGCAAGTGAGTCCAGGGTAAAAATGGAACAAAACCAAGTTTTCCTTGATGAAATGGCCCAGGCTGACGTCTAGACACAGTGTCTCTAAATGTTTTTGTGTACTTGTTTCTATTTACTATCTACACTAAACTATCACAACACTCTGAATCACAAAAAGTCATTGTTTTGGTGATGAAGGTAAATACACGTAATTAAAATAAAATGCTGGTCATTTAGCATACATTGTATGCACTATCACTCCAGGCAAGGATAGATTTTACAAGAAAGCCCCTTTTGCAAAGACATTGTTTGTATGTGGAACATTTGATCAGTCTATTCAGCAGCTAATTGGTGATCATATTTAAATAATAAACCTACATTCTAACAAAAAAAAAAAAGTGTTTGCATTCACATAAAAAGAAATAGCTGGGTTTTTTTCTTTTTGTTAAAATGTTATAGTTTGGTGATTATGAATTACATTTTGTTCTCCTGGTTTAGTATGTTTATGTTTTTTTTTATTTGTTAGCTAATTTTACTCTTGCAAAAAACCCTGCTTGGAGGGAAAGTGTTATACATAATTCTCAGCCTAGGGCTTTCATTTATATGGAGTCATCATAGAAATCCTTTCCCTATAATCATAAGGGCCATATACACAGGAGAGATGTGTGCTGAGCGAACCACTCAACGCACATCTCTCCCGCCGCTCAGCACAGCGCGATGTGTGCTGAGCGATGCGGGGGGAGGAGGAGGGGCCGCTCATTTCACCCAGCGGGTGAAATGAGCGACGTGCTAGATTGAGCCTGCATGCAGGCCAATCTAGCACCGGCGGACCGCGCATCGCTATCGCTGTGGGGGGTACACACGAGTGATCTGTTCTTAAAATCTAAGCAATCTAGTCAGATTGCTTAGATTTTAAGCATGGATCTCTCCGTGATTACCCCCTTATAGTCATACACTGGGGCAGATGTATTAAGCCTGGAGAAGTGATAAAGCAGTGATAAATGGAAGATGATAACGTACCAGCCAATCATTATGGTTTTGAAAATGTCACTGATTAGGAGCTGATTGGCTGGTGCGTTAACTCCTTCCATTTATCACTGCTTTATCACTTCTCCAGGCTTAATACATCTGCCCCATTGTCCCTAAATTCCAGGGCTTTGTCCTTAAAAATGTTTAAACTCCAGGTTATACTCTAGGCCAGTGCCCCCCTGCAAACTATAAATTTGCGCTCTCTTACAAATATGTCCTCTTGACATGTCTCTTTACAATGTATCATATTTACCCTGATTCACGTTATGCCACACAGTAGAGGCCCTTATTCACATTATGCCACACAGTAGTTCTCCTTATACAAATGATGCCACACAGTAGAGCCCCTTATTTACATTATGCCACACAGAAGTACCAGTTATACACCAGACAGTAGAGCCCCTTATACATATTACGCCGCACAGTAGAGCCCCTTATTCACATTATGTCTCAGATGTACCTGTTATGCACCACACAGTATAGCCCCTTATTCACATTATGCCACACAGAAGTACCCCTTATACACATTATGCCACACAGTAGTAACCTGCATTCCCCACACTGTATAGCCCCTTATTCACATTATGCCACCCGGTAGTACCCATTATACATATTATGCCACATAGTAGAGCCCCTTATACACATTACGCCACACAGCAGAGCCCCTTAGTTACATTGTTCTACACAGAAGTACCCCTTATACACATTATGCCACACAGTAATAGCCCTTATACACCACACAGTATAGCCCCTTATTCACATTATGCCATACTGTATAACCCGTTATACATATTACAGAAGGGGCCCTCCTTACCTATGTTACTAAAGAATAGCCTGGGCCTAATGACCAACCACTCACCAGGGGCTCAGGCTATTGCCTGCCTATCTTAGGGCCTAATGCCCAGAATATTTTTTACTTGATGCATGGGCAATCTGCCAGCCTAACATGCTCCACAGGCCTAAGGCCTGATTGTGCCTATGAGACTAATGCCCAACAACTGGTGTTCTAAGCAGGGGGTGGTCAATTTCCAGTGGCAAAGCCGCCTACAAGTAAACTGTGAGAGGCTGCGGTGGGGAGCTTTGTTCAGCTCTTTGCTTCCCACCATCTGCAGCACTCTCCGGTCCTCATTTTAAAATTTTTTTTGCTGCTGACCCCTCCTGGCCAGCGGTGCCGTCTTCGGCCTTCTTCTGTCGGAATTCTTCACCCGACGTCCTCTCCTATTAACTCCTGCCGCCATACTGAAGGCTCCGCGGGCAGAGCTATGACACAGAAAGCTTTGATTGGTTCACCGTGGCTGCTTCGAATTATCTGTGGTGCCGCAAGCAGAGAGTGGCTCATGCCTGGCACCAAGGTCAAATAGCCCCTGATACCTATTTGCCGCCGAACCATGAGTCAAAATTGTCTCTGGGTCAATGTCCATTTTAAACTGTTGCTGTACCCATTTGTCCAGCGCTCGTAAAATACAGATTGAGACGGTTGCTGGTTCCAGGCAGGCGCCTCTCCAGCCCGATGTCTTCCTGCAATGCTGGCCACCTTGCGTCGACCCTGGTTATACTATTAAGATTGAGGTATGTAATTCTTAAGCTGGGTACACACTATGCGATGTGTGTACCCAGCCGATGTGACACACATTTACGCTTACCGATGCCTATGATGCATTTGGCAGCAAGACCCTCATTAGTGAGGTTTTCTGCTGGTCCTGCAGCAGGGTCAACCAGGTGTTGCCGACGATCACAGGGGTGCGCAAATAGAGCGTACACACTTACCAATATGGCCAATATATTGTTCAGATCTGCGGTGGAACGATATATCGGCCCATATATTGCTAAGTGCTTACCCAACTTTACTGATAACTTTATTACTTTGAAGTATTTTAAATGCCCCAAAATTATGTAGAATTAAATAATAAGAATTTACTTACCGATAATTCTATTTCTCGTAGTCCGTAGTGGATGCTGGGGACTCCGTCAGGACCATGGGGAATAGCGGCTCCGCAGGAGACAGGGCACAAAAGTAAAAGCTTTAGGATCAGGTGGTGTGCACTGGCTCCTCCCCCTATGACCCTCCTCCAAGCCTCAGTTAGGATACTGTGCCCGGACGAGCGTACACAATAAGGAAGGATTTTGAATCCCGGGTAAGACTCATACCAGCCACACCAATCACACTGTACAACCTGTGATCTGAACCCAGTTAACAGCATGATAACAGCGGAGCCTCTGAAAAGATGGCTCACAACAATAATAACCCGATTTTTGTAACAATAACTATGTACAAGTATTGCAGACAATCCGCACTTGGGATGGGCGCCCAGCATCCACTACGGACTACGAGAAATAGAATTATCGGTAAGTAAATTCTTATTTTCTCTGACGTCCTAAGTGGATGCTGGGGACTCCGTCAGGACCATGGGGATTATACCAAAGCTCCCAAACGGGCGGGAGAGTGCGGATGACTCTGCAGCACCGAGTGAGAGAACTCCAGGTCCTCCTCAGCCAGGGTGTGCCCCTGACCAAGTAGCAGCTCGGCAAAGTTGTAAAGCCGAGACCCCTCGGGCAGCCGCCCAAGATGAGCCCACCTTCCTTGTGGAATGGGCATTTACATATTTTGGCTGTGGCAGGCCTGCCACAGAATGTGCAAGCTGAATTGTACTACACATCCAACTAGCAATCGTCTGCTTAGAAGCAAGAGCACCCAGTTTGTTGGGTGCATACAGGATAACAGCAAGTCAGTTTTCCTGACTCCAGCCGTCCTGGAAACCTATATTTTCAGGGCCCTGACAACATCTAGCAACTTGGAGTCCTCCAAGTCCCTAGTAGCCGCAGGTACCACAATAAGCTGGTTCAGGTGAAACGCTGACACCACCTTAGGGAGAAACTGGGGACGAGTCCGCAGCTCTGCCCTGTCCGAATGGACAATCAGATATGGGCTTTTGTGAGACAAAGCCGCCAATTCTGACACTCGCCTGGCCGAGGCCAGGGCCAACATCATGGTCACTTTCCATGTGAGATATTTCAAATCCACAGATTTGAGCGGTTTAAACCAATGTGATTTGAGGAATCCCAGAACTACGTTGAGATCCCACAGTGCCACTGGAGGCACAAAAGGGGGTTGTATATGCAGTACTCCCTTGACAAACTTCTGGACTTCAGGAACTGAAGCCAATTCTTTCTGGAAGAAAATCGACAGGGCCGAAATTTGAACCTTAATGGACCCCAATTTGAGGCCCATAGACACTCCTGTTTGCAGGAAATGCAGGAATCGACCGAGTTGAAATTTCTTCATGGGGCCTTCCTGGCCTCACACCACGCAACATATTTTCGCCACATGTGGTGATAATGTTGTGCGGTCACCTCCTTCCTGGCTTTGACCAGGGTAGGAATGACCTCTTCCGGAATGCCTTTTTCCCTTAGGATCCGGCGTTCAACCGCCATGCCGTCAAACGCAGCCGCGGTAAGTCTTGGAACAGACATGGTACTTGCTGAAGCAAGTCCCTTCTTAGCGGCAGAGGCCATGAGTCCTCTGAGCATCTCTTGAAGTTCCGGGTACCAAGTCCTTCTTGGCCAATCCGGAGCCACGAGTATAGTTCTTACTCCTCTACGTCTTATAATTCTCAGTACCTTAGGTATGAGAAGCAGAGGAGGGAACACATACACCGACTGGTACACCCACGGTGTTACCAGAACGTCCACAGCTATTGCCTGAGGGTCTCTTGACCTGGCGCAATACGTGTCCAGTTTTTTGTTCAGGCGGGACGCCATCATGTCCACCTTTGGTCTTTCCCAACGGTTCACAATCATGTGGAAGACTTCCCGATGAAGTCCCCACTCTCCCGGGTGGAGGTCGTGCTGAGGAAGTCTGCTTCCCAGTTGTCCACTCCCAGAATGAACACTGCTGACAGTGCTATCACATGATTTTCCGCCCAGCGAAGAATCCTTGCAGTTTCTGCCATTGCCCTCCTGCTTCTTGTGCCGCCCTGTCTGTTTACGTGGGCGACTGCCGTGATGTTGTCCCACTGGATCAATACCGGCTGACCTTGAAGCAGAAGTCTTGCTAAGCTTAGAGCATTGTAAATTGCTCTTAGCTCCAGTATATTTATGTGGAGAGAAGTCTCCAGACTTGATCACACTCCCTGGAAATTTTTTCCTTGTGTGACTGCTCCCCAGCCTTTCAGGCTGGCATCCGTGGTCACCAGGACCCAGTCCTGAATGCCGAATCTGTGGCCCTTTAGTAGATGAGCACTCTGCAGCCACCACAGAAGAGACACCCTTGTCCTTGGAGACAGGGTTATCCGCTGATGCATCTGAAGATGCGATCCGGACCATTTTTCCAGCAGATCCCACTGAAAAGTTCTTGCGTGAAATCTGCCGAATGGAATCGCTTCGTAAGAAGCCACCATTTTTCCCAGGACCCTTGTGCAATGATGCACTGACACTTTTCCTGGTTTTAGGAGGTTCCTGACTAGCTCGGATAACTCCCTGGCTTTCTCCTCCGGGAGAAACACCTTTTTCTGGACTGTGTCCAGAATCATCCCTGGGAACAGCAGACGTGTCGTCGGAGACAGCTGCGATTTTGGAATATTTAGAATCCACCCGTGCTGTCGTAGAACTACTTGAGATAGTGCTACTCCGACCTCCAACTGTTCTCTGGACCTTGCCCTCATCAGGAGATCGTCCAAGTAAGGGATAATTAAGACGCCTTTTCTTTGAAGAAGAATCATCATTTCGGCCATTACCTTGGTAAAGACCCGGGGTGCCGTGGACAATCCAAACGGCAGCGTCTGAAACTGATAGTGACAGTTTTGTACCACGAACCTGAGGTACCCTTGGTGAGAAGGGCAATTTGGGACATGGAGGTAAGCATCCTTGATGTCCAGGGACACCATATAGTCCCCTTCTTCCTGGTTCGCTATCACTGCTCCGAGTGACTCCATCTTGATTTGAACCTTTGTATGTAAATGTTCAAATATTTCAGATTTAGAATAGGTCTCACCGAGCCGTCTGGCTTCAGTACCACAATATAGTGTGGAATAATACCCCTTTCCTTGTTGTAGGAGGGGTACTTTGATTATCACCTGCTGGGAATACAGCTTGTGAATTGTTTCCAATACTGCCTCCCTGTCGGAGGGAGATGTTGGTAAAGCAGACTTCAGGAACCTGCGAGGGGGAGACGTCTCGAATTTCCAATCTGTACCCCTGGGATACTACTTGTAGGATCCAGGGGTCCACTTGCGAGTGAGCCCACTGCGCGCTGAAACTCTTGAGACGACCCCCCCACCGCACCTGAGTCCGCTTGTACGGCCCCAGCGTCATGCTGAGGACTTGGCAAAAGCGGTGGAGGGCTTCTGTTCCTGGGAATGGGCTGCCTGCTGCAGTCTTCTTCCCTTTCCTCTATCCCTGGGCAGATATGACTGGCCTTTTGCCTGCTTGCCCTTATGGGGACGAAAGGACTGAGGCTGAAAAGACGGTGTCTTTTTCTGCTTAGATGTGACTTGGGGTAAAAAAGGTGGATTTTTCAGCTGTTGCCGTGGCCACCAGGTCCGATGGACCGACCCCAAATAACTCCTCCCCTTTATACGGCAATACTTCCATGTGCCGTTTGGAATCTGCATCACCTGACCACTGTCGTGTCCATAAACATCTTCTGGCAGATATGGACATCGCACTTACTCTTGATGCCAGAGTGCAAATATCCCTCTGTGCATCTCGCATATATAGAAATGCATCCTTTAAATGCTCTATAGTCAATAAAATACTGTCCCTGTCAAGGGTATCAATATTTTCAGTCAGGGAATCCGACCAAGCCACCCCAGCGCTGCACATCCAGGCTGAGGCGATCGCTGGTCGCAGTATAACACCAGTATGTGTGTATATACTTTTTAGGATATTTTCCAGCCTCCTATCAGCTGGCTCCTTGAGGGCGGCCGTATCTGGAGATGGTAACGCCACTTGTTTTGATAAGCGTGTGAGCGCCTTATCCACCCTAAGGGGTGTTTCCCAACGCGCCCTAACTTCTGGCGGGAAAGGGTATAACGCCAATAATTTTCTATCGGGGGAAACCCACGCATCATCACACACTTTATTTAATTTATCTGATTCAGGAAAAACTACGGGTAGTTTTTTCACACCCCACATAATACCCTCTTTTGTGGTACTTGTAGTATCAGAAATATGTAACACCTCCTTCATTGCCCTTAACATGTAACGTGTGGCCCAAATGGAAAATACGTTTGTTTCTTCACCGTCGACACTGGAGTCAGTGTCCGTGTCTGTGTCGACCGACTGAGGTAAATGGGCGTTTTAAAGCCCCTGACGGTGTTTGAGACGCCTGGACAGGTACTAATTGGTTTGCCGGCCGTCTCATGTCGTCAACCGACCTTGCAGCGTGTTGACATTATCACGTAATTCCCTAAATAAGCCATCCATTCCGGTGTCGACTCCCTAGAGAGTGACATCACCATTACAGGCAATTGCTCCGCCTCCTCACCAACATCGTCCTCATACATGTCGACACACACGTACCGACACACAGCACACACACAGGGAATGCTCTGATAGAGGACAGGACCCCACTAGCCATTTGGGGAGACAGAGGGAGAGTTTGCCAGCACACACCAAAACGCTATATTATACAGGGACAACCTTATATAAGTGTTTTCCCTTATCGCATCTTAATATATAATAATATCGCCAAATAAGTGCCCCCCCCTCTCTGTTTTAACCCTGTTTCTGTAGTGCAGTGCAGGGGAGAGCCTGGGAGCCTTCCTAGCAGCGGAGCTGTGTAGGAAAATGGCGCTGTGTGCTGAGGAGAATAGGCCCCGCCCCCTTTTCGGCGGGCTTCTTCTCCCGTTTTTCTGAGAACCTGGCAGGGGTTAAATACATCCATATAGCCCCAGGGGCTATATGTGATGTATTTTTAGCCAGCATAGGTACTTTCATTGCTGCCCAGGGCGCCCCCCCCAAGCGCCCTGCACCCTCAGTGACCGTTGGTGTGAAGTGTGCTGAGAGCAATGGCGCACAGCTGCAGTGCTGTGCGCTACCTCATGAAGACTGAGAAGTCTTCAGCCGCCGATTTCTGGACCTCTTCTCTCTTCAGCATCTGCAAGGGGGTCGGCGGCGCGGCTCCGGTGACCCATCCAGGCTGTACCTGTGATCGTCCTTCTGGAGCTAGTGTCCAGTAGCCTAAGAAGCCAATCCATCCTGCACGCAGGTGAGTTCACTTCTTCTCCCCTAAGTCCCTCGTTGCAGTGAGCCTGTTGCCAGCAGGACTCACTGAAAATAAAAAACCTAACAAAACTTTTACTCTAAGCAGCTCTTTAGGAGAGCCACCTAGATTGCACCCTTCTCGGCCGGGCACAAAAACCTAACTGAGGCTTGGAGGAGGGTCATAGGGGGAGGAGCCAGTGCACACCACCTGATCCTAAAGCTTTTACTTTTGTGCCCTGTCTCCTGCGGAGCCGCTATACCCCATGGTCCTGACGGAGTCCCCAGCATCCACTTAGGACGTCAGAGAAATGTAATTTTCAAAAGGTCTGCTAATACCATATCACTTGGTGGGTGATATGGAGTGACTGCTTCTGCTGGCGTTTCCTAGCACAAAGTGTCCCTGGAAACCTATTTTATACGTCCGTATATATATCTTGGATGGGGTAATGTAAGGGGGATGGTTTTTTTGTTTTGTTTTGTAAAATGACTCATTTACTGTATCAACAAGTCTTAGCTATTTAAAACTCATTGCATTTGATAAATGGTGCTCCAGCTAATCAGCTCCTAAGAGTGGGTGCAAAGCATACTACACTGATACTGGCACAATGCCATTTCCGGCCAAATCAAAATGACATATCAGGCAGTGCATATGCCCGCTTGTGCACTCCCGCGGGTTGCATGTGATATCTTCTGGTTTGCCATGCTGTATGGCCAACTAAAGGATATCGGGGGTAATTCAGATCTGATCGCTGCTGTGCGTTCAGATCCTAACTGCACGTGCGTATGCACCGCAATACACACGCGCGTCAAATAGCAACAATGGGCATCGCCGGTCAGCAACGTGATGGTGCAAAAAATCCGATTGCACAGGGGTTCGCAAGGTGATTGACAGGAAGAGGCCGTTGGGTGGCATCTGAGCGTTTACCGGGAGTGTTCAGGAAAACGCAGGCGTGCCCAAGCGTTTTCAGGGAGGGTGTCTGACATCAGCTCCGGCCCTGATCACCCCGTTCTCATCGCACTGTAGGAGTAAGTTCTGGGTTGCGCATAGACTGCACAAAGCAAATTTACACTCCCCCCCCTGGAGGCGGCGACTATCTGATCGCAGGACAGCAAAATTAGCAGCCCAGCGATCAGATCTGAATTTGGCCCATCATGTATGACATTGAACAATGCGCGTCAACCCCTGCATCATGCAAGTGTGTATGCACAACACAATGCAGGGTCCCATCCCACGTCGGATCTGCCGGGAACACACACTCGGATGTGTACATGGCCTTATTGTCACGTGAAAAAATTACAGCTGGGAGCTGATTGGCTGAAGCTCCATTTATCATATGCAACAAGTTTTAAATAGTTAATAAATGATAAATGGGCCACAACTCTGTAAATAGCATCACTTACAACTTAACAATTCCGGATTTTGCGCGGAGTTTGCTAACATGCCTTTACAAATGACAACACTGACCAGCTTAATCAACCAAAGTGACTAGCAGGAGCAACACAATCAACGGATAAAAAAAAAAAATCAGAGTAACTAACATCGCTGACATAGTTACTAAACCGGAATAAGCACAGTCACAGAAGGGGTTACAGAGCTGGAGAGGGAGCGCCGCGCTGAGTGGGGAGACGGCCGCAGCCGCCGCTGGTCTCAGGCCTGTGCTCCGGAATGACGGGTTAATAGCCCTGCCAGTGCCTTTGGCGCATAACACTGTTGTGATCATTCGGGGCTGGTGTAACAGCGCTGACATGACGGCGGAAACAGCCAATGTGAAATGAGCAGGCCTGTGATGCCAGCCAATCAGCTTCAGTCTCCACCCCGGATCCCTCTGTAGTTCAAATCTTACAGGTAGAGCACGTGGTTGATGCGGGAGGCTCAGGTGTGCGGCACCGGTGGTGGGGGAGAGACCACCTGGTGTTTGTGTGTAACATTGTCACTGTGTTTGTGAGAGTGATGGGTAGGCTGACCATATTATCCCTTTTACGTGGGGCACTCGTGAATTACACGGGGTCTGTGACTGCTTAAAACCAGGTGAAATGTAGTCTTGTAATCAGCCAGCCACAGAACCTGTAATCCATGAGTGTCCCAGGTAAAAGGGATAATATGGTCAGCCTAGTGATGGGTGTCTCTGTGACAGTGGAAGGTGTCACTGTGTGTGTGTGTGTGTGATAGTGGAGGGATGTGACTATGCATACCAGTGATGTGTGTCTATGTGTGACAGTGAAGGGTGTCAGTAGACCGTGGAGTTATATCACTGTTTGTTTGGGTGTCACTGTGCTTGTGCATGTGTATCACTGTATTTGGGTTTCACACTGGGGGTACAGTGGTTTTGCCACTATGTGTGTCTTACTCGTGGGTGGGAAAGTGGGGGAGTATTCCTGTGTGCATGAACGTGGCCTTGGGTGGTGTCATGGCGTGCAAGCATCACAGTAGATGGTGCATGTGTGTGTGTGCGCTCATGACAGGAGACAGTACGTGTGTTGCAGTGTGCGCATGACTGTTACTGTATACACGTGTGTGACATGGGAGTGGTTGTCACTGTGACTGGTTGGTATCACTGTGCTCGTGACTTTGGAGCGGTGTCACTCTTCGTGCGCGTGTCGGATGGTATCACTATGTGGATGTGCACATGAGATTCTGCAGTGGTCACTGTGGTCATGACATTAGGGTAGTGTCACTGTGCTGGTGTGACAATGAGGTTGACACTGTGCACATGACATGGAGGTGTGTCACATTGAGGGTGTGTGCGACAGTGCTGGGTGTCCCTGTGCATGAGAGAGGTATACTGTGCATGCATGAAGTTGGGGTGTGTGTGTTTGGGGGATTGTCAACATGTGTGCGCACTTGACTTTAATTGGTGGCATTGTGCAAGTTGCAAGAGATGTCACTGTGTGTGCATGATTGTCGTGTGTTTGTGACAGGGTGAGGGCATACTTGCCTACCTGACCCTCTCCATGAGGGAGAAAATGAATATGAATGAGAATATATTGCTGTGATATGATACAAAGAAGCTCTTTAAAAATTGTGATTGTACTGTTCTCACTTTGACATCTGCACACAGGATAACTAATACATGTTACATCACATTGGTTTCTGTAATTACTATATGTGACTGACAGTATGTATTGGGCATTTGCTGGGCTGTTCTGAAGTATATGTTTTTTCTTTTTTAAGACCTTACGTAATGGCCCCCATACATCTGTGGCCCCGTTTCCCAGATCCGCCAATCAGTGGCGAGAGGTGGAATCGGGGATATGAAAAATGTTAATAGCCCGATTTGCTGATCCTGACAATCTTTGGTTTGGATCAGGAACCAGGATTTTTTAATAATATTTGCAAATCTTTGACCTGGGCATTAGGAGATCGGGATTTTGCCCCAATACATCTGTGATCTATGGGCGCCATAACATATATAAACCCAAAAATGGCCCAATTTTCCAGCAAATATTTTTTACTGCGCAATCATAATTATTAAGAAACCTCTAAGCATCTAATGACATCCTGAACTTTCAAAAAAATTAAACCAAAACCAAGTAGATTATAGCAAGAATGGGATATATTTATCTGGACAAGATTTTTTCAGTCAGAATGTGCATTTATAATAACGGCATATATGAAATTGATCTATGTATTTTAAAAATACACAAAGTATTAACCATTTTTGTACTGTTCACAGCCATATGAAACAGTCCGGGGACAACTCAGTGGTTTCCACATCTGTGGAGAAGGCTGGGAATGAGCGGCCGGCTGATGTGGTATGTGCTCTTACAGTTAAATATGTTTTTAGGTTTCTACTTTATGACAAGGAGTAGTCCTGTATAGAAGGTTATTAAGGCAAGGGTTGTGTAGTGGTTAGCATTTCCTCCTCATCTCACAATTATTGAGTTTGATTCCCACCCTAACTGTAAAAAGTTTGTATATTCTACCCATACGTGTGTGGGTTTCCTCCCACAATCCAAAAATAAACTTGTGGATTGTCTCCTTACTACAATTATCCCTAGTGTGTACATGTGGTAGGGAATATCTACTATATAAAAGCGAAAATTTGTCCTTCTGTCTTTCTATACAAATCCACAGTTTACAAGCGAAGATCGTGTAATTTTACATACGAGCGTATTAAAACATGGCTGAGGCAACTAATACCGCTTTAACATCACAAACACTGCTTTTGAAACGGTTCTTTAAACGGTTCTTTAAACGGTTCTTAAAACGGGTCTGAGCAGTTAAACCCCCTTCACATCGCATGTAGTAACTGGTATATTACCGTTTCATTACCGTTTTGGTACCTTTCACACTGAACCAGTTTCTCCCATAGAAAACAGTGGTTGTCATTTTAAATGGACTTTTCTGGCCCACACATTATTAATAATTATTAATTCATTATTAATAATTTGGCTAGTCGTACGATGGAACCCAGCAGCTTTAAGCATCTTTACCATGTTTTTGTAGATTACTGCATCCTTCACTGTCCCAGTGATTTGTCTACATATTTCTTCATCCCCTCTGATCCTAAGCAGCTCCCTAACCTCTTGATCACTCCAATTTGCCATTTTAAACTGTTTTCTGTATAATAAAATGCTTCTTCACTCTCATGTGTTTCCTCCAGTTTATTTCCTGCTTCTGCCTGGTGACATCACGCATGGAGACAGCCTATCACCTTCTGTGGTTTGGAAATACTGTTTATGAGCCTTTCACATTGCACAATGAAATGGGTCTGAACCGTGTAGGACCCTGCTTTTTAACCGTTTTAAAATACCAGTAATCTGTAACCAGTAAATTCAAAGTGGCCCTTTCACACCGCAGCTAGAACCGTTTTGGAAGGCTTAAAAAACGACAATTTACCGGGTTATAGCTGCGGTGTGAAGGGGGTATAAAACAATTAGAAATCCCTAGCGCCCCTAGGAGGGGAGACAGCATAACTCAGGAATTGCTGGAGCAATGTACTAAAAAAATTGGTACACATCTGCCTTACAATCTGGTAAAAAACTCTGTGGGGGTTAGACACCTGTAGCAACCCTAGGGGTGGAACAGCAGCACAGAGTATTTCAGAAGACAGCATAACTCCAGAATGCCTGGACCAATTTACAACAAACTTGGTACACATAAGACTTACAAGCTGGGAACAAACACTGTGGGGGTAAGACACCCCTATGGGTGAGGCAGCATGTTATGCCAGTGATCACAGGGCTGCATGTGACAGGGCCAGTGACATGATGTGAGGAGGGGAATGGAGGTAGCAGGAAGCCACAGATTGAGAGTTGTAAAGAGGGAAGAGCAGAGTCCCTTGGGGGACCAAAAAGGGGTCCACCCACTACACAAAGTGTGTCAGGGAAGCAAGATACGCCTATATACTAGATCTCCAACCAACTAAATTAACGAACAACTATCATTCTAATTTACCATCCTCATCCTGTAGCGAAGCATGGGTATTCAGCTATCTACAATGTTGTTCTGTGTGTTTAAGATTTCCATTTATTTTTGCTAACAGACATTCTTAAAATCGCCGGGTACTCCAGCTAGTAGATTATAAATCCCACTGGGGTAAGGACTGATATGAATGGCTAACTATTCACGGCAAAATATGTGTGCTGTGTAGTACGGTACATAAGGTGATTTTTTTTATTCAAACAGCAATTAGAAGACACCAAAGTATTGTTTATTTATTACTAGTTATTTATATGTCGCGCACATATTCCGCAGCACTTTTACAGAAAATATTTTCCCATCAGTCTGCCACAGTGGAGCTTACATTATATATTTCCTACCATGTGTACATGCACACACATTCACGCTAGGGTTAATTTTGTTTGGAGCCATTGAACCTACTTGTATATTTTTTGGGATTGTGGGAGGAAACCGCAGTACCCAGAGGAAACCCACGCAAGCACAGGGAGAATATACAAACTCCACACAGTTAGAGCCATGGTGGGAATTGAACTCATGACCTCAGTGCTGTGAGGCAGTAATGCTAACCATTACACCGTCCGTACTGCCCAAAGTATAGGTGATTTCTGTTGCTGACTCCTAACCTAGTCATGTTGTGTATGATTAGCCCAACAGCAAAGTACAGAGGGTTGCTTACTGTTCACTTAGTGCTGCATGAAGGATAAATATAATATGCTGTATACACGTGGGAATAGAAAAGGGTAATAAAGCATGGGCACTGGATTTGATCTACTGTAGGTGCAGTCAGGTGTAATTTTTCCCTATGGTTAAAAGGGATGTGAACATTTGGACAATCACCGAACCCTCATTAGGTTTCCATTACATACTTTGGTGTGATTCTTCTCTGAAACTAATCCTGACAATCAACCTTACCCCATAAGCTCGCTAGCTAGGTGTTATCCTTGTTTCTGAACTGTCCTATGTTCCCCACATTCAGTCTGTTTCCAAATCCTGTTGCAATAATCTTAAAAACATCCAGAATACACCCGTATCTTACACAAGACACTGCAGAAACCTCTAATTCATGCACTCATTATCTCCCGTATTGATTATTGCAATAGTCTCTTTAATGGTCTTCCCCAAAAGAGACTTTCTCCGTCAGGGTCCACAGGTTATCAACAGGATAACATTGGGATATGTAGTAGCGACAGCGGATTGACACCAAACGATCAAAGCTTTCGGCCTTCCAGCATGCAACGGGACCGTCCCTATATCCCCGTCTCCTGGCTCAGGCAAATCCAGCTTTTTGTTTGGTGTGGCAGGAGCCGGACCATGGTCAATGGGCTGCTGGTTTTTAGCAGCCATAAGCTTTATTTTATTTTTATAGTCTGTTTTTTTTTGAGCGATCTTTCTAAAAAGCGTCTCATACGTACCTTGGAAAGAGTCACTCCAACAACTCCCCGCCGGGTCGCGACAGTGGTTACCCACATTTACAGTGCTGTTTCAGCGGGCGTCTGAGTAGGATGTACTAGCAAGTCCAGCTGACGTTACCAGGCTGTGGCCGGAGCATGGGGAGAAGGTAAGGCATCGGTTCCGCTTAGTAGGGGAAACGCGAGACACAGCCGCACTGTTTCGGGTTGGAGACTACCGAACAGTCGCTGACGCGGCTGCCACCTCGGGCGCACCAGCGCTGTGCCTCAGGAATCATAGGCTCCAGGGGTAGTATGAGGCCACGATCCCTAGGGTTGATGTCAGCAGTGGGGAGTAATATGCTCCCTTGGTCGCCCCCCCCCCAGGGTTCATGACCAGTTTCGTCCCGAGTTTCCCGCCATGAACTGAGTATCCGCTTTCGTCTGAGACGCTGTGTATATAAAAGGACCCAGGTGCAGCATAGGAGGCTGTGTGGCTGGTGCGTCAGTGTTCACTTGTGCGTCTGTGTTCACTGTAGGTTCATGGGGCGATTGTGTACACTAATAGCGTCTGGATCCACTCAGCGTTCACTAACGTATTGATCGATCCTGGAAGCGGGGTGAAGTCTCCCTGTATCCCACTCTCCTGAGCCGGGTGATACAGCACTAAGTCTCTATCTACCTTTGAGTACGAATAGTTGGATAAGTGCCTGATGCATATGAGTCTGTAAACTATTGCTGCTGTTTCTCTTACGTCCTAGGGGATACTGGGAATCCATTTAGTACCATGGGGTATAGACTGATCCACTAGGAGCCATGGACACTTTAAGAATTGATAGTGTGCGCTGGCTCCTCCCTCTAAGCCCCTCCTACCAGACTCAGTTTAGAAATTGTGCCCGGAGGAGCCGGTCACATCTCTGGAAGCTCCTGAAGAGTTATCTGCATTTATTTTCTGTGTTTGTTGTTTTTAGGCAGGACTGGATGGCACCAGCCTGCCTGCTTTGTGGGGGGTGGGGGGGGAACGGCCCAACTCCTCTCAGGGTTAATGGTCCCGTTCCTCGCTGACAGGACACTAGCTCCTGAGGTAACTATTCGTAAGCCCCACTGCGGCGAGCGTACATTCCCGCAGCACACCGCCACCCCTAACAGAGCCAGAAGAAAGAAGAGTGGTGAGTACTAAGCCGTCGTCCCGGTTAGCGGGTCGCTGGCCACTATCGCGGCATGAGGGCACGGAGATGCACGGCTTTTGAACGGGGCGGACTGCATCTCCCGCTGTGTAAGGACACAGACGCTGAACAGCGGACACAGTACCCAGACTGGCAACAAAGCCATAAAAGGAGTCTGTCTCCATTTTATGCACTCAGACACACAGCCAGTATAAAAAAAAAGCGGGAAGACCGCGCGTGTTTCATGTAAGGCACAGTGTTCCTCTTCACCAGGGGGTTCACTGGTGTGTATTCAGTGTAGTATCCCTTTCCAAGGTAGCGGGGCAGAACCAGCATGGCTAGACTCCATTAGAGGAATGATTTCCTCCATTTCTACTCAATTGTCCCGCAATGAGAAAGAGACGCAATACTTAAGACAATCTATGACTGAGTTTATGAAAAGAGACTCCGTACCCAAACCAGCGTCTCAGTCCTCTGCCATTTGTCCGCAAAAACGTACTTTGACCCATATCCTGCAGTCTGACTCTGATGATGAGGGATCAGACATGGAGGAGGGGGAGGCGGACTCCGAGGTGGGGCAGGGTACTCTGTCACAGGGAATAGAGGCTACCAGAGACGTTCTGCATGTCCCTGATAAGGTGACAGAGGAGAGTGGGGACTCTTATTTTAATATAATAAAGAAATCAGCCATTTTTCCTGTGTCAAAGGAACTAAATACCCTGTTTGAAGAACTGTGGGTTAATCCTAATAGGAAATTTCAAATCCCTAAAAGGTTATCTTTTCCTTTTCCTCCTGAGGATAGGAAAAAATGGGAAAATCCACTGATAGTGGATGCATCAGTATCCAGGCTGTCACAAAAAATTGTATATCCTGTCCCGGGTGCAGCCTCCCTGAAATACGCAGCTGATCGTAAAATTGAGACCACACTCAAATCCTTGTATACAGCTGCTAGGGTGGCCCAGAGACCCACTATAGCATGTGGGTGGATTACAAGAGCCATTGCAAAATGGTTGGCTAACCTAATAGAGGGGTTAGATACCTTGCCTCAAGGGGAGATTATTTTACTCCTGCAACATATACAGGACTCTGCAAACTTTATGGTGGAAGCCATAAAAGAAATAGGCTTGCTTAATGCACGCACCACTGCTATGGCAGTGTCGGCACGCAGGGGCTTGTGGCTACGTCAGTGGACTGCTGACGCGGACTCCAGGAAAGGCGTGTGAGGCCTACCATTCACAGGAGAGGCCTTATTTGAAGATGAACTAGGCAAATGGATCTCTAAAGCTACTGCGGGTAAGTCTACATATCTTCCTTCTACAGCTTCCCCAGCTAGGAAGGCTTACTCAGGTCCCAATTTACAGTCCTTTCGGATGGCCAAGTTTAGGGGCAAACCCAGAGGTGCTTCTAAAGCCACCAGAGGCGCTATAAGTAAACCACGCTAACCGGCAACTACCAGTTCACAGGAACAGGGCTCAAGCTCTGCTTCCTCAACACCTTCAGCATGACGATGGACCGCGATGCCTGGAAGACTGGCAGGTGGGAGCCCGACTAAAATTCTTCAGTCACATCTGGACAGATTCGTACCAGGATCCCTGGGTCATAGATCTTATTTCCCTGGGCTACAGACTGGAGTTTCAGGAGCTCCCAGCTCACAGATTCTTCAAATCAGGCTTACCAGTTTCACAAGAGGCAAGCATAACTTTACAGGACGCCATTCAAAAACTGGTACAGACTCAGGTCATTGTTCCAGTTCCACCTCTTTTGCAAAACAAGGGGTACTATTCCAACTTGTTTGTAGTACCGAAACTGGACGGTTTGGTAAGACCGATTCTGAACCTCAAGTCGTTGAACCTGTACTTAAGAGTGTTCAAATTCAAGGTGGAGTCTCTGAGAGTGGTGATCTCTGGTCTGGAGGAGGGGGAATTCCTAGTGTCTCTGGATATCAAGGATGCATACCTTCACATTCTGATCTGGCCGCTTCATCAGACTTATCTACGATTTGCTGTGCATGACTGTTACTACCAGTTCCTGGCCCTGCCATTTGGTCTCTCCACGGTACCGAGAGTGTTCACCAAAGTGATGGCAGAGATGATGTTTCTACTCCGCAAACTGGGAGTGCACATAATTCCGTACCTGGATAATCTTCTGATAAAGGCACCATCCAGGGAGCAGTTGTTGGACAGCATTGGTCTCTCAACCAGACTACTCCTGGATCACGGGTGGATTCTGAACTTATCAAAATCTCACCTGGAACCGACACAGAGGCTTTCTTTCCTGGGAATGATACTGGACACAGAGTCTCAGAGAGTGTTCCTTCCCTTGGAAAAGGCTATGGTAATCCAGTCAATGGTTCGGGCTGTCCTGAAGCCAACCTGGATCTCTGTGCATTCGTCTTCTGGGGAAAATGGTGGCTTCATACGAGACACTTAAGTACGGAAGATTTCATGCGAGGCCCTTCCAGCTATATCTATTGGACAAATGGTCCGGATCGCATCTTCACATGCACCAGAGGATCCATCTGTCGCCAAGAGCCAGGATCTCCCTTCTGTGGTGGCTACAGACTTCTCACTTCGTCGAGGGTCGGAGGTTCGGGATTCAGAATTGGATTCTGCTAACCATAGAAGCAAGCCTCAGAGGTTGGGGAGCAGTCACCTTGGGGGTGCAGTTTCAAGGAAGATAGTTAAGTCAGGTAGTCGTCCTTCCAGTAAACATCCTGGAACTCAGGGCTATCTACAACGCCCTTCTGCAGGCCCCATCTCTACTTCGGTGTCAGGCTATTCAAGTCTAGTTAGACAATGTGACGGCGGTAATGTACATAAACCGACAGGGCGGAACGATAAGCAGAGCCGCAATGTCAGAGGTGTCAAGAATTCTCACCTGGGTGGAAAAACACGCCATGGCGCTGTTGGTGGTCTTCATTCCGGGAGTAGACAACTGGGAAGCAGACTTCCTCAGCAGACACGACGTGCACCCGGGGGAGTGGGGCCTTCACCCGGAGGTGTTCCAGTGGTTGACACGTCGGTGGGGATATCCACAGATTGACATGATGGCCTCTCGACTCAACAAGAAGCTCAAGCGGTATTGTTCCAGGTCGAGAGACCCACAAGCAGTGGCGGTCGATGCTCTGACAACTCCGTGGGTCTACCAGCTGGTGTACGTGTTTCCTTCACTTGCTCTGATCCCAAGAATTCTAAAGAGAATAAAAAGGGAATAGGTTCAAGCAATTCTCATTGCTCCGGACTGGCCTCGAAGGGCCTGGTACGCGGATTTTCTCAGATGCTGATCGAAGATCCGTGGCCTCTACCTCTTCGTGAGGATCTTCTGCAACAGGGCCCATTCGTCTATCAAGACTTACCATGGCTACGTTGAACGGCTGATTCTAGCCAGGAGAGGGATTCCTGACCAGGTCATCCCGACTATGATCCAAGCCAGGAAGGGGGTAGCGTCTAAACATTACCACCGTATATGGAAGAAGTTTGTCTCTTGGTGTGAAACTAGACAATATTCTGCGGTGGAATTTCATTTGGGACGTTTCCTGCTTTTTCTGCAGTTGGGAGTGGATGTGGGCCTACGCCTAGTCTCCGTTAAAGTTCAGATTTTGGCCTTATCTATTTACTTTCAGAAACATTTGGCTTCTCTCCCTGAGGTCCAGACGTTCTTGAAGGGTGTTTTGCACATCCAACCTCCCTTTGTGCCTCCCACGGCACCTTGGGATCTCAATTTGGTTCTGCACTTCCTCCAAACGGACTGGTTTGAACCGTTACAGGAGGTGAATGTAAAGTACCTTACGTGGAAGACCGTCACACTGCTGGCCTTGGCTTCAGCAAGAAGTGTGTCGGAGCTGGGGGCATTGTCTTTCAAGAGCCCCTACTTTATTTTCCAGGAGGACAGAGCTGAACTCAGGAATCGTCAGCAATTTCTTCCTAAGATGGTGTCCGCATTTCACATCAACCAACCTATTGTGGTTGCGGTTATTACGGACACCTCTGCTACTTCAAAGTCTTTGGATGTTGTGAGGGCTTTAAAGGTGTATGTAAAGAGAACAGCTCGTCACAGTAAATCGGACTCGTTGTTCGTTCTCTATGATCCCAATAAAATTGGGTGTCCTTCTTCGAAGCAGTCAATTGCTCGCTGGATCAGGCTCACTATCCAGCATGCTTTTTCCATGGCAGGCTTGCCGGTTCCAAAATCTGTACAATCTCACTCTACTAGGTCGGTGAGTTCTTGGGACGGCTGCCCGGGGTGTCTCGGCTTTACAGCTCTGCCGAGCAGCTACTTGGTCAGGTTCGAACATGTTTGCAAAGTTTTACAAGTTCAATACTTTGGCCTCTGAGGACCCTCAGTTTGGTCAATCAGTTCTGCAGGAACCTCCGCACTCTCCCACCCGGTTTGGTAGCTTTGGTACTTCCCCATAGTACTAAATGGATTCCCAATATCCCCTAAGACGTAAGAGAAAATAGGGTTTTAATTACCTACCGGTAAATCCTTTTCTCGTAGTCCGTAGGCGATACTGGGCGCCCGCCCGGTGCTTCGTTCTTCCTGCACTGTTACTTGGTTAAGTATTCTGCTTTGTTCAGCTGTTGCCGTTCCTGTTTCGAGTTTGGTTAGCATGGCTTTCCTCGTGTGTGCTGGTTCGTAATCTCACCACTTTCCTTATCTATCCTTCTCTCAAAGTATGTCCGTCTACTCTGGCACAGTTTCCTAGACTGAGTATGGTAGGAGGGGCATTGGTGGAGGAGCCAGCACACAATATCAAATTCTTAAAGTGCCCATGGCTCCTAGTGGACCTGTCTTTACCCCATGGTACTAAATGGATTCCCAGTATCCCAGTATTGCACATATCAAACAGGTAGCTATTTTTATGGAAGAAGCAGCTTTGGATATGGGTACAATTGCCTCTCGGGCATCAGGCTCCGCAAAAGCAGCTCGCAGAGCAGTTTGGCTACGTACATGGAAAGCTGACTCAGAATCCAAGATTGTCCTGGAGTCTTAGCCTTTTACTGGAGATATTCTTTTTGGTAAAGAATTAGACGGTATTTTGGAGTCAGAAGCAGATTCCAAGAAAGTAAAGTTTCCTTCCACACACAAATCCAAGCCTAGATTTCCAGCTTTTCGGCCCTTTCGGACTCCAGGAAAAGCAAAAGGAAAGGGTTATGGCAAATCGTCTCAATCTGACAAGTCTGGTAAGTCTAAAAAGCATTAGGCGACCAGAGGACCGGCTTCCAAATCAGAAGATAAGCCATCAGCTTGATGGCGCGGGCCTCCACCTGGGGGACCCCAGGGTTGGAGGTCGACTTCTTCAGTTTGCACAGATCTGGCAGCAATCTACCACAGATACCTAGGTGCAAGTAGTGGTATCTCACCATTGTTCGTTTGCTTTCAAGAAACACCCTCTTCAAAGGTTTTTTTGTACCAGCCCGTCTTCAGTGGAAACGAAGGCCATGGATTTGCAAGAGGCAGTTCAGAAGTTGCTTCAGTCAGGAGTGATAATTCCAGTTCCTCCTGCGCAACGAGGACAAGGTTTATATTCCAACCTGTTTGTAGTCCAGAAGCCAAGTGGGTCGTCCGGCCCATACTCAATCTCAAAGTGCTGGACAAGTACATTTGGGTGCCTCGGTTTCATATGGAGACTTTACATTCCATTATTTTGGCCATGGAGTCGGAGGATTTTATGGTATCCCTGGATATCCTGGATGCTTACCTACATGTTCCTTTAGCACTGTCCCATCAATGCTATCTCAGGTTTGCTATCCTCCAGCCTCATTTTCAGTTTTAGGCTCTACCATTTGGACTGGCCACAGCTCCCAGAGTATTCACCAAAATTATGGTGGTAATGGCATCTTATCTCCATCAGCAGGGGATATGGATTTTTCCATACCTCAACGATTTATTAATCCTGGCACAGTATCAGGAATTGCTTCAGTCTCATCTGCAGACAATCGCTTGTTACAGAGACACAGTTGGCTCATAAATTGGGCAAAGGCGTCCCTGGTTCCGTCACAACGGATGACTCATTTGGGGGCTGTGCTAGATTCAGGTCTTCAGAGAGTAATTCTACCTCTGAACAAAACATCCAAAATTCAGTCAAGGGTTCAGGAGCTGCTACACAGTCAGAGGGTATCCATTCATGCAGCAATGCGCGTGATGGGATTGATGGTGTCGACATTCGACATGGTGGGGTATGCTCCGTTTCGCTCGATGCCTCTGCAACGTCTGATCCTTTCCAAATGGAATGGTTTTCATCCGACAATAAAAACGCACACTGTGGTCCTTCCTTTGGAAGTAAGGAGGTCATTAGCCTGGTGGCTACAGACATCCCATCTAGACAAAGGGAGACCCTTTTTAGATATCAGATTGGGAAATTCTGACAACGGATGCCAGTCTTCAGGGCTGGGTAGCGGTGTCAGGAAGGAGATGCTTCCAGGGGCAGTGGAGCAATGAAGAAAGTTGCCTGCCAATAAATATATTGGAACTTCGACCATATATATGGCACTTATTCAGGCAAAGGACATTCTTCAGGGGAAACCGGACAATGCAATGGCAGTAGCGTACCTAAACCATCAGGGAGGAACTCGCAGCCATAATGCAATGAAGGATATAGGTCACACGTTAAAGTTGTCAGAACTTCATCATCCAGCTTTGTCCGCGGTGTTCATTCCGGGACTCGTAAACTGAGAAGCAAATTTTCTCAATCGACACGCCATTCATGCAAACGAATGGGCTTTACACCCAGAGGTCTTCCAAATTCTGGTAGACAAAAGGGGGTTCCTGGAGATAGATCTCATAGCGTCACGTCATAACAACAAAGCTCCCGCATACGGGTCAAGACCAAAGTATCCCAAATCGATCTTTGTGGATGCCCTGTCAGTGAGATGGGACTTTTGTCTGGTCTATGCGTTTCCACCTATCGCTCTGTTACCCAGGGTAATGTGAAAGGTCAAACAAGGAAAGTGCGCCGTGATACTAATGGCTCCGGATTGGCCCAGAAGTAATTTTTACACAGATCTGCAAAGGATGTCGATGGAGTCTCCATTCCTACTCCATCAACGTCCAGACCTACTGTCTCCGGGTCCTTGCTATCGCAAGCACCTGGATCGACTGTCTTTGACGGCGTGGCTCTTGAGACTTCCATCCTAAAAGCAAGAGTATTCTCACAATGAGTGGATCTTAAATGGTTGACAGCTAAAGTTCTCTTTCTACTGGGTATTGCTTCAGCTAGAAGAGTTTCAAATATAGGGGCTTTGTTATATCGCCCTCCTTTTCTGATTTTGTTTATCCAGATAGAGTGGTTCTCAGAACCAAATATGGGTATCTTCCTAAGGGGGTGTCTAAATTCCACCTTAATGAAGAAATTGTAGCCCCGGCCTTCCAAGTGCCGGACTTTTCTGAGGGAGATGCATCGTTGGACGTAGTCCGTGCCTTAAGGATCTACGTGGATCGTACCAGTGCCATCAGAAAAACAGACTCTCCTCGTTCTCTACGGATTTCACAAGAGAGGATGGCCTGCTGATAAGCAGACTCTGGCGAGGTGGCTTCGGATGACGATTTCAGAAGCATATTCTCAAGCTGATCTCCCTATTCCGGCTAATGTCTCTGCTCACTCTACTCGTAAGGTAGGTCCATCATGGGCAGCAAAACGTGGTGCTTCAGCAGAGCAGATATGTAAGACAGCCACGTGGTCTTCCATTAACACATTCATTAGACATTATGCCTTTTATACCTTTGCCTCTCAGGACGCTGAAGTCTGGTGAAGGATTCTCCTGTCCAATCAGGAGTGTCCCCACCACTAAATTGCTTTGGGACATCCCAATGTTATCCTGTGGACCCTGTCGAATAAATAATTGTTATTGTAGACTTACTGTTGATAACGCTATTTCTCCTAAGTCCACAGGGATCCCACCCTGACGCACCTGATTTGAGGATCCTTTCACTCACTTACCTCTTCCTTCTTGTACAGAAGGGTGTGCATGTGTGTTCTTCTCGCCAGATTAGGGCTCTCTATGATGCTACTGTCTTGAGCTTTGGAAAACAACTGATTTGCCTGAGCCAGGAGGCGGGGATATATGGATGGGCCCTTTGCATGCTGGAAGGCTGAAAGTTTTGATCTTTTGGTGCCAATTTGCTGTCGCTACCTCATATCCCAATGTTATCCTGTGGATCCTGTGAACCTAGGAGAAATAGCGTTATCAACGGTAAGTAGCGTAGCGATTATTTCACCAATACAGTCCCTTTTGAATGCAGCTGCGTGGCTAATCTTTCCTGTGAAACGTTTGTCGGCTGCTCTGCGCTGTCAGGTCCTCCATTGGTTATCAGTATTCTGCCGAATTCAATGTAATCAAAGTACACCAACATATATCTTTTTGCTTATCTCCAATTATCTCCCTGCTCGACTTGTTGAATCATTTGGGGTTAGATTGAATAGGTCGGAACCCCTTCCGACCTAAAAAAGTCAAGCTGCCGTCTATTCGACAGACGACGGCTTTCGACTTCAATTGAATAGACCCCTAAACCTTTAAGGATTCCCTGAAAACTCACCTCTTCAGGCTAGCTTATCAAATTTCACAACCACCCACATAACCTCCATAATCTGTCCTATCCAATTACATCTCTATGCAGTCCCTGCATAGCGTTACATATTTTCTCCTTTCTTCACTTTCACATCATGCCTACCCTAGGCCAACATTCCTGTGTGACTAGATCATACAGCCAATGAAGAACCTTTGCATTCTGGTTAGAGCAATTTGTAGCACTTGTCCTTGTGTATAAATGCATATTTCCTTATAGTTTGTATACTTACTAGCAGGGCCCTCTCACCTCTTTGGGGTATGTTTACTAAAGCTTATAAAACAGAATTGACGATGTTGCCCATAGTAACCAATAAGATGCTGTCTATAATTTTCTAAAAGGCAGTAGAGAAATGATAGACAACATCTAATTGGTTGCTATGGGCAAAATCATCAATTCTCTGTTTTAGAAGCTTTAGTAAATTAACTGCTTTGTCTATTACGCAGTGTTGTGTTATTTATGTTTTGTTACCAATTGTAAATTGCAGTGGAATATGCTGGTCTATATACAGTAAGTAACTTAATAAATAAATAAATAAATAAATAAAGGAGGTACATTGCTTTGGAAAACCATACAAAAGTAAATTTTGCCCTTTATACCTGGACATGATAGTATAGGGTTTTAATACTATTCTTTAGTATGCCAGATTATATTCTTGTAGGTAAAACAGACATAAAGAAATGAGTTTATTTGAGAATTCAAGCAACACCATACAAAGCATTAATGATCAATATCTAAGGCAGGGCAAACACGAAAATGACACACTTACCATTTCAATAAACAATACCCTATTATTCCCATTCCACTGTTGTTGCTTCCCAAGCTTCATATAGTGATCGATAATAGCAAAAAAGGCAAAATGTATACAAAGTCAACAATGCTTGTCAACTCCTCCTAAAGAGTTGTCACTAGCCAAACAGCTACGCCAGGCAGCGAAATGTGGCTCAAGCTAAAGGCGTATCAGGTGGGTGTGGTATTGAAAGTCGACAATGTCTAGGTCGACCACTATTGGTCGACAGTAACTAGGACGACTGGGTGTTTAGGTCGACAGGGTCTTTAGGTCGACATGTTCTAGGTTGACAGGTCAAAAGGTCGACATGAGTTTTTAATGTTATTTTGGTGTCGTTTTCTTCGTAGAGTGACCGGGAACCCCAATTAGTGCACCGCGTTCGCTCGCCATGCTTCGGGCATTGTGCCTTCGCTCCGCTACCACTTCGCTCGGCACAGATTATCGTTCCAATCGTAGTCCACGTGGATCGTTAAGTATGAAAAGGTTCAAAATAAGAAAAAAATTGTGAAAAACTCATGTCGACCTAAAGACCCTGTCGACCTAAAGACCCTGTCGACCTAGTTACTGTCGACCAATAGTGGTCGACCTAGTTACTGTCGACTTTCAATCTGGATCCCGTATCAGGTAGGGATTGTCATCGGTGGGTAGCCATCGATGGTGATATGGAAAGTAACCATAGATGGCTGACAACTATGCAGTGGATAACCATCGATGGTCATCCCTGTTTTATCACTGACTGGCCCATGGGCCAATCAGAATACAGGGGCATGGCTTCACGTGTCGGGGGTGGAGCTATGCACAGTGCCCCGGCACCACATTAAAAAAAAATATTTGGTTATACCTTTACATCGATGGAGGGAAACCATCTGGTTTTCCCTCCCATCAATGGCAAAAGTACTCTACATCGGCCATAAACTATCGATTTTGAATCCTCGATGGTCGATGGCCATCCCTAGTATCAGGGGTTGATTCTCTCGGCTGTCTTTCCAATGTCATTACACATACACCAAAGGTATCTCTACAAGAGGACTCAAGAAATGCAAGTATAAAACCACCAAGAGCTTTAAGGCACGTATCTGTACCTTCCTACTGCATGCCTGCCAAGATTGTTCGTGTTGGGTGGGTGTTAGGAAACCCCCCGACAATCTCACAATTTCCAGCACTTCAAAGTTTGACAGACATTTATCAATTATATAAGGTTGGAAATGACAATGGTAGGTAGAGATGTATTGGTAGTACATTCACTTTCAAGAATGTTCCTTTTTATTTTTAAGTGTTTAATATTAAAAACTAATTGTTTGAAAAAGCAGCTAGCATTTACCCTGCATGGAAAAAATGCAAATATGTTTGCTCCTCTGGTTTTTTCTTACTTACAAACATGAATCAACCAAGTTTTATAAAGTAGACGCCTTCAGTTTTTTTCAGAAATTTACATGGAGTAGGAAGTAATTACACAAAGTTTTATATTTTTGTTTTCTGTACGAAAGAGAATAAAAAATTGTAGTTGTCTGAAAGTGTTTCCCAAGGTTTGTGATGCTGAGTTCTTGCTGTGTTGGGGAAGAGCTTGTTCTGTACAGAGCAGGATGTGTATAACAACAATCTTGATGATTTTGATCTCTGTCCATTTGTTGACAATGGCATTTGTGTTAATAAGCTTTGTAGCGTACGAGTTGATGTAATATGAAAAGGCGTATTATAAAATGTAGCAAATATGTATACAGTATATTTGCCAATTGTCCACAGTAATTTGTACAGAGTTTGTTTTTTCATGCTTCAATTTATAAAATTTACACCCACCCTGGCCGTCTGCCACATAAATGTTATTTGGAAGTATTGTATGTTTCCCTTTTGGAGAGACTAGAACCGGGGAATTCAACATGTGGCTGTCCATCTGTTGTGGAACTACATATCCTAGCATGTCCTGCTACAGCTTTGCTATTAAGACATGCTAAAGCTGGCAGAGCTTGCTGGGATGCATAGTTCCACAGCACCTTGAGGGCCACATGTTGACTAGCTGTAGGACTGAAGTATTCTTCAGTATTAAATATTACATTAAGGGGAAGATTAATTTACCCATGGTTGGGATCACATGGTCTGTTCTCCTGGGTAAACCTGCGCGGAACCCTAAGGCAACAGTTTACATTGATTTCTGTACGCACCCTCTAGTCAGCTTTAACTGCTGCCTTGGGGTTGCTGTTTGGTTGATCATGAGTCTCAAATTGAATAGCACCCAGCACTGCTCATGCCACAGCCTGTGGGTAATTGAATCTGCCCCTAAATATGGTATCTCAGATGACCTCACCTCTCTGCTGTATGTAATAAGTGTTCCATTTTATTTTCAGTCTGTTATCATTCCCACATATAATGCTGAGGCCTGGCTGGATGAATGTTTGACATCTGTTTTCCAACAAGACTTTGACGGCTCGCTAGAGGTGTCCATTTACAATGATGGTAGCACGGTAAATATTTTCTATTTTGTGTAGATCACAGGTTCTCAAACTCGGTCCTCAGGACCCCACACAGTGCATGTTTTCCAGGTCTCCTCACAGAATGACAAGTGAAATAATTAATTCCACCTGTGGACCTTTAAAAATGTGTCAGTGAGTAATTAATTCACCTGTGCACCTGCTGGGTTACCTGCAAAACATGCACTGTGTGGGGTCCTGAGGACTGAGTTTCAGAACCTATGGTGTAGATTATGGTACATTCCTTATCTAAGTTAGGCCAAAACCTTGTAGAACTTTATATTTCTCAGCTGACGCAACCACAATTAGAGTACACAAGGTGGATTGCGGGAAGAAACCGGAGTACCCGGAGGAAACCCATGCAAGCATGAGGAGAAGATACAAACTCAACACAGTTAGGTCCATAGTAGTACAGTTATGTGAGGCAACAATGCTAACCATTACACTGTCCATGCTACCCCAAGCAAGGTGAGACTTAAAGCATCTATACCTTTAATGTCCATTAAACTCACTGTTTTTGTATTACATTATAGCAGATAGCCATTATGATTGGCCTTTAAATAGAGGCATAGTACTTGGGTATGTCAGGATATTTGTTTGCACCACAGTTGAAGATCCACAGACTGATAGCTTTGCTCTAAATGTGCCTCTATATTGTGTAACGTGCAGGATGGTTCTGATGGTGTTGTACAGCAATGGAAGTCAAGGTTTGAAGAAAGAGGAATCCGAGTAATCATGGGAGGTCACAAGTCTCCCCGGCCTCATGGAGGTAGGAGACTTGGCCTATATTACTGTGGGTTTACTTGACTAACTCTTTAGTTTACTATATGCTTGACTCTTTGGGGAAGTTCAGTTGTTTTGGGCACTGATATAATTAACGGGCACCCGACAGGTACACATTAATTATCCTGATTGTCTTGCCAAAATAAACAAGGTTTAGCCGTCTAAAGTCCTGGTTAGGGCACCTAAACCACAGACTCTTCGCATATTTGTTCTCTGCACCACAGGAGGCTGCTAGAAGAAATGTGTCACCCTGCGGCACTCGTGCCCAAACGCAGCAACAATTGAATTGCTCCGATGGACGCCAATGGGGGAAAACAGTTGAAGCGCCCCCTTAGAATTCAATACTGGACTAGTAAGCAATATAGTCACAATTATTGTGAAGTTGCTCCATGGGGCATTTCTAATTCTCTCAGCCTTTGCAATCTATCTATTGTATAACTGATTTTCTCTAACGTCCTAAGTGGATGCTGGGGACCCCGTCGGGACCATGGGGAATAGCGGCTCCGCAGGAGACAGGGCACAAAAATAAAGCTTTAGGATTAGGTGGTGTGTACTGGCTCCTCCCCCTATGACCCTCCTCCAAGCCTCAGTTAGGTTTTTGTGCCCGTCCGAGCAGGGTGCAATCTAGGTGGCTCTCCTAAAGAGCTGCTTAGAAAAAGTTTTTAAGGTTTTTTATTTTCAGTGAGTCCTGCTGGCAACAGGCTCACTGCATCGAGGGACTTAGGGGAGAGAATTTCAACTCACCTGCGTGCAGGATGGATTGGATTCTTAGGCTACTGGACACCATTAGCTCCAGAGGGAGTCGGAACACAGGTCTCACCCTGGGGTTCGTCCCGGAGCCGCGCCGCCGACCCCCCTTACAGATGCTGAAGATTGAAGGTCCGGAAACAGGCGGCAGAAGGCTCTTCAGTCTTCATGAAGGTAGCGCACAGCACTGCAGCTGTGCGCCATTGTTGTCACACACTTCACACCAAGCGGTCACGGAGGGTGCAGGGCGCTGCTGGGGGCGCCCTGGGCAGCAATATTTAATACCTTTATGGCAAAAGAATACATCACATATAGCCATTGAGGCTATATGTATGTATTTAACCCATGCCAGATATCTAAAACTCCGGGAGAAAAGCCCGCCGAAAAAGGGGGCGGGGCTTATTCTCCTCAGCACACAGCGCCATTTTCCTGCTCGGCTCCGCTGTGAGGAAGGCTCCCAGGACTCTCCCCTGCACTGCACTACAGAAACAGGGTAAAACAGAGAGGGGGGGCATTTTTTGGCGATATTTTGATATATTTAAGCTGCTATAAGGAACAACACTTATATAAGGTTGTTCCCATATATATTATAGCGCTTGGGTGTGTGGTGGCAAACTCTCCCTCTATCTCCCCAAAGGGCTAGTGGGGTCCTGTCTTCGATAAGAGCATTCCCTGTGTGTCTGCTGTGTGTCGGTACGTGTGTGTCGACATGTATGAGGACGATGTTGGTGTGGAGGCAGAGCAATTGCCGATAATGGTGATGTCACCCCCCAGGGAGTCGACACCGGAATGGATGGCTTTGTTTATGGAATTACGTGATAATGTCAGCACATTACAAAAATCAGTTGACGACATGAGACGGCCGGCAAACCAGTTAGTACCTGCCCAGGCGTCTCAGACACCGTCAGGGGCTGTAAAGCGCCCTTTACCTCAGTCGGTCGACACAGACACAGACACTGAATCTAGTGTCGACGGTGATGAAACAAACGTATTTTCAAGTAGGGCCACACGTTATATGATCACGGCAATGAAGGAGGCTTTGCATATCTCTGATACTGCAAGTACCACAAAAAGGGGTATTATGTGGGGGGTGAAAAAACTACCTGTAGTTTTTCCTGAATCAGAGGAATTAAATGATGTATGTGATGAAGCGTGGGTTAACCCAGATAGAAAAGTGCTAATTTCAAAAAAGTTATTAGCATTATACCCTTTCCCGCCAGAGGTTAGGGCGCGCTGGGAAACACCCCCTAGGGTGGATAAGGCGCTCACACGCTTATCAAAACAAGTGGCGTTACCGTCTCCTGATACGGCCGCCCTCAGGGATCCAGCTGATAGGAGACTGGAAACTACCCTAAAAAGTATATACACACATACTGGTGTTATACTGCGACCAGCCATTGTCTCAGCCTGGATGTGCAGTGCTGGGGTCGTCTGGTTGGATTCCCTGACTGAAAATATTGATACCCTGGATAGGGACAGTATTTTATTGACTATAGAGCAATTAAAGGATGCTTTCCTTTATATGCGAGATGCTCAGAGAGATATTTGCACTCTGGCATCGAGAGTAAATGCGATGTCCATATCTGCCAGAAGGAGTTTATGGACGCGACAGTGGTCAGGTGATGCGGATTCCAAACGACATATGGAAGTATTGCCGTATAAAGGGGAGGAATTATTTGGCATCGGTCTATCGGATCTGGTGGCCACGGCAACTGCCGGAAAATCCACCTTTTTACCTCAGACCCCCTCCCAACAGAAAAAGACACCGTCTTTTCAGCCGCAGTCCTTTCGGTCCTATAAGAACAAGCGGACAAAAGGACAGTCATATCTGCCTCGGGGCAGAGGAAGGGGTAAGAGAGGGCAGCAAGCAGCCCCTGCCCAGGAACAGAAGCCCTCCCAGGGTTCTGCAAAGCCCTCAGCATGACGCTGGGGCCTTACAAGCGGACTCAGGAGCGGTGGGGGGTCGACTCAAGAATTTCAGCGCACAGTGGGCTTGCTCACAGGTGGACCCCTGGATTCTGCAGGTAGTATCTCAGGGTTACAGGTTGGAATTCGAGAAGTCTCCCCCTCGCCGGTTCCTAAAGTCTGCTTTGCCAACGTCTCCCTCAGACAGGGCGACGGTATTGGAAGCCATTCACAAGCTGTTTTCTCAGCAGGTGATAGTCAAGGTACCCCTCCTACAACAGGGAAAGGGGTATTACTCCACGCTATTTGTGGTACCGAAGCCGGACGGCTCGGTAAGACCTATTCTAAATCTGAAATCTTTGAACCTGTACATACAAAAATTCAAGTTCAAGATGGAGTCACTCAGAGCAGTGATAGCGAATCTGGAAGAAGGGGACTTTATGGTGTCCCTGGACATAAAGGATGCTTACCTGCATGTCCCAATTTGCCCTTCACATCAAGGGTACCTCAGGTTCGTGGTGCAAAACTGTCATTATCAGTTTCAGACGCTGCCGTTTGGATTGTCCACGGCACCTCGGGTCTTTACCAAGGTAATGGCCGAAATGATGATTCTTCTGCGAAGAAGAGGCGTATTAATTATCCCTTACTTGGACGATCTCCTGATAAGGGCAAGGTCCAGAGAACAGCTGGAGGACGGAGTAGCACTAACCCAACTAGTGCTGCAACAACACGGGTGGATTCTGAATTTTCCAAAATCTCAGTTGACCCCGACGACACGTCTGCTGTTCCTGGGAATGATTCTGGACACGGTTCAGAAAAAGGTGTTTCTTCCGGAGGAGAAAGCCAGGGAGTTATCCGAACTTGTCAGGAACCTCCTAAAACCAGGGAAAGTGTCTGTGCATCAGTGCACAAGAGTCCTGGGAAAGATGGTGGCTTCTTACGAAGCGATTCCATTCGGCAGATTCCACGCACGAACTTTTCAGTGGGATCTGCTGGACAAATGGTCCGGATCACATCTGCAGATGCATCAGCGGATAACCTTATCGCCACGGACAAGGGTGTCTCTTCTGTGGTGGTTGCAGAGTGCTCATCTGTTAGAGGGCCGCAGATTCGGCATACAGGACTGGGTCCTGGTGACCACGGATGCCAGTCTGAGAGGCTGGGGAGCGGTCACACAGGGAAGAAACTTCCAGGGAGTATGGTCAAGCCTGGAGATGTCTCTTCACATAAATATACTGGAGCTAAGAGCGATTTACAATGCTCTAAGTCTGGCAAAACCCCTGCTTCAGGGTCAGCCGGTGTTGATCCAGTCGGACAACATCACGGCAGTCGCCCACGTAAACAGACAGGGCGGCACAAGAAGCAGGACAGCAATGGCAGAAGCTGCAAGGATTCTTCGCTGGGCGGAAGATCATGTGATAGCACTGTCAGCAGTATTCATTCCGGGAGTGGACAACTGGGAAGCAGACTTCCTCAGCAGACACGATCTACACCCGGGAGAGTGGGGACTTCATCCAGAAGTCTTCCACATGATTGTGAACCGTTGGGAAAAACCAATGGTGGATATGATGGCGTCCCGCCTCAACAAAAAAAAACTGGACAGGTATTGCGCCAGGTCAAGAGACCCTCAGGCAATAGCTGTGGACGCTCTGGTAACACCGTGGGTGTTCCAGTCAGTGTATGTGTTCCCTCCTCTGCCTCTCATACCAAAAGTACTGAGAATTATACGGCAAAAGGGAGTAAGAACGATACTAGTGGCTCCGGATTGGCCAAGAAGAACTTGGTACCCGGAACTTCAAGAGATGCTCACGGAGGATCCGTGGCCTCTACCTCTAAGACGGGACCTGCTTCAGCAGGGACCGTGTCTATTCCAAGACTTACCGCGGCTGCGTTTGACGGCATGGCGGTTGAACGCCGAATTCTAAGGGAAAAAGGCATTCCGGAAGAGGTCATTCCTACACTGGTAAAGCCAGGAAGGAGGTGACTTCACAACATTATCACCGCATTTGGAGAAAATATGTTGCGTGGTGTGAGGCCAGGAAGGCCCCCACGGAGGAATTTCAACTGGGTCGATTCCTACATTTCCTGCAAACAGGATTGTCTATGGGCCTCAAATTGGGGTCCATTAAGGTTCAAATTTCGGCCCGGTCGATTTTCTTCCAGAAATAATTGGCTTCAGTTCCTGAAGTCCAGACTTTTGTAAAAGGAGTACTACATATACAGCCCCCGGTTGTGCCCCCAGTGGCACCGTGGGATCTTAATGTAGTCTTGGATTTTCTCAAATCCCATTGGTTTGAGCCGCTCAAATCGATGGAGTTGAAGTATCTTACATGGAAAGTAACCATGCTACTGGCCCTGGCTTCAGCCAGGAGAGTATCAGAATTGGCGCCTTTATCATATAAGAGCCCATATCTGATTTCCCATACGGACAGGGCAGAACTGCGGACGCGTCCTCATTTTCTGCCTAAGGTGGTGTCAGCGTTTCACCTGAACCAGCCTATTGTGGTGCCTGCGGCTACTAACGATTTGGAGGATTCCAAGTTGTTGGACGTGGTCCGGGCATTGAAAATATATATTTCAAGAACGGCGGGAGTCAGAAAGTCTGACTCACTGTTTATATTGTATGCACCCAACAAGATGGGTGCTCCTGCTTCTAAGCAGACGATTGCTCGTTGGATTTGTAGCACAATTCAACTTGCACATTCTGTGGCAGGCTTGCCACAACCTAAATCTGTCAAGGCCCATTCCACAAGGAAAGTGGGCTCATCCTGGGCGGCTGCCCGGGGGGTCTCGGCATTACAACTCTGCCGAGCTGCTACTTGGTCAGGGGCAAACACGTTTGCAAAATTCTACAAATTTGATACCCTGGCTGAGGAGGACCTTGAGTTCTCTCATTCGGTGCTGCAGAGTCATCCGCACTCTCCCGCCCGTTTGGGAGCTTTGGTATAATCCCCATGGTCCTGACGGAGTCCCCAGCATCCACTTAGGACGTTAGAGAAAATAAGAATTTACTTACCGATAATTCTATTTCTCGTAGTCCGTAGTGGATGCTGGGCGCCCATCCCAAGTGCGGATTGTCTGCAATACTTGTACATAGTTATTGTTACAAACAAATTCGGGTTGTTATTGTTGTGAGCCGTCTGTTCAGAGGCTCCTACGTTTGTCATACTGTTAACTGGGTTCAGATCACAAGTTATACGGTGTGATTGGTGTGGCTGGTATGAGTCTTACCCGGGATTCAATATCCTTCCTTATTGTGTACGCTCGTCCGGGCACAGTATCCTAACTGAGGCTTGGAGGAGGGTCATAGGGGGAGGAGCCAGTACACACCACCTAATCCTAAAGCTTTATTTTTGTGCCCTGTCTCCTGCGGAGCCGCTATTCCCCATGGTCCTGACGGAGTCCCCAGCATCCACTACGGACTACGAGAAATAGAATTATCGGTAAGTAAATTCTTATTATTAGTTCTGAGACCATGTTTGAGGGCATATGAATGTATTAACACACAACTGGAGTACCTTAGGCTCTGAGGGAAGTAGCTCATAGCTTTATTATTGTGAATGATGGATCCTAATGCCTAGGACCTTCAGCTGTAGCATGCTCTGTCTTTGCTGGAACCCATCGGGAGAGTTTTTATTCCTGAAGAGCCAATTGCAGATGGTCAGTCTCCTACTTTAACTACAAATAGTAAGTTAAGTCGGCTAATATACTTTGACCAGAGAAACATAATATCTATCTTAAGTGCCTTGATTGTTTCCAGTGGATGGAGACTTACATTGTAGATAGAGATCGAAGCTCATATCCCTTCACAACTCTGGGACAGATGTATTATGTGGTGGTGGTGTTGTGCCGATATAGGGCTTCCTGCTTCGCCTCTTTACCTAGGCAAAGCAGGAAGCATTGCAGCCAAGATTGCCGGAGCCTACCCTCTCCAGCAATCCCTATCCGCTCCACAGCGCTTCAGCAGGAGTGCTGATGCACTGTGTCTCCTGCCCGGCTGGCTGCAGTGGTTATGCGCAAAATCTCGCTACTATCGCAAAATCTCCCGTGCAGCCCGGAGCCGGCATTTGCAGCTGCCAAGTAATAATGGCTGGCAATGGGGCAGCCACTGACTGTTCTTACATTGCCACGCACATCGGCGCTATCTTAAGGATAACAGTGACGATAATGACACACTGCCGCTTTAACACATGGGAGGGAGCTGTTTCAGTGCACATAACTTGCACTAATACTACTCCCACACCCTCATTGTCGCTTCATACTCCCAACCCTCTGTTCTTTTGCCTCCTGTTGTAATATTAGACATACTAAACTAAATTGTAACCTCCCCAGGCCAGTCATTTATAATTATTTGTAACCTTCTTGAGTCATGGCTTTTTGAGATAAAGTTGGACAATGGCTAGTTGATAATCACGATGCAAACCTGTTGATGTGTTGTGGTCAGAGATCACCTGATAATTAACTCAACGACGCTAGCATGTGTTTTGTAGCTCAGCTAAAAATTTTAAACTATTGACAGTGAGCTAATTACCACACTTTCTCTGTACAGACCATGGTTCCTAGCTATATTGTTTTTATTTATTTATTTATTTATTTATTTCTCTCTCTCTTCTATATGATGAGCAATGTTTTATTTCAATTACACTCTGGGAAATATCAGAAAATGTCTTTCTATGCAATTGTTTCCAATTCAGAGAGCTCAGTAGAGCCAAGTAAATTCCATTTCCTGGGACAAGAGAAACAAAAAATAAATATTCCTGATTATATAAATACATGGCTGAAATGCACAGATGAAAACCAAAAAGCTAAAGCAATGTATTTAAAAAAAAAAAAAAAGTTGCACAAAGGCATCTACTGTACATACCATTACAAAAGTCATCTGGTGGAAGGCACCCCTTTAATTTTACTTTTGTCATCTTAATTGATTATTATATTTGAGCCCTCACACAACTTCTGATGCTTTCCATATGCTATTTGGGTCATGCCTGCGTGTTCACTGTTTGCTTTGCTTAATAGCAGATCCCTGCATTCTTTTTTGGTTTCTCAGCCTACCAAATGTAGATTTATGTTTATTTGAAATAAAAATGTGTAAAGGAGTTGCTCTGTATAATATGGAGTCACTCCCTCATTCCAGTGGTGTGGAATGTTTAATATCAGATGGAACTCACATTTCTAGGCCTATAACCATAGCAACCAATTTCCCTTCATTTAGGAGATCCGCAATGAATGCAGATACTTTGGCACAAATACACAACCCGCTTTCCTTCCGCAAACCAATATTAAACTGAATATTTCCCCCCTGCAAGTCTGATACACAAATATTCCATATTTTTTAAATGACAGAAACGATCTTTATTTAGAGCTAGTATGTCAGATACAGCTGTTGTGCACACTCCAGCCAGGAGCTGCCAGATGTGGTAGAAAGGAAATTGATTTGTTGCTAATACAAATATTTTTGCAGTGGTTGTAACTTAGGAACTTTTTTTTGGAGGGGGAAAAGCACGCCAGATTTTGTTGTGATTATTTTATTTTGGGGGGGGGGGGGGGGGGGGTGTTTGCCATTAGTACTGTAATGGCAGCAAGATTGACACTTACAGTTTTTCAAAATACTTTGGAACAAAGATAGAAATGTTGCTTTTACTAAACAAAGCTTCCTGGGTTTTTGTTTGTGTCTCAAGTGCAGATTTCAATTATTAATATCCTGAGTGGTTATTTTGTGAACCGGTATAGCAATGCAAAGCTGGTGGATTTGGCTTTTTGGTATGGGTTGTATGTAGCTGGTGACATTGGGGCAGATGTATTATTTGCGTTGGTGTTTAGTGACATCAGCGCATGTTATGTGCTGGTAATACAATTTTCTCCCTCTTGTATTAATCTCCATATGTGTCGTATCTTTATCAGTGCTGCTAACTACGCGATTGCGTGCCTATGTGCCGGCAGATATATGAACCGGTCGGTTATCGTTGCCCCACCAGAGTGGTGGCAGCTATGTTCCTGGCTGTGGCGGCCTCGGTCTGAGCACGGGAGATCTTGAGATAGTAGCGAGATCTCGAGCCGGCTGGAAGGAGTGACACACTGCATCAGCACTAGGGAGTTTTCATTCCCCCACTCCAACACACAAGATGTTAATACATCTTGTCGGTACTGCTTCCTGCCTTGCCTCAATATAATAGCTCACCTTTTGCCAACTTGTCAATAATGGGGTAGATATAATAGTTTTTGTTTCTCAGGGGTAGATTTATTATTTATTTATTTAGTTATTAACAGTTTCTTATATAGCGCAGCAAATTCCGTTGCACTTTACAACTGGACACAATGATGAGACAAAACTGGATAATAAACATTCCGTCATAGAGGTAGGAGGGTCCTACTCACAAGCTTGCAATCTATGGGGAAATAGTCATTGACACACAAGGAGAGGTGCTATCTATTGCATAGTTGTCCACAAGATTGCTAGGTTCTTGATGGGATGCATGATATCACATCGCAGCAGTGATGAACCAGGATTAGGAGGAAGAGAAAGTGAAGAAAGAAAATGTGGGGGATATGTGTGGACTGTACAGGGGGGATATAATTGGATAGAAAAGCTTATAAATGTAATGTGGGCGGTTCTGGAATGTGATAGGCTTGTCTGAAGAGGTGAATACTGTTAAAGTCAACTCCTGGTCGACACGGGGCCCTGTCATAAAAAAGGATCGTACACAGGAAGCGAAGTGATATTTTATTTCTACACTTTGGAATTATTTGCATTACATGCACATGGGGGAGTGGTTATATTCGGAAAGGCATCCGATAGAATTACCCTAAAGAGAGAGGGGAGGTTTCTTATGTTGCTTCTTCTCTATAACATTGCAGCAGGCTGCCGCGTGATGGCACGAGGTGTGGCTGGGAGAGTGCTGAGACTGATTCCGAGAGATACTGGAGTTTCTTCCTGGGACGGTATACAGCTGTTTGGCGATGCCTCAGTTCAGTCAATCTCGGCAGATACCACTGGTAAATCTAACTTCGTGAGTTAGACTCCTTCACAACGGTTGGTGACGCATTCTGTTGTGAGATGCAGTCATTTTAACCGGTTCAATACCGTTCTTTCTGCTGCATGGTACACTGGGCTCCACAAGTCTGGACAATGGGGTGTAGAGTAGGATCTTGATCCGAGGCACCAAGAGGCTCAAAGCTTTGACTGTTCCCAGAATGCACAGCGCCGCCTCCTCTATAACCCCGCCTCCCAGCACAGTAGCTCAGTTTGTCAGTTGGTGCTGCAGTAAGCAGGCACTTAACAGAGGGGCTGCTCCAGGCAGCCCTGAGAAAAGCTTTTTATGAGGTAAAAAGTGAAGACTTCAAGGGCAGCAGCAGGGGTAAATGTCTTCTGACATTCTCTGCTGCAGCTCCAGCTCTCCCCAGCGGTGCTGTACACTCCCGAGCCCTGGTTGCCGGGTACCTACAGCGGAGGCTCCGGCTTACTTCACGTTAGGCACACACGGCTGGGGCTCTCCAGGATCGCGTGGCCGCCTTTCGGGAGGTGGTAAGTGGGTCCCGCTCGCGGGACCCGGTCTTTATCGCAATCGGCGTGGTCAGTGGGAGTCGGGCCGCGCGCGCTGGCGGTGGACACTGTGGATACAGGCGATCCCACTAGATCACCAGGGCATGGGCGCAGGTCAGGTTTTCTCTTAAAACCGATTTTAATATCGCTCACAGTACCTGGTGGTTTTGCCAGCAAGGGGGATAAGGCTTAGATCTGAAGCCCCTACCCCAGCCCCAGGGCACCATTTCCAGCAAGTGTTCCCGCCCTGGAGCTGCATCTCTGTCTTTCCTCACTCCCTGTCAGTGTCTGCGGCGCCATTACTCCTCAGCTTACTGTTCCTGGGAATGCTTGGGCAAATCCTCCTATGTAAAGCCGCCTGGTTGTCAGTGCTATGACTTTACATGACACTTAAGTATTCTACCTGCCTTTTTACTCAGTGTTAGTAAGAAAGAGTGCATTTAGTCAGGGGTTTATAGTACAATTACCCTGTGATATACATCCAGTTTCTTACTGTGAAGTGTTATATCTATTGACTATATAGCTGTGTAAGCTAGTCCAGTGCAGTATTATTGTCTGTAATAACCTCTGCATTGTACAAACTGTGACTATCTGTGTGTGCATTCATAGCTGAGTGGTGTCCATCTCGTGTCTTTCACTCAACTTGCTATCCCTATATTCTATAACCTGAGGGGGCTTGGTGCGTCAGGTGTTATTTAATATAGGATTTTCACAAAGATATACTGTATTACGTATTTTTCTCTGTGATTTAGTCACCATATCTCTCCTTTATCTCTGCTGGTGCTGACTACACTGCGCAGGGGTTTGGGTTTAGGGATATAGTGCTGCTAATAATTGTACTGTTACCTCATACTGCAAGTTATATCATGTCTGCTTGTGAAGGTAACGGTTCTGGGGCGGAACACACTGCTGGTGTTGCTGAAGCCACAGGCACATATGGGGAGATTATAGCAGCTGTGGGCTCTGGTTCTGGGGGCTCCTTGCCCCCCAGTGGGACTGTGGCAACGGAGGAACATACTGACCCTCCGTGGGCCGCTTTTTCCACGCTTCTGCATACACTAGTTCATAAACTAACACCCCCTATGGGACCCCCAATGCCGGTACAACCGTATGTGGTCCCTGCAGCTAACCCGCCGTGGGCGGACGATTTATCTACTCAATTAAAGAAGTTGAACCAGTCCCTGACTACTAAAAAGTCTGACCAACGCTCGCCTAAGTCCAAGAGGTCATCTAAGCGAGCGCTCATCTCCTCACAATCCACTGCTGTCACTGACACCTCGTCTGATGAAGACAGCACATACACTGACCCCACAGGTTCTGACTCAGATACGGCTGATGGGGAGGGTAGTTCACATGTGGATGTTCCTGATCTTTTGGAGGCTATTAATTCTGCAGATTACGGTTGATCCCGAGCCATCCGTTCCTCCTAAGAAACCAGATAGGTTCAAGCGTCAGAAGGTGATTAAACAAGTTTTACCTCACTCTGACCACCTAGTGGATATACGTCAGGAACCCTGGCAAAGCCCAGGTACGAAGTTGGTGCCTCAAAAGAAGATGCTGGCTCGTGCCAGAGCTGTCTAAGAATTGGGAAACGCCTCCTCCAGTAGACTCACATGTGGCTAGGATGGTGGTTTCCTCAGCTCTACCTGTCACTACCGTCAAGTCTCTAAAAGAGCCTATGGATAAACGTGTCGAGGGTTGTCTAAAAGCGATTTACACCCTCACGGGTGCTGCACAAAGGCCCACTATTGCAGCTACATGGGAGAAGCAGAGGCTATTGAAGCATGGGCCTTGGAGTTAGAGGCTGAAATCTCCTCTGACCATGCTAGACAATGCTTGTCATATATTGTCACAGCTTCTCGCTATATTAAAGAGGCGGCTTCTGATGCCGGTATCCTAGCAGCCAAGGCCTCTACTACGTCAGTCCTGGCTCGCAGGATATTGTGGCTGAGATCCTGGTCTGTGGATCTGGACTCTAGAAAAACCCTGGAGGTACTCCCTTTCAAGGGGGATATTCTGTTTGGGGAGGACTTAAATAAGATAGTGGCTGACTTGGCTACTGCCAAAACTGCCTGTCTGCCTAATACAGCTCCTTTTGTGTCGAAGGCCAAAGGCACGTCCTTTCGCCCCTTTCGTCCTTCAGGTAAAGCAAAAGGTCAGGCGTACCATAAGCAGGCCAGCACTTCCAAACCTGGTAAGCCGAAGCCCAAAAGAGCCTGGGCTGCCCGTCAGCCAGCTTCCAAGACCGATAAGCCTGCCGCATGACGGGGCGGGCCTCCCCCTGGTGGATCCCAGGGTGGGGGGCCGGCTTCTAGGGTATACTTCAGATGCCTGGGTACGGGAAGTCGTCACTCGAGGTTACGCCATAGCCTTCAAAAACCTACCCCCTCATCGATTTTGTCAGACAGACATCCTGTCGGACCAGACAAAAGCAAACACTCTGCATTCGGTGGTACAGATCCTCCTGGATACAGGAGTCGTAGTACAGGTACCTCTTGCTCATAGGGGCCGGGGGTACTATTCTCCGCTGTTTGTACTTTCTAGTCCTGAAACCGAATGGGTCCTCCCGGCCCATTCTCAACCTCAAGGCACTGAACAAATTTGTGAAGGTTTCCAAGTTCCGTATGGAAACCCTTCGCTCTATAGTTCTGACCTTGGAACCTGGGGACTACATGGTCTCCCTGGACATACAGGATGCTTACCTGCATATTCCTATAGCAGTGTCACATCAACAATACCTGAGGTTCGCTATTGGCAACCTCCATTACCAGTTTCGGGCGTTACCTTTTGGTTTAACAATGGCTCCGCGAGTCTTCACCAAAGTTATGGCGGTGATGATGGTGGTACTCCGCCGTCAAGGGGTCAGGATACTGCCGTATCTGGACGACTTCTTAATCCTGGCAAATTCCCCAGATCTTCTCCTGCGTCATCTGGATATGACGGTCCGGTTTCTACAAGCCCACGGGTGGCTCATCAACTCGAAGAAATCCTCCCTGGTCCCTGCTCAGAGCATGGTGCATCTAGGAGCGCTGTTGGACACTCACAACCAGAGGTTGTTCTGGTCTCAGGAGAAAGTCCTGAAACTTCAGGACAGGATTCGTTGCTTCCTTTCTCGTCCGCAAGGGTCGATACATTCGGCAATGCAGGTGCTGGGCCTTATGGTGTCAGCATTCGACTTGGTGGAGTATGCTCAATTCCATTCTTGCCCCCTTCAGAAGCTGGTTCTAGCCAAGTGGGACGGCCTGCCTCACCGGATCAGGTCTCACATGATCTCTTTGACTCCGGAGGTCCGTCTGTCGCTGCTCTGGTGGCTCCTGGACCGACAATTGTGCAGAGGCCGTCCCTTCTGGATATCCAACTGGGTCCTGTTGACGACAGATGCCAGTCTAAGAGATTGGGGCGCGGTGCTGGAGCAGCACTCCTTGCAGGGTCGGTGGACCAAGGAAGAATCTCTCCTCACGATCAACATTCTGGAATTGCGGGCGGTCTTCAATGCGTTGAACCTAGCCCAGCATTTGATTCAGAACCGTCCTGTTCAAGTACAGTCGGACAACGCCACCACAGTGGCTTACATAATTCATCAAGGCGGCACTCGAAGCCGTTTGGCAATGAAGGAAGCCTCACGGATTCTACGTTGGGCAGAACGCCATCTACCGGCATTATCGGCAATATTTATTCCGGGAGTCCTGAATTGGGAAGCGGACTTTCTCAGTCGTCAGGATGTGCATGCCGGCGAGTGCGGCCTCCATCCAGAAGTGTTTCAACTCCTCGTGGAAAGGTGGGGTCTTCCAGATGTGGAACTGATGGTGTCTCGACACAATCACAAGGTACCGGTCTTCGGAGCAAGGACAAGGGATCCTCGAGCAGCATTCGTGAATGCGCTGGCAGTGCCGTGGAGGTTTCGGCTGCCGTACGTGTTCCCTCCAGTGTCACTCCTGCCCAGGGTAATTCGGAAGTTCAAGCAAGAAAAAGGAAATCTGCTTCTCATAGCTCCGGCATGGCTCAGACGGCACTGGTTCTCAGACCTGCAAGGCCTATCGTCAGAGCGTCCACTTCTACTTCCACAACGCCCGGACCTCCTCGTTCAGGGCCCCTGTGTCTACCAGGACCTAGCCCGGCTGTCTTTGACGGCGTGGCTCTTGAAGCTTCCGTCTTAAGAGCTAAGGGTTTTTCTGAAGAGGTCATTAAAACTATGTTGTGGGCCCGGAAACTGGCCTCTGCTCGGATTTACCATCGGGTCTGGCATTCCTACTTTGTTTGGTGCGCATCTAACCGTTATGACGCTTCCAAGTTTAGTACAGCCAAACTTTTGGCTTTTCCACAGCAGGGCCTAGATTTAGGCCTGCGTCTGGCCTCCCTCAAAGTTCATATTTCTGCCTTGTCGGTGTGGTTTCAGAGAAAAATTGCGACTTTACCTGATGTTCATACTTTCACTCAGGGTGTGTTGCGTATCCAACCTCCCTATGTCCGCCTGTGGCTCCTTGGGACTTGTCGGTGGTTTTGGAGGCGGAGCCTCCATTTGAACCTCTTGGTTCAAGCTGACCTTAAGTGGCTTTCCCTTAAGGTGGTGTTATTGCTGGCTATTGCCTCTGCTAGAAGAGTGTCGGATTTGGGTGCCTTGTCTTGTAGTTCCCCATATCTGATTTTTCACCGTGACCGGGCGGTTCTTAAGACTCGTCCCGGATATTTACCTAAGGAGGTTTCTTCGTTCCACCTTAATTAGGAGATTGTAGTTCCAGCTTTTGTTTCTCCTGATTTGTCTCCCAAAGAGCGGTCTTTGGATGTGGTACGGGCTCTCGGTATCTATGTGAAGGAAACTGCTTCTATTCGAAAGTCTGATTCTCTTTGTTTTGTTTGGATTTCACAAACGTGGCTGGCCTGCTCACAAGCAGACCCTGGCCAGGTGGATTAGAATGGTGATTGCGCATGCTTATGTGAAGGCTGGTCTGTCAGCTCCTGTTCACATTACTGCCCATTCTACTCGGTCTGTTGGACCTTCTTGGGCGGCCCAACGTGGTGCGACCCTTGACCAATTGTGCAAGGCGGCTACGTGGTCCTCCGGGAACACGTTCATAAGGTTCTATGCCTTCGATACTGCTGCTTCCCAGGATGCTTCCTTTGGACGCCGGGTTCTTGTGCCCACTACAGTGCGTCCCCTCCCATAAGGAACTGCTTTAGGACATCCCCATTGTCCAGACTTGTGGAGCCCAGTGTACCCCGCTGCAGAAAACGAGTTTTATGGTAAGAACTTACCCTTGTTAAAACTCTTTCTGCGAGGTACACTGGGCTCCACAAGGCGCCCACCCTGACGCACTTAGCTTCTTTGGGTTGATAAGGCATTAGCCGCTGAGACTTCTCTTGTCGTGAGAGTGTGGTGTATGTGGCTACTAACAGTTGTCGTCTCTTTTCCTGCTACTGCATTGGGCTGGTTAACTAAACTGAGCTCCTGTGCTGGGAGGCGGGGTTATAGAGGAGGCGGCGCTGTGCATTCTGGGAACAGTCAAAGCTTTGAGCCTGTTGGTGCCTCGGATCAAGATCCTACTCTACACCCCATTGTCCAGACTTGTGGAGCCCAGTGTACCTCGCAGAAAGCGTTTTAACAAGGGTAAGTTCTTACCATAAAACTCGTTTTTTTCCCTTTCGGTGTAGATAGTGGAAGGTGAAAAGGTAAGAGTTCTGCAGCCTTGTTAGGTTCGCAGAAGTGGATGTCGTTTTTTGTTTCTACCACATCCACCGCATGTCGCTGGGTCTATCTGGCTGGAGCCCATTCCGGTGGGCACTCGTCTACTGCTCTTCAGTCAGTCCGGGAATGGACTTGGACCTGTGAGTTAATTATAGAATCCAAAGGGGGATATACTGGCGTTTACAGATGGTTTCCCTCACTAATTTTTCAAATAGATCTTGCCGTTTCCCCTCTGGAAGGGGAGGTAGTACGCAAAGCCATACCAGAGTTGCGTCAGGTTCAGGGCATTGTCCTGCTTTCCCTGTTACAAAAAAAAGAAAAGAAAAGGAAAACAAAGATTTCTCCTTACAAGGTTGAACTACAGGATGGAATCTCTCAGGCCAGGGAGCACCAGCACGTAAATGTAGAAAAGGGTTTAAATGCGTTTTTCTCTGCATTCAACTTACCTGGGTTGTTATCCAGGATTGTCTTTGCCATTTCACCGGAGTGGTGGCAGTAGGATCGTATTTTTTCAATAGGAAGTACTGGGACACTCCCCTGATTAGGGCGAGGTCAAGACACAAGTGCAAATCGTTGTTTCTCTTTGACTGTCCTTCAACACAGGGGAAGGCTGCTGTTCCCAACGACGCAGACGTCGGAGGTGGGTATCAGAGTAGATACTGAACGGTTGAGGTTCTGTGTGTTCCTGTCGAAAGAGGTCGGAGGATCCGGAGTCGGATCAGATTTGCTGTGACAATCCACCAATATGTTCCGTTGATGAAGAAGATGGGTGCGGCCTAAAAGGCCTTTTCGGTGAGCAGGTCAAAGGCCAGAGTGGTTTTCACGGGGCCAGTTGGAAATGTGGTCCGGGTCTCACCTGCACATGCGCCGGAATGTAATGCTAATGGCCAGGATATCGCTCCTGTGGTGTCTGTTCAGTTCTCACCTCCTAGAGGGACGAAGGTTCAGAATCCTGGATGATATCCTGGTGTCCATGCATGCAGATCTCCGAGACTGGGGAGCAGTTACTTGCAAGGGAAATATTTCCAGAGGAAAAGGTCAAGCTGGAAAGCTTGTCTGCAATAAGCTTTCTTGAATTAAGAGCTATTTTCAATGAACATATGCTTCGTGATCTGGCCGCATTAATTCTGTCAGGAGACTTGACAGCAGTGGTGTAAGTAAGGCGGAACAAGAGCAACGCGGCTATGGCAGATGCCGAGAAAGTTTTTTCCGCTGGGTGGAAAGACTGGTAAACGCTATATTAGCAATCTTCGTTCTGGATATGAACGACGGTGAAATAGATTCTTCTGCAGACGCGATCTCCATTCGGGAGAAATACAGTCGTCATCAAGAAGTTTTCACTGAAGCGACAAGTCTTGGAGGAGTCAATTATTCTATATGACAGACTCAGTGATCGCGCTGAGCCAAAAAAAAAGTGGGTCCCAGGGACCCCTCACTTTTAAATATTGGGGTCCTACCAGTCTTTTTCTGGGTACTATCGGAATGAAGGTTCGTATTAATCTTAATCTTGTTTGGACACTACAAAAGTGTTGCAAGGTGGGGGGAAGGGGCGACAATGCTGCTGGGCTGTGTAGCATGCAGGACACCCTGCACCAGACGTGTAACAAGACATTTTGGTGCCCTTAGGCAGAAAGTGAATTGGTGTTCCACCTCCCAGACAGTAAAGGATAGGCAGTGCGCGCCACAAAATTTTAGGGGCGTGGCTTCATGGGGATGGGGCGTGACCACATAATAGTGCCAATTCACATTACACCACACAGTAGTGCCGCTTATACACATTGCACCAGGTAGAACCTCCTATACACACTGCGCCAGGTAGAGTACTTTATACATATTGCGCCAGATAGTGCATATTCTACACTTTGCTCCAGGTAGAGCACGTTATACACATTGCGCCAGGCAGAGCACGTTATACACATTGCGCCAGGCAGAGCACGTTATACACATTGCGCCAGGCAGAGCACGTTATACACATTGCGCCAGGCAGAGCGCGTTATACACATTGCGCCAGGTACAGCGCGTTATACACATTGCACCAGGTACAGCGCGTTATACACATTGCACCAGGTACAGCGCGTTATACACATTGCACCAGGTGACCATTTAGACACATTGTAGCCACCATCTCGGATCCCCCCCGTTGTCATCCCCAGACACAGTGATCGTGGGTGTCAGTGGAGGGGGTGTCTACAGTGATTGCGGGTGTCAGCGGGGGAGGGTGGTGTCAACAGTGATTGCGCGGGAAGGGGGTGTCCATAGTCATCGCATGTGTCAGTGGAGGGGGTGATCGCGGGTGTCAGCGAGGGAAGGGGGTGTCCATAGTCATCACGGGTGTCAGTGGGGGTGCCGAGGGGAGGAGTGATGACTGACATGTAGTGCAGCAGCTCTGGTCCTCTTCCTGCGCTGGTGCTGCAGCGAAGGCCACTGAGCCCAGTGTGACATATGTAGGAGCCTGCTCTAAACCTCCCACCCAGCACATATAAAGCAACCAGCTCTCACCTCTCCCCCCGCACAACACACAAAAAGTCACCGGCGCTCACTCCCCCCTGCCCCGCAGCACATACATAGGCACCAGCTCTCAGCCCTGACATCCCCTGCCGGAGAGCACATAAAGTCTGCTGCACTCTCTCCCCCCCCCCTGGCACATTGTTACCGGCGCTCCCCCGCAGCACACACAATCACTAGTGCCCCTTCCCTCTGCAGCGCTCCCATCTTACCATGCAGGGGCACAGTCTATAGGTGAGGCATGCCGGCCGGGACAGTGCAAGGGCACAGAGTATCATGCTGTCTCTCAGCATGGACACAGCACAGCATGGAGCAGTGACAGACTCGAGCGGCACTCACCGTTGGATAGGAGGAGGGCGCTGGTGACACTGCTGGGTGAGCGGGGCCAGTCTCTGCCAGTGCTGCAGCACAGATACATGCCAGCATACGTGCTGGCAGCGGTGCCTAGGATCAGCGCGCAGCGGGAGTAGGATTCAAAGCCGCAGCGTGCCGGACTGGCGGCCAATGAGAGGGAGACACCGCAGGCTCTGGAGACTACAGGATGTGACTGGCTGGGGAAGAAGCCAGTCACCTCCTGTGTGCCGCTGATTGGCTAGGGCGCTGACACACAGATCTAGAATGAGCGCGTCCTATGGGACCCGCTCATTTTCTAAAAGTGGGTCCCAGGTGACAGTTTCAGGGTAAAATACGCGCTATAGCGCATTTTTGCGAACACTGCAGACTGCACACTATAGTTTAACTTGATACAGTGTACATATAGCGCTGAGTATACACTTTTTCTCTAAGTCTTGGAGGAGTGCCTCAATTGGACATGTCGGTATCTCGCCTCAACGAGAGATTTCAGGGATATTGTTCCAGGTCAGTGGACACTCAAGCTCTAGCAGTGGACATCCTCGGGACACCTTGGGTGTTTTCAGTCGGTCTATGTGTCACCTCCGTTTTCACTCTTCTGAAGGTGATAAACGTAAGAAGAACAAAGGTTCAGGCGATCCTCATTGTTTCAGTCTAAACAAGGAAGGCAGGGTATCCAGTTCTTCAGGATTTACTCACTAAAGATCCCCTGGCCTCTTCCTCTACGTGAGGAAATGTTACAGCAAGATCAGGGCGTGTATCAAGATTTACCGTGGCTGCGTTTGATGGTGTGGTGGTTGAACGCCGTATCCTAGCCAGAAAGGGTATTCCCAGTGAAGTCGGTTCCACATCCTTCAGGCTAGAAAAGAAGTAACGACAAAGCCTTACCACCGTGTTTGGAGAAAATATGTGTCTTGGTGTGAATCCAAGAAGGCTACTACGGAAGATTTCTGCTGGGTCGTTCTTCTCCATTCTTTGCAAGCAGGTGTGGGTGCAGGCTTAAAGTTAGGCTCCATTTAAGTGCGGTTTTGGCCTTATAAATTTTTCTTTCAAGAAAGAATTGGCAACCTTTCTGGAAGTTCGGACCTTCAGGGAAGTAGTACTGCACATCCAACCTCCATTGTGCCTCCATTGGCACTGTGGGACCTTGACGTGGGGTTGCGTTTTCTTGTGTCACAATAATTGGGACCTTTATGAAAGGTTGTGATAAAATTTCTCTCTTGGAGAGTGGTCATGTTTTTGGCTTTGGCGTCCGCAAGGCGAATGTCGGAAGTAGCGGCTGGGCCTCACAAGAGCCCTTGTTTGATTGTACAGGTGAAAAGATTGGATTTCAGTACTCGGATAATAGTTCTGCCAAAAGTGGTCTCGGTGTTTCGCAGAAACCGGCCTATTTGATGCCTGTGGTTACTTAAGCATTGGCTGATTCAAGGTCTCGCGATGTAGTCAGGACTTTGAATATTTATGTCGCCAATTTGGCTCAGATTGGAGAAACAGAGGCTCTGTTTGTCCGGTATGCTGCCAGCGTGCTTGGGGCGCCTGTGTCTTTGCAGTCTGTTACACGCTAGATCTGTGATACGATTCGGCGTGCTCGTTCTACGGCTGGATTGCTGTTACCGAAGTCGTGGTGACCCATTCTACTAGGAAGATGGGCTCTTCTTGGGCGGATGCCCAAGGAGTCTCGGCAGCTCAACTTTGCCGAGCGGATACTTGAACGGGTTCAATCACTTTTGCTAAGCTCTACAAGTTTGATACCCTGGCTTATGGGGACCTCATGTTTGCTCAATCGGTGCTGCAGAATCGTCCGCACTCTCCCGCCCGGTCTGGAGCTTTGGTATAAACCCCATGGTCCTTACGGAGTCCCCAGCATCCTCTGGGACGTAGGAGAAAATAGGATTTCTCTAACGTCCTAAGTGGATGCTGGGGACTCCGTAAGGACCATGGGGAATAGCGGCTCCGCAGGAGACTGGGCACAAAAGTAAAGCTTTAGAACTACCTGGTGTGCACTGGCTCCTCCCCCTATGACCCTCCTCCAAGCCTCAGTTAGATTTTTGTGCCCGAACGAGAAGGGTGCACACTAGGTGGCTCTCCTGAGCTGCTTAGTGAAAAGTTTAGTTTTAGGTTTTTTATGTTCAGTGAGACCTGCTGGCAACAGGCTCACTGCATCGAGGGACTAAGGGGAGAAGAAGCGAACTCACCTGCGTGCAGAGTGGATTGGGCTTCTTAGGCTACTGGACATTAGCTCCAGAGGGACCGATCACAGGCCCAGCCATGGATAGGTCCCAGAGCCGCGCCGCCGGCCCCCTTACAGAGCCAGAAGACAGAAGAGGTCCGGAAAATCGGCGGCAGAAGACGTCCTGTCTTCAACAAGGTAGCGCACAGCACTGCAGCTGTGCGCCATTGCTCTCAGCACACTTCACACTCCGGTCACTGAGGGTGCAGGGCGCTGGGGGGGGGGGCGCCCTGAGACGCAATAAAAACACCTTGGATGGCAAAAAAATGCATCACATATAGCTCCTGGGCTATATGGATGAATTTAACCCCTGCCAGAATACACAGAAAAACGGGAGATAGGCTCCGCCCCCTTCTCGGCGGCCTTATCTCCTCAGCACACTGGCGCCATTTTCCCTCAGCTCCGTTGGAGGGAAGCTCCCTGGCTCTCCCCTGCAGTCACTACACTACAGAAAGGGTTAAAAAAGAGAGGGGGGCACTAATTACGCGCAGTATTAAAAATACAGCAGCTATAAGGGGAAAAACACTTATATAAGGTTATCCCTGTGTATATATATAGCGCTCTGGTGTGTGCTGGCAAACTCTCCCTCTGTCTCCCCAAAGGGCTAGTGGGGTCCTGTCCTCTATCAGAGCATTCCCTGTGTGTGTGCTGTGTGTCGGTACGTTTGTGTCGACATCTATGAGGAGAAAAATGATGTGGAGACGGAGCAGATTGCCTGTAATAGTGATGTCACCCCCTAGGGGGTCGACACCTGAGTGGATGAACTGTTGGAAGGAATTACGTGACAGTGTCAGCTCTGTATAAAAGACAGTGGTTGACATGAGACAGCCGGCTACTCAGCTTGTGCCTGTCCAGACGTCTCATAGGCCGTCAGGGCTCTAAAGCGCCCGTTACCTCAGATGGCAGATATAGACGCCGACACGGATACTGACTCCAGTGTCGACGGTGAAGAGACAAATGTGACTTCCAGTAGGGCCACACGTTACATGATTGAGGCAATGAAAAATGTTTTACACATTTCTGATAATACGAGTACCACCAAAAAGGGGTATTATGTTCGGTGAGGAAAAACTACCTGTAGTTTTCCTGAATCTGAGAAATTAAATGAGGTGTGTGATGATGCGTGGGTTTCCCCCGATAACAACTGATAATTTCTAAAATGTTATTGGCATTATATCCTTTCCCGCCAGAGGTTAGGGTGCGTTGGGAAACACCCCCTAGGGTGGATAAAGCGCTCACACGCTTGTAAGAACAAGGGCTCTACCCTCTCCTGAGATGGCCGCCCTTAAGGATCCTGCTGATAGAAAGCAGGAGGGTATCCTAAAATGTATTTACACACATACTGGTGTTATACTGCGACCAGCAATCGCCTCAGCCTGGATGTGCAGTGCTGGGTTGGCGTGGTCGGATTCCCTGACTGAAAATATTGATACCCTAGATAGGGACAGTATATTATTGCCTATAGAGCATTTAAAAGATGCATTTCTATATATGCGTGATGCACAGCGGAATATTTGCCGACTGGCATCAAGTCTAAGTGCGTTGTCCATTTCTGCCAGTAGAGGGTTATGGACACGACAGTGGTCAGGTGATGCGGATTCCAAACGGCATTTGGAAGTATTGCCTTATTAAGGGGAGGAGTTATTTGGGGTCGGTCTTTCAGACCTGGTGGCCACGGCAACAGCTGGGAAATCCACGTTTGTACCCCAGGTTGCCTCTCAACATAAGAAGACGCCGTATTATCAGGCGCAGTCTTTTCGTGGGCAAGCGGGCAAAAGGTTCCTCATTTCTGCCCCGTGACAGAGGGAGAGGAAAAAGGCTGCAGAAATCAGCCAGTTCCCAGGAACAGAAGCCCTCTCCCGCCTCTGCCAAGCCCTCAGTATGACGCTGGGGCTTTACAAGCAGAATCAGGCACGGTGGGGGCCCGTCTCAATGAATTTCAGCGCGCAGTGGGCTCACTCGCAAGTAGACCCCTGGATCCTTCAGGTGATATCTCAGGGGTACAAATTGGAATTCGAGACGTCTCCCCCTCGCCGTTTCCTAAAGTCGGCTTTACCGATGTCTCCTTCTGACAGGGAGGCAGTTTTGGAAGCCATTCACAAGCTGTATTCCCAGCAGGTGATAATCAAGGTACCCCTCCTGCAACAGGGAACGGGGTATTATTCCACACTGTTGTGGTACCGAAGCCGGGCGGCTCGGTGAGACCGATTCTAAATCTAAAATCTTGAACACTTACATACGGAGGTTCAAATTCAAGATTGAGTCACTCAGAGCAGTGATTGCGAACCTGGAAGAAGGGGACTACATGATGTCTCGGGACATCAAGGATGCTTACCTTCATGTCCCAATTTACCCTTCTCACAAAGGGTACCTCAGGTTTATGGTACAGAACTGTCACTATCAGTTTCAGACGCTGCCGTATGGATGGTCCACGGCACCCCGGGTCTTTACCAAGGTAATGGCCGAAATGATGATACTCCTTCGAAGGAAGGGAATTTTAGTTATCCCTTACTTGGACGATTCCCTGATAAGGGTAAGATCCAGGGAACAGATGGAGGTCGGTGTAGCACTATCTCAGGTAGTGTTGCGGCAGCAGGATTGGATTCTCAATATTCCAAAATCGCAGCTGATTCCGACGACTCGTCTTCTGTTCCTAGGGATGATCCTGGACACAGTCCAGAAAAAGGTGTTTCTCCCGGAGGAGAAAGTCAGGGAGTTATCCGAGCTAGTCGGGAACCTCCTATAACCGAGCCAAGTCTCAGTACATCAATGAAATGGTTCTGGGAAAAATGGTGGCTTCCTACGAAGCAATCCCATTCGGCAGATTCCACGCGAGAACTTTCCAGTGGGACCTGCTGGACAAATGGTCCGGGTCGCATCTTCAGATGCATCAGCGGATAACCCTGTCACCAAGCACAAGGGTGTCTCTCCTGTGGTGGTTGCAGAGTGCTCATCTTCTAGAGGGCCGCACATTCAGGACTGGGTCCTGGTGACCACGGATGCCAGCCTGCGAGGCTGGGGAGCAGTCACACAGGGAAGGAATTTCCAGAGCTTATGGTCAAGCCTGGAGACATCACTTCACATAAATATCCTGAAGCTAAGGGCCATTTACAATGCTCTAAGCTCAGCAAGACCTCTGCTTCAAGGTCACCCGGAGTTGATCCATTCGGACAACATCACGGCAGTCACCCACGTAAACAGACAGGGTGACACAAGAAGCAGGGGGGCAATGGCAGAAGCTGCAAGGATTCTTCGCTGGGCGGAAAATCATGTGATAGCACTGTCGGCAGTATTCATTCCGGGAGTGGACAACTGGGAAGCAGACTTCCTCAGCAGACACGACCTCCACCCGGGAGAGTAGGGACTTCACCCAGAAGTCTTCCACATGTTTATAAAACTCGACAAGTATTGCGCCAGGTCAAGGGACCCTCAGGCAATAGCTGTGGACGCTCTGGTAACACAGTGGGTGTACCAGTCAGTGTATGTGTTCCCTCCTCTGCCTCTCATACCCAAGGTACTGAGAATTATAAGATGGAGAGGAGTAAGCACTATATTCGTGGCTCCGGATTGGCCAAGAAGGACTTGGTAACCGGAACTTCAAGAGATGATCACGGAGGATCCGTGGCCTCTACCTCTAAGACGGGACCTGCTCCAGCAAGGACCCTGTCTGTTCCAAGACTTACCGCGGCTGCGTTTGACGGCATGGCGGTTGAACGCCGGATCCTGAAGGAGAAAGGCATTCCGGATGAAGTCATTCCTATCCTTATCAAAGCCAGGAAAAATATAACCGCAAAACATTATCACCGCATTTGGCGAAAATATGTTGCGTGGTGCGAGGCCAGTAAGGCCCCGACGGAGGAATTTTTCAACTAGGTCGATTCCTACATTTCCTGCAAACAGGAGTGTCTATGGGCCTGAAATGGGAGTCCATTAAGGTTCAAATTTCGGCCCTGTCAATTTTCTTCCAAAAAGAACTAGCTTCAGTCCCTGAAGTTCAGACGTTTGTGAAAGGGGTACTGTTTATACAGCCTCCTTTTGTGCCTCCAGTGGCACCTTGGGATCTAAATGTAGTTTTTGGGTTCCAAAAGTCACATTGGTTCGAACCACTTAAATATGTGGAGTTAAAATATCTCACATGGAAAGTGGTCATGCTGTTGGCCCTGGCCTGGGCCAGGTGCGTGTCAGAATTGGCGGCTTTATCCTGTAAAAGCCCTCATCTGATTTTCCATTCGGACAGGGCGGAATTGAGGACTTGTCCTCAGTTTCTCCCTAAGGTGGTTTTCAGCGTTTCACCTGAATAAACCTATAGTGGTGCCTGCGGCTACTAGGGACTTGGAGGACTCCAAGTTGCTAGACGTTGTCAGAGCCCTGGAAATATAGGTTTCCAGGACGGCTGGAGTCAGAAAATCTGACTCGTTGTTTATTCTGTATGCACCCAACAAGCTGGGTGCTCCTGCTTCTAAGCAGACTATTGCTCGTTGGATTTGTAGTACAGTTCAGCTTGCACATTCTGTGGCAGGCCTGCCACAGCCAAAATCTGTAAAAGCCCATTCCAAAAGGAAGGTGGGCTCATCTTGGGCGGCTGCCCGAGGGGTCTCGGCTTTACAACTTTGCCGAGCAGCTACTTGGTCAGGAGCAAATACGTTTGTAAAATTCTACAAATTTGATACCCTGGCTGAGGAGGACCTGGAGTTCTCTCATTTGGTGCTGCAGAGTCATCCGCACTCTCCCGCCCGTTTGGGAGCTTTGGTATAATCCCCATGGTCCCCAGCATCCACTTAGGACGTTAGAGAAAATAAGAATTTACTTACCGATAATTCTATTTCTCGTAGTCCGTAGTGGATGCTGGGCGCCCATCCCAAGTGCGGATTGTCTGCAATACTGGTACATAGTTATTGTTACCAAAAAATCGGGTTATTGCTGTAGTGAGCCATCTTTTCTAGAGGCTCCTCTGTTATCATGCTGTTAACTGGGTTTAGATCACAAGTTATATGGTGTGATTGGTGTGGCTGGTATGAGTCTTACCCGGGATTCAAAATCCTTCCTTATTGTGTACGCTCGTCCGGGCACAGTATCCTAACTGAGGCTTGGAGGAGGGTCATAGGGGGAGGAGCCAGTGCACACCAGGTAGTTCTAAAGCTTTACTTTTGTGCCCAGTCTCCTGCGGAGCCGCTATTCCCCATGGTCCTTACGGAGTCCCCAGCATCCACTACGGACTACGAGAAATAGAATTATCGGTAAGTAAATTCTTATTTTTAATACCTACCGGTAAATCCTTTTCTCTTAGTCCGTAGAGGATGCTGGGCGCCCGTCCCAGTGCGTACTGTGTCTGCAGTTATTGGTGATGGTTACACTCTTGTGGTGTTTCTGTTCTGTCAGGCTGTTGCTGACATTGTGCATGCCATGCCATGCCATGCGGTGTCTTATTATTGGTTGTGTTGACACACTGGTGGTGTTACATATTCTCTCAGCATGTGCCTGTGTATTGTTCATGCCGTTGGCTGGTATTCTATTGAATGCCACGTTCTGCGGTATGTTCGTGGTGTGAGCTGGTATGACACTCACCGTGTTTAAACAATAAATTCTTTCCTCGAAATGTCCGTCTCCCTGGGCACAGTTTTCTAACTGAGGTCTGGAGGAGGGGCATAGAGGGAGGAGCCAGTTCACACCCATTCAAAGTCTTATAGTGTGCCCATGTCTCCTGCGGTTCCCATGGTCCTTACGGAGTCCCCAGCATCCTCTACGGACTAAGAGAAAAGGATTTACCGGTAGGTATTAAAATCCTATTTTTGGAAATCATAGTGGCACGGATTGTGCCACTAGCTCTTCCTGTTTTGGCTCTTTACCGAGTGGGGTAGTGAAAGAGGGGAGCCTAGTGCTGATGCTCTGTGTCTCTCCTCCCAGCCAGCCCCAGTGGGCATGTGCAAAATCTCCTGAGCTTAGCCCTGAGCCCATCAGCCGCTGCAGCCAGGGACAAAGCAGTCACTGCTGTGGTGGGTCAATGACACCTACAGCTGACAAGATAGACATCTGCCAGCACATCGACACTCTAACCAGCGCCGAATTTAAGGGTCACCCGTAGGAACAATAATATTGGCGCCGCCCAGAACGCGCCCCCCCCATCCCCCCATTTTAGCATTTTCACAATTGGATTATTAGTCGTAAATTGCCATGTGCCAGTTCACAGTGCTCTCCACCTGATAATGCGCCACTGTTAAGTGTCCCAACCCTTAGTCCTATGCTGCCTATAAATAATGTCCCCCTGAGGGCCTTTCCGCTCGCTCCTCAGCCCAGTCCTCTGCTGCCTGTAAATAATGTCCCCACTTCCCTGCCATGATGCTGAGTGCCTTGCCGTTCACTCCTCCTCCAGACCAGTCCGTCCTCTGCTGCAGTGCCGCCTGTAATAATGTACATCATTAGCAGCTTGTATGAAACTGATATAGGTTGAGCGGGTGTCTTGTTTTTATCCCCAGCTGGAGACATTCTTGGCAAGTTGAAAGATGTCATGTTTGTGTTATCCCCACATAGAGACCACCTGAGATGTTTGGAAGAAGATGAACTTGTGAATCTTGGGGGGGGGGGGGGGGGGGGGGGGGAAGTTTACTGATCTTCAGTGCCAAGTCATGATAACACATTGCCTACTTTATCCAACAAAGCTGGTACCAATTAAAGATGATACAGATCCACAAATCATTATTTTATTTATATACCTCAAGTATATCACACAGCTTTCGAAAGGATGTATAATCATTCACACCAGTCTCTTCCCAATTGGAGCTTACAATCTAAGTTATCTGCCATACAAAACACAGACTTGGTCCATATTTCACAGGAGCCAATTAACCTCCCAATAGGTTTTTGGACTACTGGTGGAAATCTCACATATGGAGGAAACCCATGCCGGGAGAACATACAAACTCTGCCCTAGTGGAGGTAGAGCTCTTTGCCATTGCTATGTGGGACAGCAGCAATGCTAATCACTATGCTACTGAATATATTAAAGAAATATAAATATTTTAGTCTGTTTGGCCATTTACTAAGTTACTAAAACTTTTTCACAGTGGCATTTTAAGTTGTAATGTACTTTTACAATGTTACTCTGCATGGTTGCAATATTCTGTGATAAAAACATTAATATCCCCTGAATGCCAAACAAAGTTAATTTATAAAATATTTTCCTAGAATCCGTGAGATTCTGCTTTCTACTGACATTAACCTCCTAGACAAACGACTGATGAACAAACCTGAACAAAATCATTTCCTCTGGATATAGCAGATCTCAAATGTTCATGCAGTGTCACATGATAGTAATCATTCTTAAAATAATTAAATTGTTTTAAGAAAGTCAAGCCGCCCTTGTTCTTTCATCTCCGTTTTCTGTGGAAGACAAAGCATTATAATTCTGTGATGACCCCGGGTCACCACTGCTATTCCTCATTAGTTCCAAGACCAAAAATATGATACGAGTGAAAAAAAGTAAGAATATAGCTACAAAATTCTTTAGGACTATAATTTTCTGGCTGGCCAACTTTGCAAGGGAAAGATGTATAAAAAATTGTATATTTGGCTGCCTTGTTGAGATATTACATAGATGCCAAGAACTGTAAATCTGAAACCTAAAACCAATCCAGATTACTTTATATCAGTTTCTTGGAGATAATTTTCTGGAAATTGCCAAGAGAGTTGAAAACAATAGCAATATTGGATCTCATATTTTCCCTAATTAATTAGCAAAATATGTGTACACCTTTCTTGGAAATACGTATAGGTCAGGCTAAGGGCAGGGGGCCTCGGATAATATTTGTGTTAAATATTTAGCAAACTCAAGAATTGGATAAAGAAGCACAGATTAGGTTTGTTATTCTGTAACTTATTCACAGATTTTGATTGGCCTTAATGTACGATGCAGTTCACTTCAGCATTATAGCTTTACTAGCTAAAGTACCCAGCGTTGCCATGGTTTAAATGTTTAAGTTATTAAGGGGTCTATTCATGAAGCAGTGACAAGAGTGGAAAAACAGACCAGTGGATACGTTTCCCATGGCAACAAATTAGCATCTCCCTTACATTTTATAGAATGTACTTGATAAAGGCTTCCTTAAAAGCTGATTGGTTGCTATGGGCAACTTCTCCATTGGTCCTTTTCTCTACTCTTTTCACTGCTTTTTGAATAGACACCTAAGTTTATCAGTGAGTTGGAAGTAGCTGTCACCATTGTAAAAATAATTAGCTTGGCTGCTCTTCCAACACATCTATAGGTGACTGCCAGGGTCTTATTTTGTTGTTGTTGTGTTGTCGCCAGTAACCCTAATCCACAGCTTTCCTTTCTGTTTGATTTATGGTTATTTTAGTCAGTTATTATAGTTTATTAAAGTTTTTATCCAAATTAATCCAGTAGAACATTGAGAACAGGCTCCCTGTCTTGGGTACACCGACTGGGAACTCAACTCCCTAGTTTATCTTCTGGAATGCAATGTTACAACTCTGTGAAGTTTTCGTCCATATCCATCCAGTGGAAGGCTCAGAACATGCTCCCCGGGTAAAGGTTCTGCTCAGCATACACCAATGGGATGTCCGACCGGAACCCCAACCCACTAAAACCTGTCCAGAATCCAACAGGACCACATTGCGTTGGTTTCATCCCAATCTGTGCAGGGGTATCCAAATGCATATCCAGACAGAAACAAACAGACCAATTAATTTTTTTATGTAAGATGTGTTTGAAAATTATTAAGATCATTGAGTTACGTTATTGCATGCACATTTATATACGTTTGTCTTCAAATCCCAGCATATCAACAGTTTTTGAGACACTGAAACCAATCCAACATCAACAATCATTCTGTGATCAAAAGTCATTTAGATCACATTTGTTCCCATTCCGACATTTAGTCCGAAAAACAACTGAACCTCTTTACCATGTCTGTAAGCTTTTATGCATTTAGCTGCTGCCACACGATTGACTGACTAGATATTTGCATTAGCAAGCTGCTGTGCCTAATAAAGTGGCCACTGAGTGTGTGTATATATGATGTTGATGTTTTTTTTTATAAATAGGGTGCCTTAGCCAGGTTAATAGAAAACTGGCAAATCAGTTTCATTCAACACCTTTAAACGTCTGGCCAGGAAGGCCAGCCACCAGTTGCAATCCTTTGAGTACAAAGGTTACATCCTCGTATGCTGAACATTCGTACTATAACCTCTATTTTTTACTCTACATATTACATGTACTGTAGGTTAGGCCACAGCTCACATACCTATCAATATTTTCCATTGCAGCATAGGTATAGAGTTGCTCTTTATTTTAAATCACTTTATGTATTTTACTTTCCCAAAACATTAAGGGAAGAATTCAATTGGATTCCTTCACCTGGCCGAATCAGCGCAACAATAGAGGCCCTGTACGGAAGTCCAATCTTGCACAATAGTTTTTGCTACCGCTTAACGTAGCTAAGACTTTTGTGCAAATCTGGAATTCAGCTGGGAGTAGGGTGCGAGATGGGATGCCGTTGCCGACGTTTAAACTCCGCAGCAGTGGTAATTTGCACCCTTTACCGGCAGTTGAATTCCCCCTAAATGTCCTTTTACTAGGCAAATGCAAAACACAAAACCCTGCTTGCACTTCTCTAGTGATTTGCTTAAGCTGCCATCTCAGTGATGTGGCCAGTGGAGGTGGGAGCAGTATGATGTTGGCAAACAGACGTCTGTGTTCAACCAGGGATAGAAATGGAAATATGGGAAGAGCTCCAAAGCATTTTCAAAGGGAGGAAGATGGCTAGAAAGTAATGGACACCACACAGTTTCAAGAATGGGAAGAATGTGGCCAAATGACTTGCATGTGACTTTTACCAATAGTAGTTTTGCAGTGCATAGGGAATAATGTATTTTATGATAATGATCGCCATTTTATTTAAATATCTTCTTTTATGGTAGGATTCAGAAACTTTTCCTTATATTTGTGAATGTTATTACTGTCTTTTACATAATACATGTATCTTATGCCCTTAAATCAGTCTTCACACGCCATCAATTTAGGTTCCCAATGTACTACATCAGTCCATCGCTGCAACCGCTATCTTCGTGTAATTGTGGCACTCCCTGCAGGCTGAGGATGGATCACACCATGACAATTTTCTCTTCATGTGATCTGATTTGTGGCTTCATACCTTAAACATTTTGAATCATGTGAAATGTCACAAGAGGAAAGAAATGTCTTTCATGGAAATATGATTTACTGTAATGCGGCTTAACTCTTCACAAGCCCAGCCATAGCTGTTTCAAGATCTTGGTGCCTTGAGTGTTCCATACACCAAAATGTCTTTATCTTATTATACAGTTTCGCTGTCCTCCCAGCTGTTCCTCTACCTTGTCCACAGTGCCAACTAATGGTTGTTTTTTTTTTTTTTTGTTTTTTTTTAGGCTGGCCCTTCTTCTGTAGGCTAGATGACACTCTTACAGACAGATAATGAATTTTTAAATCTTGAAACTCTTGCCTCGCATAGCAGGGTCATAGTCCTTGTCCATTATACATTGAAGATGCTCTAACCATGATTTAAAGGGAGTGCTGGGAGCCGCCAGGATCCCAGAGCAAGTCCCAGTGATTTTCCCTAAAAATAAAGATTTTAGGAAAAATCTGACTTACTCTGGAGGTGCGAGAGAAAAGACGGTGATTTCTATAGAAATCGCCACGTCCCATTTTCAGTCCCGCAGTTGAATAGCAAAACCATGCAGCTGCGCGAAAAACCCTGCTGGCAATTGGATTCCCCCCATTGGTTCACCCAGTTCAATCAAAGTTTCTGGGTGAAACGGAATGACATATCGGCTGGATCGTTCAGTGTGTATGCCCAATATGTGTTCCCCCTGCTGCGCGTCCAATCCGAAGATATCGCTAGTGATACCATGCTGCTGAATGCAGCGTGGTATCCACCGTTGCCCTCCTGCATCTGCAAGTGCATACACACTGTGTACACGTGATAACGGCCGGGTACACCGTGCTCTAGTGTAGTGTATACCCGGCTTAAGAGTATGGGAAATAAGGATAGCAGGAGGAGGTGGAGCTGCGCTGGCTGACCCCATTGCACACAATGTGCAAGGACTCTGGAGCAGGGGAGACTTGTTGAGAAAGTGGCAGCTGCAGATAAGACCCGCAGCCACCACAGTGTCGCATGAATGAGGTCTCTTTCTGCTTTCACCTGGGCTAGATGCTGGCTGGGGCAATGGAGGAGAGGAGCCTCCTTCAGGACTAAAGCCTGGAGGCAACAGACTCCATTGTCTCCGGCAGTTCCATCCCTGCTTCTATGACCCCTGATCTGAATCCTATCAAACAGCTATAGAAAGAAATTAACCATGTAGCACGGAGAAAGCACCCGTGTGCTCAGGAAGAATGGGTCAAACCACCTGTTGACAGGTACAGAGTTCTCATTGATAGTTAAACAAATCGCTTGATTGCAGTAATTGCCTCTAAAGGTTGTGCAATAAAAAAATGTTTAGGGTCCCATTATTTGTCCATCCCATTTTCATTTAATATTTTACATTTTCTCTGACGTCCTAGTGGATGCTGGGTACTCCGTAAGGACCATGGGGAATAGACGGGCTCCGCAGGAGACTGGGCACTCTAAAGAAAAGATTAGGTACTACATCTGGTGTGCACTGGCTCCTCCCTCTATGCCCCTCCTCCAGACCTCAGTTAGAATCTGTGCCCGGCCAGAGCTGGTTGCACACTAGGGGCTCTCCTGAGCTTCCTAGAAAGAAAAGTATTTGTTAGGTTTTTTATTTTCAGTGAGATCTGCTGGCAACAGACTCACTGCTACGTGGGACTTAGGGGAGAGAAGCAAACCTACCTGCTTGCAGCTAGCTTGTGCTTCTAGGCTACTGGACACCATTAGCTCCAGAGGGATCGAACACAGGGCCCGACCTCGATCGTCCGTTCCCGGAGCCGCGCCGCCGTCCCCCTTGCAGAGCCAGAAGACGGAAGAAACCGGAGGAAATCGGTGGCTGAAGACTTCGGTCTTCATTAAGGTAGCGCACAGCACTGCAGCTGTGCGCCATTGCTCCCTATGCACACCACACACTCCGGTCACTGATGGGTGCAGGGCGCTGGGGGGGGGCGCCCTGGGCAGCAATTAGAGTACCTTACATGGCAAAAAGCACATAATACAGTCTAATAAACTGTATATGTGCATAATCCCCTGCCATAAAAGTATATAAAAAAGCGGGAGAAGTCCGCCGAGAAGGGGGCGGGGCTATCTCCCTCAGCACACCGGCGCCATTTTCTCTTCACAGCTCCGCTGGAAGACAGCTCCCCAGGCTCTCCCCTGCAGTTTCCAGGCTCAAAGGGTAAAAAAGAGAGGAGGGGCACTAAATTTAGGCGCAAACTGAGTATATTAAGCAGCTATAGGGAAAAATCACTTTTGTTAGTGTAAATCCCTGTTTATATAGCGCTGTGGTGTGTGCTGGCATACTCTCTCTCTGTCACCCCAAAGGACTTTGTGGGGTCCTGTCCTCAGTCAGAGCATTCCCTGTGTGTGTGCGGTGTGTCGGTACGGCTGTGTCGACATGTTTGATGAGGACGCTTACGTGGAGGCGGAGCAAGTGCCGATAAGTGTGATGTCGACCCTGCGGGGCCGACACCTGAGTGGATGGATATGTGGAAGGTATTAACCGACAGTGTCAACTCCTTACATAAAAGGTTCGATGACGCAGCTTTGGGACAGCCGGCATCTCAGCCCGCGCCTGCCCAGGCATCTCAGAGGCCGTCAGGGGCTCAAAAACGCCCGCTACCTCAGATGGCTGACACAGATGTCGACACGGAGTCTGACTCCAGTGTCGACGAGGATGAGACAAATATACAATCCACTAGGGCCATCCGATGTATGATTACGGCAATGAAAAATGTGTTGCACATTTCTGACATTAACCCGGTTACCACAAAAAAGGGTATTATGTTTGGGGAGAAAAAGCAGCCAGTGACTTTTCCCCCATCTGATGAGTTAAACGAATTGTGTGAAGAAGCGTGGGGTTCCCCAGATAAGAAACTAGTAATTTCTAAGCGGTTACTAATGGCGTACCCTTTCCCGCCAACGGATAGGTTACGCTGGGAGACATCCCCTAAGGTGGACAAAGCGCTCACACGCTTATCAAAAAAGGTGGAACTGCCGTCTCAGGATACGGCCGCCTTAAAGGAGCCTGCAGATAGAAAGCAGGAGGCTATCCTGAAGTCTGTGTATACACACTCAGGTACTATACTGAGACCTGCTATTGCTTCAGCATGGATGTGCAGTGCTGCAGCAGCGTGGTCTGATTCCCTGTCTGATAACATTGATTCCCTTGACAGGGACACTATATTGCTAACCATAGAGCATATTAAAGACGTAGTCTTATATATGAGGGATGCACAGAGGGACATTTGCCGGCTGGCATCTAGAATTAATGCGATGTCCATTTCTGCCAGGAGAGTATTATGGACTCGGCAGTGGACGGGTGATGCTTATTCTAAAAGGCACATGGAAATTTTGCCTTATAAGGGTGAGGAATTGTTTGGGGAAGGTCTTTCGGACCTCGTATCCACAGCAACAGCTGGGAAGTCGACTTTTTTACCTCAGGTTCCCTCACAGCCTAAGAAAGCACCGTATTATCAAGTACAGTCCTTTCGGCCTCAGAAAGGCAAGCGGGTTAGAGGCGCGTCCTTTCTGCCCAGAGGCAGGGGTAGAGGGAAAAAGCTGCACCATACAGCCAGTTCCCAAGAACAAAAATCCTCCCCTGCTTCCACTAAGTCCACCGCATGACGCTGGGGCTCCACATGTGGAGCCAGGTGCGGTGGGGGCCCGTCTCTGGAACTTCAGCGGCCAGTGGGTTCGCTCACAGGTGGATCTCTGGGTTCTACAAGTGGTATCTCAGGGATACAAGCTGGAATTCGAGACGTCTCCCCCTCGCAGTTACCTCAAATCAGCCTTGCCAGCTACTCCCCAGGACAGGGAGGTAGTACTGGCGGCAATTCACAAGCTGTACCTCCAGCAGGTGATAATCAAAGTTCCCCTCCTTCAACAGGGACGGGGTTACTATTCCACAATGTTTGTGGTACCGAAACCAAACGGTTCGGTGAGACCCATTCTAAATTTGAAATCCTTGAACACTTATATAAGGAAGTTCAAGTTCAAAATGGAATCGCTCAGGGCGGTTATTGCAAGCCTGGAAGAGGGGGATTACATGGTATCACTGGACATCAAGGATGCTTACCTACATGTCCCCATTTACCCACCTCACCAGGTGTACCTCCGTTTTGTGGTACAGGACTGCCATTACCAATTCCAAACGTTGCCGTTTGGTCTGTCCACGGCACCGAGGGTATTTACCAAAGTAATGGCCGAAATGATGATACTCCGAAAGAAGGGAGTTATAATGATCCCGTACTTGGACGATCTCCTTTATAAAGGCGAGGTCCAGGGAACAGTTGTTGGTTCCCTGGACTGAGTGCTTCCTGAGATTAGCACTATCTCAGGAAGTGCTACGACAGCACGGCTGGATTCTGAATATCCCGAAGTCGCAGCTGGTTCCTACGACGCGTCTGCTGTTCCTGGGTATGATTCTGGACACAGAACAGAAGAAGGTGTTTCTCCCGGAGGAGAAGGCCAAGGAGTTGTCATCTCTGGTTAGAGACCTCCTAAAACCAAAACAGGTGTCGGTGCATCACTGCACGCGAGTCCTGGGAAAGATGGTAGCTTCTTACGAGGCAATTCCATTCGGCAGGTTCCATGCACGGATCTTTCAGTGGGATCTGTTAGACAAGTGGTCCGGATCGCATCTTCAGATGCATCGGCTGATCACCCTGTCCCCGAGGGCCAGGGTGTCTCTACTGTGGTGGCTGCAGAGTGCTCATCTTCTCGAGGGCCGCAGATTCGGCATACAGGACTGGATCCTGGTGACCACGGATGCAAGCCTCCGAGCTTGGGGGGCAGTCACTCAGGGAAGAAACTTCCAAGGACAATGGTCGAGTCAGGAAGCTTCCCTACACATAAATATTCTGGAACTAAGGGCCATTTACAATGCCCTAAGTCAGGCAAGACCCCTGCTTCAAAACCAGCCGATGCTGATTCAGTCAGACAACATCACGGCGGTCGCCCATGTAAACCGACAAGGCGGCACAAGAAGCAGGATGGCGATGGCAGAAGCCACAAGGATACTCCGATGGGCGGAAAATCACGTGATAGCACTGTCAGCAGTGTTCATTCTGGGAGTGGACAACTGGGAAGCAGACTTCCTCAGCAGGCACGACCTCCACCCGGGAGAGTGGGGACTTCATCCAGAAGTCTTCCACATGATTGTAAATCGTTGGGAAAGGCCACAGGTGGACAAGATGGCGTCCCGCCTCAACAAAAAGCTAAAAAGATATTGCGCCAGGTCAAGGGACCCTCAGGCGATAGCTGTGGATGCTCTAGTGACAGTCGGTTTATGTGTTCCCTCCTCTTCCTCTCATACCAAAGGTACTGAGGATAATAAGAAAGAGAGGAGTAAGAACTATACTCATCGTTCCGGATTGGCCAAGAAGGACTTTGTACCCGGAACTACAAGAAATTATCTCAGAGGACCCTTGGCCTCTGCCTCTCAGACAGGACCCTGCTACAGCAGGGGCCCTGTCTGTTCCAAGACTTACCGCGGCTGCGTTTGGCGGCATGGCGTTTGAACGCCGGATCCTGATGGAAAAGGGCATTCCGGTTGAAGTCATTACTACGCTGATAAAAGCTAGGAAGGATGTGACAGCAAAACATTATCACCGCATATGGCGAAAATATGTTGCTTGGTGTGAGGCTATGAAGGCCCCAACAGAAGAATTTCAGCTGGGTCGATTTCTGCACTTCCTACAGTCAGGAGTGACTATGGGCCTAAAATTGGGATCCATTAAAGTCCAGATTTTGGCCCTGTCTATTTTCTTTCAAAAGAACTGGCTTCACTGCCTGAAGTTCAGACGTTTGTTAAGGGAGTGCTGCATATTCAGCCCCCTTTTGTGCCCCCAGTGGCACCTTGGGATCTCAACGTTGTGTTGGATTTCCTAAAATCACATTGGTTTGAGCAACTTCAGACCGTGGAGTTGAAATATCTCACGTGGAAAGTGGTCATGCTTTTGGCCTTGGCTTCGGCTAGGCGTGTGTCAGAATTGGCGGCTTTGTCATGTAAAAGCCCCTATCTGATCTTCCATATGGAAAGGGCAGAATTGAGGACTCATTTGAACCAACCTATTGTGGTGCCTGCGGCTACTCGGGACTTGGAGGCTTCCAACTTGCTGGACGTAGTCCGGGCCCTGAAAATCTATGTTTCCAGGACGGCTAGAGTCAGAAAAACTGACTCGCTGTTTATCCTGCATGAACCCAACAAGCTGGGTGCTCCTGCTTCTAAGCAGACTATTGCTTGCTGGATCTGTTGCACGATTCAACTTGCACATTCTGCGGCTGGACTGCCGCATCCTAAATCAGTCAAAGCCCATTCCACGGGGAAGGTGGGCTCTTCTTGGGTGGCTGCCCGAGGGGTCTCGGCTTTACAACTTTGCCGAGCTGATACCTGGTCGGGATCAAACACGTTTGCAAAATTCTACAAGTTTGATACCCTGGCTGAGGAGGACCTTGAGTTTGCTCATTCGGTGCTGCAGAGTCATCCGCACTCTCCCGCCCGTTTGGGAGCTTTGGTATAATCCCCATGGTCCTTACGGAGTACCCAGCATCCACTAGGACGTCAGAGAAAATAAGATTTTACTCACCGGTAAATCTATTTCTCGTAGTCCGTAGTGGATGCTGGGAGCCCGTCCCAAGTGCGGAATTCTGCAATACTTGTATATAGTTATTGCTTAACTATAGGGTTTTTTTTTTTTGTTCTGAGCCATCAGTTTAATGAGGCTCAGTTGTTGTTCATACTGTTAACTGGGTATAATTATCACAAGTTGTACGGTGTGATTGGTGTGGCTGGTATGAGGTTCCAAATCCTTTCCTATAGTAATGTCCGCTCTTCCGGGCACAGTTTCCCTAACTGAGGTCTGGAGGAGGGGCATAGAGGGAGGAGCCAGTGCACACCAGATGTAGTACCTAATCTTTTCTTTAGAGTGCCCAGTCTCCTGCGGAGCCCGTCTATTCCCCATGGTCCTCACGGAGTACCCAGCATCCACTACGGACTACGAAAAATAGATTTACCGGTGAGTAAAATCTTATTTTCTGTTAAATCAATGCAGAGTCTGATTTTCTATTAAATGTGGAATAAGCGATTTTGGATTCCAATTACTTTTGTCATTGTCAAGTTATTTCAGGCCAAAATATGGGTTCTTCTTTTCTTCGATCAATGGTACCAACAAATTTGTCAATGTCTGTAGTATATACCGTCTAGTGTTTATAACCATTTGGAGTGTGAGTTCTGTAACTCTTCATTACTGGTTTCTAATCGGCTAATGTTGGGTTAGTGATTGAGTATCATCAGTACACAAGGGCAACATGACCACTAATTTTAAAATGGTTAAAATAAAAGCTAGGTACTGCGCATGGTTTTATTTATTTTATTTGACAGCACCTGTGATCCTGATAAGGCAGCATAATGTTGTCTTTCTGTAATGACACAAAAAAGTATTACTAATGGGGGCGTGGCCAGCTGGACATGGAGTAGGATGTTATTTCCTAGCTCCCCAGCCTAATACTCCTGAAATTCCTCCTGCTGCCCTGTATGAGTGCCCAGCTTGCCCTGCACGGATGTCTGAACAGTTGCTGCCCGCCCTGAGCTGTGTTTGAGGATGATCCTGTGCGTCATCCCTGTGTACAGTGCCCCTGAGTGTGCCGTGCTGCTCTGGCCGGGTGCGGCCTGCGTGTGACTGGCACCATCTTTGGGACCGCCGCGGCCTGCTGACTGAGCCCTGCTCCCACCTCCTGGCTGGTCTGACTCGCCCTGTGGTTACCTGGGGGATGGACCGCTACTCTGCCTGCCCTGTGCTGACTTCTGTTGCCTTTATGGGATACAGTTTTCTACACAGAGCTGAGTGCAGCCTGTTTGTCTCTGTTGCTGGAGGTGCTTGAGAGCTGTGGGGTGGTGAGTGGTGGTGTCCCTTCTCACCTCTTTCCCCCTCTATGCTCCAGTGCTGCATACCTCACTGATACGACTCCATGTGATTTCTCATACGTCCTAGAGGATGCTGGGGATGCTTCAAGAACCATGGGGTATAGACAGGATCCGCAGGAGACATGGGCACACTATAAGACTTTGAATGGGTGTGAACTGGCTCCTCCCTCTATGCCCCTCCTCCAGACTCCAGTTAGAGTCTGTGCCCAGCGAGACTGGATGCACACTGAGGAGCTCTCCTGAGTTTCTCAGAAAAAGACTTTATGCAAGTTTATTATTTTCAGGGAGACCTACTGGCTACAGGCTCCCTGCATCGTGGGAGTGAGGGGAGAGAAGCAGACCTACTTCTTAAGAGTTCAAGGGCTCTGCTTCTTAGGCTACTGGACACCATTAGCTCCAGAGGGTTCGATCACTACGGTACGCCTAGCTGCTTGTTCCCGGAGCCGCGCCGTCACCCCCCTCACAGAGCCAGAAGATTGAAGCTGGGTGAGTATGAGAAGATCAGAAGACTTCAGTGACGGCAGAAGACGTCATTTGAGGTACCGCGCAGCGGTCGCACTGCGCGCCTTGCACCCACACTAATCACGGCACTACAGGGTGCAGGGTGGGCACCCTGGGCAGCATGGGGGGCCTCAATTAGCACTGGCATAGAGTATAACAGTGCCCAGGCACTTGTTAAGGGACCCCCGCCAGTATAAAGAATTTTGAGCGGGACCTAAGCGCGCCATGTAGGGGGCGGGGCTTAGCCGCATAGCTCTCACCAGCACCATTTCTCTCTTCACAGAAGGCTGCAGAGACGCTGGCCCTGATCCTCCACACTGCTGTGCAAGTAACAGGGTGCAAAACGGAGGGGGGGGGGGGGGGGGGGGGGCACTAGTGATTGGTGAATTATTGTATATGATAAAAGCGCTAACAGGTCTGGACAGTATTGTTACTGACTTCAGAACCGGGATAGGCGCTTGGGTGAGCTGGCTGAACTCTCTCTGTGTCTTTCTAACAGGCTCTGCTGTGGGTCTGTCTCCTATAGCCCCAGTGTGTTTGTGGCTGTCGGTACGTGTGTGTGTCGACATGTCTGAGGCTGAATGCTCTTCCCAGGAGAAGGCTGGCGTGGGGACAGACAGTTCGGTGAGAGTGACAGTGTCGGCACCGCCGACGGATCATTGGGTCAATATGTTGAGTGTTTTAAATACAAATGTGACTAAGCTGGCTAAAAGATTTGATAAATCTGAGTCTAAGAACCAGACATGTAGGAAATCCATGGAGGATGCTTTGTCACAGGTCCAGACCCCTTTGGGGTCGCAGAAACTTGCATTTGCCCAGATAGTAGATACAGATACCGACACGGACTCTGATTCCAGTGTCGACTAGTGATGCCAGATTACATCCAAAAGAGTATTCAGTACGTGATTGTGGCAATAAAAGATGTTTTACATATAACTGAGGACCCTGCTGTTCCTGATACGAGGGTCTGTATGTTTAAAGGAAAGAAACCTGTTGTAACGTTTTCCCCCTCTCATGAACTAAACGCACTTTTTGAAAAAGCTTGGGAAAATCCTGACAAAAAGATATATGTTGCCAAAAGAATTCCCATCAGCTGGGAGTCAATCCCCTTGGTAGACAAAGCTTTATCGCGTCTATCCAAAAAGGTGGCGCTTCTGTCCCCTGACACGGCAGCCCTGAAGGATGCTGCGGATCGTAAGCAGAAAAATACCCTAAAATCCATTTATGTCACTACAGGGTCGCTACTCAGGCCCGCTGTTGCTGCTGCATGGGTGAGTAGCGCTATTGAGAAGTGGGCGGATAACTTGTCCTCTGAGGTAGATACCCTAGACAGGGATACTGTGCTTTTGACTTTAGGTCACATCAAGGACGCTGCAGCATATTTAAAAGAAGCTGTAAGGGATATTGGCCTTTTGGGGTCAAGGGCCAATGCCATGGCAGTCTCAGCTAGGAGAGCGTTGTGGATTCATCAATGGAATGCTGATGCTGACTCTAAGAAGACGATGGAGTCTCAACCATTTAACGGTAAGGTCTTGTTTGGTGACGGCCTCACTGACCTGGTCTCTACGGCTACCGCGGGTAAGTCATCTTTTTTTTACCTTATGTTCCTGCACAGCAGAAGAAATCGCCTCCCTATCAGATGCAATCCTTTCGGCCCAACAAATTCAGAAAAGGACGTGGGTCCTCCTTCCTTGCTGCCAAGGAGAGGAAGGGGAAAAAGGTCACAGGCTGTGGCAAGTTCCCAGGAGCAGAAGTCCTCTCCGGCTCCTACCAAATCCACCGCATGAAGCTGGTGCTCCGCTGCGGGAGTACGCACCAGTGGGGGCACGTCTCAAACTCTTCAGTCAGGTCTGGGTGCACTCGGACCTGGATCCTTGGATAGTAGATATAGTAACCCAGGGTTACAAGTTAGAGTTTCAAGACGTGCCCCCTCACCGATTTTTCAAATCTGCCTTGCCAGCTTCTCTTCCAGAAAGGGAGATAGTAAGCGCTGCGATACTAAAGTTGTGTCAAAATCAAGTGATTGTCACGGTTCCCCTGTCTCAACAGGGGGAAGGTTTTTATTCAAGCCTGTTCGTGGTCCCGAAGCCGGATGGCTCAGTCAGACCGATTCTAAACCTAAAATCTCTCAATTTCTTTCTGAAAAGATTTAAGTTCAAGATGGAGTCTCTACGAGCAGTGATCGCCTGTCTGGAGGAGGGGGATTTTATGGTGTCGGACGACCTAAAGGAGGCCTACTTACATGCCCTTATATATCCTCCGCATCAGGCTTACATGAGATTTGCTGTACAGGATTGTCATTACCAATTTCAGACGTTGCCGTTTGGTCTGTCCACGGCTCCGAGGATTTTCACCTAGGTTATGGCAGAAATGATGGTTCTCCTGCGCAAACAGGGAACCACAATTATCCCGTACTTGGACGATCTCCTCATAAAGGCGAGGTCCAAGGAGCAATTGTTGAAGAGTGTTGCTCTTTCACTGACGATTTTGCAACAACATGGTTGGCTCCTAAATTTACCAAAATCCCAGTTGGATCCAACGACACGGCTGTCGTTCCTGGGTATGATTCTGGATACAGAAGTGCAGAGGGTTTTTCTTCCAGTGGAAAAAGCTCTGGAAATACAGAACATGGTAAAACAGATTCTGAAACCGACAAGGGTGTCAGTTCTTCACTGCACTCAGTTGCTGGGGAAGATGGTGGCGGCCTACGAGGCCATTCCGTATGCCAGGTTCCATGCCAGGGTGTTTCAGTGGAACCTGCTGGACCAGTGGTCCGGGTCTCACCTGGACATGCACCGGAAAATAATTCTATCTCCCAGGACCAGAATTTCCCTTCTGTGGTGGCTGCACAGTTCTCACCTTCTGGAGGGACGCAGGTTCGGGATTCAGGATTGGATCCTGGTGACCACAGATGCAAGCCTCCGAGGCTGGGGAGCAGTAACACAGGGAAGAAACTTTCAGGGAAAGTGGTCAAGCCAGGAAGCTTGTCTACACATAAACATTCTGGAATTAAGAGCCATCCACAACAGCATACTGCAAGCAGAACATCTTCAAGGTCTGCCGATCTTGATTCAGTCAGACAACGTGACAGCAGTGGCGTACATAAACCTCCAAGGCGGAACAAAGAGCAGAGCGGCAATGGCCGAGGCCACTAAGATCCTTCGCTGGGCGGGAAGACATGCCAGCGCTCTGGCAGCGGTCTTCATTCCAGGAGTGGACAACTGGTAAGCAGACTTCCTCAGCAGACATGATCTCCATCCAGGAGAGTGGGGTCTTCATCAAGAGGTCTTTGCAGAAGTGACAAGTCGTTGGGGAGTTCCTTAAGTGGACATGATGGCGTCCCGCCTCAACAAGAAACTAAAGAAATATTGTTCCAGGTCAAGGGACCCTCAGGCGATAGCAGTGGACGCCCTAGTGACACCGTGGGTGTTTCAGTCGGTCTGTGTGTTCCCTCCACTTCCACTCATTCCGAAGGTGATAAAAATTATAAGAAGAACAAGGGTTCAGGCGATCCTCATTGTTCCAGATTGGCCAAAAAAGGGCCTGGTATTCAGATCTTCAGGAGTTGCTCATAGAAGATCCCTGGCCTCTTCCTCTTCGGGAGGACCTGTTACAACAGAGGCCGTGCGTGTATCAGGACTTACCGCGGTGGCGGTTGAGCGCCAAATCCTAGCCCGAAAGGGTATTCCCAGTGAAGTCATTCCTGCACTTCTTCAAGCTAGAAAAGAAGTGACGGCAAAGCATTACCACCGTATTTGGAGGAAATATGTATCTTGGTGTGAATCCAAGAAGGCTCCTACGGAAGAGTTTCACCTGGGGCGTTTGCACCATTTCCTACAAACAGGTGTGGATGCGGGCCTAAAGTTAGGCTCTATTAAAGTACAGATTTTGGCCTTGTCGATCTTTTTTCAAAAAGTATTGGCCTCCCTTCCAGAAGTTTAGACCTTCGTGAAAGGCGTGCTGCACATCCAACCTCCCTTTGTGCCCCCAGTGGCACCATGGGACCTTAATGTAGTGTTGCAGTTCTTGCAATCACATTGGTTGAACCTTTGCGCAAGGTTGAGTTAAAATTCCTTACTTGGAAAGTGGTCATGTTGTTGGCCTTGGCGTCTGCAAGGCGAGTGTCTGAGTTGGTGGCTTTATCTCAGAAAAGCCCCTATTTGATTTTCCATGCTGATAGAGCGGAGTTGAGAACTCGTCAGCAATTTCTGCCAAAAGTGGTTTCATCATTTCATGTTAACCAGCCAATTGTGGTGCAAGTGGCTACTGACGCCTTGGCGGAGTCAAAGTCTCTCGATGTGGTCAGAGCTTTGAAGTTCTATGTCACCAGAACGGCGCAGATTAGGAAAACAGAGGCTCTGTTTGTCCTGTGGGCTCCCAACAAGATTGGGGCTCCTGCTTCTAAGCAGACTATTGCGCGCTGGATTTGTAATAAGATTCAGCAGGCTCATTCTACGGCAGGATTGCCGTTTCTGAAATCGGTGAAAGCCCATTCTACCAGAAAGGTGGGCTCATCCTGGGCGGCTGCCCGTGGAGTCTCGGCGTTACAACTTTGCCGATCTGCTACGTGGTCGGGTTCAAACACCTTTACGAAATTTTACAAGTTTGATACCCTAGCTGAGGAGGACCTTTTGTTTGGTCAATAGGTGCTGCAGAGTCATCCGCAGTCTCCCGCCCGTTCTAGAGCTTTGGTATAAACCCCATGGTTCTTGAAGCATCCCCAGCATCCTCCAGGGCGTATGAGAAAATAGGCTTTTAATACCTACCGGTAAATCCTTTTCTCTTAGTCCGTAGAGGATGCTGGGCGCCCGTCCCAGTGCGGGCTGTATCTGCAGTTTGGTTATAGTTACGCTCAGGTTGCATTGAGTTCAGTCAATCTGTGACTGTTGTTGGTCATGCAGTTGCATGCGTTGTTGTTGAATGCCATGTTGTACGGCGTGTTAGTGGTGTGAGCTGATATGTATCTCACCTTCATTAAGTTAATTAAATAAATCCTTTTCCTCGAAATGTCTGTCTCCCTGGGCACAGTTCCTATAACTGGAGTCTGGAGGAGGGGCATAGAGGGAGGAGCCAATTCACAACCATTCAAAGTCTTATAGTGTGCCCATGTCTCCTGCGGATCCAGTCTATACCCTATGGTTCTTGAAGCATCCCCAGCATCCTCTACGGACTAAGAGAAAAGGATTTACCGGTAGGTATTAAAATCCTATTTTAACATTTTGTTTCTGGAGTAACTGTATGCTCATTAAGGTGACTTCTCTCCGTTCTCCACCCCTCGCTCTCCCTGAATTTTTTTTATTGCATGTTTCTGAAGCAGCACTGACATACCTGTGCCTCCCTTTTCCTACCTGTTGGAAGATTTATAACATAACCTTCATTTACCTGGCTCTACTGTGTAAGCCTGATGGTCCGGCGACGCCGCGCCTCTGCTGCGGCCCATCTTGTGCAGTTTGCCCACGTAGAATGGACTCCTGTTTCCTATCCATCTTCATCTCCGTCATCAGCTGCCTCCTCTCCCCCTTCTCCCAACATGGCGGAAGTTGCTGACGTTACTATGCCTCAATTTTTACAAGCCATTACGGATTCTGAGAAGCTGACAAAGTGGCGGAGGTTCATGTCGATATTTCCTTTATTCGCCAAGATATGCAGAAGCTCAGAGACAGGGTTGGGGAGACGGAGAACCGCATTTCTACGCTGGAAGATTCGTATACGGCTATTCCTGCCAGACTTACTTCCCTGGAATCACAGATGTCTGCGTGTAAACTTAAATTGACTGATATCGAGGAACGCCTCAGGCGGAACAATGTCTGCTTTGTGGGCCTCCCCAAAAAGGCAGAGGGCTTCCAACCAGAACAATTTCTGGAATCCTGGTTATTATCCACATTCGCCAAAGATTTGTTTACCCCACAGTTTGCTGTTGAGCGGGCCCATCGAGTTCCCACCCGCCCCCTTCCTCCAGGTGCACATCCCAGGACTTTTATCGCTAAGATCTTTCACTACAAAGACAGGGATACTATTCTACGTCTTCCCAGGATTGAAGGTCCGCTAGAACATATGGGGTCAGAGGATGGCTGTGTTTCAAGACTTTTCGGCTGAGGTCCAGAAAGCCCGTTTGCAGTTTACACAGGTTAAACAGAAGCTGCGTGATCTACATTACAGTATTCCATGTTATACCCTGCGCGGCTTTGGGTGGTGTCTGGCAACCGCACATATTTCATTGACACACCAAGGGAAGCTTCTGCTTGGATTGATCTACAACCTCATCATCGCGCTGCTCCACCTTCAGTGACTTTTATGCGTATTCCTTGCTTGTATTTCTTTTTTCTAGCATTCATTGTTTGACATCTGCGTGATGGATGCCTACTGTATTGCTTTTTGTCACTGCCGATATACAGTATATACTTGTTACTGGCATGTTCCTGATGAAAGGCTGGGGACTTCATGTCCTATTGGTTATGGGGTTGTGTTGCCCCGTAGTTAGTTAATTTTTCTTTTATAGTCTGAGTCTCTTCTAGAGTCTTTGCAATGTTTGCGGTTAGGTGTACCTATGTTGGGGGTGGTTGGGTTTTGAGGTTTTTCTTTTCTTTTTTGTTTTTTTTTGTGTGCTTTTCTTGTGCTGTTTTGTATCATACGTGCTGATTTATGTATGTCCTCTTCCTGCGTGGGGGGCGGCTGGTGTCGTGCTGGGGCAAGGCTGGTTTAGTGTTTCTGTACTCCAATTCTATGCGTCACCATAGTAAATGTTCTCTCCTGGAACATTCGTGGCCTTAATGATAAGGTCAAGCGTTCTTTAGTTTTAAAATATATTAGGACCCAAAATCCGTGTTTGGTTTGCCTTATGGAGATGCACCTTATTGGCAGCCGAGTTCTTTCGCTCAGGAAGCCTTGGGTGGGGTGGGCATTTCACTCCACCTTTCATTCTAACTCTAGGGGTGTATCGCTGCTGATTCATAAGACTTTGAACAAAGGTCCAAATTGACCCGTTGAATTGTTATGTATTTCTAGCCGGCACAATACACAGGTCCCCATTTGTGCTACTTGCTATATATATACCCCCCTCCTTATAACTCTGGAATTCTTGTGATGGCATGTGCCTTTATGCAGGAAATTCCCTCTGTCCCAGCTATATGCATTGGTGATTTAAATGCTGTTATGGATGTGTCTGCTGATAGGTGGAGGCCTGCTAACCAGAATATGACTGCTGGACCCACTGCCTTTGCCCGCCTGATCTCTGAGCTTGGTTTTGTGGCTGTCTGGCGCTTGTGAAATCCCTCTGTCAGCTGTTTCTCCTGTTTTTCAAGTTCGCATGGAGTATTTTCCCATATAGATATGGCACGGATTACTCTCTCACAGTGAGATATTTGCCACGTGGGATATCTGATCACTCCCGTATATTGCTATCTCTGGGCTTTGATATATCTAGGGGGGCATCCTTTTGGAAGTTCAACCTTTTTTAGCTAACGCAGATGGGTGCAGCCTCTGAATTAATTGTGCTCTGGGAGGAGTTCTTTATTAATAACCCTATTTGCAATGATGCCCCATTGGTATGGGAGGCATATAAGGCTTTCCTGCGTGGTTCATTGATTTCCAGAGTCGCCCAATTGAAGATATTTAATAGAAAAACTGAGGAGGGGTTGGAGAGGAGGAGTGGTGTACTTGAACAGACTTATTTGCGTAGTGGCCTCCCAGTGGATCTGGTGGAATGACTGACTGTTCATAAACAATGGACGGATCTCCTTCTTGATAAATCAAAGAGAGGTTTACTGTTCCGCTCCCATGATTTCTATATTCAGGGAGATCGGTCGGGAAAATTCCTGGCCTACTTAGCTAGACAGGAGCTGACCCCCACCACTGTGCATAGCATAAGGAACACGTCTGGTGTTATTTGTACAGATACCCCTTCTATAGCTTCTAGTTTTTATGCACATTTTCTAGATGTTTATAGGTCCAGGGTGCAGTACACACATTCCACATTATCTGATTATTTGAACATGATAGAGGTTCCCGTCCTGCGTCCCGATTCACGACAACTTCTGGAAGCGCCCATCACATTGGAGGAGGTTGAAGATGCCATTAGGTCCTTTCCCAGTAATAAAGCCCTGGGGGTAGATGGTCTCCCTATTGAATTGTATAAAGCACATCTTGATTCTTTGCCCCCAAACGTTTGTTGATTTTTGAATCTTTGTTGAAGGGTGGTACTCTCTCCCCGTCTATGGCCGAGGCGCTGGTGGTGCTGATACCGAAGCCGGGTAAAGATCCCCTTTCCTTAGACTCGTACCGTCCTATCTCCTTACTGTCAACTGACATTAAAATTCTTGCCAAACTTGTAGCACTACGCCTTAATACTGTGGTGCTGGAGCTGGTCCATTTTGATCAAACTGACTTTATGCCGGGCAGATCTACCACTGTTAATCTCAGACAATTATTTACATATATGCAGTTGGTGGGTGATGAGATGGACGGTGCGTTAGTTGTTTCCCTGGATGCTGCCCATACCTTTGATTCTGTAGAATGGGTGTATCTTTGGGAGGTTCTTGTAAGATTTGGGATAGGCCCGAATTTCTTGTCCTGGGTTAAATTCTTGTATTCCTGTTCCGCTGCGAGGGTTATTGTCAACGGCTTCACCACTGGGTCCTTTCTGCTGGGGAGGGGAACTCGACAGGGGTGCCCTCTGTCCCCACTACTTTTTGCTCTTGCAATAGAACCCTTGGCTTGTGCTGTTAGAGCTGCCGCGAATATAACAGGGCTTCATACTGTGGGTCAAGAGGAAAAAATTGGTCTATACGCAGACGACGTGATATTGTTTTTGAATGATATATCCCGTTCATTGCCTGCCCTTCTGGAAATGGTACGGGCATTTGGCTCTGTCCCGGGTATTTGCATTAATTGGGACAAATCAGTGGTGTTTCCGTTAAGCCCCTCTACATTACCTCCCCTCTCCTACAATCTTCCCCTTAAGTGGTGTACCCAGTTTAAATATAGTAGCTCGATATTCCAATTTCTCATTCTCCAAAAGATTTTGTCGCCTTGAATTTGACCCCCCAGATTGATGATTTACGTATAAAGACGTGCATTTGGCAGAAACTTCCTTTGACTGTTACGGGTCGTGTGAACATTGTTAAAATGATCATCCAACCCAAATTTCTTTATATACTGCGGAATGCACCAGTTTATATCCCTGCCTCCCAATTCTTGTTGATTTTCCGCTATATTACCTCATTTATTTGGGGAGCTAAACGAGCCCGTATTGCATGCAAAACACTTAGTACACCCAGGATGAAGGGTGGCCTGGCGTTGCCGGATATACGTCTATATTATTTAGCTGATCAGCTTGTACAACTATGTGAATGGGTTACTCCGGGGGATTATGGGAACTTCCCAGTGGCTCTTTTGGATAAAGCCGGCTTAATATTTTCTCCGTTGCAGTTTCTACTAGCACATACTTCATTGTCCTTTCTTCCCCCATTATTACAACAGGCTTGTAGAGTGTGGTTGGCAACTGAGAAATTGCTGGGAGATTCCGCAAGAGCTCTCCACTCTGGAACAATATCTTTTTCTGAAACTTATGGTTTAGAGGGTAGCTCTGGCTGGACCTCTTACGGGGTGTTTGCTGTGGGACAAATTTATCACGGTGGGGTGCTCCATAGTTTTGATTATTGATCTACCACATATGCCATCCCTAGACATTTTTTTCGGTATTTAAAACTCCGACATGCACTGACAGCGCAGTGGCGGGGCTGTTCTCCACAGCTCTCTGAATCCCCTGTTCATACAATAATCCGTGCGTTGCCTTCTCGTGGAAGGCTCTCTGTTCTCTCCTCCTCGCCTCCTCTGGGTTGGATGGGCTGAGCGCCCTCCGAGCTAAATGGGTACAAGATTTGGCCACGGCGAGTGCGATTTTCCAGAAGATACAGCTGTATATCCTACATAGGGTCTACTGGACTCCTTGTAGTTTGTTTAAATTTGGAGGCTCTGCTTCTGATACCTGTCCGAAATGTTCTGCTCCAGCTGCTGGGTTCTGGCACCTGCTTTGGCAGTGCTCATGGGTGTATGGCTTCTGGAAAGATGTCACGGCCTCTGTGTGTCATACGAGTATACAGATTCCGTTGATTTCTCCACGTATTTGTATATTTTGTCTTGATTTACAGGAATCCCTCCCATCTCATTCTCGTCTTTGTCAATAACACTTTAACTTTAGCCCGCAACTGGATGGCTCCTGCCCTTCCGTGATCTGCTGAGTGGGTTGCTCTGGTAAAAATTACTCTCCCCCATGAGCGTTTTATGTATACTAAAGGTAACTGTCCAATGAAATTTGATAAAGTGTGGGGCTCTTGTAAAAACTTTCGGCACTTTATTGATCCTTCGCCTTAAATATTATGTGGATGTGTTGTATATAACGCTGAGCTGCTCCCGGCGAGGACCAGCCTACCTCCCTCTCATCTAAGCACGTATCTAAGCACGTAACTTGATTTTCTTTACTTTTCAATATTCCAATGAACGGTATTGGTGTATCCTTTCAATTTATAGATGTTATAATATCTCTAATGTCTCTTACGTCCTAGAGGATACTGGGGTCCATTTAGTACTATGGGGTATAGATAGGTCCACTAGGAGCCATGGGCACTTTAAGAATTTGATAGTGTGGGCTGTCTCCTCCCTCTATGCCCTTCCTACCAGACTCAGTTTAGAAAATGTGCCCGGAGGAGCCGGTCACGCTGAAGCAAGATCCTGACGAGTTTTCTGCCTTTTATGTTCTATGTTTGTTGTTTTCAGGCAGGGCTGGTTGGCACCAGCCTGCCTGCTTCGTGGGACTTAGAGGGGGGGGTCCAACCTCTTGAAGGGTTAATGGTCTCGTTCCCCGCTGACAGGACACTGAGCTCCTGAGGGAACGAATTGCAAGCCCCACCATGGCGAGCCTACATTCCTGCAGCACGCAGCCACCCCTAACAGAGCCAGAAGAATGAAGAGTGGTGAGTACTGAGCCAGCGTCCCAGTTAGTGGGGCGCCGGCCATTATGGTGGTACGAGGGTACGGAGACGCACTGCTTCTAAACGGGGCGGAATGCGTCTCCAGACAGTACACAACTGCGTCTCCGTACACTGTACACAGTACCCAGACTGGCAACACAGCCTTAAATGGTTTCTCTCCATTTTAAGCACCAGATTCCTCAGCCAGTATAAAAAAATCGGGAAGACCGCGCGGGGCTTCACTATGAGAGGATCCAGCAGCTCATCTGCAGTGGAGACAGACGCTGACAGGACAGGGACCACAGCTCGTCCGGTGTGACTACAGATTACCTCAGCGGTACCAGGGGGTCACAGCAGGGGGGAGCGACTATTAGTGTACTAAGTCCCCTATCAGGGTACTTAGTCTACGACCCGGCTAAGCTTGGCATTTGCAATAAGGGCGCGGTGGGGGCTGGCTTCAAACAACTCTGTGTCTCCCTGAAGAGCTCTTTGTTGCTTAACCTTTTCCTGTGTGTGTGTGTGTGTGTGTGTGTGTGTGTGTGTGTGTGTGTGTGTGTGTGTGTTGTGCTGTCACATTTACATTATGTCAGGCAAAGAGTGTGTTTCTTGTACAGCGGAGTGTTCCTCTTCACCAGGGGGCTCATTACTGGGTACTCAAGGTTCACAAGCTAGCGGGGCTGAACCGGAGTGGGTTAATTCTCTCAAAGGAATAATTTCCACTCTTTCTACAAAATTGTCCCGCAATGAGAGAGAGACGCAATACTTAAAACAAACTGGATGGGTTTATGAACAGAGACACAGTGTCTCAGTCGCCTCCCATTTGTCCGCAAAAGCGATCTCTGGCCCATATCATGCAATCTGACTCTGACGCTGATGGGTCAGACTTGGAGGAGGGTGAGGTAGACTTGGAGGGGGGGGGGGTGTGGCTCTGTCACAGGGAATAGAGACTATCAGAGATGTTTTGCATATTCCTCATATGGTGTCAGGGGAGAGTGAGGAATCTTATTTTACTGTAAAGAAGTCCTCCGTTACTTTTCCTGTGTCAAAGAAATTGAATACTGTGTTTGAAGAACCACGGGTTAATCCTGATAAAAAGTTTCAGATCCCTAAAAGGTTGCTCTCATCTTTTCCTTTTCCTCTGGAGGATAGGAAAAAATGGGAAAATCCATAGATAGTGGACGCATCAGTCTCTAGGCTGTCACGTAAAATTGTATTGCGTGTTCCTGGTGCAGCCTCCCTAAAAGACACGGCTGATCATGTTCGAATTGAAGATGGAGTTTGAGCAGTGATCTCAGGTCTGGAGGAGGGGGAATTCCTAGTGTCTCTGGATATCAAGGATGCGTACCTTCATATTCTGATCTGGCCGCCTCATCAGGCTTCTTTACGGATTGCACTGCAGGACTGTCACTTCCAGTTCCAGGCCCTGCCATTTGGTCTCTCCACTGCACCGAGTGTGTTCACCAAGGTAATGGCAGAGATGATGTTTCTACTCCGCAAATAGGGAGTGAACATAATTCCGTACCTGGACGATCTCCTGATAAAAGCGCCGTCCAGGGAGAGGTGACTGGACAGCATTGGTCTCTCAACCAAACTCCTCCAGGATCACGGATGGATTCTGAACCTTCCGAAATCTCACCTAGAGCCAACATGGAGGCTCCCATTCCTGGGAATGATATTGGGCAGAGTCACAAAAGGTGTTCCTTCCCTTGGAAAAGGCATTGGTAATCCAGTCGATGGTTCAGGATATCCTGAAGCCAACCCGGGTGTCGGTGCATCTGTGCTTTCGCCTTCGGGGGAAAATGGTGGCCTCTTACGAGGCACTTCAATACGGAAGGTTTCACGCAAGACCCTTCCAGCTCGATCTGTTGGACAAATGGTCCGGATCGCATCTTCACATGCACCAGAGGTTCCGTCTGTTGGGAAAGGCCAGGATCTCCCTTCTATGGTGGCTACAGTCATCTCACCTCGTCGCAGCACGGAGGTTCAGAATTCAGAACTCGATTCTTTTAACCAGAGACTCAAGCCTCAGAGGTTGTGGAGCAGTCACTCAAGGGGTGCAGTTTCAGGGAAGATAGTCAACTCAGGAAGTCATCCTTCAAATCAACATTCTGGAACTCAGGGCCATATACAGCGCCCTTCTGCAGGCCTCACATCTTCAAGATCGGGCAATTCAGGTCCAGTCTGACAATGTGACGGCAGTAACGTACATAACCCGACAGGGTGGAACGAAAAGTAGAGCAGCAATGTCAGAGGTGTCAACAATTCTCCTCTGGGCAGAAACAAATACTGTGGCATTGTCAGCGGTCTTCATTCCGGGAGTAGACAACTGGGAAGCAGACACGACCTGCACCTGGGGTAGTGGGGCCTTCACCCGGAAGTGTTCAGGTGCTTGACAAGTCGATGGGGATATCCACAGATCGACATGATGGCCTCTCGTCTCAACAAGAAGCTCAGGCGGTATTGTTCCATGTCGAGAAACCCACAGGCGGTGGCGATAGACGCCCTGACGACTCCATGGGTCTATCATATGGTGTACGTGTTTCCTCCACTTCCTCTAATCCCAAGAATTTTAAAGCGAATAAAAAGGGAAAAGGTTTAAGCAATACTCATTGCTCCGGACTTTAAAAGAAGAGTCTGGTACGCGGACCTTCTGGAGATGCTCCTTGAAGATCCGTGGCCTCTACCTCTTCGCGAGGATCTTCTGCAACAGGGCCCGTTCGTCTATCAGGACTTACCGCGGCTACGTTTGACGGCATGGAAGTTGAACGGCTGATTCTAGCCAGGAGTTGGATCCCTAAAAAGGTTATTCCGACTTTGGGGTCATTCATTGTTGATCGCTCGCTAGCTACTTTTAGCAGCCGTGCAAACGCATAGTCGCTACCCACAGGGGAGTGTATTTTTGCTTTGCAGGAGTGCTGCTGCAAACACATTTTGTGCAGAACAAGACCAGCCCTGTAGTTACTTATTCTGTGTGATGATTACTGCGACGAATGACACGGTAATGACGTCCGATACCCGCCCAGCAAACGCCCGGCCACGCCTGCGTTTATCCAAACACTCCCGGAAAACAGTCAGTTGCCACACAGAAACTACTACTTCCTGTCAATCTTCTTGCGTTCGGCTGTGCGATTGGAATTGTCGCTAGAACAAGTGCAAAACCACAAATAACTTCTTACCCGTACGACGCGCATGCACATTGCGGTGCATACGCATATTAGCCATTTTATTAACTGATCACTACGCATCGAACAACGGTAGCTAGTGATCAACTCTGAATGACCCCCTATGATCCAAGCCAGGAAGGGGGTAACGTCTAGGCATTACCATCGTATTTGGAAGAAATACGTCTCTTGGTGTGAGAGCAGAAATTATTCTGCGGTGTAATTTTATCTGGGACGTTTCCTGCTTTTTCTGCAAGCAGGTATGGATGTGGGCCTGCGTCTGGCCTCCATAAAAATCCAGATTTCGGCCTTGTTCATTTTCTTTCAGAAACAATTGGCTTCTCTTTCTGAGGTCCAGACGTTCTTGAAAGGTGTTCTGCACATCCAACCTCCCTTTGTGCCTCCCACGGCACCTTGGGATCTCAATGTGGTGGTGCAGTTCCTCCAATTGGACTGGTTTGAGCTGGTACGGGAGGTGGACGTAAAATATCTTACGTGGATGACCGTCACACTGTTGGCCTTGGCTTCAGCAAGACGTGTGTCGGAGGTGGGGGCTTTGTCTCACAAAAGTCCCTATTTATTTTTCCGTGAGGACAGAGCTGAACTTAGAACTCGTCAGCAATTTCTTCCTAAAGTGGTGTCCGCATTTCACGTCAACCAATCTATTGTGGTGCTGGTTGTCACCAATACCTCTACTACTTTAAAGTCTTTGGATGTTGTGAGGGCTTTGAAGGTGTATGTAATGCTCGTCACAGAAAAACGGACTCACTGTTTGTTCTTTATGATTCAAATAAGATTGGGTGTCCTGCTTCAAAGCAAACAATTGCACGCTGGATCAGACTTGCTATCCAGCATGCTTATTCCACGGTAGATTGCCATATCCAAAATCTTTACAGGTCCACTCTACTAAGTCGGTGGGTTCTTTCTGGATGGCTGCGCGTGGTGTCTTGGCTTTACAGCTCTGCCGAGCAGTTACTTGGTCAGGTTCGATTCTTTGACCAAACTGAAGGTCCTGAGAGGCCAATCAGTTCTGCAGGAACCTCAGCACTCTCCCACCTGGTTTGGGAGTTTTGGTACATCCCCATGGTACTAATTGGACCCCAGTATCCTCTAGGACGTAAGAGAAAATAGGATTTTAATTACCTACCGGTAAATCTTTTTCTCGTAGTCCGTAGAGGATACTGGGCGCCTGCCCAGTGCTTCGTTCTTCCTGCACGGTTACTTGGTTAAATAATGTTGGTTCAGCTGTTGCTGTTCCTTTTTCAAGTTTGGTTAGCTTGGCTTTCCTATTGTTGAGTGTGCTGGTTCGGAATCTCACCACTATCCTTATCTATCCTTCTCTCGAAGTATGTCTGTCTCTTCGGGCACAGTTTCCTAGACTGAGTCTGGTAGGAGGGGCATAAAGGGAGGAGCCAGCCCACACTATCCAATTCTTAAAGTGCCCATGGCTCCTAGTGGACCCTTCTATACCCCATGGTACTAAATGGACCCCAGTATCCTCTACGGACTACGAGAAAAGGATTTACCTGTAGGTAATTAAAACCTATTATTGTTGCTGGCTGATATAGTTCAAAACCTTTAATACTCTGTCTACAGATTGTGGTACTATTTGATGGTTATGCGCTTGATACAGTATATAGCTATGCGTCTTTAACATACAGTCTAGTTAATTTCTGCAGGCGACACGTGAAGAGCACAAATATGTATTGTATGCTTTGTTTTGTTTTTATTTTCTGTTATGGTGTTCTTAAAAAACAATAAAAACACTTTATTCAAAAGGAAAAAAAAGTATTACTGATATTTTATGTTAGCAATGTTATTAAGGGATAATGGGGGTAATTCTGAGTTGATCGCAGCAGCAAGTTTGTTAGCAATTGGGCAAAACCATGTGCACTGCAGGGGGAGCAGATATAACATTTGCAGAGTGTGTTAGATTTGGGTGGGTTATTTTGTTTCTGTGCAGGGTAAATACTGGCTGCTTTATTTTTACACTGCAAGTTAGATTTCAGTTTGAATACACCCCACCCAAATCTAACTCTTTCTGCACGTTATATCTGTCCCTCCTGCAGTGCACATGGGCCCTCATTCCGAGTTGTTCGCTCGCAAGCTGCTTTTAGCAGCTTTGCACACGCTAAGCCGCCGCCTACTGGGAGTGAATCTTAGCTTATCAAAATTGCGAACGAAAGATTAGCAAAATTGCGAATAGACACTTCTTAGCAGTTTCTGAGTAGCTCCACACTTACTCGGCAACTGCGATCAGTTCAGTGCTTGTCGTTCCTGGTTTGACGTCACAAACACACCCAGCGTTCGCCCAGACACTCCTCCGTTTCTCCAGCCACTCCCGCGTTTTTCCCAGAAACGGTAGCGTTTTTTCGCACACACCCATAAAACGGACAGTTTCCGCCCAGAAACATCCACTTCCTGTCAATCACATTACGATCACCAGAACGAAGAAAAAACCTCGTTATGCCGTGAGTAAAATACCTAACTGCATAGCAAATTTACTTGGCGCAGTCGCACTGCGGGCATTGCGCATGCGCATTAGCGACTAATCGCTCCGTTGCGAGAAAAAAATAACGAGCGAACAACTCGGAATGACCCCCATAGTTTTGCCGAACTGCTAACATATTTGCTACTGCGATCAACTCAGAATTAGGCCCAATGACTCAAAGTTATCAATTCGGTTTTTTAAATAATGATGTTATTTGCATAGCATTTTGCTCCCAATAGGATTAAAAGTACTTTACATTGGCATTTGAAAACACACGATACAGACTAAGCCTAACAGAAAATAGCATTTGGGTTATGTTTCAGGAACTAAAGGAACATTAGTAAAATGCTTGGGTGAACCAGTATCACGTAATCCACAATGTTTGTCTTTGCCAAACCATGGAAGTCTGTCTGGGACCCATGATTTGGGATTGATTTTTGTAACTCTGACACAAGGGCCATGGAACCCTCTAGTTGCTGTGAAATTGGTATATTAACCACCTAACTCGCATGGTCAGATCACTTGCAACCATGCCGCCCCACGTTGTCCCCAGTTTTTGACTAGGCGATCCGATCTGCAGATGTGCAAAATATATTTTAAAAAATATTTTTGAAAACAATGTTACTAATGGTTTTGTTACTAATTGTTTTGAAGGGAAAAATTGTCAGTTAAGTGGTTAAAGAATAAATGTTGTAGAAATAACTTTACATTTTTTCTCTAGTGATTTGAATCCTCTGTGATTGGATGCAGTGACGAAGCCTACATTCACAATGTCGACTGTTCTATTGACAGGGTTAAAATGTTGACACCGGGAAAGGTCCAACATGGACAAAATGTCAATATAGCGAAAATGTGGACATGTGTGTTTAAGGTGCATACACACTGGGCGATTATGAGCTCAAAGTAGCTCACTTTTGGAGTTTTGAGTTTCTTTGAGCTCAAAATTGGCTAGTGTGTATGGCCGGGCGATTAGCGCTGATGCACACTCACGCATCATCGCCGCCCGTTTTCATCAGCCGGCCTGTTTTACCGTCCGAGTGAACCAATTTCCACAGTCTCCTACTGTTGAAAGTGGTTCACCCCCGTGAAAATAGCTGGGCCGGCTGAAAATAACTCGGTGTGCACTGAGCAATTTTCTGGCCAGCGATTTTCACATCATCTCTAATGTCAACATACCTACCAAGTCGACATTGGGGTGTCGACTGTATAAATGTAGACATTTTGTCGACATAATATACCACACCCTCTGAGCTTGCGTATCTACCTTTTCAGGAATTTGCATAGTAACAAAGTATTGTGGATATTTCTTACACTGTTTATTAAGAGGATGTGCAGTGTACGCTACAGATGATGACCCCATCTGTGTTACCCATCTGTCTGTTCCTCCCCTATAGAATGTAAGCTTTCACGAGCAGTGTCCTCTCCCCTCATGTGCTTTCCTTTTCTTACTTAGGGGTATATTCAATTGATGTCTGATCCTTTCCGACATGCATTTGTCGGAAAGGATCCGACGGGAAGGATTTGGCCATTCTCGACATGTAAATCGGACTTTTTAAAAAGTTGGATTGATATTGTCGGAAACGGGGCCAAAACCTGACTGATTCGGCCCGGTTTCCGACAGCAGCATGTGGATCCACGTGCTTTCCGACAGCATTCTGACAAGTCGGATTTTCAGACTAGTCGGAAAAACTGAGCCCGGATTGACGGCAGTTTCCGACTCTAATTGAATATACCCCTTAGACTATTATTTACTCCATACTCACTATAATGGCACCTAACCCTTGGTTTCTGCCACTCTGATGCTTATTTCAGTGTTGTGACCTCTGATACATCAGTGTTTATATAACATGACCCCTGTCCTGCAATGTCTTGTACTGATGCGGTTTTCTCTTTTTCTCATTTGTTTATGTACTTTGTTAGGCTTTGCGGAAACCATGTGGCGCCATATAAATAAAGGCTAAAAATAATTAATAATACAGGTTGAGTCTCCCATATCCAAAATGCTTTGGAGCAGAAGTATTTTGGATATCTGATTTTTCCGTATTTTGGAATGTAATTGCATACCATAATGAGATATCATGGCGATGGGACCCAAGTCTAAGCACAGAATGCATTTATGTACAACTTATGGACACAGCTTGAAGGTCATTTAATACAATATTTTCTAATGACTGTGTATGAAACAAAGTTTGTGTACATTGAGCCATCAGAAAACAAAGGTTTCACTCAGTCTCACTCAAAAAAAAATCTGTATTTCTGAATATTCCATATTCCGGGGAATCCGGATGATAGATCTATACTGTCTAGAAAGACAGTCAATAGGTTGACACCATATGTTTGACATATGCATTAGGTCGCCAAGTCAAAAGGTAGACAGCGCTTAAGGTCGACAGGTTCAAAATATCTACATGACAATGGTCGACACACATATGGCCGACACAAATATTGGTATTTTTCAAATTTTGCTTTATTTACCAACATGGACCACGTTTTGGGAATAGTAACCTGTGCAGAGTGCAGTGAGACACCTTGCCCGAAGCAAAGATCTACGTTTGCTATAATCGTGGTCACGTATCATGAAACATAGAAAATGAAACAAAACGTAAAAAAAACATTTTGCTCATTTCAATGATGACCTTTTGACCCTGTTGACCTTCTGGAAATGGAGCATTGTGATTCAACCTGAATTAGCCCCATAGTCTACTTTTGTATCGTGCATTTCACACTTAGTGTCTGATTCAGGTTGGATCACGCCCACACCCCGCGTGTTTTGATGACGCAGACCCATTTGCCCGCCCCCGCAATGCTCAGTCTCCGCCTAGGAAACGGAGCTTTGACGCCACGCGAACACCTCTGCCTAATTGACAGACAGAGGTGTTCGCATTTTCTGCTGCGCAAGTGCCAGCATACTTTTTGTAATTGTTGCGGTTGCGATCCAACCTGAATCAGCCCCTTAGGCCGGTATCCAATTAGCAGTAATTTAGAGCAGCTAATGTATTTGGCCAGTGCTAGCCAACTAGCCTCCATACGTGGTAGTTATCATGGATTATGCTTTGGGTGCCTCAAGCACCCGAAGCATAATCAACGATAAGTAGCCGTTGGAGCTGTGATTACAAATGGGATCAGGAACTTATCCCGTATCTCATGTGTTATCGCACGATCACTGGTCCTTTTTTGACCAATAAATGGTTTATAATTGGATAATGACTACTGGTCGAACATCGCGATATCGTCCCATTTTTATTGGCCAAAAAAGGATTGCACATAATAGGATACCGGCTTTATACTGTAGCCTATCTGTATTTGAAATATCATCCTTTTTCTATGAAGTGATCCCTAACTTAATAAAAATATACTTGCACAGAAGAATGCACATATTTATTAAAGCTTTCTTTAAATCTTTTCCACAGTTAAGTATATAAGAAACTGTATTTATTTAATTTTGTGACAGAAGGAAATGGGGGTGGATAAAAGCAGGATGGAATTGGTCCATGGGAAAATAGGTTTATCCATGAGGGGAAATATTTCCCTCCGCTCACACAATCATGAACTATGAAACTACGTTATCTCTGTGCTATCCTCAGAAAAAGAAAAAAAAAAAGATTTGGGGCATCCTGTTTCCTATCACAGCTCAGGGATTGCATATGTCCTCAGGTGTTAATAATGGCCATCAGTCTAAAAATAACCTCATATTTATTGAAATCTTACAGACCCTACCCATGAAGTAATAGAGTCCAGATGTGATGATGTCATCAACCCTGGCCTTTCTCAGTGATTAAGATTTGCTGCCAAAACCTAAAATATGGCATTAAAAAAAATAAACAATGGATTAATTAGTCTTTTCAGGAACATATGAGTAATTACAGTCAAAAATGTTTTTGCAACTTGTTTTGCGCTAATTTTTTACTTGCTGGACAGTACTGAAAACATTTGTAAATTTACAGCCAGTATAATACATACTCCATTGTCATTCCAATATAGGTTATGAGGTTTTTAATACTTTTAATATTAAAGTAGTTATTGTATGCCCCAATGTGGACTCCTTTACACCCTATACGTTATTTTGAGTGATAGCTTTTCCTTGTCAGGCGTGTAGCTCCCCCTGTATCACTTTCCTCTTCACAATTGATTTTTTATTTTGGTTTAACACCTGAAATTCCTACAAGAGCAGTTATCAGAGGTGTAGCTAGGGTCAATAGCGCCCTGGGCGAATAAAAAAAATTGTGCCTCTTGAATTGTCATTTCAAATTCTTAATGAATTCTCATAGCTTAGTGCTACTCACATAAACCTATATTGTCATCCAGTGCCCTCTCCTTGTCTGTACTCTCCTCATGGTGCCCCTACTTGTCTGTACTCTTAGTATCTCCCTTGTCTGTACTCTACTCATAGTTGAACTGAAGTGTACAAGGTGATAGTGAGAGGTATAACACAATTGGCCCCATTTATCAACAAAGCATTACTTTCTGCTCCGGTTAAGTCCAACGATGTCTCCCTCCTCAGCGGTGTTCTCCCCTCTGCTTCTAGCAGCCTAACTTCGCCAGTGACAGGATTCTGAGTCATGCCCATGCTCGACTGCCAGACTACGCATGTGTTCGCTGAAGCCAGAAAGGCAGCAATGGGACCCATGCCAGGACGAGAGCGGTACATGGGCAAACAGCGGTAAAGCTGAATACTGAAAGGAGTACATAACCCCTTTAGCGGGTGCTAAAGGGGTTATGTATCTCTGTGTTATGTAGTAAGCACAATAACTGAGCCCAGTGGTAATATACTGTAGATAAAATAACTGCAGTGAGTAATAATGGAAAAAAACACAATGACATATAGGATGGGATAAAATAAGACAGGCTGTTGTTAAATGTAAAATACAGTGTTATGTTATCAGTAATAATGGTAATAGTATGCCATGGCTTGACTTGGGATGGTAATTATCAGATTAAATCAGATCAATTCATATTAAAAGATGTAAATGTTCTGGTAATGAATATTGCTCAGAAGGGTCCCGGCCAGGATGTATGGCATACATTTAACATTGAACAGTACGCATGGGGTTGGGACTTGGGAGTAGGAGAGTGTGCTGACAGGTGACAAGTAGTGTGGGGGAGATGTGGAGGGGGTGCCATTAGTTTTGGGAGTTTGAGAATGGATGTTGCAGAGATGATGGTTTCGGGTTCTGTGGGTAACAGGTTTCCGTTATCCACAGCCCCCTGGCTGGTTTGATGCAGAGTACCTTAGCATGAAGGTGAAGTCGCCTGTTGTTCTCGCTTGGTGGCAGGTGTGCTTTCTTTTCTTCTCCGTAATTACCACACCCCTGGTAGGTGGGTGGCCAGAAGGTATCTTGTACAGAGGGGGTGAAGCAGGCCACAGGTGACTTGTTTAGGAATGAGTTCCAAAGTGTTTTTGCTGTGTGTGGCCCATTTCAAACTGGAAGATTAGTGTGGGGCTCTCAGCAGCTCTGCTCATGAATACACCTCTACACTTGTGCCTCATTTGTGTAAGTGCCCCGCTTGCCCTGCTCTTGTTACACCACTGGGAGTTATGCTGTGCAATTGTCCATAAATCCAGAATGAGAACAGATAATGACAACTGCACAAGATTTACCAAGTGCAGGAAAAGAGATACGTGGACACCTCCTTCTTCATCACTGATTTGAGCTGCATCCTACGATGCAGTATCTGATTTCCAGCACCATCGGCCGGCTGCATGACCTATGGGCTGAAGCTACTAAGAGGTCAGGAAATCTCCATTCTCTGATGGAGGTCTTTGCATCATCCCTCCCCCACAATGGTGGTGACACACCTCTGTTTTGAGAAATGTAAGCCATCGTTGCTCCCTCTCCGACCCCAAATAGTAATTGATGCTGCCTTGTGTTGCCATTGCAGACCCGTACTGCATATGCGCAGTATGGGTATGGCTCATGTGCGAAGTACCTGACATTGGTACTTTGCGTTATGCGCTACAGGTCTGTTGGGACCTGAATAAGGCCCACTGTGCAGTTGTCCATACATAAAAATAAAACCAGATAATGAGAATTACAAGCATATGAAAACCTGCAGTACTGTTCAGTGCATGCTATATAAGGGCAAATAAGAACTGGGGGCGATTCAATTGTTGGATGGGAATTTATTCAATTAATTCCCTAGGCAGACACTTTTCTGGAACCTAATGCATTAGATTAGCTGCCAGAAGCAGCTTCTCCCATGGTGGGTGCGCTGCAGTTATAGGGGTATATTCAATTAAAGTCGGATCCATTCCGACATGTATTTGTCTGAATGGATCCGACAACCCCTATTCAAATCTCATCTTAATTCGACTTTCTCATACGTCCTAGAGGACGCCGGGGACGACATCAAGACCATGGGGTATAGACGGGATCCGCAGGAGACATGGGCACTCTAAAGACTTTTCATTGGGTGTGAACTGGCTCCTCCCTCTATGCCCCTCCTCCAGACCTCAGTTGTAGGAACTGTGCCCAGGGAGACTGACATTTTGAGGAAAATAATTACTTAACTAGTGGTGAAATATCTACCAACCCTCAATCATGCCGCACACATGGCATTCAACATAACACACGCCAACAGGCATGAACCAATTGCAGCAACATGCTGAAACTAAAATAACACAACTTGTGTAACTGTTATAACTAAACTGCAGGTAAAATACGCACTGGGATGGCGCCCAGCATCCTCTACGGACTAGGAGAAAAGGATTTACCGGTAGGTATCAAAATCCTATTTTCTCATACGTCCTAGAGGATGCTGGGGACGACATCAAGACCATGGGGTATAGACGGGATCCGCAGGAGGGGTGTAGTACGGGTGACCGGCGGTCTCCTGACCGCCGGTCACCTTACCGACGCCGGGATCCCGGCAGCATACCGACGCCGGGATCCCGGCGGGGATGGCGAGTGCCGCAAGCCCCTTGCGGGCTCGCTGCGCTCGCCACGCTGCGGGCTCGGTGGCGACCTGCGGTCGCCACGGGTTCTATTCCCACTCTATGGGTGTCGTGGACACCCACGAGTGGAAATAGTCCCTGTTGGTCGGCATGCCGACCATCGGGATAGTGAGCCGTCGGGCTCACGGAGGAGGTCATGTGACTGTTGGTCAGCCGACCGGCGGTCACATGACTACCACCCCCGCAGGAGACATGGGCACTCTAAAGACTTTTCATTGGGTGTGAACTGGCTCCTCCCTCTATGCCCCTCCTCCAGACCTCAGTTTTAGAAATGTGCCCACGCAGACTGGATGCATTCTGAGGAGCTCTACTGAGTTTCTCTGAAAAGACTTATGTTAGGTTTTTTATTTTCAGGGAGATCTGCTGGCATCAGACTCCCTGCTTCATGGGACTGAGAGGGCAGAAGCAGAACCAACTTCCTAAAGAGTTTCATGGCTCTGCTTCTGGCTGACAGGACACCATTAGCTCCTGAAGGGTACTAAACGCTAGCCTTGTCTAGATGCTCACTCCCACACAGTGACGTGCGGTGAGGTCATTTGCTGGGGAGGCACCAAATTATAGGATGGGGGGAGGGGGGGCCCTAACAAGGATATGGAGATATATATATATATATATATATATATATATATAACATACAGTATCTCCACTATGTGGAAAGACAGCACTCTCCAAATTGAAAATCAAAAATTGTGAATATTTATTTCAAAGTTTTATCTCACAGTTTTCCTGGTAATGTCCAACGTTTCGGTCCACACCGGGACCTTTATCAAGGTAATACAGCAAAAAACATCCATACAGCAGTACAGCGGGAGCCAATGTTGAGTAGGGAAACTACAGAAGTCCCAATACAGAAGACAGCGGCACTTAGGGATTTTCAAAAATGTAATTTTGTATTCAAAGTGTACAGAAAAGCCGACGTTCCGGGGCTCACCCGCCCCTTTGTCAAAGGGGCGGGTGAGCCCCGGAACGTCGGCTTTTCTGTACACTTTGAATACAAATTTACATTTTTGAAAATCCCTGAGTGCCGCTGTCTTCTGTATTGGGACTCTGCAAAATGTCCACTAGAAGGCACCAGGGTAATCTCCAGCTACTAGGAGGAGTGCCGGCCCGTACCATATATATATATATATATATATATATATATATATATATATATATATATATATATATATATATTCTTCTGTATGCCGGCGCTCAGTATACCGGCGCCGGGAGGCCGACCGCCGGCATACCGACACTTACTTTCCCTCGTGGGGGTCCACGACCCCCATAGAGGGAGAATAAAATAGTGTGGCGAGCCCGCAAGGGGCTCATTTGCGCTCGCCACGCTGTCGGTAAGCCGGCGGTCGGGCGCCGGGATGCTGGTCGCCGGGAGCCCGACCGCCGGCCAGCCGTAGTGAACCCATATATATATATATATATATATATATATATATATTCCATAACTACTGTTTAAATTCTCACATAAAAAGGCTGATGGGGGGGGGGGCAGGCAATAGGGGATCTCCCTGTTACCTCTGGGTAAGAGCACTTCTCGGTGTCCCGTCCACACAGCGCTGGGCTCACTCTCCAGGGCATCGCCTTCTGGCTCCTCCCGCACATCCTGCAGGGACTGCACCGGGTCCTCCGCAGGGGCCTTTTCCGTGCTCAGCTTCTCCCAGACCCAGACTCCCACAGCCCATTTTCTGCCACCATTACCCCAGGGAGAGGAGACTGACCAACACTGGCGGTGGGCGGAACTTGTCAGCGCAGCCGCTGGCTGGGAGGATGTGAGCGCAGACTGTCTGTGCAGCGCAGAGCGGGGTATGGCGATTACACCAGGACAATCACAAGAGGTGGGGTAGCTCCAGTAGTGTAACTTCATCCCAGTTGCCCAGAGGCAAGATAGATGTTGGTGCCCCCCCCTTCACTCACCACATGCTAAATAGGGACAGCACCAATAAAAGGTGTGGTCTCACTGTGAATGGGTGTGTCCACACAACAGTACCCCCAATTCAAAGTGCGCCACCTCCCCCCCACAGCACATACAGACACCCGCTCCACTCCCCTGCACATAGTCACCTGCTCACATCCCCCCACAGCATATAGACACCTGCTCACCTCCCCCCCACATCAGATAGACACCCACCCCCCAAGCATATAGTCACCCACTCACCTCCCCCCGAAGCACATACAGACACCCGCTCACCTTCTACCCCCTAGCACATAGACACCCGCTCACCCCCCCCCCCACAACACATAGACACCCGCTCACCTCCCCCCCACAGCACATACAGACACCCGCTCCCCTCCCCAACACATAGTCACCTGCTCACATCCCCCCACAGCATACAGACACCTGCTCACCTCCCCCCACACATCAGATAGACACCCACCCCTCAAGCATATAGTCACCCACTCACCTCCCCCTGCAATACATACAGACACACTCCCCCCACAGCACATAGACACCGGAACCCCCTTCCCCTCCATAGTCACCTGCTCACCACCCAGCACATAGTCACCCACTCACCTCCCCCTGCAATACATACAGACACTCGCCCCCCACAGCACATAGACACCGGCCCCCCCTTCCCCTCCAAGCACATAGTCACCCGCTCACCTCACATTACTAAATCGTTATATGATGCAGCTGTGCGCTCAGCGCTACACTCGGTAGCTCCTCTAACAGGAAGGACCCGTCAGGCTGCGGGTACTGTGCGGCTCTGACAGTGGGGATTGGTGCTGGAGAGACAGGCAGTCAGGAAGAGTGCTCGGGAGAGGAGCAGCCCTGTCCAAGGAATGAGGAGCGATCTGACACAGGACCGGCCGGCTCCTCAGCACATTCAACCGCTCAGTGTGCTGACAGCCGGACGGGTCCTTCCTGTTAGAGGAGTTGCCGAGTGGAGCGCTGAGAATCATCAACGCGGCACTCCTCACTGGTGACCGTCCCACAGGGTTCTGGGAGTCGCAGTCATGTAACATACATCCGACTGCGCTGGAGCTGGAGGTAATTATTGACAAGCCTTGTCCCACTTAGGTGATTGGACCAGCGGATCCAGTACTGGATCCGCTGTCCAATCACATCTGCAGTGCTGACAGGGACGTGCTTTCATGTGAGCTGAAAGCCCGTCCCTGTCAATGAGGCACCGATACTAGTACCGCTTTCACCACTTTTCTCAATGGGCTTTTTCAGCCCAGTGCCTGGCCCCGCCCCTCCGCTGTATCCCGTTCCAATTGTGAATGGGAGGCACTGCTATCAGTGCCTCCCAAAGTAATTATCTGTATTAAAATTATTGGAATAATATAAAGAAGAAACTTATGATACAGAATATGTCATAAGTATCTTCTTTCTATTATTTTAATCATTAATGACAGGGGAGGCTCTGCCTCCCCTGACTGCACGTCCCTGCTCCCACAGCACGCCGTCACCACCCTCACAGAGCCAGAAGTCAGAAGACAGGTGAGTATAAGAAGAATGATCTTCTATCAAGTAAGTGACTGCTGAGGTGCGGCGCAGCTGGTGGGAGCGCAGAGCGCCATTGCTGGCCACACACACAGGCACTGCAGGCGCCATTGCGGGGGCGGATCTTCTTCCTCAGGCAGCCAGCACACTACTCAGCGCCATTTTCTCTCTCCTCAGGCTGCAGAGAACACTCTGGTCCTCTCCTCCACTTCTGACAAGTACAGTGTGCTATTAAGGGGGGGCACAAAGCGATTGTGGTGCATTTGATAGTGTATTTCTCTGACGTCCTAGTGGATGCTGGGAACTCCGTAAGGACCATGGGGAATAGACGGGCTCCGCAGGAGACTGGGCACTCTAAAAGAAAGATTAGGTACTATCTGGTGTGCACTGGCTCCTCCCTCTATGCCCCTCCTCCAGACCTCAGTTAGATTTCTGTGCCCGGCCGAGCTGGATGCACACTAGGGGCTCTCCTGAGCTCCTAGAAAGAAAGTATATGTTAGGTTTTTTATTTTACAGTGAGACCTGCTGGCAACAGGCTCACTGCAACGAGGGACTAAGGGGAGAAGAAGCGAACCTACCTGCTTGCAGCTAGCTTGGGCTTCTTAGGCTACTGGACACCATTAGCTCCAGAGGGATCGACCGCAGGACCCGTCCTTGGTGTTCGTTCCCGGAGCCGCGCTGCCGTCCCCCTTACAGAAGCATGAAGATGGTCCGGAAAATCGGCGGCAGAAGACTTCAGTCTTCACCAAGGTAGCGCACAGCACTGCAGCTGTGCGCCATTGCTCCTCATACACACTTCACACTCCGGTCAACCGGTCAAGTATATTACTATTTAAAAGCGCTGTTGGGCTGTGGACATACTGGGGGAGATTCAATTCTTTTCACCCCTTTTCACACCCGTTCTATTTCTGCCCTCAGGGACGTTGTATCATTATTTCAGCTCGCTACCCCCAGAGTAGGGAGGCACCCAACCCTTTACATAGCTAAACCTGATTACTATAGGCGCAATATGCGTGATAACAGAAATCATTTTAGAAAGGAAATTGGGCGTGATATATCATTTGAATCTCACCCACTGTGTTCACAGGAAATGCTGGCGCTGGGATTGTGAACTAGCTGCTCCTATCCTGTGTCCCTCTGACAGATTTTACTGTGGGTCTGTCCCCAAAATAAGTCCCAGTGTGTCTGTTGGTGTGCTGTACACGTGTGAGGCATGTCTGAGGCAGGGAGTTCCTCCCCGGAGGAAGCCATTTTAGGGGCACAGAGTTGTAATGTGGTGGCGCTACCGGCACACCAAGAGCCTGCATGGGTGAAAGAGATACGTGACAGTATGCATCTGATTAACCGTAGATTAGATAAGTCTGAATCTAAGGCTGCATGCTGGAGAAAATCTGTGGAAGATGTGATTTTTTAGGATGCTGTTATTCCTTATGCGGAGGGCCCCTCTGGGTCACATAAGAGACCATTTGCAAATGTAAACACTGATACCGACACGGATTCTGATTCTTGTGTTGACGATAGTGAATCCAGAGAGAGAGATCATAAATTGGCAAAAACTATACAATATATGATTGTGGCTATAAGGGACGTGTTGGAGGTTACAGAAACCACTCCTGTACCTCAAGAGAAGGCGTATTTATGTAAGGAAAAGAAGTCCAAAGTCACGTTCCCTCCTTCACACGAACTAAATGCTCTGTTTGAAGGGATGTGGGTGAATCCTGATAAAAGATTTCATATTCCCAAAAGGATTCATATAGCGTACCCTTTCCCGGCTGAGGACAGGAAAAAATGGGAGTCACCCCCTGTGTTAGACAGTGCACTTTCCAGGTTGACAAAGAAGGTAATTCTCCCTGCTCCTGGCACGGCTTCTCTTAAAGAGCCGGCAGACCGCAAAATGGAAACGACATTGAAATCCATTTTCTCTTACGTCCTAGAGAATGCTGGGGACTCCGTAAGGACCATGGGTGCCCTATCTCCGCGCCCTGGGCAGCAATAAACCTCAATTTGGGCATAAATATGTTGGATTAGGCTGTGGGACAGTAAATCCACGGACCCCCGCCATTTTCTTACAATATCATGAGGGGACCGAAGCCCGACGTCGGGTGGGCGGGGCTTGAGCCTCGGCACTAACCAGCGCCATTTTCTCCACAGAGGCTGCATGAGAAAACGCTGGCTCCCTGTTCTCTCCCCTGCTGAGCTTCACAGGCTGGAAAAAAGAGGAGGGGGGCACATTGGCGACGCAGTGAGTGGAGATTAACATTGGAATATATGACCAGATAGCGCTTTTATATATTCATAGTGTTTGGGCGCTGGGTGTGTGCTAGCATTCTTTCTCTCTGTCTCCCCTAAGGGCCTGGTTGGGGTTTTGTCCCCTTATAGGTAACTCCCTGTGTGTGTGGGGTGTCGGTAAGTGTGTGTCGACATGTCTGAAGCGGAAGGCTTCTCCAAGGAGGAGGTGGAGCAAATGAGTGGTGTGTCCCCGTCGCTGGTGCCGACTCGGGATTGGATGAGCATGTGGCATAGGTTAAATGCAAGTGTGACATCTTTACATGAGAGGCTTGATAAGGCTGAATTAAGGGGAACATCAGGGGGTCAATCCTCGGATTGGACCGATTCACAGGGCCCGTCGGGGTCTCAAAAACGTCCCTTAGCACAAGACACTACTACCGACACGGACTCTGATTCCAGTGTCGATTATGACGAAGTAAAATTGCACCCTAGGGTGACTAAAACCATTCAGTGTATGATTGTGGCAATTAGGGATGTCTTGCATATTGTAGATGATCCCCGACACAAGGGTACACATGTTTAAGGAAAAGAAACAGATTATAAATTTTCCCACATCTCATGAATTAAATGAATTCTATATAAAAGCTTGGGAGACTCCGGAGAAGAGGCCGCAGACCCCTAAAAGAATTTATATGGCATACCCCTTCCCTAAACAGGACAGGGAGAGTTGGGAATCACCTCCCACTGTGGACAAGGCCCTGACGCGCTTGTCCAAGAAGGTGGCGCTACCGTCTCCTGACACAGCTGCCCTTAAGGACCCTGCAGATCGCAGGCAAGAAACTACCCTAAAGGGTATTTATTCTCATACGGGTGCTGTACTACGACCGACTATTGCGTCGGCATGGGTGTGTAGCGCAGTTGCAGCTTGGGCAGATGAGCTGACAGATAATTTTGATAGTATGGATAAGGATACTATATTCTTAACTATAGCCCATATAAAAGACGCAGTCTTATTTATGAGGGATGCTCAAAGAGACTTTGGATTGCTGGCCTCTAGGGCCAATGCCATGTCGATCTCAGCGAGACGATCCTTATGGACTTGCCAATGGACGGGTGATGCGGATTCCAAAAAGCATATGGAAGTACTACCCTATAAGGGTGATGTATTGTTTGGGGATGGGCTGACGGACCTGGTTTCCACAGCTACAGCAGGTAAATCAAATTTTTTACCATATATTCCCCAACAGCAAAAGAAAATGCCACCCTACCAGATGCAGTCCTTTCGGTCGCACAAGTCCAGAAGAGGTCGGGGATCCTCCTTCCTTGCCAGAGGTAAGGGCAGAGGCAAAAGAGCACCTGCTTCGGCAGGCGCCCAGGAACAAAAGTCCTCCCCGGCTACTCCAAAACCCACAGCATGACGCCGGGACTCCCCTGAGGGAATCCGCACCGGTGGGCGCACGTCTTCGACTTTTCAGCCAGGTCTGGGTCAGCTCAGACCTGAATCCCTGGGTGTTAGAAATAGTTTCCCAGGGTTACAAACTGGAATTCGAAGAGGTGCCCCCGCGCCGATTTTTCAAGTCGGCCCTACCAGTTTCCACGTCTGAACGGGATGTAGTGTTAGCTGCAATTCAAACGCTTGTGTATACAGCAAGTGATAATCAGGGTTCCCATGAACCAGCAGGGAAGAGGTTATTACTCAACCCTCTTTGTGGTCCCGAAACCGGACGGTTCGGTCAGACCTATCTTGAATCTGAAATCCCTAAACCTGTACATAAAAAGATTCAAATTCAAAATGGAATCGCTCAGAGCGATAATAGCCAATATGGAGGAGGGGGAGTTTATGGTGTCTCTGGACATAAAGGATGCGTACCTTCATGTCCCCATATATCCCCCCCCATCAAGAATTCCTGAGATTCGCTGTACAGGATTGTCATTACCAATTTCAGACGTTGCCGTTTGGACTTTCCACGGCCCCGAGGATTTTCACCAAGATAATGGCGGAAATGATGGTGGTCCTGCGCAAGCATGGAGTCACAATTATCCCATACTTGGACGATCTCCTGATAAAAGCGAGATCAAGGGAGAAATTGCTGAGCAGTGGGGCGCTCTCTCTGAGAGTGCTCCAGCAACACGGTTGGATTCTAAATCTACCGCAGCCACAGTTGATTCCGACAACTCGATTACCGTTCCTAGGTATGATACTGGATACGGAACAAATGAAGGTCTTCCTTCCAATGGAGAAAGCCCAGGACATCCAGAACATGGTCAGAGACCTGCTGAAACCGAAAAGGGTGTCTGTTCACCAGTGCACTCGAGTTCTGGGAAAGATGGTGGCGGCCTACGAGGCCATTCCATTCGGAAGGTTCCATGCAAGGACTTTTCAATGGGACCTTCTGGACACGTGAGCGCTCTGTCGGCTGTCTTCATTCCGGGAGTGGACACTGGGAAGCAGACTTCCTCAGCAGACACGATCTCCATCCAGGAGAGTGGGGACTTCATCAATAAGTCTTTGCAGACATAATACGACTTTGGGGAACTCCTCAAATAGACATGATGGCGTCACGCCTCAATAAAAAACTTCGGAGGTATTGTGCCAGGTCTCGGGACCCTCAGGCAGTAGCAGTAGACGCTCTGATAACACCGTAGGTGTTCACGTTGGTCTACATGTTTCCTCCTCTTCCTCTCATCACAAAAGTGTTGAGGATCATAAGACGAAGAAGAGTACAGATGATACTCGTTGTCCCAGACTGGCCTCGAAGGGCCTGGTACTCAGATCTACAAGAGATGCTCACGGGAGATCCCTGGCCTCTTCCGCTGAGGGAAGACCTGTTGCAACAGGGGCCCTGTGTATTTCAAGACTTAGCGCAGTTACGTTAGATGGCATGGCGGTTGAACGCCGAATCCTAGCAAAAAAGGGGATTCCGGAAGAGGTCATCCCTACTTTAATAAAGGCTAGGAAGGAGGTGACGGTTAAGCATTATCACCGTATCTGGCGAAAGTTTGTGTCTTGGTGTGAGACCAAGAATGCACCTACGGAAGATTTTCATCTGGGTCGTTTTCTCCACTTCCTACAGACAGGAGTGGATATGGACCTGAAATTAGGCTCTGTTAAGGTTCAGATTTCGGCCCTCTCGATTTTCTTTCAGAAGGAATTGGCTTCTCTTCCAGAAGTCCAGACGTTTGTAAAGGGAGTGCTGCACATCCAGCCCCCTTTTGTGCCTCCAGTGGCACCATGGGACCTCAACGTGGTGTTGCAGTTCCTAAAATCACACTGGTTTGAACCGCTTAACAAGGTTGAGTTGAAATTTCTTACTTGGAAGGTGGTCATGTTGTTGGCCTTGGCATCGGCAAGGCGAGTATCAGAATTGGCGGCTTTGTCACACAAAAGCCCCTACTTGATTTTTCATGTGGATCGAACTGAATTGAGGACACGTCCGCAATTTTTGCCTAAGGTGGTTTCTTCATTCCATGTGAATCAACCTATTGTGGTGCCTGTGGCTACAAGTGACCTGGAGGATTCCAGATCCCTGGACGTAGTCAGGGCCTTAAAGATTTATGTAGCCAGGACGGCTAGAATTAGGAAAACAAAGTCCCTGTTTGTCCTGTATGCGGCCAATAAGATTGGCGCACCTGCTTCGAAGCAGACTATTGCTCGCTGGATCTGTAATAAGATTCAGCCGGCTCACTCTATGGCTGGATTGCCGGTGCCAAATTCGGTTAAGGCCCATTCCACTAGGAAGGTGGGCTCTTCTTGGGCGGCTGCCCGAGGCGTCTCGGCATTACAACTTTGCCGAGCGGCGACTTGGTCGGGGTCAAACACTTTTGCTAAATTCTACAAGTTTGATACCCTGGCTGATGAGGACCTAGCGTTTGCTCAGTCGGTGCTGCAGAGTCATACGCACTGTCCCGCGCGATTGGATGCTTTGGTATAAACCCCATGGTCCTTACGGAGTCCCCAGCATCCTCTAGGACGTAAGAGAAAATAAGATTTTAAACCTACCGGTAAATCTATTTCTCCTAGTCCGTAGAGGATGCTGGGCGCCCGTCCCAGTGCGGAAACTCTGCAAGACTTGTATATAGTTGTTGATTACATAAGGGTTATGTTACAGTTGGAATCGGTCTTGGACCGTTGCTGTTTTTTGTTCATACGGTTAACTGGTTATGTATGATCCAGGTTACATGGTATGATTGGTGTGGGCTGGTATGAATCTTGCCCTTGGATTTCTAAATCCTGCCTTGTAGTGTCCATCTCCTCTGGGCACAGTTCTCTAACTGAGGTCTGGAGGAGGGGCATAGAGGGAGGAGCCAGTGCACACCCATAGTCAAAGTTCTTTTAGGTGCCCTATCTCCTGCAGAGCCCGTCTATACCCCCATGGTCCTTACGGAGTCCCCAGCATCCTCTACGGACTAGGAGAAATAGATTTACCGGTAGGTTTAAAATCTTATTTATGTTACCAATGGTACACTGATCAGGCCCACTATTGCCTGCGCATGGGTGAGTCGCGCTATTGAAAAATGGTCAGAAAGCGTGTCATCAGAAATTGACACGATTGATAAAGATGAGATACTCCTTAAGTTAGGGAATATCAAGGACGCTGCCGCCTACATGCAGGAAGCAATGATGGATATTGGACTCTTGAGTTCACAAGCCGCTACCATGGCAGTATCGGCTAGGTGGGCGTTGTGGATTCGCCAGTGGAACGCGGATGCAGATTCCAAAAGGAACATGGAGGCTCTCCCATATAAAGGTGAGGCCTTATTTAGCGATGGCCTGGATGCGTTAGTCTTGGCGGCTACCGCAGGTAAGTCGAAAATTTTGCCCTCTGCGCCTGCACCGGCAAAAAAGACCTATCACCCGCAAATGCAGTCCTTTCGGCCCAATAAATACAAAAAGACGAGATGTTCCCCCTTCTTTGCAGGTAGGGGAAGGGGAAAAAAGCCCACAGTGGCTCCAGGTTCCCAAGAGCAGAAGTCTACCCCTACTCTGCCAAATCCCCAGCATGACGCTGGAACTCCCTTGCGTGAGGCCGCTCGGGTGGGGGCACGTCTCGGACTCTTCAGCCAGGATTGGATTCTGTCTGGCCTGGATCCCTGGGTGTTGCAAATAGTATCCAAGGGATACAAACTGGAGTTTCAAGACGTTCCTCCATGCCGATTTTTCAAATCGACCTTGCCAGTTTCTCCGTCAGAAAGAGAAGCAGTAACAGCGGCAATCCAAAAATTATGTCAAGACCAGGTCATAGTCCTGGTACCGTTGTCACAACAAGGGAGGGTTTTTTATTCAAGCCTCTTTGTGGTTCCGAAGCCGGACGGCTCGGTCAGACCGATCCTAAATCTAAAAGATCTGAATTGTTAACCTAAAAAGGTTCAAGTTCAAGATGGAATCCCTTCGGGCAGTGATTGCCAGTCTGGAGGAGGGGGACTACTTGGTGTCGGTGGACATAAAGGATGCTTGCCTGCATGTTCCCATTTATCCTCCTCACCAGGCTTATCTGAGATTCGCGGTTCAGGATTGCCATTACCAATTCCAGACGTTACCTTTCGGTCTCTCCACGGCGCCGAGGGTATTCTCCAAGGTGATGGCGGAGATGATGATCCTCCTTTGTCAGAAAGGAGTCAATATAATTCCTTATCTGGACGACCTCCTGATAAAGGTGAGATCCAGGGAGCAGTTGTTACGAAACATATCACTCTCTCTGTCAATACTCCAACAACACGGGTGGATCATAAATTACCCAAAGTCACAGTTGGAACCGACGACAAGGTTGTCTTTCCTCGGGATGATTCTGGACACAGAAGTTCAGAGAGTATTTCTTCCGCTGGAAAAGGCTCTGGAAATCCAGAAAATGGTAAAACAGATATTGAAACCGTCAAGTGTGTCGATCCATCAGTGCATTCCGTTGTTAGGGAAGATTGTGGCGGCCTACGAGGCCATACAGTTTGGCAGGTTCCATGCCAGAGTATTCCAGTGGGACCTGTTGGACAAGTAGTCGGGTTCACACCTACACGAGCACAAAAAGATAATCCTGTCGTCAAAAACCAGGATTTTGCTCCTGTGGTGGTTGCACAGCTCTCGCCTGCTAGAGAGACGCAGGTTCGGGATTCAGGACTGGGTCCTGGTAACCACGGATGCAAGTCTCCGAGGCTGGGGAGCAGTCTCTCAGGGAGAAAATTTCCAGGGAATTTGGTCACAACAGGAAGCCTGCCGTCACATAAACGTTCTGGAGCTAAGAGCCATTAACAACGGCCTTCAACAAGCGGTACATCTTCTTCAAGACCGTCCCGTGCAGATCCAGGCAGACAATATAACAGCAGTCGCATACATAAACAGACAGGGCGGAACGAAAATCAGAGCGGCAATGGCAGAGGCGACAAAAATCCTCCGCTGGGCAGAAAAACATCTACAAGCTCTGTCGGCAATATTGATTCCGGGAGTAGACAACTGGGAAGCAGACTTCCTCAGCAGACACAATCTCCATCCAGGAGAGTGGGGCCTCCACCAAGAAGTCTTCGCAGAGGTGACAAGTCTTTGGGGCGTTCCTCAAATAGACATGATGGCGTCTCGTCTCAACAAGAAGCTTCAGAGATACTGTTCCAGGTCGAGAGACCCTCAAGCAGTAGCAGTGGATGCACTGGTGACCCAGTGGGTTTTTCCATCAGTGTATGTCTTCCCTCCACTTCCGCTGATCCCAAAAGTACTCAGGATCATAAGAAAAACAAGGTTTCGAGCAAAATATTGCCGCAGACTGTCCAAGGAGAGCTTGGTACCCAGATCTTCAGCAGTTGCTCATAGAAGATCCTCGGCCTCTTCCTCCTCGAGAGGACCTGCTGCAGCAGGGGCCGTGCGTGTACCAAGACTTACTGCGGCTACGTTTGACGGCATGGCTGTTGAGCGCCGTATCCTAGCCATGAAGGGTATTCCCGAGGAGGTCATTCCCACCCTTATTCAGGCCAGAAAGGGAGTAACGTCAAAACATTACCACCGTATTTGGAGAAAATTATGTATCTTGGTGTGAATCCAAGAAAGCTCCTATGGAAGAGTTTCACTTAGGACGTTTTCTCCATTTTTTGCAGGATGGTGTGGAGGCGGGCCTCTGATTGGGATCAATCAAGGTCCAGATTTCGGCCTTGTCAGTGTTCTTCTAAAAACAATTTGCCTCTCTTCCAGAGGTTCAGACCTTTGTGAAAGGGGTTCTGCACATCCAGCCTCCATTCGTGCCTCCAGTGGCACCATGGGACCTTAACGTGGTATTGCAGTTCCTTCAATCGGATTGGTTTGAGCCTCTACAAAAGAGTTGAAGTTTCTCACTTGGAAAGTGGTGATGCTTTTAGACTTGGCATCTACAAGGCGGGTGTCTGAGTTGGGGTCCTTGTCTCACAACAGCCCTTTCCTGATCTTCCATGAAGATAGGGCAGAGTTGAGGACTCGTCAACATTTTCTTCCGAAGGTGGTTTCATCTTTCCACATAAACCAACCTATTGTAGTGCCAGTAGTTGCTGACACATTCTCTGATTCAAAATCTCTAGATGTGGTTAGAGCTTTGAAAATCTATGTTGCTAGAATGGCTCGTATACGGAAAACAAGATTGTCTGACCTGCTTCCAAGCAGACTATTGCACGTTGGATTAGAAATACGATTCAGCAAGCTCATACTACGGCTGGATTGCCGTTACCGACGTCGGTAAAGGCCCACTCCACTAGGAAGGTAGGCTCATCCTGGGCGTCTGCCCGGGGGGTCTCGGCATTACAACTTTGCCGAGCAGCTACTTGGTCAGGGTCAAGCAAATTTGCTAAGTTCTACAAGTTTGACACCTTGGCCGATGAGGACCTCAAGTTTGGTCAGTCGGTGCTGCAGGGTCATCCGCACACTCCCGTCCGTACTGGAGCTTTGGTATAGACCCCATGGTCTTTATGTCGCCCCCAGCATCCTCTAGGACGTATGAGAAAATAGGATTTTGATACCTACCGGTAAATCCTTTTCTCCTAGTCCGTAGAGGATGCTGGGCGCCCGTCCCAGTGTGTATTTTACCTGCAGTTTAGTTATTACAGTTATACAAGTTGTGTTATTTTAGTTTCAGCAAGTTGCTGCAATTGGTTCATGCCTGTTGGCGTGTGGTATGTTGAATGCCATGTGTGCGGCATGGTTGAGGGTTGGTAGATATTTCACCACTAGTTAAGTAATTATTTTCCTCGAAATGTCAGTCTCCCTGTAAGTATCAAAATCCTATTTTTTCAAGTCTAAGTAAGATGAGGGACGCAGAGGAGGAGAGAGGGGGGGGGGGGGGGGGCGGGCCGCGGGGAGACCAGCGGGGGACAACCGCCAGCAGACGGAGGAGATCAGCGCTGCAGCAGGAGGTCACACAGCCGCCCGACCTCACGGCAGTGTCCACCTGGCTCCAGCAAGCTTGCTGGAGCCGGGTGGATGCTGCCGTGAGCGGTGCGGTTGTGTGTCATCCTGCTGCAGCGTTCTGCTGTAGCGCTGAACTCCTCTGGCTGCCCGCGGCAGTCCCCCGTCTCCCTGCGGCTCTCCTTCTCTGGGTCTGCATCTCAGTCCGCTATCTTTTGATGTCGGACTGAGATGGTCGAAAAGGGGGCCAAAACCAGTTGGTTTTGGCCCAGTTTTCGACACAAGCACGTGGATCGGCAGCTATTCCGCCGATCCACGTGCTTTTCGACAAGTCTAATTTTTCAACTTGTCGAAAATATTGAATAGGTTGGAACCCCTTTCGACCTAATAAAAAAGTCGAAAACCGCCGTCTTTTCGACAGACTGCAGTTTTCGACTTCAATTGAATATACCCCATAGTCTGTTTGGCATTAGTGACCAGCCCCTTAGCCCTGCTTTACATGGATTCTGCTCAGGAGGGTACAAGCAGAAATCTGCAATAAGTGCAGCCTCTGGGCTGGTTGTGCAGATCAGTTGAATAGCTCCCAGACACTTTAGATGGGAGCTTAATTCCCGCAATTGAATCGCCCCAGTACTGTACATTTGGTCATACATACTAAATTAGATCAGAGAATTTCAGCTTTTATACAGAACAAGCGAAGTGTACTGTGCAGCTTGCCATACAGAACATAAGGGTACAGATTGAGAATTGCATGAAGAACATATTGTAGTGCTCAGTTGGCCAATTTTAAACATGAACATTGTAAGCAACAGAATAATTGTAACAGTCTCTGGAATTTATGGATAGGTGGCAACCATTAATTAGTGAATGAGCATTTGTATCCATAGATAAGAGTGCTACCCCACCACAGGATGTTTACGTAGCATTCACAGATTCAGTGAACCATACAGATGCAAGGATATATTTCATCAGCCACCTCCACCATTGTATAGTGTGTTTCTCTCATTTGGGCCTCTTGACAACCTCTCTAACTTCTTAATTGTAAAATTAACTGATTAAATCCTTTATTTTATTTAGTTTTTCTTTTGTCATGGATATTAATAAAATCCAAACATATATTTCATGACTGTATCGTTTCTGAATACAGATTAATAATCACACACAGTCAAAGGGCGGAAGAGATGTGACCAACTCACAAGACTTAACGATATATTATTATTATTATTATTCTTTATTTATATGGCGCCACAAGGGTTCCGCAGCGCCCAATTACAGAGTACATATGCACATAATTAAAACAGGAAAACAGTGACTTACAGTTGAAGACAGTATAAGACAAGTACAAGGTAACTAAGCATAACTACACCAATAAACAACAAGTTCCAAGGTGGCCAAAAAACAGCGGGATTTGGTGCAGTTGAGGATTATTAAAGTAAGAAAAGGATAAGCACATGAGGGAAGAGGGCCCTGCTCGTGAGAGCTTACATTCTAAGGGGAGGGGTAGACAGACAGGGGTGACACAGATGGGGTACATAGAGAGCGTGGAACAGGGTTAGGATGAGATTTGGCTGGGTTTGGTAAAGAAGTGGGTCTTAAGAGCCCGTTTGAAGTTTTGTGGAGAGTCTGAGGGGGAGAGGTAAAGAATTCCAGAGAAAGGGCCAATTCCACAAATACGCCAATTTGAGAATCGTCACATACGACGTGGGGGTCACTTTTGGACACACGGGATTAATCAAACACCTTCAGCGGCCACCAGCAAAGACTTTTCAACGTATTACGTATCCCTTTCCAGAGAAAGAGATACGTATATAGCCACGAGTCCTCTACCTTTCCTGCTGATAAATCTTCCTGGGAATGGCTGCCCATTTCACTTTGTGGAGTTATGTCACTAGGCCCTAATAGGTTTTGGAGAAACCGGCTATCTTAAGTAAATATTGACCAGTATTATTGAACTTTGGCTGCCAGATAAGTCATTTGTTCCACCAAGCCTGCACTTTTCCTATCTGTTGTAATAATCTTAGATCCTGCTTACTGTTTAGTATACATTATAAAGGCATGTTTTTCCCACACATTTATTAATTATTCTAGTGCATCATTAACCACAGCTGGGAAATAATCATCTGAATATACCAATGTCATTATGTTTTGAAACATTATCAAAGTGGTTTTTCCTGTTAAAAAAAACAAGAAAACCCTAAAAAATAGTTGTCATATGGGATGATTCAGTTCTGCCAGAGCCTAGCGCGCTAATGTAGGGTATCGGAAGGAAAGCCATGCTCATTTTCATCCTATTTACATGAAGAGTCAAACAATGTTTTCCTACCATAATAAGCGGATATTTTGCTGAGCAAGCTTACTAAATCGACCAATCTTAATTACACTTATAGGGCATGATTCAGATCTTGCAATAGCGTAATAAAGACCAAGTAACTTCTTCTGGGTAAAACAACGTTGCACTGCAGGTGGTGCAGATGTAAAATGTGCAGAGATTTATATTTGGAAGGGGTATCTTCAAACTGAAATCTGAATTGCAGTATAGGTCTAAAGCTGATCTAGCATTTTTGGGCTGCATGCAAAAGTAACCAGTACTTACCCTGCATGCAAAAAGTGTATGTATTTTGCCCGCCTCCTTGCATTGAAACATGGTTTGCTTTTTCTAACGGGCCCTACACACTGGCAGATCCGGCAGCGAGCTGCCCGACTGCGGATACAGTAGATGGGCGACTTGGCGGCGGGGGGGGGGGGGGGGGGCGGCATCAGCCGGCTCCATAGCAGTGCAGGCAAATATGGATGAGATTGTCCATATTGGCCTGCATTCACAAGCAACGGGGCGCCAGAGATGAACGAGCGCGGGGCCGCGCATCGTTCATCGCTGGTGCCACCACACTGAAAGATATGAACGGTATCTCATTCATTAATGAACAAGATCATTCATATCTTTCAGTATTATCGCCCAGTGTGTAGGGCTCATTACTCTATTCCCAAATCTGAATCGGGACCATAGCACATGGCTTGTAAGTTTTGTAAGGTAGACTTTGTACCATTTTATAGCCTTTCTTTATGTTATTCCTCATTTATTTATGTTCCTCAGAACTGAAAGCAGTATTTGAGATGTAGTCTCACCAATATCTTATGTAGTGGGAACAACGCACCTCTCTCTCTGCTTCTAAATCCTGTTCCTGTGCAACCTATGAAGGGTATTCCCCATTGCCTTGCTACATTGTCAGCCTACTGGTAGTGACTTTTTACGGTCCTTTACTTGTTGAGCAGCTGCTATTTTTGTGCTGTTAATACTGAATTTAGGCTTTTGGATTTCTGAGCCCTACGTACAGGATTTAACATTTTTGGAGCTAAGCCATAGGGGCCACACTATTAACCGTTTTTCTACTTACTCTAGGTCACCTGTCATATTGGTCACCTCACTCTGGTTTGGACCCTAAAGTACTTGTATATACAGATGCTGAAAAACCATGCTTGTAGATAATTTGGAGACCTTGCTTCGTAATGAATGTTTTGTAATGCAGCTCAAAACAGTGCTTTAACTTCATGTGCTGTTTTCATAGTGATTGTACCAAAGTTACCATATGTTACAGAGTTGTAAAAGTGGCAGATAATGTAAAAATACCTGCTTCTGTCTTAAAGAGTGTGCACAGAGGGGGGGGGGGGGGGGGGGTAGTTGGCATCTTGGCAATTACAATGGTGGCAGTCCTGATGCTGGAGTGTCGACAGAATGCCAAATGTAGGTATGCGGGAGAGGATTAGTGTTAGGCTGCGGGAGGCAAGGGTTAAGGTTAGGCTGCAGGGATGGAGGGTTATGGAGAGGGTGAGGGGTAGGGTTCGGTTACTTACGAAAGAGTGTCCTGATTCTGACCGTTGGGATGTCAATGTCAGTATCCTGACATTGGCATCCCATGTTGGAATTCCGTACCCAACCCTGACCAAGCGTTTTGTAGGCTTTGTTGATCTGAGTGTATGAGGCCAAAAAGATTAAATATTATTATTATCAGTTATTTTTATAGCGCACACATATTCCGCAGCGCTTTACAGAGAATATTTGCTTGTTCACCTCAGTCCCTGCCCCAGTGGAGTTTACAATCTAGATTCACTATAAGATGTACACACAGACACATTCACGCTAGGGTTAATTTTGTTGGGAGCCAATTAACCTACCAGTATATTTTTGGATTGTGGGAGGAAACCGGAGTACCCAGAGGAAACCCATGCAAGTAAGGGGAGAATATACAAACTCTGCACAGTTAGGACCATGGGCCCTCATTCCGAGTTGTTCGCTCGCAAGCTGCTTTTAGCAGCATTGCACACGCTAAGCCGCCGCCTACTGGGAGTGAATCTTAGCTTAGCAAAATTGCGAACGAAAGATTCTCAAAATTGCGATTAGAAATTTCTAAGCAGTTTCTGAGTAGCTCGACACTTACTCTGCCACTGCGATCAGTTCAGTCAGTTTCGTTCCTGGTTTGACGTCACAAACACACCCAGCGTTCGCCCAGACACTCCCCCGTTTCTCCAGCCACTCCCGCGTTTTTCACAGAAACGGCAGCGTTTTTTCACACACTCCCATAAAACGGACAGTTTCCGCCCAGAAACACCCACTTCCTGTCAATCACACTCCGATCACCAGAACGAAGAAAAAACCTTGTAATGCCGTGAGAAAATACCAAACTTCTTAGCAAATTTACTTGGCGCAGTCGCAGTGCGAACATTGCGCATGCGCAATTAGCGGAAAATCGCTGCGATGCGAAGAAATTTACCGAGCTAACAACTCGGAATGAGGGCCATGGTGGGAATCGAACCCATGACCTCAGTGCTGTGAGGCAGTAATACTAACCATTGCACCATCCGTACTCCCTCAAATATCAGTATTGTGACAAAATCATGTCTAAAGGTGCATACACACGGTGAGATCCTTGACTATGCAATTTCCCTTGAACTCCCCCAGAGCCCAGATTTTTACTATCTGTAGTTTCGATTTTGTCTCTGTACAATGGTTTTGACTAAGTGCCAATTTTGACTATACTTTGTACTAAATAGTACACTAGATAGTCAAGATTGACTTGCCTGCACAGTCTATCTAGCCTTGCGATGCCAACCCCACGGGAATGCGCATCGGGATCGAAAGCGGCATATCACCTTCCGTTTTGCACTAACTTTCCTTCCGATTTAGACTACGGGGTATACTCAGTAAGAGTCGGGTCCATTCCAACATGCAGTTGTCGGAATGGACCCGACAACCCCTATTCAAAAGAGCGGCCAAATCCGAGTGTCGGATTTGGGCGCTCTTGGTGTCCTGTCCTGCTGCTGCTGTCAGGGCTGCGGGTGCGCTGACAGCAGCGGCAGAGGGAGCTGTCAGCGGCGCCGGGGGTGAGGGAGGAGCGGTCAGCGGTGCCGGGGGTGAGGGGGGAGCGGTCAGTGGCGCCGGAGGTGAGGACATGTCTGCGGCGGTGGGGGTAGCAGTGGAGGAGATGGAGCAGACGGGGAGAGGAGGAGACGGGGGAGTAGCGGCTGCAGCAGCGGAGGCTCACGGCGGCGTCCACCTGGCTCCAGCAAGCAGGACCTCGCTTGCTGGAGCTGGGTGGACGCTGCCACTGGGTTCCTGCTCTCCCAGCTGCAGCGCTGCTCCCCGTCCCCTGGTCTCAGCTCCCTCATCTCAATCCGACTTTTTTTTAAAGTCGGATTGAGATTGTCGGAAACGGGGCTAAAACCTGTCGGGTTTGGCCCTGCTTCCGACCATGCACGCTGATCGGCGGCTGAAGCCGCCGCTCAGCGTGCATTCCGACAAGTCTGGTTTCCCGACTTGTCGGAATAAATGGGGCCGTAATGAATAGGTCGGAACCCCTTCCGACCTAAACCTGTCGGAAGCTGCCGTCTTCCTGACAAGACGGCAGCTTCCGACAGTTATTGAATATACCCCTAAATAGTCAAAATCGAAGGTATTTATCTCACCGTGTGTACACACCTTAATTAATGTGTGTTAAAATACAGTACATGTAATTGTTCTCAACTGATGTGATCTTATTTTCCTTTTTATTGTTCACCCTTTAAATGACCTTCTATATTGGAGCTACATTTGTTACATCTGAAATGTTTCTTCTTCCCATTAAGACTTGTCATTGCTGCAAACAACAGGGATCCTTTACAAAGCACAGAATGCCTGCAATGCATTGCAAAACCACCTTTGGTTCCGCAATGCACCATACCTTGCGCAAAATGGAGGTGTGTTGTAGAGGTAGCAGAGAATTGCACAGGCCACTGGTACATGTTGGGTGGAATGGCGGTATTCCTAGCAAAGTACATAGTAGGTACACTCGTGCATGTGATCTTGCAGAGCAGTACAGAAACTTATCTTTATAGTGTTGCTCTGTTGGAAATCTTGTCCAGAGAGTAACCATCCTGTAATGCTGCAGTAAAGTCACTGTCACCTACAAATATGGAAGGGCAGCCATCACTGATGTGCGGGGGACTACAAAGAAGCCTCTGTAAAGATTTCCTTCAGGAGATTAAATACCGGGCATCTATTGTGCATAGAAAGTGCTTCCACCATGAGTTCACATCTAGGGGCAGATTTATTAAGCTCGGTGAAGTGATAAATTGGAAGGTGATAAAGTACAAGCCAGTCAGCTCCTAACGGTCATTTTTCAAACCCAGCCTGTGATATGGTAGTTAGGATCTGATTGGCTGGTCCTTTATCACCTTCCACTTTATCACTTCAACGAGTTTAATAAATCTGCCCCCTTATTTGTTATTCAAATATGTTTCAAAGTTATTTTCTATTTCTGCAGCGGGGTACACTGGAATTCCACAGGGAATAACATCGGGGTGTAGAGTTGGATCTTGATCCAAGGCACCAACAGGCTAAAGCTTTGACTGTTCCCAGGATGCATTGCACCACCTCCTCTATAACCCCGCCTCCAGGCACTGGAGCTCAGTTTATAAATTGGTGCCTGGCAGCTAACAGGTTGGATTGTGCTAGACAGCCCTGAAAAAAGCTTTTTTTTTTTTAGAAGACTTCAAGGGTCGCAGCACTGGTTATGTCAGTCTGACATTCTGTGCTGCGGCTCCATCACCTCCCCCAGCAGCGCTGCATACTCCCGCGGCCTGGTTCCCGGGTACTTGCAGCGGAGGCGTACCGGACTTCAGGCACACACCACTGACGCTCTCCTGGATCGCGTGGCTGCACATCAGGGAGGAGGTAAGAGGCTCCCCCAGGTGGGACCCGCCGGTAAATCGTGGTCCGGTCGCGGTCTCAGGAGACGGACCGTGTCGCTGGCGTGTACACAGTACTGCACAGGGACCCCACTTTATCCACTAGGGCAGGGAGCACAGGTTGGATTTACTAAAATACGTTTAAAATAGGCTCCATAGTACCCGGTGGTGAAGTCCAGCAGAATGGGTATGGCGCTGACCTGTAGCCCCTCCCCCAGCTCCGGGCATTATCTACTGCTGGTGTTCCCGCCCTGAAGCTGCATCTCTCTCTCTCTCCTTCACTCCCTGCAGAGATTTTAGATTTTGGTGCCATCTTCACTACTAGCTGGGCTGATCTGCTGGGCTAAGTCTCCTCTGTAAAGCCGCCTGTCTCATCAGCACTGTGCTTTTACAGACGCTTAAGTATTCTACATGTCAATTTAGACAGTGTTAGTTAAGAACAAGTGTACTTCTATCTGAATATTTGGTACAAGTATTCTGTGATATACATCCAGTATCTACTGTGCATTGTTATATCTATACTCATACATAGTTATATGTAATTTACTAGTCCAGTGCAGTTTTATTGTTTATATGTAATAACTTTTGCATTGTACCTGTGACCCGAGTGTGCCTGTAGCTGTTGTGTGGGATCCCATTCTCCTATATCACATATTGCTGTCACTATATTCTGATTTAGAGGGGCTAGGTGCGTCAGGGTCTCATATATCTATATAGTGTTACACAGAATATACCATTTGGTATTTTTTTTACTGTGTGTTTGTCACCTCATATCGCTTAAATCCTCTGTTTTGTGTCCTGTGTTTACTGTCACACAACAAAGTGTTTTTTTTCCAGATATTGGGGTATATTAAATTAGGGTCAGATCCATTCCGACATGGATTTGGCGGAATGGATCCGACAACCCCTATTCAATCCCATCTCAATGCGACTTTTAAAAAAAAGTCGAATTGAGATGAGACCTGTGAGCGGAGGAGATGGGGGGAGACCAGCGGGAACAGCCGCGGGCAGACAGGGGAGAGCAGCGCTACAGCAGTACGTGAATCGGCAGCTATACCGCCGTTTCACGTACTATTCGACAAGTCGAATTCCCCGACTTGTCGAATAAAAATAGCGGGGACTGAATAGGTCGAATCACGATTCGATCTTAAAAAGTCGAAAACTGCCGTCTTTTCGACAGACGGCAGCTTTCGATCCTAATTGAATATACCCCATTGTGTTTGTCTAGGTATATTGTACCGTTATGCCCTACGGCTATATTCCCTATAATGTCTGCTACACAGGGCAGGAAATCCGCGGACGCTTCTGCACCTTCAGTACTGACTCCACGGATTTACCTGAGGGGAAAGTTTTAGCTGCTGGTTCAGGCGCTGAGTGCCATACACCCAGTCTACCTGCGGTACCTGTGGCCAATCAAGACCCACCTTGGGCAGCGTTCTCAAGTATGCTGTGACACGTCTTGCGCCCCCTGTGGGACCTGCTGTGCCATTGCAGCCACATATTGGGGGTAATTCCAAGTTGATCGCAGCAGGAATTTTTTTTAGCAGTTGGACAAAGCCATGTGCACTGCAGGGGAGGCAGATATAACGTGCAGAGAGAGTTAGATTTGGGTGTGGTGTGTTCAATCTGCAGTCTAATTTGCAGTGTAAAAATAAAGCAGCCAGTATTTACCCTGCACAGAAATAAAATAACCCACCCAAATCTAACTCTTTCTGCACATGTTATATCTGCCTCCCCTGCAGTGCACATGGTTTTGCCCAACTGCTAAAAAATTTCCTGCTGCGATCAACTTGGAAATACCCACATTGTCCCTGTAGTTAATCTGCACTGGGCAGGTACTCTGTCTACCCAGTTACAACAATTAAATCAAACCTTGGTTAGACAAAAGTCTACCACCCGCCCCTCTGGGGCCAAGGGGTAATTTAAAAGGGCCATTTCTTTCTAACAATCCACTAATATTTCGGATAATTCTTCTGATGAGGATGGGGAATATACTGATGCGTCAGACACTGATTCAGTTGCTTCTGATGAGGAATCTACAACCCAGGTTGATTTTCCTGACCTGGTGGAGGCTATTAAGCTAATTTTTCAAATAGATGATGACGTTGAGCATGCTACTGTGTCTAAGAAACCTGACAAGTTCAAACGTCAGAAGGTTGCTAAGGTAGTCTTACCACATTCTGACCACTTAATTGACATACGTCAGGTCTCCTGGTCGTCGCCAGGAAATAAATTTTCCTTGTCTAAAAAGGTGCTAGCTCGATATCCTATCCCTGCGGAGTTGAGTAACAAGTGGGAAACTCCACCGCCAATGGACTCTCATGTCCACTGTTGTGGGGTCAACTACTCTGTCACCTCACTGAAGGAACCGACGGATAAGCGTTTGGAGGGATGCCTGAAGTCTATTTACTCCCTCACTGGCGCTGTACAGAGACCCACTGTGGCAGCCCCCTTGGCTGCGAAAAGTATTGAAGCATGGGTTCAGGCAATTAAGGATGAGCTTCCTCAGGATTTTTCTGACACTGCCAGACAATATCTGTCTTATATTACCACAGCCTCCCACTATATTCAGGAGGCGGCCTCTGATGCAGGTGTAATGGCGGCCAAGGCATCTACTACGTCCTTTCTGGCTCGTCGAATTGTGTGGTTGAGGTCCTGGAAGGTGGACCTGGACTCCAAAAAGACCTTGGAAGTGCTCTCTTTTTAGGGAGACCTCCTATTTGGGGAGGATCTGAACAAGATTGTAACTGACTTGGCTACTGCCAAGACTGCGTATCTCCCGAATACTAATCCTTCTGCTCCGAAAGCTAAGAATACCACCTTTTGTTCCTTTCGACTTCCAGGATAAGCAAACGGTCAGGAATATCCACGACGGGCTCGTGCTTCCAAAACCACTAAACGGAAATCTAAACAATCCTGGACTTCCCATCAGCCTGCTTCCAAACAAGACAAGCCTGCTGCATGACGGGGCGGGCCTCCACCTGGGTTACCCTAGGGTGGGAGGCTGACTTCTGCAGTTGGCCCCAGGCATGGTTAGAGGCCACTTCGGACGCCTGGGTGCGGGAAGTTGTCTCTCACGGGTATGTGATCTCTTTCAAGAGACGTCTCCCTCGCCAGTTTTGCACAGCGGCTATCCCTGCGGATCCGTTAAAAGCGCAAGCTCTGCACTCGGTTGTACAATCCCTCCTGGATACAGGAGTGGTAGTGCCGGTGCCTCTGTTTCAGAAGGGCAGGGAATACTATTCGACCCTGTTTCTAGTTCCGGAGCCAAATGTGTACTTCCGGCCTATACTCAACCTTAAATCATTGAACAAATGTGTGAGTGTCCAAATTCCATATGAAAACTCTGCGCTCTATTGTGCTGGCCATGGAACCCGAAGACTATATGGTATCCCTGGACATACAGGATGCTTACCTGCATATTCCTATTGCCATGCCGCATCAGCAGTATCTGCAGTTTGCTATTGGCAACCTACATTATCAATTCCAGGCCTTGCCATTTGGATTGGCCACGACCCCTCGGATTTTCACCAAGGTAATGGCCGTGATGACGGCTCATCTCCGTCGTCAGGGAATCAGGATCCTGCCTTATCTGGATGACTTGCTGATTCTGGCGAACTCTCAAGAGGTTCTCCTCAGTCATCTGTAGCGGACGGCCCAATTCCTAAAAGCACACGGGTGGCTCATCAACTGGAAAAAGTACTCGCTGGTCCCTGCTCGGAGCATGGTGCACCTGGGGTTGCTACTGAACATGGTTTCGGCTTTCGACATGGTAGAGTATGCTCAATTTCATTCCCGCCCTCTGCAGAGGTTAATCCTTTCCAAGTGGGACGGCCTGCCTCATCGGATCAGGTCTCAAATGATCTCCTGGACTCTGGAGGTTAGTCTGTCACTGAGCTGGTGGCTACAGGACCAACAGTTGAGAAGGGGCCGTCCCTTCTGGATCTCCAACTGGGTCTTCCTGACAATGGATGCCAGTCTGCGTGGTTGAGGCGCGGTGTTGGAGCAACATTCTCTCCAGGGTCGGTGGACCAGGGAGGAGTCTCTCCTCCCGATAAACATTCTGGAATTGCGGGCAGTGTTCAATGCATTGACACTAGCCCTGCCTCTAATACAGAACAGGCCTGTTCAAGTACAATCAGACCACGCCACCACGGTGGCGTACATAAATCCTCAAGGCAGCACTCGAAGCCGCATGGCAATACTGGAAGTATCAAAGATTCTACGTTGGGCGGAATGCCATCTGCCAGCAATATCGGCAGTATTCATTCACCTCAAATCCTCAACTGGGAAGCGGATTTCCTCAGTCGTCAGGACATTCACGCAGGAGAGTGGAGTCTTCATCCGGAAGTCTTTCAACTCCTCATGGACAAATGGGGCATACCGGATGTAGACCTGATGGCGTCTCGACACAATCACAAGGTTCTGGTCTTCGGATCAAGGACAAGGGATCCTCAAGCAGCATTTGTGGACGCACTGGCAATTCCATGGAACTTTCGTCTGCCATACGTGTTCCCTCCAGTGTCGCTCCTTCCCAGGGTAATACGGAAGTTCAAGCAAGAAGGAGGAATTCTACTTCTAGTCGCTCCAGCGTGGCCCAGACAGCATTGGTTCTCGGACCTGCAGGGTCTCTGGATAGAGCATCCTCTTCTACTTCCTCAACACCAAGACCTCCTCATTCAGGGCCCTTGTGTCTACCCAGACCTGGTCAGACTGGCTTTGAAGGCGTGGCTCTTGAAGCATCACTCCTGAGAGCAAAAGGATTCTCTGAAGCGGTCATTCAAACTATGTTAAAAGCCCGTAAACCAGCTTCAGCTCGGATTAATTACAGGGTCTGGAATTCTTACTTCACCAGGTGTGCTGCTAAGAATTATGATGCACACACTTTCAGAGCGTCCAGGCATTTGGCTTTTCTACAACAAGGCCTAGACTTGGGCCTTCGTCTGGCCTCCCTCAAGGTCCATATATCTGCCTTGTCGGTGTGGTTTCAGAGAAAAATTGTCTCTTCCTGACGTTCACACTTTCACTCAGGGTGTTTTATGGATTCAGCCTCCCTATGTCCCTCCTGTGGCTCCATGGGATCTGTCTGTTGTTCTAAATGCCCTACAAGAGTCTCCATTTGAATCTCTTGAGTCTGTGGACCTTAAATATCTTACGCTTAAGGTCGTTTTTCTGTTGGCTATTGCCTCTGCTAGGGGGGTGTCGGACTTGGGCGCTTTGTCCTGTCGTCCACCCTTTCTGATTTTTCAACGTGGCTGGGCAGTTCTTCAGGTTATTTGCCTAAGGTGGTATCATCTTTTCACCTTAACCAGGAGATTGTGGTTCCAGCCTTCCTCTCTTCTGGTTTGTCCTCCAAAGAGCGATCTTTGTATATGGTACGGGCTCTCCATATTTATGTGGAAAGGACTGCCTCTATCAGGAGGTCAGATTCCATTTTTATACTTTTTGGTTTTCACAAACGTGGCTGGCCTGCAAATAAGCAAACCTTGGCCAGATGGATTAGAATGGTGTTTGCACAAGCTTATGCGCAGGCTGGGCTCCCTGCTCCTGCTGCTATCAAGGCCCATTATACTCTGTCTGTTGGACCTTCTTGGGCGGCCTATGGTCCTCAGTGAACGTGATCATTAGGTTCTATGCCTTTGATAATTCCACCTCCCAGGATGCTTCCTTTGGACGCAGGGTTCTTGTGCCCGTTACAGTCCCCGATGTTATTCCCTGTGGAATAGCAGTGTACCCCACTGCAGAAAATGAGATTTATGGTAGACTTACCATAGTTAAATCTCTTTCTGCGAGGTACACTGGATTCCACAGGGCGCCCACTCTGACACACTTAGCATCTTTGAGTTTGTATGGCATTAGCCGCTAGTCCCTTCTCCTGTCGTGAGAATGTGGTTCTATGTGAGTAACATCTACCGTCTCTCTTGCCTGCTACTGCATTGTACTAGTCAACGAAACTGAGCTCCAGTGCCTGGAGGCGGGGTTATAGAGGAGGCGGTGCAATACATCCTGGGAACAGTCAAAGCTTTAGCCTGTTGGTGCCTCTGTTCAAGATCCAACTCTACACCCCATTGTTATTCCCTGTGGAAACCAGTGTACCTCGCAGAAAGAGATTCGACAGGAGTTCGACAGGATTAGGTTTCAGAGTACTTCTCATTTACCGGCCACCTGGAGATTGAAAGATATTTCTACAAGAAATTGCAGACACTGTTGCTGGCCTGGTTCTGGAACATCAAAGATGGCTCATCCTCGGGGATTTCAATGCATGGGTGGATGATGAGCTCTCACGCCTTGGTCAAGACCTCCTGTGCACAATGAATGGTCTGGGCTTCACACAGGTCATTCCCTCTGCCACACATAAAAGTGGTCACACTCTCGACCTTGTCTTTCAGATTGGATTAGAAGTCACTGACCTAAAAATAAACCCAGTCATCTGGTCAGACCACTACTCCCTCTGGTTCTCAATTGCAACCCCTCAAATAAGATCTCTGCCCGTGGAGTTGACCAGGTATCGTCCAAGGAGGGGTATGACTCCCCAGGCTCTTGCAGCAAATCTGGATCTCTCTGCTATAGTGGGTGCCTGTGAAGATCCCTGTTCCCTAGTCCGTTATTATAATAGGGATGTTATGGCTGCAATTGATATTATCGCCCCTGTGCGTTTAAGACCTCGTAAACCACAACGTCAAGCTCCATGGTTCGACAACAGTGTTAGTGAGCTCAAGAAAAGGGGGCGTAGACTGGAAAGACGATGGAGGAAGACTAACCTAGTGGATGACAAAATAAAACTAATAAAGCATAACGAAGAATATCAATCGACAATCACTCGTAAGAAAGCACAGTTCCTGTCAAATGAGATCACAGCAGCAAACAATAGGCCAGCTCAACTTTTCCGCACAGTGGAGATGCTTTGCAAGCCAGCATGCCTGCAGACTGATGAGACCCTCTCCCAGGCAAGATGCAACAAGTTTGCAAACTTCTTTGCAGATAAAATATCCACCATCCGGGCTGGAATCTCCACAGTGCCATCAAATGAGTGCCAAACTACAAAGCCTGCCAATATAAGCGACCTGCCTTCATGGACCAGCTTTGATCCAGTGGATGTAAAGGACACTGCTGAAATTGCTCGGATTTTGCTTCCCACCACCTGCGATCTGGACTTAGCCTCAACCAAGCTTCTAATAGGTTGTATGGATATAATTGGTCCTGTCTTTACAAAAATTGTTCAATGCTCTTTGCAGACAGGCATTTTTCCTGAACCCCTAAAGGAAGCAATTGTTAGACCGCTTCTTAAAAAACCTAATTTAGAGCCCGACTGCATGACCAACTACAGACAGGTATCAAACCTTCCTTTCATAGGAAAGGTTATTGAGAAAGTCGTTGCAAATCAACTGGAAACCCGCCTGACAACCCATGATATTTATGATCCATTTCAATCAGGATTCAGGAGAAGACATAGCACTGAAACAGCCCTGGTGTGTGTGTTAAATGATCTTCTGATGGCAAAAGACAGAGGTGACTGTTCAATATTAATCTTTCTGGATCTCTTGGCAGCATTTGATACCGTGGACCATGGGCTTCTGATTGAGCGACTGATACATTTCTGTGGTCTGGATGGCACAGTCCTAAGCTGGTTCAAATCATTTCTCACAGGCAGGTCACAGAGAGTATCATCTGGATTATACTCATCACCACCAGTGCCATTGCCATGTGGTGTCCCACAAGGTTCTATACTATCCCCCATGCTTTTTGCAGTATACATGCTCCCATTGGGCGAAATAATCAGGCGCCATGGCCTGGTCTACCACTGCTATGCAGATGATACACAACTGTACTTGTCCTTTGCTCCGGGCACTGATAACCCAATAGCAACCCTAAATGGCTGTCTAGCTGAACTACAGGAGTGGATGAGCGCCAGTTGGCTGCGACTGAACCCGGATAAAACAGAGGTCCTTTTGATATGACCGCAACATCAAAGGACAAGACTGCAGCATAGCCAACCAACTGGACTTAAACTCGGGATTCAGAATTACAGACCAGTGATCGTGTGTGGAATCCTGGCGTTGTCCTGGATGGTGGCTTGACACTTAACCATCAGATATCAGCCACAATCAAATCCTCATTCTTTCACCTGAGGAACATAGCCAGAATCAAGCACTTAATTCCCTCAGATGATATGCCAAAAGTCATACATGCATTTGTATCATCTCGTTTAGACTACTGTAATGCCCCCTACCTTGGTCTACCAGCAAAAGAATTGCAGCGCTTACAGCTGGTGCAAAACACAGCTGCCAGGCTATTAACCAACCAGCCCCGTTCTAGCCACATAACACCCATCCTCTACTCCCTTCACTGGCTGCCTGTACGATGGCGAATCATCTTCAAGATTGGCTTACTGAGTTTCAAAGCATTACATGACCAAGGCCCAAGGTACCTGAAACAGCTTCTGACCCCATACTGCCCCACTCGATTACTGCGATCTGTAGATGAAGGACTTTTAGCAGTACCTAGAATCTACCGTAATTCATCTGGGGGTCGAGCTTTTAGTCATGCGGCTCCGATTCTATGGAACTCACTTCCCCCGCACAGTGCGAGAGGCCCCAACTATAGAATCCTTCAAAAGTAGACTCAAGACTTTTCTGTTTACTCAAGCATTTCCATAATGTCCCTTTTAGTATCTTCATGCTTCTGTATTTTATGAAAATGTACTTCATTATTTTCTGTACTATATTATGCTATGTATCTGTTAAGCGCCTTGAGTCCTATTGGAGAAAGAGCGCTATATAAATAAAAATTATTATTATTATTATTATTATTAACCATGGTAAGTCTACCATAAATTTCCTTTTTTATGACTTTTTACTTCATGCTATAACTGGATACTGCTGTGCGCGTCTGAATGGAGCAACACTTGAATTGCTCTGTCGGGCACCATCTAGTGGTTGCCGACGCGCAAAACACTTGAATACCCCCCATAGAGGGGAAGAGCAGCATTAGCCTTTTATTATATAGGATAATGACCTCGTATGATAGTAAACTGGCAGGACCACTGCTGCTCTTTCATAAGTTTCTTATAAGACATCCAGCAATTACTTATTTTTCTTGCTCATTTTAGTTGGCTACGCAAAGAACCAAGCCATTAGGCAGAGCTCTGGATGTTACTTGTGTTTCTTGGATTCGGTGAGTACATTTTACATTGCTTGTTTTTAGTCAACGCATGTGAGTTCTAAGGGTTTTCACCTTCATTGTGGTTTATTTTATTGTTGGTGAATACATTTTACTAAATTGTTACTTCTGTTCTTTTCTTTGGGCCTAATTCAGACCCGATCGTAGATGAGCTAAATTTAGTACCTGATTAAAAAGCACAGAAGGAAGACAGAAAGAAACAAGTCAAAGTTAGTGGAAAGTTAGTATGTGGACTCCATTTGTCATCTGAAGGCAGGAAGTTTCTTTAATGAAACAATTAAATTAACTTTAGTTGTGCCAGGAGCAGGATTAACAATTGGGCTGATGGAGTTGCAGCTCCAGGTCCACACCCCAAAATAGTCCCACTGCATCTGCAGCAACATACCCTCCACCAATTTACACACACAAACAGGTACAAATTTGAAAAGGGGGCATGGCCATGGGTAAAGTGGCGTTGACACACCCCTTTTCCTATACTTTCAATGGAAGTTTGTAGAGCCAAAAATCGGTACAGACCATAAAAAAAAGGTCCTGTACCTGCCAAAAAGGAACAGTTGGAGGGTATGCCACTGCATCTGCAGCAAGTCTCCGCACTGTAGATAGGGGGGGGGGGAATCCTTTTACTGCAGCGTCCTATGTCCTGCTGCTAGTCCGCCTGCCCTCTCTGGCATCAACAATCCCCACTCCCTAGCCGCAGCGCAGGTGGAATAAAGCTGCTGATGCCACCGGCTAAGGCCTGCTGGGAGCTGTGGTTTATTGAGTGCATCTTCTTCCCTGTAATGTGGCGCGTTGGGATACCGGTGCTAACAATAGTGACTGGTTACGTGGCTGCTGTGCGAGTCTCCGGGAGAGCCACTGCCAAAGGGAGGACAGCAGCTTAGCTGCTTCCAGGAGGAGAAGCATTACCCGCCCCTCCCCCACTCGCAGTACCTCTGGGCCCCATCCGCGGCACCCCGACACCCCTCGCTCCACCACCTGCGGTGGCTCCAAACCCCCTCCCCCACCCACAGCACCCCCGCACCTGCCCCTCCCCCACCCGCGGCACCCCCGCACCCGCTCCTCCCTCACCCCCTCCACCACCGCCCCCACCCCTCCCCCACTTGCGGCACCCCCGCAACCGCTCCTCCCTCATCCGCGGTGGCTCCGATCTCCCCCCGTGCGGCACCAGCCCCTCCCCCACCCACGTCTCCCCGCCGCACCCGCCACTTCCTCCAACCGCAGCACCTACTAGGTGATTCATCAGGCCCTGCGTGCGCTGTTCACGCCGTTGCAAGGGGCTGCGACCCCTTAACCATCGCACGCCCTTTGTCCGTGCAATATTTAACCACTTACACAATTATGATTGGAGGTAATACTCCATTTAATACAAATTTTGCACACTGCAAGGGTTACGGGAACGTAGCCCCTTACGACTGTGTGAAGAGCGCCCATAGGGCACGATGAATTACATAGTATTAACATAACTATCACCTCTTCATACTATGGGGGAATTAAATTTTCTCTGGCTGGGTCCACAGGATTATCCACAGGATAACTTTGGGATATTGTCGAGCGACAGCGAAAATGGCACCAACACGGTCACGAGCTTCCTGGCCTCCCAGGATGCATTGGGGCCTCCACTATATAGTCCTGCCCACTGACTCAGTCAGATCAGTTTTTTGCTTGGTGCGGCAGGAAGCCGCTTGGTCACAGGGCTGCTGTGAAAGCAGCCTCAAGTTTTCATTACTTTATTTTTATAGACTTACTATAATGTTTTTTTAGAGCAACTTCTTCTAACAGCGTCTTAAACGCATATTAAAAAGAGTCGCTCCAACAACTCCCCACCGGGTCGCAACAACGCTTACCTTCGGGTATCAGTGCTGTCTCGACGGGCGTCTGTGTCGGATGTTCTAGCAGGTCCAGTAGACGTAACCAGGCTGTGGCCATAGCATGGGGAGACGGTGAGTCTATGGACTTCCTCTTACTAGAGGGGTCAGGACACAGCTACACTGTTTTGGTAGAGACTACAAACAGTGTGTTGATGCGCCGAACACCTCGAGTGTGACAGCGCTACGCTCTGGGGATCATAGGCGCCAGGACTAGGTAGAGGCCACGATCCTGGGAGTTTAAGTCAACGGGGGGATTCAGACGCTCTCCTGGCCGTCCCTCCTCTGAGTTCATGGCCAGTTCCCGCTTCCGCCTCAGACGCTACCACGTGGGTACTCGGTCGCAGCTTAGACGCTGCGGTTGTGTACACTGGATATAAACCCGCCCAGACCGAGTCGCAGGCCTTAGCGTCTGCATACACGTGGAAGTCGCTCAGCGTCCGTGTCCGTTGGTGAGCGTCCGTGTCCGTTATCAGTTATCAAGAGCGTCAGTGTACACCAGTAGCGTCTGAATCCACTCAGCGTCTTACGAGCGTATTTGCTTGGATATGGAAGTGTGGTGAGTCTCCCTGTATCCCGCTCTCTGGAGGCAGGGTATACAGTACTAAAAATTCTCTCTACTTCTTAGTATGCATTGTTAATTTTTAGTACCTATTGCATATGAGACCTGTATATTACTGTGTTTTCTGCATGTTATGTTGAAAATAGAACCAGTTAAAACAGAAGTACAATTTTCCTACTTATGTATAAGTTGTTTTAGAGGTTGTATCTACTCATATGACAATGTCTAATGCTTTAACATGTGACTGACTGCTAGTATGTGTGCTGACTTTTCTATGTAATGTCAGTCCTGTTCTGACCCTCAAATCAGGTGCAGTGTGGTCAGATTGATCTCACCTCTATATACTGACATATAGGGTGTTCTTCAGTCACAAATTGTGTAGTCGATAACAGGTTAATACCATGTCTGTGAGCGGCAAAAGTGATGAGGAGAATTTATCAAGCACTCCTATAGCCCTAACATGCTTATCTTGTAAGTCAGGGGTAATTGATATGAATCAATTGGTCACTTATGAGGGTTTGTGTGCAAACTGTTTCGCTTTTCAGCGAAGTAAAAAACAGGAGTTGGTTCAACCCCCAACAGAGCCACCATGGAATATGTTCGCAAAGACTCTGTCTTCAATAGCGGACAGGTTAGCTCCGGTAGCACCACCTCAAGGGTTAGGTTATACTATGAACCCATACATGCAGCTCCCTTCCTATGGTTTGGTTCCAGTAGCCTCTACAAGCAACCAAGGGGCAGGTAAGACTAAGACAGATGCGTCTGTGTGGCAGACTACACAAGATGATACATCGGATGATGATGAGGAAATAATAGATTCAACTCCGTATGATGATCAGTCGCAGAGCTTTAGTTCAGAAGATGTAGAACTTATTAATGCCGTGAAGGCTGTGCTTTCTTTGGAAGAGCCAGCCAAGACAGCGTTAAAAGCAAAAGCACCTGTATTTAAACGAACAAAATCAGTGAAAGCTGAATTTCCAGCGTCAGATGAGTTGACGGAAATGATGGATGAGTCTTGGGCAGCGCCCAGTAAAAAGTATAAGATTCCTAAGAGATGGGATTCTTATTATTCATTTCCTGCTGGGGATTGTTCGAAGAGAGAAGTTCCTCCAAAAGTAGATGCACATGTTCTGCGACTCGTGCATAAATCTGCTTTACCACCGTCATCTACCTCTTTGAATGATGTCACAGACAGAAGGGTAGAGAGCCTGTTGAAAAATATTTCTCTGACGTCCTAGTGGATGCTGGGAACTCCGTAAGGACCATGGGGAATAGCGGCTCCGCAGGAGACTGGGCACAAAAGTAAAGCTTTAGGACTACCTGGTGTGCACTGGCTCCTCCCCCTATGACCCTCCTCCAAGCCTCAGTTAGATTTTTGTGCCCGGCCGAGAAGGGTGCATTCTAGGAGGCTCTCCTGAGTTTCTTAGTAAAAGTTTAGTTTTAGGTTTTTTATTTTCAGTGAGACCTGCTGGCAACAGGCTCACTGCATCGAGGGACTAAGGGGAGAAGAAGCGAACCTGCCTGCTTGCAGCCAGCTTGGGCTTCTTGGCTACTGGACACCATTAGCTCCAGAGGGACCGAACACAGGCCCAGCCTCGGAGTCCGGTCCCAGAGCCGCGCCGCCGGCCCCCTTACAGAGCCAGAAGCAAGAAGAGGTCCGGAAAATCGGCGGCAGAAGACATCAGTCTTCACCAAGGTAGCGCACAGCACTGCAGCTGTGCGCCATTGCTCCTCAGGCACACTTCACACTCCGGTCACTGAGGGTGCAGGGCGCTGGGGGGGGGGCGCCCTGAGCAGCAATAGAAACACCATGGCTGGCGAAAATACATCACATATAACCCCCAGGGCTATATGGATGTATTTTAACCCCTGCCAGAATACAGCAAAAAGCGGGAGAAAAGTCCGCCGAGAAGGTGGCGGAGCCGATCTCCTCAGCACACGGGCGCCATTTTCCCTCACAGCTTCGCTGGAAGGACGTCTCCCTGACTCTCCCCTGCAGTCCTGCACTACAGAAAAGGGTAAAACAAGAGAGGGGGGCACTAATTAGGCGCAGTATAAATAAAACGGCAGCTATAAGGGGAAAAACACTTCTATAAGGTTATCCCTGTATATATATAGCGCTCTGGTGTGTGCTGGCATACTCTCCCTCTGTCTCCCCAAAGGGCTAGTGGGGTCCTGTCCTCTATCAAAGCATTCCCTGTGTGTATGCTGTGTGTCGGTACGATTGTGTCGACATGTATGAGGAGGAAAATGGTGTGGAGGCGGAGCAATTGCCTGTAATGGAGATGTCACCCCCTAGGGAGTCGACACCTGAGTGGCTGAGCTTATGGAAGGAATTACGTGACAGTGTCAGCTCTTTACAAAAGACGGTTGATGACATGAGACAGACGGCTACTCAGCTCGTGCCTGTCTAGGCGTCTCAAAAGCCATCAGGGGCTCTAAAACGCCCGTTACCTCAGATGGCAGATACAGACGCCGACACGGATACTGACTCCAGTGTCGACGATGAAGAGACGAATGTGACTTCCAAATAGGGCCACACGTTACATGATTGATGCTATGAAAAATGTTTTACATATTTCTGATAATACAAGTACCACTAAAAAGGGTATTATGTTTGGTGAGAAAAAAACTGCCTGTAGTTTTTCCTGCATCTGAGGAATTAAATGAAGTGTGTGATGAAGCGTGGGTTTCCCCCGATAAAAAACTGATAATTCCTAAAAGGTTATTAGCATCATACCCCTTCCCGCCAGAGGATAGGGCACGTTGGGAAACACCCCCTAAGGTGGATAAAGCGCTCACACGTTTGTCAAAACAGGTGGCACTACCGTCTCCTGATAGGGCCGCCCTTAAGGAACCTGCTGACAGAAAGCAGGAGAATATCCTAAAATGTATATACACTCACACGGGTGTTATACTGCGACCAGCAATCGCCTCAGCCTGGATGTGCAGTGCTGGGGTGGCTTGGTCGGATTCCCTGACTGACAATATTGATACCCTGGATAGGGACAGTATATTACTGACTATAGAGCATTTGAAAGATGCATTTCTATATAAGCGGGATGCACAGAGGGATATTTGCCGACTGGCATCAAGAGTAAGTGCGCTGTCCATTTCTGCCAGAAGAGGGTTATGGACGAGGCAGTGGTCAGGTGATGCTGATTCCAAAAGGCATATGGAAGTATTGCCTTACAAAGGGGAGGCGTTATTTGGGGTAGGTCTATCAGACCTGGTGGCCACGGCAACTGCTGGGAAATCCACATTTTTACCCCAGGTAGCCTCTCAACATAAGAAGACGCCGTATTATCAGGCGCAGTCCTTTCGGCCCCATAAGGGCAAGCGGGCAAAAGGCTCCTCATTTCTGCCCCGTGGCAGAGGGAGAGGAAAAAGGCTGCAGCAAACAGCCAGTTCCCAGGAACAGAAGCCCTCTCCCGTTTCTGCCAAGTCCTCAGCATGACGCTGGGGCTTTACAAGCGGACTTAGGCACTCCCCTAAAGTCTGCTTTACCGACGTCTCCCTCCGACAGGGAGGCGGTATTGGAAGCCATTCACAAGCTGTATTCCCAGCAGGTGATAACCAAGATACCCCTCCTGCAACAGGGACAGGGGTATTATTCCACGCTGTTTGTGGTACCGAAGCCGGACGGCTCGGTGAGACCTATTTTAAATCTGAAATCCTTGAACACTTACATACACAGGTTCAAATTCAAGATGGAGTCACTCAGAGCGGTGATTGCGAACTTGGAAGAAGGGGATTATATGGTGTCTTTGGACATCAAGGAGGCTTACCTCCATGTCCCAATTTACCCTTCTCACCAAGGATACCTCAGGTTTGTGGTACAGAACTGTCACTATCAGTTTCAGACGCTGCCGTTTGGTTTGTCCACGGCACCCCAGGTCTTTACCAAGGTAATGGCCGAAATGATGATACTCCTTCGAAGGAAGGGAGTTTTAGTTATCCCGTACTTGGACGATCTCCTGATAAGGGCAAGATCCAGGGAACAATTGGTAGTCGGGGTAGCACTATCTCAAGTAGTGTTGCGGCAGCACGGTTGGATTCTCATTATTCCAAAATCGCAGCTGATCCCGACGACACGTCTTCTATTCCTAGGGATGATCCTGGACACAGTCCAGAAAAAGGTGTTTCTCCCGGAGGAGAAAGCCAGGGAGTTATCCGAACTAGTCAGAAACCTCCTAAAACCAGGCCAAGTGTCAGTGCATCAATGCACAAGGGTCCTGGGAAAAATGGTGGCTTCCTACGAAGCAATCCCTTTCGGCAGATTCCACGCAAGAACTTTCCAGTGGGACCTGCTGGACAAATGGTCCGGATCGCATCTTCAGATGCATCAGCGGATAACCCTGTCACCAAAGACAAGGGTGTCTCTCCTGTGGTGGTTGCAGAGTGCTCATCTTCTAGAGGGCCGCAGAGTCGGCATTCAGGACTGGGTCCTGGTGACCACGGATGCCAGCCTGCGAGGCTGGGGAGCAGTCACACAGGGAAGAAATTTCCAGGGCTTGTGGTCAAGCCTGGAGACATCACTTCACATAAATATCCTGGAGCTGAGGGCCATTTACAATACCCTAAGCCAAGCAAGACCTCTGCTTCAAGGTCAGCCGGTGCTGATCCAGTCGGACAACATCACGGCAGTCGCCCACGTGAACAGACAGGGCGGCACAAGAAGCAGGAGGGCAATGGCAGAAGCTGCAAGGATTCTTCGCTGGGCGGAAAATCATGTGATAGCACTGTCAGCAGTGTTCATTCCGGGAGTGGACAACTGGGAAGCAGACTTCCTCAGCAGGCACGACCTCCACCCGGGAGAGTGGGAACTTCACCCAGAAGTCTTCCACATGATTGTAAACCGTGGGAAAAAACCAAAGGTGGACATGATGGCGCCCCGCCTCAACAAAAAATTGGACAGGTATTGCGCCAGGTCAAGGGACCCTCAGGCAATAGCTGTGGACGCTCTGGTAACACTATGGGTGTACCAGTCAGTGTATGTGTTTCCCTCCTCTGCCTCTCATACCCAAGGTACTGAGAATTATAAGACGGAGAGGAGTAAGAACTATACTCGTGTCTCCGGATTGGCCAAGAAGGACTTGGTACCCGGAACTTCAAGAGATGCTCACAGAGGACCCGTGGCCTCTACCTCTAAGAAGGGACCTGATCCAGCAAGGACCCTGTCTGTTCCAAGACTTACCGCGGCTGCGTTTGACGGCATGGCGTTTGAACACCGGATCCTGAAGGAAAAAGGCATTCCGGAAGAAGTCATTCCTACCCTGATCAAAGCCAGGAAGGATGTGACCGCAAAGCATTATCACCGCATTTGGCGGAAATATGTTGCGTGGTGCGAGGCCAGGAAGGCCCCAACGGAGGCATTTCAACTGGGTCGATTCCTGCATTTCCTGCAAACAGGAGTGTCTATGGGCCTAAAATTAGGATCCATTAAGGTTCAGATTTCGGCCCTGTCGATTTTCTTCCAGAAAGAACTGGCTTCAGTTCCTGAAGTTTCAGACGTTGTCAAGGGGGTGCTGCATATACAGCCTCCTTTTGTGCCTCCAGTGGCACCTTGGGATCTCAATGTAGTTTTGGGGTTCCTAAAATCACATTGGTTTGAACCGCTTAAATCTGTGGATTTGAAATATCTCACATGGAAAGTGGTCATGCTGTTGGCCCTGGCTTCGGCCAGGCGCGTGTCAGAATTGGCGGCTTTATCTTATAAAAGCCCTTACCTGTTTTTTCATACGGACAGGGCAGAATTGAGGACTCGTCCACAATTTCTCCCTAAGGTGGTTTCAGCGTTTCACCTGAACCAGCCTATTGTGGTACCTGCGGCTACTAGGGACTTGGAGGACTCCAAGTTGCTGGACGTTGTCAGGGCCCTGAAAATATGTTTCCAGGACGGCTGGAGTCAGAAAATCTGACTCCCTGTTTATCCTGTATGCACCCAACAATCTGGGTGCTCCTGCTTCTAAGCAGACTATTGCTCGTTGGATTTGTAGTACAATTCAGCTTGCACATTCTGTGGCAGGCCTGCCACAGCCAAAATCTGTAAAAGCCCATTCCACAAGGAAGGGGGCTCATCTTGGGCAGCTGCCCGAGGGGTCTCGGCTTTACAACTTTGCCGAGCAGCTACTTGGTCAGGGGCAAACACGTTTGCTAAATTCTACAAATTTGATACTCTGGCTGAGGAGGACCTGGAGTTCTCTCATTCGGTGCTGCAGAGTCATCCGCACTCTCCCGCCCGTTTGGGAGCTTTGGTATAATCCCCATGGTCCTTACGGAGTTCCCAGCATCCACTAGGACGTCAGAGAAAATAAGAATTTACTTACCGATAATTCTATTTCTCGTAGTCCGTAGTGGATGCTGGGCGCCCATCCCAAGTGCGGATTGTCTGCAATACTTGTACATAGTTATTGTTAACTAAATCGGGTTATTGTTGTTGTGAGCCATCTTTCCAGAGGCTCCTCTGTTATCATGCTGTTAACTGGGTTCAGATCACAAGTTGTACGGTGTGATTGGTGTGGCTGGTATGAGTCTTACCCGGGATTCAAAATCCTTCCTTATTGTGTACGCTCGTCCGGGCACAGTATCCTAACTGAGGCTTGGAGGAGGGTCATAGGGGGAGGAGCCAGTGCACACCAGGTAGTCCTAAAGCTTTACTTTTGTGCCCAGTCTCCTGCGGAGCCGCTATTCCCCATGGTCCTTACGGAGTTCCCAGCATCCACTACGGACTACGAGAAATAGAATTATCGGTAAGTAAATTCTTATTTTTTTCTCTAGTTGGAGCAGTGGTAAGACCTGCTATGGCTTCGGCCTGGGTAGCAAAGGCTAAGGGCGAATGGATAGAGGAACTAGAGAACAGCATCCCTTCTCCTTCGGGGGAGCAAGAGGATCGTTTTTGCCGTTTAAGACAATCTGCCCAGTATTTGGAAGAAGCAGCAATTGATGTAGGTACAGTTGCTTCTAAAGCTTCAGCCTTGACAGTAGTCGCTCGCAGAGCAATTTGGCTACGTATCTGGAAGGCAGATGCGGAATCCAAGAAAGAATTGGAAGCATTGCCTTTTGTGGGTAATATATTATTTGACAAACCTTTATCGGATATCCTAGAATCAGAGGCTCAATCGAAAAAGGTCAGATTTCCGGCTACCTATAACCCTTAGTCCAAGGGTTTAAAATTTCGCTCTTTTCATTGGCAAAGCAGTGGGCTAGCAAAAAGCCAGCTTCCACACCTGACAGAAACCCTCAGCCTGAAGAGACGGGCCTCCGCCTGGAGGATTCCAGAGTTGGGGGCCGACTCCTTCAATTTGCACACATATGGCCACAGTCAACATCAGATGCCTGGGTGCAGAAGGTAGTATCTCAGGGGTATGGGTTCCCGTTCAGGAGGCAGCCTCCTCAAAAAGATTTTTTTGCACCAGCCCGTCTCGTATAGAGTCGAAGGCCAATGCCCTGCAAGAAGCAGTCCAAAAATTACTGCAGTCAGGTGTGATTGTCCCAGTACCTCCATCACAAAAGGGACAGGGGTATTACTCCAATCTATTTCTAATCCAGAAACCAAATGGGTCATATCGACCAATTCTAAATCTGAAAATGTTGAACAAATGCATATGGATCCCGAAGTTCCACATGGAGACGTTACGCTCCATAATGTTGGCTATGGAACCGGGAGATTACATGGTATCTCTGGATGTACGGGATGCTTACCTACATGTGCCTATAGCACTGTCACATCAGTGTTACCTCAGGTTTGCCATCCTCTAGGAACATTTCCAGTTCCAAGCTCTGCCTTTCGGGCTAGCTACAGCACTCAGGGTGTTTACCAAGATCATGGCGGTTATGGCAGCTTGTCTGCGCAAACAGGGGATAAGAATATTCCCATACCTCAACGACCTGTTAATCTTAGCACAGTCGCAAGATTTACTGCTGACCCATCTCCAACAGACGATAGTTTGTTTACAGAGACACGAGTGGCTCATAAATTGGGAGAAGTCGTCTCTGAATCCGTCACAGCGGATGGTTCAGAAAGTTCTCTTGCCAGAGAAAAAGATAGTCAAAGTGCAGGTCATGGTTCAGGAGGCGTTGCAAGCCCAGACAATGTCAGTCCATGCAGCAGTGCGACTGTTGGGTCTGATGGTATCAACCTTCGACATGGTGGAATATGCCCAATTCCACTCCAGACCATTGCAGCACCTGATTTTGACCAAATGGAACGGAAATCATCAAACGATAAAGAAGCAGATGATAAAGATTCCAGTAAATGTAAAAAGGTCTCTAGCGTGGTGGCTACAGACAGACCATTTAAACAAGGGGAGACCCTTTTGGATAAAGGAGTGGCGAGTCCTGACAACAGATGCCAGCCTACAAGGCTGGGGGGGCAGTACTCGGAAGCCTATGGTTCCAAGGATAGTGGACCGCAAGGGAAAGTCGCCTGCCAATAAATCTGTTAGAAATAAGGGCCATTTACTTGGCTCTGGTTCAGGCAAAGGACAATCTACAAGGAAGACCAGTCCAGATCCGCTCAGACAATGCGACGGCAGTAGCATACCTCAATCATCAAGGAGGAACTCACAGCAGGAGTATGATGGAGGAAGTAACTCCCATTCTAAAATGGGCAGAACTCCATCTCCCAGCATTGTCAGCAGTATTTGTCCCGGGTGTACTAAACTGGGAAGCGGATTTTCTGTCGACACACCATTCAGGAAACAGAATGGGCACTACACCCAGAAGTGTTTCAGCCACTGGTGAACATATGGGGTCTACCGGAGATAGACCTTATGGCGTCTCGACTAAACAACAAAGTTCCAAGGTACGGATCGAGAACAAGGGACCCAGGAGCGGTCTTTGTAGACGCACTGTCAGTAGAATGGAGGTTTCAGCTGGCATATCTGTTCCCTCCAATATCTTTGTTACCCAGAGTAGTGAGAAAGATAAAACAGGCAAAAGGAGCGATCATTCTAATATCTCCAGCTTGGCCAAGAAGGCACTGGTACACAGATCTGTTGAGAATGTCCATGGAAGCACCGATACTTCTCCCTCAACATCCAGATCTGCTAATGCAGGGTCCTTGTTGTCACAGTCATCTGGATCGCCTATCTTTGACGGCGTGGCTGTTGAAACCTCTATCCTAGAGGCTAAAGGATTTTCGAAACAAGTAATCCCAACTATGCTTAGAGCAAGAAAGCCTTCTTCGGCCCGTGTGTATTATAGAATATGGCAAGCCTATATTCACTGGTGTACTGGAAAAAATTTAAATCCAAGATCTTTTAAAGTAGCTAGGATTTTGGATTTCCTTCAGGCAGGATTGGATAAAGGGTTGAATGTTGCTTCCTTGAGGGTTCAAGTATCAGCGTTAACTGTATGGTTTCAGCAGAAGATTGCTGATTTACAGGATGTACGTACGTTTTTTCAAGGAGTAGTACATACTCATCCTCCATTTGTTCCTCCTGCAGCTCCCTGGGATTTGAATTTAGTTCTTAAATTTCTCCAGGGTCCTTTGTTTGAACCACTTGAGAGAGCAGATCTTAAGTGGTTAACGGTTAAAGTTCTTTTTTTTACTGGCAATGGCGTCAGCCAGAAGAGTGTCAGATTTAGGAGCATTATCATGTAAGTCTCCTTTCCTAAGTTTTTTACCAAAGGTGGTATCAAAGTTTCACCTGAATGAAGAAATTGTAGTCCCAGCTTTTCAGATATCGGGACTATCTGCGGGAGAAGCGTCGCAGGATGTGGTCCGGGCTTTAAGAATCTACATAGATCGTACTAGTGCCATCAGGAAAACAGATTCTCTCTTCATCCTCTACGGATTCCATAGAAGAGGATGGCCTGCTAGTAAACAGACGCTGGCGAGATGGCTCCGAATGGTAATATCAGAAGCTTATTCTCATGCAGATCTCCCTATTCCGGCTAATGTCTCTGCACACTCTACACGTAAGATAGGTCCTTCTTGGGCAGCACAACAGGGTGCTTCAGCAGAACAGATATGTAGGGCAGCCACATGGTCTTCAATAAACACATTCATCAGACATTATGCCTTGGATACTTTTGCCTCTCATGACGCAGACTTTGGGCGAAAGGTCCTCCTGTGCAATCAGGAATGTCCCCACCACTAAAATGGCTTTGGGAATCCCAATGTTATCCTGTGGATAATCCTGTGGACCAAGCCAGAGAAATATACATTATGGTAAGAACTTACCGTTGATAACGTGATTTCTCTTATGTCCACAGGTATCCACAGGGATCCCACCCTGACGCATCTGATTTGAGGATCTAGACCAGAGGTTCTCAAACTCGGTCCTCGGGGGCCCACACAGTGCATGTTTTGCAGGTAACCCAGCAGGTGCACAGGTGTATTAATTACTCACTGACACATTTTAAAAGGTCCACAGGTGGAGCTAATTATTTCACTTGGAATTCTGTGAGGAGACCTGCAAAACATGCACTGTGTGGGCCCCCGAGGACCGAGTTTGAGAACCTCTGATCTAGACAATCACTAAACCTCTTCCTTCTTGTATGGAAGGGTGTGCATGTGTGTTCTTATCGCCTGTACAGGTCTCTACCTAAAGTTCCTGCCTAAAATCGCTGTGGAAAGAACTGATCTGACTGAGTCAGTGGTCGGGACTATATAGTGGAGGCCCCAATGCATCCTGGGAGGCCAGAAAGCTCGTGACCGTGTTGGTGCCATTTTCGCTGTCGCTCGACAATATCCCAATGTTTTCCTGTGGATACCTGTGGACATAAGAGAAATCACGTTATCAACGGTAAGTTCTTACCATAACGTATATATCTATGATGTGCTACCAAACCTCACGACTACGCACGCTTAGCTTATTACAGTAAGTGATATCTGCTTCTTTTCCCATGCAACTCTATGGGGTGTACTGTACCTTCACAACTGTTTCAGGGTACTACGCTGCATATTGCTGAGAATTTAATTAGACTTTTTGGACTTATTTCTTATAGACAGATTTAATTAGTATTAGATTGTATTTACTCCTAATGCTGCAATGTGCTTATTTGAATGAGCTCCATTTTAGAAAAACAGTGAGAACCACTGAATTCAGAAGCACACCTTTTTTTTTTTTTTAAATCTGTATATTAGAGATTTACCAAACAAAGAACAAAATGGCATAAAATAAAGTATAAATGCATCATAGTACACAATCCAAGTAAATACGAAGCAACAATAATAACCATGGTTATTGAGTGTCAATAAGGAAAAAGGGGAGAGGGACAAGTACCAAGAAAGCCTTCAATTGAGCATCACTTGTCCATATTAACAAAAAATAAGCGAAGATTGTAGAAGCACACCCTCTTAGTACTGTATAGTAGAGACAGACCTTATTGTCTGAACAAGCACAGGAAAACATGACTACGGTGATGTAAACTTACACTGATTGAGTGTCCACCAACATGATAAAGTGTAAGGAAATAAAAACGTTAAAGATGTCTTGTAAGCGCATGTAGTTTGGATGCTGTGCTGTCTCGCTCTCCTTGTCACCGTGGGAAATCCCAGCAGAAAAATGCACTTTTTCAGAGGGAAAGTTGTCAAATTCCACAGTATCTCTCTAGAAGTGACAATATTATCACACATTGATAGCATCTGATGCTGTTTACCTAAATCCATCCTGTATTTAGACAGCTTCCAGGTTTCAACAGAAGCCTTTTCTCTGTGCTAGGGCTTGAAGAGGGTCAAGTGTGTAATCAGGACCAACCCTTGTGATGGCCAACTATACGTGTGGGCGTTTACATCTACCTGAGAAACCGTGTTGAGCGAAGGACGGATAATGTGTGTGTGTTTCTTCATGTCTGTATGGATGATTTATCTTCTGTTTACAGTCTATCAATTCAACAGGCACATGCTTTTACGATTATGTTATTGCAAAGTAAGCCATTCATTTTGTTTCTCAGCCTTTTCTGTTGGTATTTTAAAGTGGATCAGTCATTTATACTTAACGGAGTCAAAACTAGTTGGCTGAGTCAGTATAGAAATGTACCATTCACTAGGAACTAATGACATTACTGAAGCAAATGACTGCCTACACTATGTTCAGGCAACAGACTCACTTTACATTACACAAATTTGAATACCTTACTGTTCTGGTGTACAGTAATGTGGGGGAAGGTGGATATGTTTTCTTTATTGAAACAGCCTTTTTCACTGTGACATAATTACACCTTGTTTGCTGTATTTTGCTCCACTGGGATCTCCATAGTTGCTTAGACAATTGTAATCTCAGTCCTTTATCCCTATGTGAAAATGCATGGTCCCTTGACACAGTCATAAGAATGAAAGGATACCTCTCAACAAATTGCCACCCAAGTACCACCAACAGTTACCTAAGCTGCGTTGATGTTTGTAGTTGCATCATGCACAATTTAATAAATTGACATAGCAGTTCTGAAAAATGCCAGCAAACATTTGCATTCATAGGGGTATATGCAATTGCGGTCGAATTCCGGCTGGAATTCGACCGTTTTTAAATTCGACACAATTCGACAGTCAGACACCCTCCCGCCGGGACCCGAATTCGACATATTTAATAAAAAACGGATTCGACAGTCCCGCTGTCGAAAAACGGACCAATTGACGATAGTGTGCGTCCTGGATTCGACTTCATGGACGTCATAAAACTGAGTAAAAAATCGTGAAAAAAAATGCGTGGGGTCCCCCCTCCTAAGCATAACCAGCCTCAGGCTCTTTGAGCCGGTCCTGGTTGTAAAAATATGGGGGGAAAAATGACAGAGGATCCCCCGTATTTTCACAACCAGCACCGGGCTCTGCGTCCGGTCCTGGTGCCAAAAATACGGGGGACAAAAAACGTAGGGGTCCCCCGTATTTTTAACACCAGCACCGGGCTCCACTAGTCAGAGAGACAATGCCACAGCCGGGGGACACTTTTATATCGGTCCCTGCGGCCGTGGCATTAAATCACTGACTAGTCACCCCTGGAGGAGTGGGGACCCCTTAAATCAAGGGGTCCACCCCTCCAGCCACCCAAGGGCCAGGGGTGAAGCCCGAGTCTGTCCCCCCCCCCCCCCCCAATCCAAGGGCTGCGGATGGGGGGCTGATAGCCAAGCTGACCGCGAGTATCCTCACCGCTGACCGCAAAGTTCCCACCATTGAAAATAATGGAGCGGCATAGTGCTATGTGCCGTCTGACAGCTCAGACGCGCACAGCCAATCAGGAGAGTGCCACGACGTGGCGCTCCCTGATTGGCTCAAGGGACCCTCTGTGACAGGAGTCACGGGGGGTCTCGGCAGTCGTGTAAACATGGGAACCCTTTCAGTGTGTGGATCGTGTTTTCCGGTTTGTTTTTTTGCCAAGTACGTGGATTACAAAAAAGAAGAGGACAGATCTACACTGGATTATGGTGAGTATAATTTTATTTTCAGGTAACCCGTGGATTCTACTTGGAGAAGTGGACAGAGTCGGCGTGTGAACATAGGTAAGTATGTTTGTGTCGGCGTGCATGTATGTAATAAAGTTTTACTTTCACGGTGTGCGTGTACTGTTTTTATTTGGGTATTTTTTTGGCAGTAGAACTACAGGTACCAGCGGGCCCATTCCCCCCCCCCCCCGCATGCTGGTACTTGTTGTTCTCCAAGTACCAGCTTGCGGGGGAGGCTTGCTGGGACTTGTAGTTCTGCTACAAAAAACAATATTCTTTTCTCTAACGTCCTAGAGGATGCTGGGGACTCCGTAAGGACCATGGGGATAGACGGACTCCGCAGGACGCATGGGCACTTTAAGAAAGACTTTGGATCTGGGTTTGCACTGGCTCCTTCCTCTAGTCCCCTCGTCCAGACCTCAGTTTGATACTGTGCCCAGTGGAGACTGGGTGCTTTCAGGGAGCTCTCCTGAGTTTCCTGTCAGAAAGTATTTTAGTTAGGTTTTTTATTTTCAGGGAGCCTGCTGGCAACAGACTCCCTGCATCGAGGGACTGAGGAGAGAGAAACGGACCTACTTCTGAGTTTCAAGGCTCTGTTTCTTAGGCTACTGGACACCATTAACTCCAGAGGGATTGGTACGCAGGCCTCACCCTCGCCGTCCGTCCCAGAGCCGCGCCGCCGTCGTCCTCGCAGAGCCGGAAGATAGAAGCCGGGTGAGTATGAGAAGAAAAGAAGACTTCAGAGGCGGCAGAAGACATCTTGATCTTCATAGAGGTAACGCACAGCAGTGAAGCTGTGCGCCATTGCTCCCATTCACCTCACACACATCTGTCACTGTAAAGGTGGGTACACACTAATAGATATATCTGCAGATCATGTGCAGATATATCTGCATATGTCGACCTAGAAACCCTGTCGACCTTCTATCCATGTCGACCTAGTGACTGTCAACCTATAGTGGTCGACTTACAGCAACACGGCTGGATTCTCAATATTCCAAAGTCGCAGCTGAATCCTACGTCTCGTTTGACCTTCTTGGGCATGATTCTGAACACAGACCAGAAAAGGGTTTTTCTTCCGACAGAAAAAGCTCAAGAACTCATGACTCTGGTCACGAACTTATTGAAGCCAAAACAGGTGTCAGTGCATCACTGCACTCGAGTCCTGGGAAAGATGGTGGCATCATACGAAGCCATTCCCTTCTGCAGGTTCCATGCAAGGACCTTCCAATGGGACCTACTGGACAAGTGGTCCGGGTCACATCTACAAATTCATCAGCGGATCACCCTGTCCCCCAGAGCCAGGGCATCTCTCCTGTGGTGGCTGCAGAGTGCTCACCTCCTAGAGGGACGCAGGTTCGGCATTCGGGACTGGATCCTGGTGACCACGGACGCGAGCCTCCGAGGTTGGGGAGCAGTCACACAGGGAAGAAATTTCCAAGGTCTTTGGTCAAGTCAAGAGACTTGTCTCCACATCAACATCCTGGAACTGAGGGCCATATACAACGCCCTACGTCAAGCGGAGGCATTACTTTGCGACCAACCAGTTCTGATCCAGTCAGACAACGTCACCGCAGTAGCTCATGTAAACCGCCAAGGCGGCACAAGGAGCAGAGTGGCGATTGCAGAAGCCACCAGAATTCTTCGCTGGGCGGAGAATCATGTAAGCGCACTGTCAGCAGTGTTCATTCCGGGAGTGGACAACTGGAAAGCAGACTTCCTCAGCAGACACGACCTACATACGGGAGAGTTGGGACTTCATCAGGAAGTCTTCGCGCAGATTGCGAGTCAGTGGGGACTGCCCTAAATAGACATGATGGCGTCCTGTCTCAACAAAAAGCTACAAAGGTATTGCGCCAGGTCAAGAAACCCTCAGGCGGTAGCTGTAGACGCCCTAGTGTCACCGTGGGTGTTCCGGTCGGTCTATGTATTTCCTCCTCTTCCTCTCATACCCAAGGTGTTGAGAATAATAAGAAAAAGAGGAGTGAGAACAATCCTCATTGTTCCAGATTGGCCACGAAGGACCTGGTTTCCGGATCTGCAGGAGATGCTCACAGAAGATCCGTGGCCTCTTCCTCTAAGACAGGACCTGTTGCAATAGGGGCCCTGTCTGTTCCAAGACTTACCGCGGCTGCGTTTGACAGCATGTTGGTTGAACGCCGGATCCTAGCGGAAAAAGGTATTTCGGATGAGGTCATTCCTACACTAATAAAGGCTAGGAAGGACGTGACATCAAAAAATTATCACCGAATATGGCGAAAATATGTTTCTTGGTGTGAGGCCACAAATGATCCTACGGAAGAATTCCATCTGGGCCGTTTTCTTCACTTCCTGCAAACTGGAGTGAATTTGGGCCTAAAATTAGGATCTATTAAGGTTCAGATTTCGGCCTTATCCATTTTCTTTGAAAAGGAATTGGCCTCTCTCCCTGAAGTACAGACTTTTGTGAAGGGAGTACTGCATATTCAGCCTCCTTTTGTACCTCCGGTGGCGCCTTGGGACCTTATCGTGGTGTTAAGTTTCCTTAAGTCGCATTGGTTTGAACCACTTAAAACGGTGGAGTTGAAATATCTCACTTGGAAGGTGGTCATGTTGTTTGCCTTGGCTTCGGCTAGGCGAGTTTCGGAATTAGCGGCTTTATCACATAAAAGCCCCTATCTGGTTTTCCATATGGATAGGGCTGAATTGCGGACTCATCCTCAATTCCTACCTAAAGTGGTCTCATCTTTTCATATGAACCAACCTATTGTCGTGCCTGTGGCTACGCGTGCCTTGGAGGATTCCGAGTCCCTTGATGTGGTCAGGGCTTTGAAAATTTACGTGGCCAGAACGGCTAGAGTCAGGAAGACAGAAGCACTGTTTGTCCTGTATGTAGCCAACAAGGTTGGCGCTCCCGCTTCAAAGCAGACTATTGCTCGCTGGATCTGTAACACGATTCAGCAGGCGTATTCTACGGCAGGATTGCCGTTACCAAAATCGGTTAAGGCCCATTCCACAAGGAAGGTGGGCTCTTCTTGTGCGGCTGCCCGAGGGGTCTCGGCACTACAGCTGTGCCGAGCTGCTACTTGGTCGGGGTCAAACACCTTTGCAAAGTTCTATAAGTTTGATACCCTGGCTGAGGAGGACCTCCTGTTTGCTCAATTGGTGCTGCAGAGTCATCCGCACTCTCCCGCCCGTTTGGGAGCTTTGGTATAATCCCCATGGTCCTTACGGAGTCCCCAACATCCTCTAGGACGTTAGAGAAAATAAGATTTTAAACCTACCGGTAAATCTTTTTCTCGTAGTCCGTAGTGGATGCTTGGCGCCCGTCCCAAGTGCGGACTACTTCTGCAAGACTTGTATATAGTTATTGCTTACATAAGGGTTATGTTATAGTTTCATCGATTTTGGACCGATGCTATGTTGTTTTTTCATACTGTTAACTAGATAGTATATCACAAGTTATACGGTGTGATTGGTGTGGCTGGTATGGATCTTGCCCTTGGATTAACTAAAATCCTTTCCTCGTACTGTCCGTCTCCTCTGGGCACAGTTTCTCGAACTGAGGTCTGGAGGAGGGGCATAGAGGGAGGAGCCAGTGCACACCCAGATCCAAAGTCTTTCTTAAAGTGCCCATGTCTCCTGCGGAGCCCGTCTATCCCCATGGTCCTTACGGAGTCCCCAGCATCCTCTACGGACTACGAGAAAAAGATTTACCGGTAGGTTTAAAATCTTAGTTTTTTTGAGACTTGGCTATCAGCCTCCCATCCGCCGCCCTTGGATGTGGGGGACAGCCTCGGGCTGGGGTCCCCACTCCTCCAGGGTACCCCGGCCAGGGGTGACCAGTTGGGGATTTAATGCCACGGCCACAGGGACCGGTATAAAAGTGTCCCCCGGCTGTGGCATTATCTCTCCAGCTAGTGGAGCCCGTTGCTGGTGTGAAAAATACGGGGGACCCCTACGTCTTTTGTCCCCCGTATTTTTTGCACCAGGACCGGACGCAGAGCCCGGTGCTGGTTGTGAAAATACGGGGGGATCCCCTGTCATTCCCCCCCCCTTATTTTTACAACCAGGACCGTATCAAAGAGCCCGAGGCTGGTTATGCTTAGGAGGGGGGACCCCACGCATTTTTTTCTGGATTTTTAACCCATTCCCACCCCTTCCCACTGAAAAACATGCTCTGATCTCTCCATATTATTTTAGTCAGTTAAAAAAAAAATATTCTTTTAAAAAATATATAAATACTTGTGGCTCCTAATAGACAAACCAAGTACATAATCCCTTCTAATATAAATAGATATGCTATTAGCAATAAAAAAAACACACAAAAAAAAAAAACGTTTTTACAATTTTTTATTAGATTCCGCCAGCAAAATGAGGCGGACTGAAATTGACGAAATGACTGTCGAAAAGCACTGTTGTCGAATCGACATTCTTCAATTGAATATACTTTGGTCGAAAAGCCGCATTTTTACCATTGCAGGCATGTCGAATTTGAGTAAATGTCGAATTGCAAAAAGTCGAATCTGAAACGGCAGGTTTTTTGTCGAAAAGTACTGTATTGCATTCTCGAATATTTTTTTTGTCGAAAATGTCCCGTTTTTTGACATTTGCGGCAATTCGACCGCAATTGCATATACCCCATAGCTTTTACAGTTATTTCCTTGAAGGGTATGGTAACCTTTACCACAAAATGTGTTAAAGCATGTAAAATGTATGTACTAACTGACACATTTGAATCCACAATGTATGACAAGCTGTGATTAGTTCAGATCATTTTATATATTATTTAGCGGCTACATATACATTTCAGATATATAGTTCCGTTGATGGAATTGAACCCACAATGTGCCACTAATTCCAAGCAGTAGTTGTATGTTTGTGTATACACACACAACTAACTTTGTCTCTCTCTCTGTCAAGACAAAGTTTTAGAATACGGACATTTTACCAATTTTATTGAAATTTAGGTCTCCTTGTACCCTGTGATTAAAGCATAGAGCAGAGAAATAAAATAATGCATCCTATTCTTTAAGATGTCATACTTTATGGCTAATGGCTTTAGGTAATGTGAGCTGCCACTCTACTGTCCATTTGCTGCTTAGCTGTGCGTTGCCACACAAGAAAGGGCTGTCGCATAGTGTGTAATTCCTTTTAAGGGCAAATATGAGTTCCCATGTTTTTTAATGTCACATAAGCTAATTACCATTTCTCTGACGTCCTAGTGGATGCTGGGAACTCCGTAAGGACCATGGGGAATAGCGGCTCCGCAGGAGACTGGGCACAAAAAGTAAAAGCTTTAGACTAGCTGGTGTGCACTGGCTCCTCCCCCTATGACCCTCCTCCAAGCCTCAGTTAGATTTTTGTGCCCGAACGAGAAGGGTGCAAGCTAGGTGGCTCTCCTGAGCTGCTTAGAAGTAAAAGTTTAAATAGGTTTTTTATTTTCAGTGAGTCCTGCTGGCAACAGGCTCACTGCATCGTGGGACTAAGGGGAGAAGAAGCGAACTCACCTGACTGCAGAGTGGATTGGGCTTCTTGGCTACTGGACATTAGCTCCAGAGGGACGATCACAGGTTCAGCCTGGATGGGTCCCGGAGCCGCGCCGCCGGCCCCCTTACAGAGCCAGAAGAGCGAAGAGGTCCAGAGAAAGCGGCGGCAGAAGACGTTCCTGTCTTCAAATAAGGTAGCGCACAGCACTGCAGCTGTGCGCCATTGCTCTCAGCACACTTCACACTCCGGTCACTGAGGGTGCAGGGCGCTGGGGGGGGGGAGCGCCCTGAGACGCAATAAAAACGATATAAAAACCTTATATGGCTAAAAAAAATGCATCACATATAGCTCCTGGGCTATATGGATGCATTTATCCCCTGCCAGTTTCCTGAAAAAAGCGGGAGAAAAGGCCGCCTTTCTCCTCAGCACACAAGCGCCATTTTCTTTCACAGCTCCGCTGGAAGGACGGCTCCCTGACTCTCCCCTGCAGTCCTGCACTACAGAAACAGGGTAAAACAGAGAGGGGGGCACTATTGGCAGCTAATATATAAATACAGCAGCTATAACAGGGAGTAACACTTATATAAGGTTATCCCTGTATATATATATATATAGCGCTCTGGTGTGTGCTGGCAAACTCTCCCTCTGTCTCCCCAAAGGGCTAGTGGGGTCCTGTCCTCTATCAGAGCATTCCCTGTGTGTGTGCTGGGTGTCGGTACGATTGTGTCGACATGTATGAGGAGGAAAATGATGTGGAAGCAGAGCAATTGCCTGTGTTAGTGATGTCACCCCCTAGGGAGTCGACACCTGACTGGATGGTAGTAATTAAAGAATTACGTGACAATGTCAGCACTTTGCAAAAAACTGTTGACGACATGAGACAGCCGACAAATCAATTAGTGCCTGTTCAGGCGGACACCGTCAGGGGCGCTAAAACGCCCGTTACCTCAGATGGTCGACACAGACCCTGACACGGATACTGAATCCAGTGTCGACGGTGACGAGACAAACGTAATGTCCAGTAGGGCCACACGTTACATGATCACGGCAATGAAGGAGGCATTGAACATTTCTGACACTACAAGTACCACAAAAAAGGGTATTATGTGGGGTGTGAAAAAACTACCAGTGGTTTTTCCTGAGTCAGATGAATTAAATGAGGTGTGTGATAAAGCGTGGGTTTCCCCCGATAAAAAACTGCTGATTTCAAATAAATTATTGGCACTATACCCTTTCCCGCCAGAGGTTAGGGCACGTTGGGAAACACCCCCTAGGGTAGATAAGGCGCTCACACGCTTATCAAAACAAGTGGCGTTACCGTCTCCTGATATGGCCGCTCTCAAGGAACCAGCTGATAGAAGGCTGGAAAATATCTTAAAAGGTATATACACACATACCGGTGTTATACTGCGACCAGCGATCGCCTCAGCCTGGATGTGCAGCGCTGGAGTGGCTTGGTCGGATTCCCTGACTGAAAATATTGATACCCTGGATAGGGACAGTATATTATTAACTATAGAGCATTTAAAGGATGCATTACTATATATGCGAGATGCACAGAGGGATATTTGCACCCTGGCATCTAGAGTAAGTGCGATGTCCATTTCTGCCAGAAGAACGTTATGGACGCGACAGTGGTCAGGTGATGCGGATTCCAAACGACATATGGAAGTATTGCCGTATAAAGGGGAGGAGTTATTTGGGGTCGGTCTATCGGACCTGGTGGCCACGGCAACGGCTGGAAAATCCACCTTTTTACCCCAGGTCACCTCTCAGCAGAAAAAGACACCGTCTTTTCAAACCCAGTCCTTTCGTCCCTATAAGGGCAAGAGGGAAAAAGGCCGCTCGTTCCTGCCCCGGGGCAGAGGAAGGGGAAAAAGACTGCACCATGCAGCCTCTTCCCAGGAGCAGAAGCCCTCCCCCGCTTCTGCCAAGTCCTCAGCATGACGCTAGGGCTCTGCAAGCAGACTCGGGCACGGTGGGGGGCCGTCTCAAGAATTTCAGCGCGCAGTGGGCACACTCGCAAGTGGACCCCTGGATCCTGCAGGTAGTATCACAGGGGTACAAATTGGAATTCGAGACGTCTCCCCCTCGCCGGTTCCTGAAGTCTGCTCTACCAACGTCTCCCTCCGACAGGGAGGCAGTATTGGAAGCTATTCACAAGCTGTATTCCCAGCAGGTGATGATCAAGGTACCCCTCCTACAACAGGGAAAGGGGTATTATTCCACGCTGTTTGTGGTACCGAAGCCGGACGGCTCGGTGAGACCAATTTTAAATCTAAAATCTTTGAACACTTACATAAAAAGGTTCAAATTCAAGATGGAGTCACTCAGAGCAGTGATAGCGAACCTGGAAGAAGGGGACTATATGGTATCTCTAGACATCAAGGATGCTTATCTCCATGTCCCAATCTACCCTTCTCACCAAGGGTACCTCAGGTTTGTGACACAAAACTGTCATTATCAGTTTCAGACGCTGCCGTTTGGATTGTCCACAGCACCACGGGTCTTTACCAAGGTAATGGCCGAAATGATGATTCTTCTTCGAAGAAAAGGCGTATTAATTATCCCTTACTTGGACGATCTCCTGATAAGGGCAAGGTCCAGGGAACAGTTAGAGGTCGGAGTAGCACTATCTCAGGTAGTGCTACGTCAGCACGGGTGGATTCTAAATATCCCAAAATCACAGCTGATTCCAACAACACGTCTACTGTTCCTAGGGATGATTCTGGACACAGTCCAGAAAAAGGTGTTTCTCCCGGAGGAGAAGGCCAGGGAGTTATCCGAGCTAGTCAGGAACCTCCTAAAACCAGGACAAGTGTCAGTGCATCAGTGCACGAGAGTCCTGGGAAAAATGGTGGCTTCTTACGAAGCGATTCCATTCGGAAGATTCCATGCAAGAACTTTTCAGTGGGATCTGCTGGACAAATGGTCCGGATCGCATCTTCAGATGCATCAGCGGATAACCCTATCTCCAAGGACAAGGGTATCTCTCCTGTGGTGGTTACAGAAGGCTCATCTTCTAGAGGGCCGCAGATTCGGCATTCAGGATTGGATGCTGGTAACCACGGATGCCAGCCTGAGAGGCTGGGGAGCAGTCACACAGGGAAGAAATTTCCAGGGCTTGTGGTCAAGCATGGAAACGTCTCTTCACATAAATATCCTAGAGCTAAGGGCCATTTACAATGCCCTAAGTCAAGCAAGGCCTCTGCTTCAGGGTCAACCGGTATTGATCCAGTCGGACAACATCACGGCTGTCGCCCACGTAAACAGACAGGGCGGCACAAGAAGCAGGAGGGCAATGGCAGAAGCTGCAAGGATTCTCCGCTGGGCGGAAAATCATGTGATAGCACTGTCAGCAGTGTTCATTCCGGGAGTGGACAACTGGGAAGCAGACTTCCTCAGCAGACACGACCTCCACCCGGGGGAGTGGGGACTTCATCCAGAAGTCTTCCAAGTGATTGTAAACCGTTGGGAAAAACCAAAGGTGGACATGATGGCGTCCCGTCTCAACAAGAAACTGGACAGATATTGCGCCAGGTCAAGGGACCCTCAGGCAATAGCGGTGGACGCTCTGGTAACTCTGTGGGTGTTCCAGTCGGTATATGTGTTCCCTCCTCTTCCTCTCATACCAAAAGTACTGAGAATCATAAGAAGGAGAGGAGTAAGAACGATACTCGTGGCTCCGGATTGGCCAAGAAGAACTTGGTACCCGGAGCTGCAAGAGATGCTCACGGAGGACCCGTGGCCTCTACCTCTAAGGAAGGACCTGCTCCAGCAGGGACCTTGTCTGTTCCAAGACTTATCGCGGCTGCGTTTGACGGCATGGCGGTTGAACGCCGGATCCTGAAGGAAAAAGGCGGAGGAATTTCAACTGGGTCGTTTCCTACATTTCCTGCAAGCAGGATTGTCTATGGGCCTAAAATTAGGATCCATTAAGGTTCAAATTTCGGCCCTGTCGATCTTCTTCCAGAAAGAACTGGCTTCGGTGCCTGAAGTTCAGACGTTTGTCAAAGGGGTACTGCATATACAGCCTCCTTTTGTGCCTCCAGTGGCACCTTGGGATCTCAATGTAGTTTTAGGGTTCCTAAAATCACATTGGTTTGAACCACTTGCCACAGTGGATTTGAAATATCTCACATGGAAAGTGGTAATGCTGTTGGCCCTGGCTTCAGCCAGGCGCGTATCAGAATTGGCGGCTTTATCCTATAAAAGCCCTTACCTGATATTTCATTCGGATAGGGCGGAATTGAGGACTCGTCCTCAATTTCTCCCTAAGGTGGTTTCAGCGTTTCACATGAATCAACCTATTGTGGTACCTGTGGCTACTAGGGACTTGGAGGACTCCAAGTTGCTGGACGTAGTCAGGGCCCTGAAAATATATGTTTCCAGGACGGCTGGAGTCAGAAAATCTGACTCGCTGTTTATACTGTATGCACCCAACAAGCTGGGTGCTCCTGCTTCTAAGCAGACGATTGCTCGTTGGATTTGTAGTACAATTCAACTTGCACATTCTGTGGCAGGCCTGCCACAGCCAAAATCTGTAAAAGCCCATTCCACAAGGAAGGTGGGCTCATCTTGGGCGGCTGCCCGAGGGGTCTCGGCTTTACAACTTTGCCGAGCAGCTACTTGGTCAGGGGCAAACACGTTTGCTAAATTCTACAAATTTGATACCCTGGCTGAGGAGGACCTGGAGTTCTCTCATTCGGTGCTGCAGAGTCATCCGCACTCTCCCGCCCGTTTGGGAGCTTTGGTATAATCCCCATGGTCCTTACGGAGTTCCCAGCATCCACTAGGACGTCAGAGAAAATAAGAATTTACTTACCGATAATTCTATTTCTCATAGTCCGTAGTGGATGCTGGGCGCCCATCCCAAGTGCGGATTGTCTGCAATACTTGTATATAGTTATTGTTACAAACAAATCGGGTTGTTTATTGTTGGAAGCCATCTTTTCAGAGGCTCCTACGGTTATCATACTGTTAACTGGGTTCAGATCACGAGTTGTACGGTGTGATTGGTGTGGCTGGTATGAGTCTTACCCGGGATTCAAGATCCTTCCTTATTATGTACGCTCGTCCGGGCACAGTATCTTAACTGAGGCTTGGAGGAGGGTCATAGGGGGAGGAGCCAGTGCACACCAGCTAGTCTAAAGCTTTTACTTTTTGTGCCCAGTCTCCTGCGGAGCCGCTATTCCCCATGGTCCTTACGGAGTTCCCAGCATCCACTACGGACTATGAGAAATAGAATTATCGGTAAGTAAATTCTTATTTTAATTGCTCCCTTGACTGTTTACCAACAGCTACTAACTATTTAGGCAAGACCAGATCGGTAGACCTATGCATATTCAGTATTTGAATTAATACATGTTCACTTCCATCCGACTTATCACTAGAGAAGTCTATTCAGCTAAAATGACCACACTTTGGAATTTCGAGTTTATGCGTATACAATCTGTGATGATAATAGTCGCGAGTTGCCAGAGCAACAGTTGGGATACCAGAACCTTGCAGCTTTCATTTCTAGTTGAATTTTGCAGACACTGGTTTGCCAGGGGCTGATCTTTTAAAGCATAGCGCAATAAGTCTATCTAGTAACATTAGAGGTTGCATTGAATATATAAAGAGATACAGTACTAATATGGGTGCATCCAAGATTCCAAAATCGAGGCTATCAGTCACAAAATCTCCTCCTACTCTCTTCTGCCAGCCCTGCAGTGACCACATCCCCTCCCTCCAGCCAACTCCCATTGTGCTCCTTCCACCCCACTACAGGTGATGAAGTATTCTCCCTTATCTTATACTTTTCCTCCTCTACCTGCCTCTGGATCCCATCCATTCTTGCCTCCTTCGTTCCCAATTCCCCCTGCCTGTTCCTACCTTGCTCATCTCTTCAATCCATCCCTCTCCACCGGCATCTCCCCTCATCCCTCCAACATGCTCTTGTCTCACCCATTTTTACAAAACCCAACCTTGACCCATCCTCATGCTCTAATTTCCGCCCCATTTCTCTGACGTCCTAGTGGATGCTGGGAACTCCGTAAGGACCATGGGGAATAGACGGGCTCCGCAGGTGACTGGGCACTCTAAAAGAAAGATTAGGCACTATCTGGTGTGCACTGGCTCCTCCCTCTATGCCCCTCCTCCAGACCTCAGTTAGAATCTGTGCCCGGCCAGAGCTGGGTGCTCCTAGTGGGCTCTCCTGAGCTTGCTAGAAAAGAAAGTATTTGTTAGGTTTTTTATTTTCAGTGAGATCTGCTGGCAACAGACTCACTGCTACGTGGGACTGAGGGGAGAGAAGCAAACCTACCTGCTTGCAGCTAGCTTGTGCTTCTTAGGCTACTGGACACCATTAGCTCCAGAGGGTTCGAACACAGGGCCTGACCTCGATCGTCCGTTCCCGGAGCCGCGCCGCCGTCCCCCTTGCAGAGCCAGAAGAGAAGCGATGAAATCGGCGGCAGAAGACTCCTGTCTTCATTAAGGTAGCGCATTGCACTGCAGCTGTGCGCCATTGCTCCCACAGCACACCACACACTCCGGTCACTGTAGGGTGCTGGGGGGGGGGGGGGGGGGGGCTGGGGGCCCTTGGCAGCAATTATAATACCTTTTGGCATAAAATACACATAATACAGTCAGTTAACTGTATATGTGTAAAATCCCCCGCCATTAAGTTACAGAAAACGCGGGACAGAAGCCCGCCGCTGAGGGGGCGGGGCCTTCTTCCTCAGCACACCAGCGCCATTTTCCCTTTACAGCTCCGCTGGAAGCAGCTCCCCAGGCTCTCCCCTGCAGTATCCTGAAACAAGAAGGGTAAAAAAGAGAGGGGGGGCACATAAATTTAGGCGCAAATAAGATATTTAAGCAGCTATTGGGTAAATCACTTTTTATAGTGTGAATCCCTGTGTTATATAGCGCTGTGGTGTGTGCTGGCATACTCTCTCTCTGTCTCCCCAAAGGACTTTGTGGGGTCCTGTCCTCAGTCTGAGCATTCCCTGTGTGTGTGCGGTGTGTCGGTACGGCGGTGTCGACATGTTTGATGAGGAGGGTTAAGTGGAGGCGGAGCAGGGGCAGATAAATGTGGTGTCGCCCCCGACGGGGCCGACACCTGATTGGATGAATATGTGGAAGGTCTTAACCGACAGTGTCAACTCCTTACATAAAAGGTTCGATGACGCAGCAGCCTGCGTCTGCCCAGGCGACTCAGAAGCCGTCGGGGGCTCATAAACGCCCGCTAGCTCAGATGGTAGACACAGATGTCGACACGGAGTCTGACTCCAGTGTAGATGAGGATGAGACAAATGTACAGTCTACAAAGGCCATCCGATGCATGATTACTGCAATGAAAGATGTATTGCACATTTCTGACATTAAACCGGTTACCACCAAGAGGGGTATTATGTTTGGGGAGAAAAAGCAGCCAGTGACTTTTCCCCCATCTGATGAATTAAATGAATTGTGTGAGGAAGCGTGGAGTTCCCCTGATAAGAAACTAGTGATTTCTAAGAGGTTACTGATGGCGTACCCTTTCCCGCCAACGGATAGGTTACGTTGGGAAACATCCCCTAGGGTGGACAAGGCGCTCACACGCTTATCTAAAAGGGTGGCACTGCCGTCTCAGGATACGGCCGCCCTAAAGGAGCCTGCGGATAGAAAGCAGGAAGCTATCCTGAAGTCTGTGTATACACACTCTGGTACTCTACTGAGACCTGCTACTGCAGCAGCATGGACTGATACCCTGTCAGACAACATTGATTCCCTCGACAGGGATACTGCTTTGCTAACCCTCGAACATATAAAAGACGTTGTCTTATATATGCGGGATGCCCAGAGGGACATTTGCCTGCTGGCATCTAGAATTAATGCAATGTCCATTTCTGCCAGGAGAGTATTATGGACTCTGCAGTGGACAGGTGATGCTGATTCTAAAAAACACATGGAGGTTTTGCCTTATAAGGGTGAGGAATTGTTTGGGGACGGTCTCTCGGACCTCGTATCCACAGCAACAGCTGGGAAGTCGACTTTTTTGCCTTAGGTTCCCTCACAGCCTAAGAAAGCACCGTATTATCAAGTGCAGTCCTTTCGGCCTCAGAAAGGCAAGCGGGTCAGAGGAGCATCCTTTCTGGCCAGAGGCAAGGGTAGGGGAAAGAAGCTGCACCAGGCAGCCAGTTCCCAGAAACAAAAATCCTCCCCTGCTTCCACGAAGTCCACCGCATGACGTTGGGGCTCCACAGGCAGAGCCAGGTGCGGTGGGGGCGCGTCTCCGAAACTTCAGCAACCAGTGGGTTCGCTCACAAGTGGATCTATGGGCTGTACAAATTGTATCTCAGGGATACAAGCTGGAGTTCGAGGCGACTCCCCCTCGCCGTTACCTCAAATCTGCCTTGCCAGCTGCTTCCAGGGAAAGGGAGGTAGTACTGGCGGCAATTCACAAGCTGTACCTCCAGCAGGTGATAATCAAGGTCCCCCTCCTTCAACAGGGAAGGGGTTACTATTCCACAATGTTTGTGGTACCGAAACCGGACGGTTCGGTGAGACCCATTCTGAATTTAAAGTCCTTGAACACTTATATAAAGAAATTCAAGTTCAAAATGGAATCGCTCAGAGCGGTCATTGCAAGCCTGGAAGAGGGGGATTTTATGGAGTCGCTGGACATCAAGGATGCTTACTTGCATGTCCCCATTTACCCACCTCACCAGGAGTACCTCAGATTTGTGGTACAGGACTGTCATTACCAATTCCAGACGTTGCCGTTTGGCCTGTCCACGGCACCGAGAATATTTTCCAAGGTAATGGCCGAAATGATGATACTCCTTCGGAAGAAGAGAGTTATTATTATCCCGTACTTGGACGATCTCCTCATAAAGGCGAAGTCCAGAGAGGACTAAGGAAGTGTTGCAACAGCACGGCTGGATTCTGAATATCCCAAAGTCGCAGCTGATTCCTGTGACGCGTCTTCTTTTCCTGGGCATGATTCTGGACACAGAACAGACGAAGGTGTTTCTCCCGGTGGAGAAGGCCCAGGAATTGTAATCTCTGGTCAGGGACCTCCTGAAAACAAAACAGGTGTCGGTGCATCACTGCACGCGAGTCCTGGGAAAGATGGTGGCTTCTTACGAAGCAATTCCCTTCGGCAGGTTCCATGCAAGGATCTTTCAGTGGGATCTGTTGGACAAATGGTCCGGATCGCATCTTCAGATGCATCGGTTGATCACCCTGTCCCCAAGGGCCAGGATGTCTCTCCTGTGGTGGCTGCAGAGTGCTCATCTTCTCGAGGGCCGCAGGTTCGGCATACAGGACTGGGTCCTGGTGACCACGGATGCAAGCCTCCGAGGATGGGGGGCAGTCACTCAGGGAAGAAACTTCCAAGGACAGTGGTCAAGTCTGGAGACTTCACTACACATAAATATACTGGAACTAAGGGCCATTTACAACGCCCTGAGGCAAGCAGAGCCCCTGCTTCAAAACCAACCAGTACTGATTCAGTCAGACAACATCACGGCGGTCGCCCATGTAAACCGCCAGGGCGGCACAAGAAGCAGGATGGCAATGGCAGAAGCCACAAGGATTCTTCGATGGGCGGAGAATCACGTGCTAGCACTGTCAGCAGTGTTCATTCCGGGAGTGGACAACTGGGAAGCAGACTTCCTCAGCAGGCACGACCTCCACCCGGGAGAGTGGGGACTTCATCAAGAAGTCTTCACACAGATTGTAAATCGCTGGGAACTGCCACAGGTGGACATGATGGCGTCCCGCCTCAACAAAAAGCTAAAAAAATATTGCGCCAGGTCAAGGGACCCTTAGGCGATAGCTGTGGACGCACTAATGACACCGTGGGTGTACCAGTCGGTTTATGTGTTCCCTCCTCTTCCTCTCATACCCAAGGTACTGAGGATAGTAAGAAAGAGAGGAGTAAGAACTATACTCATCGTTCCGGATTGGCCAAGAAGAACTTGGTACCCAGAACTACAAGAAATTATCTCAGAGGACCCATGGCCTCTGCCTCTCAGACAGGACCTGTTACAGCAGGTGCCCTTTCTGTTCCAAGACTTACCGCGGTTGAACGCCGGATCCTAGCGGAAAAGGGCATTCCGGATAAAGTTATTCCTAAGCTGATAAAGGCTAGGAAAGACGTGACAGCAAAACATTATCACCGTATATGGCGAAAATATGTTGCTTGGTGCGAGGCCAGGAAGGCCCCTACAGAGGAATTCCAGCTGGGTCGATTCCTGCACTTCCTACAGTCAGGAGTGACTATGGGCCTAAAATTAGGATCCATAAAGGTCCAGATTTCGGCCCTATCTATTTTCTTTCAAAAAGAACTGGCTTCACTGCCTGAAGTTCAGACGTTTGTTAAGGGAGTGCTGCATATTCAGCCCCCTTTTGTGCCTCCAGTGGCACCTTGGGATCTTAACGTTGTGTTGGATTTCCTGAAATCACACTGGTTTGAGCCACTTAAGACCGTGGAGCTAAAGTATCTCACGTGGAAGGTGGTCATGCTGTTGGCCTTGACTTCAGCTAGGCGTGTGTCAGAATTGGCGGCTTTGTCATGTAAAAGCCCGTATCTGATCTTCCATATGGACAGGGCAGAATTGAGGACTCGTCCCCAATTTCTCCCAAAGGTGGTATCAGCGTTTCATTTGAACCAACCTATTGTGGTGCCTGTGGCTACTCGGGACTTGGAGGCTTCCAAGTTGCTGGACGTAGTCCGGGCTTTGAAAATGTATGTTTCCAGGACGGCTGGAGTCAGGAAAACTGACTCTCTATTTATCCTGCATGCACCCAACAAGCTGGGTGCTCCTGCTTCAAAGCAAACTATTGCTCGGGGACAGACCGGATTCCAAAGCTGCTGTTGCTAAAGGACCAGGAAAGCTGAATTGATTGCCAAAACACCAGTTCCAGTGGCCTTTTCCGGAGAGACGCTTGGTGACTGTATTACAAACTGCTATTTTGGGAGCTGACAAAAACCAGTTCTCATTATTTGCTGGTAATTATTCTGGCTTCCCGCCTGCAGCGGAACCTTTGGATAGTTTTCTACTGTGAATTGTGTTTATGTCTAATGTGTGTTAGTGTTTTATCATTAAATTTTGATTGTACTACACATGTTATGATTTCTTTTTTACATATTCTCCTGTATTTGTGAGATATTGAAAAGTGAAGAAGAATCCCTGGTGTTTTCTGGTTCTCCTCTACTGAATAAGTGATGTATTACTCCTTTTTAATTTTTATCTGTATATTTATGATGAGCACCCGAGGGAATACTTTCTCCACCACCCAATTTTTTCTGTATTAAGAATTTGTAGTGTTTAATGATTACTTGTTTAGTGTAGTGTGCTAGTTACTGTACTGTTCTGTTTGACCTTGTGCTCTGATTATTTGCACTAAGAACGGCGCTGTGGACTACTTGTACCCAATAAAGGAAGTGTAATAATAGGTTGCAATACTGATACGCTCTTAAATATTTCCTGTGTTTATAGTTTGCATATATACATTTTACAGTTGTTCTGACTGTTAAATATGATCACCCCTGGCTTGCGAAATGTATGTATCTGTCAGGTGCAAGCTGTTCTTCCCGAAATAGACCTGGCTGAGACTACATCTCTGGCCTCCTTCTAGTACTATGAAACACAACCTGCTTAATGAGCCGAGTTATAAGCAAGTCTCTAGATGATATCCGTTCATGGACACATTCATTCGGACACATTACTCATTTGGAATGTGGCCCCTGGCTTACTCTACAGGGGATAACTTGAACTTTGCCTGGAATTTTCATTAAATTCATTTAGACTATACTGTTTGGGTTTTGTTTATGGAGGGGACACTGTGTTGCTTTTATTAGATGTTTTTGCATTATCGGGAGAAATATACACTCGAGGAGTCTTATTAGGTACAAAAGTCCATAGGAATGAAATTGCTAGGGAGGTAAACTCTTTCTACTTGTGTTTCATAGAAGGACATTCCTGCAATGATTGATGCAAGATGGCTGCATTGCCTCAGACAAGACCTTTCAGAGCTCATTGTCTCATTTCATTACTGACAGTGTGCCCCTGTTTTGGAAGGTGGGCTGAAAGAGTGATGTAGCTTGGTGACAGCCCATGCTTTCATATCAGACTGCCTCTCTGTCTCGTACTGTAGGTTAGTGATAGTAGTAGACTGTCTGTGACAATGAAGTTATAAAGTTAGACTGAGAGTTCAGAAGTTTGTCTGGTGCTTCTCCCAGATTACAAAGAATATTGGTAGATTAAAATAGAATTAGACTGCAGGCAGGGACTAATGTGAATGATTTACTATTCTCTGGAAAGTGCGATGTATTATAAAGACTGCCTCTATACTCTGTTGCCAATGTAAATGACATAGGATGTTGGTAGTTGCAGCAGAGGATCAGCTAGACAGCCACTGTTTTCCTGCTTCTTACAATGTGCTCTGTTGTCCTCTTAACATTTGAGGCCTCCTGCACCATAGTTCAGTTCTCCCCTCTGGTTACAGCCGCACTCTCCTTATGTCTACACTTTTAATGAAATATTTTGCTATTGAATAATGGCCATAATATAGTTCTTGCTTTGTTGACCTGCCGTTTCCAAGTCAAACAAAAACTCGGCGACTAAACACTCTTACGCTGAAGGATGGCATTTTGCTTGGTGTGTGAATGAGCTTGGAGCTGTTTGGTTTGGCAACAGCTGCTCTGTTAAATGCAGCTTATTAATTTAGACCGTTTCAAAGATAGAAAGTTATTTGTGCATTGCTACTTGCGAAAGAGATTCTCACCCTCCATAGTCCCTTCAGTACTTGGCACGGCAGTGCCTGGAGCTACTTCTAGATAGGCGGAGTAAGGTATAGCTGCAGCTTGCAGGGGGTAGATATTGAGGTAATTTGTTATGTGATTGTCCAGGTCTGACTGTTTTATTTTTATAAGTTACTAACCTGAAAGTTTGTATTCCTGGCACACACTGCCCATTTGTTGTTTTTGGCTGAAGCTTTCTTTTTAATGATACCCTAGCCCCACAGGCATTTACAAGCTTTTGAAATATCGGAGCACTTTGCCTTCTGTGCTGTGTAATAAGAAGAAAGGTAGAGAAATGTAAGACCCTGCTTCCAACTGTGTTCATTTCATAACTTTTATACGCGAGTGTTGCAGGCAGGAAACCACTGTTCTTGCACATTGATAGTCCTCTTCTGGAAATTTCATTGAAAGTGACTTTATTATCCTCTTTTATTATTTATGCATCAGCATATTCTACAGACCTGTACAGAGCAGAGGTAAAGCAAACTAATATTGGCTACAGTATAAGAATGTAACATGAGACAAGTGGTGCTAGGTCAGAGACTATAAAGCTTTCTAAAAGTGAATTAGTCTGTTGATGCAAAAGTCTCACGTTCATGTGTCAACCAAATCTTAGCGTATTGGTATTAAGAATTCAAGATATAATTGAAGATAATAAAGGAGCCAGTTGTTTCCAGTCAGCGGCTATCTGACAAGTGGTAGCAGAAACAATGTGGCGTATTCATTTGTTTTGGTACTTAGTTACATTTGGGAGACTCAAAGGAAAACAACTTAGGTTTGTACAGAATGGGAATTTTAAGAATCTGTGATTAGAGTTTAATAACTTCCCTCAAGAATTTAGGACACGAGCATCTATTGTGGAGGTAAGTACCTTCAGAGGCGCAACCTCGCCAATATCTGTTCCTTGTGTCTAGAAACATTTTACCAAGATGTTTTGGAACATAATACCATCTGTATAGTAACTTGTAAAATGTTTTCTTAAATCTTTGTACAAATCAAGCCGGAGGCAGCGTTTTTCCAAATATCCAACCAGTCTTCCTTTCTCAGATGCGCCACCCAAGTCAGTCTTCTAAGCAGTTTGTGGGGGTCACATGAGGAGGGTGATTTGTCAAATTAGTTGTGAATATAAAGATGAGATTAAGCCTTTGGTTGAGGACCAACCAAGGCACAGATATTCAATAGTAACATACATAGTAACATAGTATCTGAGGTTGAAAAAAGACAATTGTCCATCGAGTTCAACCTATTTGTGGTGTCCTATGCATGATGATTTGACTAAAATTTCTGACTGATGCTGCTGTCATCCATTGCATTTTATCCCTATTTATAGTAACTATAATGCATGACTATGCACCATACCCCTGGAAATCCTTATCCAATAGGAATTTATCTAACCCATTCTTAAAGGTGTTGACCGATTCCGCCATTACAACTCCCTCGGGCAGGGAATTCCAAACGCGTATTGTCCTTACCGTGAAAAAGCCTTTACGCCGTATTGTGCGGAATCTCCTCTCCTCTAACCTGAGCGAGTGTCCACGAGTCCTCTGTGTTGATCTAACCAAAAACAGGTCCCGCGCAAGCTCTGTGTATTGTCCCCTTATATATTTGTAGATGTTGATCATATCCCCTCTTAGTCTCCGCTTTTCCAATGTAAACATGCCTAGTCTTTCAAGCCTTTCCTTGTATTCCATCGTCTCCATGCCCTTAATTAGTTTGGTCGCCCTCCTCTGTACCTTTTCAAGCTCCAGGATATCCTTTTTGTAGTACGGTGCCCAGAATTGTACACAGTATTCAAGGTGTGGCCTCACTAGTGATTTATATAACGGGAGTATAATACTCTCGTCCCTAGCATCAATACCCCGTTTTATGCATGCTAATATCTTTTCTCTAACGTCCTAAGTGGATGCTGGGGACTCCGTAAGGACCATGGGGAATAGCGGCTCCGCAGGAGACTGGGCACATCTAAAGAAAGCTTTAGGATTATCTGGTGTGCACTGGCTCCTCCCCCTATGACCCTCCTCCAAGCCTCAGTTAGATCTTTGTGCCCGAACGAGAAGGGTGCACACTAGGGGCTCTCCTGAGCTTCTTAGTGAAAGTTTTAGTTTAGGTTTTTTATTTTCAGTGAGACCTGCTGGCAACAGGCTCACTGCATCGAGGGACTAAGGGGAGAAGAAGCGAACTCACCTGCGTGCAGAGTGGATTGGGCTTCTTAGGCTACTGGACATTAGCTCCAGAGGGACGATCACAGGCCCAGCCTGGATGGGTCCCAGAGCCGCGCCGCCGGCCCCCTTACAGAGCCAGAAGGCAGAAGAGGTCCGGAAAATCGGCGGCAGAAGACGTCCTGTCTTCAACAAGGTAGCGCACAGCACTGCAGCTGTGCGCCATTGCTCTCAGCACACTTCACACTCCGGTCACTGAGGGTGCAGGGCGCTGGGGGGGGCGCCCTGAGACGCAATAAAAAACACCTTGGATGGCAAAAAATGCATCACATATAGCTCCTGGGCTATATGGATGCATTTAACCCCTGCCAAAATACATAAAAAAAACGGGAGATAAGGCCGCCGATAAGGGGGCGGAGCCTATCTCCTCAGCACACTGGCGCCATTTTCCCTCACAGCTCCGTTGGAGGGAAGCTCCCTGTCTCTCCCCTGCAGTCACTACACTACAGAAAGGGTTAAAAAAGAGAGGGGGGGCACTAATTATGCGCAGTATTAAAGATACAGCAGCTATAAGGGGAAAAACACTTATGTAAGGTTATCCCTGTATATATATATATATATATAGCGCTCTGGTGTGTGCTGGCAAACTCTCCCTCTGTCTCCCTAAAGGGCTAGTGGGGTCCTGTCCTCTATCAGAGCATTCCCTGTGTGTGTGCTGTATGTCGGTACGTTTGTGTCGACATGTATGAGGAGAAAAATGTGGAGACGGAGCAGATTGCCTGTAATAGTGATGTCGCCCTCTAGGGGGTCGACACCTGAGTGGATGAACTGTTGGAAGGAATTACGTGACAGTGTCAGCTCTGTATAAAAGACAGTGGTTGACATGAGACAGCCGGCTACTCAGCTTGTGCCTGTCCAGACGTCTCATAGGCCGTCAGGGGCTCTAAAGCGCCCGTTACCTCAGATGGCAGATATAGACGCCGACACGGATACTGACTCCAGTGTCGACGGTGAAGAGACAAATGTGACTTCCAGCAGGGCCACACGTTACATGATTGAGGCAATGAAAAATGTTTTACACATTTCTGATAATACGAGTACCACCAAAAAAAAAGGGGTATTATGTTCGGTGAGGAAAAACTACCTGTAGTTTTCCTGAATCTGAGAAATTAAATGAGGTGCGTGATGATGCGTGGTTTTCCCCCGATAACAACTGATAATTTCTAAAATGTTATTGGCATTATATCCTTTCCCGCCAGAGGTTAGGGTGCGTTGGGAAACACCCCCTAGGGTGGATAAAGCGCTCACACGCTTGTAAGGGCTCTACCCTCTCCTGAGATGGCCGCCCTTAAGGATCCTGCTGATAGAAAGCAGGAGGGTATCCTAAAATGTATTTACACACATACTGGTGTTATACTGCGACCAGCAATCGCCTCAGCCTGGATGTGCAGTGCTGGGTTGGCGTGGTCGGATTCCCTGACTGAAAATATTGATACCCTAGATAGGGACAGTATATTTTTGCCTATAGAGCATTTAAAAGATGCATTTCTATATATGCGTGATGCACAGCGGAATATTTGCCGACTGGCATCAAGTCTAAGTGCGTTGTCCATTTCTACCAGTAGAGGGTTATGGACACGTCAGTGGTCAGGTGAGGCGTATTCCAAACGGCATTTGGAAGTATTGCCTTATTAAAGGGAGGAGTTATTTGGGGTCGGTCTTTCAGACCTGGTGGCCACGGCAACAGCTGGGAAATCCACGTTTGTACCCCAGGTCGCCTCTAAACATGAGAAGACGCCGTATTATCAGGCGCAGTCTTTTCGTGGACAAGCGGGCAAAAGGTTCCTCATTTCTGCCCCGTGACAGAGGGAGAGGAAAAAGGCTGCAGAAATCAGCCAGTTCCCAGGAACAGAAACCCTCTCCCGCCTCTGCCAAGCCCTCAGTATGACACTGGGGCTTTACAAGCAGAATCAGGCACGGTGGGGGGCCCGTCTCAATGAATTTCAGCGCGCAGTGGGCTCACTCGCAAGTAGACCCCTGGATCCTTCAGGTGATATCTCAGGGGTACAAATTAGAATTCGAGACGTCTCCCCCTCGCCGTTTCCTAAAGTCGGCTTTACCGATGTCTCCTTCTGACAGGGAGACAGTTTTGGAAGCCATTCACAAGCTGTATTCCCAGCAGGTGATAATCAAGGTACCCCTCCTGCAACAGGGAACGGGGTATTATTCCACACTGTTGTGGTACCGAAGCCGGACGGCTCGGTGAGACCGATTCTAAATCTAAAATCTTTGAACACTTACATACAGAGGTTCAAATTCAAGATTGAGTCACTCAGAGCAGTGATTGCAAACCTGGAAGAAGGGGACTATATGGTCTCTCTGGACATCAAAGATGCTTACCTACATGTCCCAATTTACCCTTCTCATCAAGGGTACCTCAGGTTTATGGTACAGAACTGTCACTATCAGTTCAGACGCTGCCGTATGGATGGTCCACGGCACCCCGGGTCTTTACCAAGGTAATGGCCGAAATGATGATATTCCTTCGAAGGAAGGGAATTTTAGTTATCCTTTACTTGGACGATTCCCTGATAAGGGTAAGATCCAGGGAACAGTTGGAGGTCGGTGTAGCACTATCTCAGGTAGTGTTGCGGCAGCACGATTGGATTCTCAATATTCCAAAATCGCAGCTGGTTCCGACGACTTGTCTTCTGTTCCTAGGGATGATCCTGGACACAGTCCAGAAAAAGGTGTTTCTCCCGGAGGAGAAAGCCAGGGAGTTATCCGAGCTAGTCAGGAACCTCCTAAAACCGAGCCAAGTCTCAGTGCATCAATGCACAAGGGTTCTGGGTAAAATGGTGGCTTCCTACGAAGCAATCCCATTCGGCAGATTCCACGCAAGAACTTTCCAGTGGGACCTGCTGGACAATTGGTCCGGGTCGCATCTTCAGATGCATCAGCGGATAACCCTGTCACCAAGGACAAGGGTGTCCCTCCTGTGGTGGTTGCAGAGTGCTCATCTTCTAGAGGGCCGCAGATTCGGCATTCAGGACTGGGTCCTGGTGACCACGGATGCCAGCCTGCGAGGCTGGGGAGCAGTCACACAGGGAAGGAATATCCAGGGCTTATGGTCAAGCCTGGAGACATCACTTCACATAAATATCCTGAAGCTAAGGGCCATTTACAATGCTCTAAGCTTAGCAAGACCTCTGCTTCAAGGTCAGCCGGTGTTGATCCAGTCGGACAACATCACGGCAGTCACCCACGTAAACAGACAGGGTGGCACAAGAAGCAGGAGGGCAATGGCAGAAGCTGCAAGGATTCTTCGCTGGTCGGAAAATCATGTGATAGCACTGTCAGCAGTATTCATTCCGGGAGTGGACAACTGGGAAGCAGACTTCCTCAGCACGACCTCCACCCGGGAGAGTGGGGACTTCACCCAGAAGTCTTCCACATGATTATAAACCGTTGGGAAAAACTCGACAGGTATTGCGCCAGGTCAAGGGACCCTCAGGCAATAGCTGTAGACGCTCTGGTAACACCGTGGGTGTACCAGTCAGTGTATGTGTTCCCTCCTCTGCCTCTCATACCCAAGGTACTGAGATTGATAAGATGGAGAGGAGTAAGCACTATATTCGGATTGGCCAAGAAGGACTTGGTAACCGGAACTTCAAGAGATGCTCACGGAGGATCCGTGGCCTCTACCTCTAAGAAGGGACCTGCTCCAGCAAGGACCCTGTCTGTTCCAAGACTTACCGCGGCTGCGTTTGACGGCATGGCGGTTGAATGCCGGATCCTGAAGGAAAAAAGGCATTCCGGATGAAGTCATCCCTATCCTGATCAAAGCCAGGAAGGATGTAACCGCAAAACATTATCACCGCATTTGGCGAAAATATGTTGCGTGGTGCGAGGCCAGTAAGGCCCGACGGAGGACATTCAACTGGGTCGATTCCTACATTTTCTGCAAACAGGAGTGTCTATGGGCCTGAAATTGGGGTCCATTAAGGTTCAAATTTCGGCCCTGTCAATTTTCTTCCAAAAAGAACTAGCTTCAGTCCCTGAAGTTCAGACGTTTGTAAAAGGGGTACTGCATATACAGCCTCCTTTTGTGCCTCCAGTGGCACTTTGGGATCTCAATGTAGTTTTTTGGGTTCCAAAAGTCACATTGGTTTGAACCACTTAAATCTGTGGAGTTAAAATATCTCACAGGGAAAGTGGTCATGCTGTTGGCCCTGGCCTGGGCCAGGCGCGTGTCAGAATTGGCGGCTTTATCCTGTAAAAGCCCTTATCTGATTTTCCATTCGGACAGGGCGGAATTGAGGACTCGTCCTCAGTTTCTCCCTAAGGTGGTTTCAGCGTTTCACCTGAACCAACCTATTGTGGTGCCTGCGGCTACTAGGGACTTGGAGGACTCCAAGTTGCTAGACGTTGTCAGGGCCCTGAAAATATATGTTTCCAGGATGGCTGGAGTCAGGAAAACTGACTCGCTGTTTATCCTGTATGCACCCAACAAGCTGGGTGCTCCTGCTTCTAAGCAGACTATTGCTCGTTGGATTTGTAGTACAATTCCGCTTGCACATTCGGTGGCAGGCCTGCCACAGCCAAAAATCTGTAAATGCCCACTCCACAAGGAAGGTGGGCTCATCTTGGGCGGCTGCCCGAGGGGTCTCGGCTTTACAACTTTGCCGAGCAGCTACTTGGTCAGGAGCAAATACGTTTGTAAAATTCTACAAAATTGATACCCTGGCTGAGGAGGACCTGGAGTTCTCTCATTTGGTGCTGCAGAGTCATACGCACTCTCCCGCCCGTTTGGGAGCTTTGGTATAATCCCCATGGTCCTTACGGAGTCCCCAGCATCCACTTAGGACGTTAGAGAAAATAAGAATTTACTTACCGATAATTCTATTTCTCGTAGTCCGTAGTGGATGCTGGGCGCCCATCCCAAGTGCGGATTGTCTGCAATACTGGTACATAGTTATTGTTACCAAAAAATCGGGTTATTGCTGTAGTGAGCCATCTTTTCTAGAGGCTCCTCTGTTATCGTGCTGTTAACTGGGTTCAGATCACAAGTTGTACGGTGTGATTGGTGTGGCTGGTATGAGTCTTACCCGGGATTCAAGATCCTTCCTTATTGTGTACGCTCGTCCGGGCACAGTATCCTAACTGAGGCTTGGAGGAGGGTCATAGGGGGAGGAGCCAGTGCACACCAGATAATCCTAAAGCTTTCTTTAGATGTGCCCAGTCTCCTGCGGAGCCGCTATTCCCCATGGTCCTTACGGAGTCCCCAGCATCCACTACGGACTACGAGAAATAGAATTATCGGTAAGTAAATTCTTATTATTAGCCTTCTTTGCTGCAGTCCTGCTTTGGGCACTACTGCTTAGCTTGCTATCTATGAGGACACCTAAGTCCTTTTCCAGTACAGAATCCCCTAATTTTACCCCATTTAGTAGGTAGGTGTAATTTTTGTTCTTGTTACCACAGTGCATTACCTTACACTTGTCTGTGTTGAAGCGCATTCTCCATTTGGCTGCCCATGCTTCTGATTTAACTAAGTCGTTCTGAAGAGACTCGGCATCCTCCTCTGTATTTATAGCCTTACACAATTTGGTATCATCTGCAAAAATTGACACCATGCTCTCTAGAGCTTCTGTTAGGTCGTTAATGAAAATATTGAACAATAGCGGTCCTAATACTGAGCCTTGCGGCACACCACTTAACACTTCAGTCCAAGTTGAAAAAGATCCATTAACCACAACACGCTGCTTCCTATTATCTAACCAGTTTTTGACCCAAGTGCATATTGTGCTTCCTAGCCCTGATTCTTGTAGCTTGTAGATAAGTCTCATGTGTGGTACAGTATCGAACGCTTTGGCAAAGTCTAAAAAGATTACATCCACGTCTTTACCCTGATCTAGGTTTGCGCTTACTGTTTCATAAAAGCCAAGTAAGTTGGTTTGACAGGATCTGTCCTTCATAAACCCATGTTGATTCCTTTTAATGACATTATTGGTTTCAAGGAACTTCTGAATACTATCTCTTAGAATACCTTCCAATACTTTCCCCACTATAGATGTAAGACTAACTGGTCTATAATTACCTGGTTCAGCTTTACTTCCCTTTTTGAATATAGGCACTACTTCCGCTATACGCCAGTCTTTGGGAACCATACCTGATATAACTGAATCCTCAAAGATCAAAGATAGCGGTTTTGCCAGTTCAGAGTGAAGCTCCATTAGAACCCTTGGATAAATACCATCGGGCCCTGGTGATTTATTAATCTTTAAATGTTTTAATCGGTCACAGACTACTTCCTCGCTTAAATAAGTACCTATCAGTGTGATATTCTCATTATTGAGATTGTGTGTCAGTCCCTGAATTGGGTCCTCTCTAGTGAATACTGTTAAAAAAAACTCATTTAGTGTGTCCGCTATGTCATTATAATTTCTCTGACGTCCTAGTGGATGCTGGGAACTCCGTAAGGACCAGGGGGATAGCGGCTCCGCAGGAGACTGGGCACAAAAGTAAAGCTTTAGGACTACCTGGTGTGCACTGGCTCCTCCCCCTATGACCCTCCTCCAAGCCTCAGTTAGATTTTTGTGCCCGGCCGAGAAGGGTGCACACTAGGGGCTCTCCTGAGCTTCTTAGTGAAAGTTTAGTTTTAGGTTTTTTATTTTCAGTGAGACCTGCTGGCAACAGGCTCACTGCATTGAGGGACTAAGGGGAGAAGAAGCGAACCTGCCTGCTTGCAGCCAGCTTGGGCTTCTTAGGCTACTGGACACCATCAGCTCCAGAGGGACGCAACACAGGCCCAGCCTCGGAGTCCGGTCCCAGAGCCGCGCCGCCGGCCCCCTTACAGAGCCAGAAGCAAGAAGAGGTCCGGAAAAATCGGCGGCAGAAGACATCTGTCTTCAACAAGGTAGCGCACAGCACTGCAGCTGTGCGCCATTGTTACTCAGGCACACTTCACACTTCGGTCACTGAGGGTGCAGGGCGCTAGGGGGGGGCGCCCTGAGCAGCAATGTAAACACCTTGGCTGGCGAAAATACACCACATATAACCCCCAGGGCTATATGGATGTATTTTAACCCCTGCCAGAACTCGCCAAAAAGCGGGAGAAAAGGCCGCCGAGAAGGGGGCGGAGCCTATCTCCTCAGCACACGGGCGCCATTTTCTATCACAGCTCCGCTGGAAGGACGTCTCCCTGACTCTCCCCTGCAGTCCTGCACTACAGAAAAGGGTAAAAAAGAGAGGGGGGCACTAATTTGGCGCAGTTCTAATAATAACAGCAGCTATAAAGGGAAAAGCACGTTTTATAGTGGTATTCCTGTCTATATATAGCGCTCTGGTGTGTGCTGGCATACTCTCCCTCTGTCTCCCCAAAGGGCTAGTGGGGTCCTGTCCTCTATCAGAGCATTCCCTGTGTGTGTGCGGTGTGTCGGTACGATTGTGTCGACATGTTTGAGGAGGAAAATGAGATGGAGGCGGAGCAATTGCCTATTATAGAGTTGTCACCCCCTAGGGAGTCGACACCTGAGTGGCTGAGCTTATGGAAGGAATTGCGTGACAGTGTCAGTTCTTTACGAAAGACAGTTGACGACATGAGACAGCCGGCTACTCAGCTTGTGCCTGTCCAGGAGTCTCAAACGCCATCAGGGGCTTTAAAACGCCCGTTACCTCAAATGGCAGACACAGACACGGATACTGACTCCAGTGTCGATGATGAGGAGACAAACGTGACTTCCGGTAGGGGCCACACGTTACATGATTGAAGCAATGAAAAATGTATTGCATATCTCTGATAATACAAGTACCACTAAAAAGGGTATTATGTTTGGTGAGAAAAAACTGCCTGTAGTTTTTCCTGTATCCGAGGAATTAAATTAAGTGTGTGGTGAGGCGTGGGTTTCCCCCGATAAAAAACTGATAATTCCTAAAAGGTTATTGGCATCATACCCTTTCCCGCCAGAGGATAGGGCACGTTGGGAAACACCCCCTAGGGTGGATAAAGCGCTCACACGCTTGTCTAAACAGGTAGCACTACCCTCTCCTGATACGGCCGCCCTAAAGGAACCTGCCGATAGAAAGCAGGAGAATATCCTAAAATGTATATACACTCACACGGGTGTTATACTGCGACCAGCAATCGCCTCAGCCTGGATGTGCAGTGCGGGCGTGGCGTGGTCGGATTCCCTGACTGAAAATATTGATACCCTAGATAGGGACAGTATATTACTGACTATAGAGCATTTGAAAGATGCATTTTTATATATGCGTGATGCACAGAGGGATATTTGCCGACTGGCATCAAGAGTTAGCGCGCTGTCCATTTCTGCAAGAAGAGGTTTATGGACGCGGCAGTGGTCAGGTGATGCGGATTCTAAAAGGCACATGGAAGTATTGCCTTATAAGGGGGAGGAGTTATTTGGGGTAGGTCTATCAGACCTGGTAGCCACGGCAACTGCTGGAAAATCCACATTTTTACCCCAGGTAGCTTCTCAACCCAAGAAGACGCCGTATTATCAGGCGCAGTCCTTTCGGCCCCATAAGGGCAAGCGGGCAAAAGGCGCCTCATTTCTGCCCCGTGGCAGAGGGAGAGGAACAAGGCTGCAGCAAACAGCCAGTTCCCAGGAACAAAAGCCCTCTCCCGCCTCCGCAAAGTCCTCAGCATGACGCTGGGGCTTTACAAGCGGACTCAGGCACGGTGGGGGCCCGTCTCAAGAAGTTCAGTGCGCAGTGGGTCCACTCGCAAGTGGACCCCTGGATCCTTCAGGTGGTATCTCAGGGGTACAAATTGGAATTCGAGACGTCTCCCCCTCGCCGTTTCCTAAAGTCTGCTTTACCGACGCCTCCCTCAGACAGGGAGGCAGTATTGCAAGCCATTCACAAGCTGTATTCCCAGCAGGTGATAATTAAGGTACCCCTCCTGCAACAGGGAAAGGGTACTATTCCACACTATTTGTGGTACCGAAGCCGGACGGCTCGGTGAGACCAATTTTAAATCTAAAATCCTTGAACACTTACATACAAAGGTTCAAATTCAAGATGGAGTCACTCAGAGCAGTGATTGCAAACCTGGAAGAAGGGGACTATATGGTCTCTCTGGACATCAAAGATGCTTACCTACATGTCCCAATTTACCCTTCTCACCAAGGGTACCTCAGGTTTGTGGTACAGAACTGTCACTATCAGTTTCAGACGCTGCCGTTTGGATTGTCCACGGCACCCCGGGTCTTTACCAAGGTAATGGCCGAAATGATGATACTCCTTCGAAAGAAGGGAGTTTTAGTTATCCCTTACTTGGACGATCTCCTGATAAGGGCAAGATCCAGGGAACAGTTGGAAGTCGGGGTAGCACTATCTCAGATAGTGCTGCGGCAGCACGGTTGGATTCTCAATATTCCAAAATCGCAGCTGATCCCGACGACACGCCTTCTATTCCTAGGGATGATCCTGGACACAGTCCAGAAAAAGGTGTTTCTTCGGAGGAGAAAGCCAGGGAGTTATACGAGCTAGTCAGAAATCTCCTAAAACCAGGCCAAGTCTCAGTGCATCAATGCACAAGGGTCCTGGGAAAGATGGTGGCTTCTTACGAAGCAATCCCATTCGGCAGATTCCACGCAAGAACCTTCCAGTGGGATCTGCTAGACAAGTGGTCCGGGTCGCATCTTCAGATGCATCAGCGGATAATCTTGTCACCAAGGACAAGGGTGTCTCTCCTGTGGTGGTTGCAGAGTGCTGATCTTCTAGAGGGCCGCAGATTCGGCATTCAGGACTGGGTCCTGGTGACCACGGATGCCAGCCTGAGAGGCTGGGGAGCAGTCACACAGGGAAGAAATTTCCAGGGCTTGTGGTCAAGCCTGGAGACATCACTTCACATAAATATCCTGGAGCTAAGGGCCATCTACAATGCTCTAAGCCTAGCAAGACCTCTGCTTCAAGGTCAGCCGGTGCTGATCCAGTCAGACAACATCACGGCAGTCGCCCACGTAAACAGACAGGGCGGCACAAGAAGCAGGAGGGCAATGGCAGAAGCTGCAAGGATTCTTCGCTGAGCGGAAAATCATGTGATAGCACTGTCAGCAGTGTTCATTCCGGGAGTGGACAACTGGGAAGCAGACTTCCTCAGCAGACACGACCTCCACCCGGGAGAGTGGGGACTTCACCCAGAAGTCTTCCACATGATTGTGAACCGTTGGGAAAAACCAAAGGTGGACATGATGGCGTCCCGCCTCAACAAAAAACTAGACAGGTATTGCGCCAGGTCAAGGGACCCTCAGGCAATAGCTGTGGACGCTCTGGTAACACCGTGGGTGTACCAGTCAGTGTATGTGTTCCCTCCTCTGCCTCTCATACCCAAGGTACTGAGAATCATAAGAAGGAGAGGAGTAAGGACTATACTCGTGGCTCCGGATTGGCCAAGAAGGACTTGGTACCCGGAACTTCAAGAGATGCTCACAGAGGAACCGTGGCCTCTACCTCTAAGAAGGGATCTGCTCCAGCAGGGACCCTGTCTGTTCCAAGACTTACCGCGGCTGCGTTTGACGGCATGGCGGTTGAACGCCGGATCCTGAAGGAAAAAGGCATTCCGGATGAAGTCATCCCTACCCTGATCAAAGCCAGGAAGGATGTAACCGCACAACATTATCACCGTATTTGGCGTAAATATGTTGCGTGGTGCGAGGCCAGGAAGGCCCCTACAGAGGAATTTCAACTGGGTCGTTTCCTGCATTTCCTGCAAACAGGACTGTCTATGGGCCTAAAATTAGGGTCCATTAAGGTTCAAATTTCGGCCCTGTCGATTTTCTTCCAGAAAGAACTGGCTTCAGTTCCTGAAGTTCAGACGTTTGTCAAGGGGGTACTGCATATACAACCTCCTTTTGTGCCTCCAGTGGCACCTTGGGATCTCAATGTAGTTTTGGGGTTCCTAAAATCACATTGGTTTGAACCACTCACCACTGTGGACTTAAAATATCTCACATGGAAAGTGGTAATGCTGTTGGCCCTGGCTTCAGCCAGACGTGTCTCAGAATTGGCGGCTTTATCCTATAAAAGCCCTTACCTAATTTTCATACGGACAGGGCAGAATTGAGGACTCGTCCTCAATTTCTCCCTAAGGTGGTTTCAGCGTTTCACCTGAACCAGCCTATTGTGGTATCTGCGGCTACTAGGGACTTGGAGTACTCCAAGTTGCTGGACGTAGTCAGGGCCCTGAAAATATATGTTTCCAGGACGGCTGGAGTCAGGAAATCTGACTCGCTGTTTATCCTGTATGCACCCAACAAGCTGGGTGCTCCTGCTTCTAAGCAGACTATTGCTCGTTGGATTTGTAGTACAATTCAGCTTGCACATTCTGTGGCAGGCCTGCCACAGCCAAAATCTGTGAAAGCCCATTCCACAAGGAAGGTGGGCTCATCTTGGGCGGCTGCCCGAGGGGTCTCAGCGTTACAACTTTGCCGAGCAGCTACTTGGTCAGGGGCAAACACGTTTGCTAAATTCTACAAATTTGATACCCTGGCTGAGGAGGACCTGGAGTTCTCTCATTCGGTGCTGCAGAGTCATCCGCACTCTCCCGCCCGTTTGGGAGCTTTGGTATAATCCCCATGGTCCTTACGGAGTTCCCAGCATCCACTAGGTCGTCAGAGAAAATAAGAATTTACTTACCGATAATTCTATTTCTCGTAGTCCGTAGTGGATGCTGGGCGCCCATCCCAAGTGCGGATTGTCTGCAATACTTGTACATAGTTATTGTTACAAAAATCGGGTTATTATTGTTGTGAGCCATCTTTCCAGAGGCTCCTCTGTTATCATGCTGTTAACTGGGTTCAGATCACAGGTTATACGGTGTGATTGGTGTGGCTGGTATGAGTCTTACCCGGGATTCAAAATCCTTCCTTATTGTGTACGCTCGTCCGGGTACAGTATCCTAACTGAGGCTTGGAGGAGGGTCATAGGGGGAGGAGCCAGTGCACACCAGGTAGTCCTAAAGCTTTACTTTTGTGCCCAGTCTCCTGCGGAGCCGCTATCCCCCTGGTCCTTACGGAGTTCCCAGCATCCACTACGGACTACGAGAAATCGAATTATCGGTTAGTGAATTCTTATTTTTTGCTTAAGACTCCCAACTTGTCTTTTAAAGGGCCTATACTCTCCTTCTTTAATCTCTTGCTATTAATGTATTTAAATAATTTTTTGGGATTCGCTTTGCTTTCCTTTGCTACTAGTTTTTCAGTTTCTACTTTAGCCGCTCTTATTTCCTTTTTGCAATTTTTGTTACATTCCTTATAGTGCTGAAATGACTCTGCTTCCCCGTCAGATTTGTATTTTTTAAATGCTCGCCTTTTCTTGCCCATAAGTTCCTTAATCTTTTTGTTAAGCCACATCGGTTTATGATTTTTATTCCCTTTTTTGCTACTCATAGGAATATATTTGAGTGTATTTTTAGCTAGCAGGAATTTTAGTACCTCCCATTTCTCCGTAGTATTTTTTCCTCAAAACAAACCTTCCCATTCAATATCCCTGAAAAATACCCTCATCTTTTCAAAATTTGCTTTGCTAAAGTTTAAAGTCCTAGTTGAGCCAGTATAGGGCTGTTTGTAGAAACTGATATTGAATGTGACCATATTGTGGTCGCTGTTTCCTATGGGTTCCCCTACTACAGGTTGAGTATCCCATATCCAAATATTCCGAAATACGGAATATTCCGAAATACAGACTTTTTTGAGTGAGAGTGAGATAGTGAAACCTTTGTTTTTTGATGGCTCAATGTACACAAACTTTGTTTAATACACAAAGTTATTAAAAATATTGTATTAAATGACCTTCAGGCTGTGTGTATAAGGTGTATAAGAAACATAAATGAATTGTGTGAATGTACACACACTTTGTTTAATGCACAAAGTTATAAAAAATATTGGCTAAAATTGCCTTCAGGCTGTGTGTATAAGGTGTATATGTAACATAAATGCATTCTGTGCTTAGACTTAGGTCCCATCACCATGATATCTCATTGTGGTATGCAATTATTCCAAAATACGGAAAAATCCCATATCCAAAATACCTCTGGTCCCAAGCATTTTGGATAAGGGATACTCAACCTGTATAATACTTGATACCAAATCCCCATTGTTTGTTAGTACCAGGTCTAAGATTGCATTGTACCTAGTTGGTTCCTCAATTAGTTGGACTAAGTAGTTATCATTTAGTGTGTTTAAAAACATATTGCCCCTAGCAGTATCTCATGAATCGTTTTTCCAGTTTATCTCTGGATAGTTAAAATCTCCCATCACTACTATGTCTCCTACTCCTGCTGCTCTTTCAATTTGCTTTAGTAACAATTCATCATCAGATGCGTTGATACCAGGCGGCCTATAGCATACACCCAATACTAACTTTTTTATTCCTTTTTCCCCGCATGCAATTTCTACCCATAATGTCTCAACAGTGTCTACAGTCCCCTCCTGAATATCTTCCCATATATTAGGTTTTAAAAACGGCTTTACGTACAGACACACCCCTCCACCCTTTTTATTTAGTCTGTCTCTCCTAAACAGTGTATAGCCCTCTAGATTGACTGTCCAATCATGAGATTCATCCCACCAAGTTTCAGTAATGCCAATAATATCATACTGTTTGCTTGTTGCAAGTATTTCTAGTTCACCCTTTTTACCAGTAATGCTTCTGGCGTTTACATACATACAGCTAAGATAAGTATTTTCCCTTGCGTTAGGGACATCTTTCACCTTATGTGGCAAGGATGACCTGTAATCGTCATTGGTTAGTGCTTTGGTAAAATCCCTTTTAGTACCCATGTTAGTAACCTTACCGCCTGCTCTTACCCTCCCCCCAACTTCTCCCCCAATTCGTTTACTACCGCCATCCCCACTATTATCACTGCATGACCCGTAGTTTCTAGCTAAACCCCCCCCCCCCCAGGCTCCTAGTTTAAAATCTCCTCCAACCTTCTAACCATCCTTCCCCCCCAGCACCGCTGCCCCCTCCTCAGTCAGGTGCAATCCGTCACGACAAAAGAGATGGCGCCTGACTGAGAAGTCCGCCCAGTGTTCCAGGAACACAAACCCCTCTTTCCTGCACCAATCCCTAAGCCACACATTTACCTCCCTAATCTCCCTCTGCCTCCCTGGACTAGCGCGTGGCACGGGTAATAATTCCGAGAATATTACCTTAGATGTCCTTGCCTTCAGTTTCTTTCCTAAGTCCCTATAGTCTTTCTTAAGGACATCCCACCTTCCGCTAACTTTGTCATTGGTGCCAATGTGCACCAAGACCGCCGGGTCTTTGCCAGCCCCTCCCAACAATCTATCTACCCGGTCCGCGATGTGCCGTACCCGAGCACCCGGGAGACAACAGACTGTACGGCAATCACGGTCCCGGTAGCAGATTGCCCTATCTGCCTTCCTGATGATAGAATCCCCTACCACCACCATCTGACTAGGTACCTCTCTATCTTTTATCCCAACCGCGCCAGAGGGACCTCACCTCTGGATGCTAGAGGGAGCAGTCTCCTCCGGCACCGTCATTTCTTCACTATCATCCTCCGATTCCTCGTCCAATCGGGCAAATTTGTTCGGGTTTGATAGTTCGGAGATGTCGTGCCTCCCCCTCTTTTTCTTCCTTCTAACTGTGACCCAACTGGCTACCTGATCATTATCCTCTTCTACCAGTGACCCCTCCCGCAACTCCTCCACCGTTCTGTCTAAACTACGCTCGAGATTGTGAATCTCCCTCAGTCGCGTAACGGTTTGCTCTAGATCAGTTACCTGGGCTTCCAGGGCAACCGTTCGCACACACCTCGTGCAGATGTATTCACACTGGGCCGGTAGCTCCAGGTGTGCATACATCTTGCACGACATGCACTGAGTGAGGTCCTCAATCACAGCCCCTCCCATATTGTTTGTAAGGTCTAACTCCCTGTTACACTCAAAGAAAAAGCGGCAAAAATAAAAAGTAGAAGACAAGCAATCTCACTTATACAATAATTAAGCTGGCTTATACTTATCTATCTTTGTGCGGTTCTTGGTCCTTCACTTTTATGCAGCCGTAGTACTCTCTCCTGCGGCACCTATACTCCACTTAGCAGTCCACTTAGCAGTTGCAGTTGTTCCAACTCACTGCTCCTCCTTTTCACTCGGCTTCCAGCTCCTGCTAAAAAAAACAAAAACTAAAAACAAAATGCCCCTCACACCCGCACAATCACAGCCCCTCTGCTACTCCAAGTAAGAGACCCTCTCACTCACTCACAAGGTCAGCCCCTTGCAGCCTCACCAGAAGTTTAATGGTACTGCAAATGTGTGTTCCTGATTGTGTATTATAAAACTCACCTTTTTATGTATTCTAACTCACCTTTTTGCTGTTTACAACTCACAATAGTCCTAAGGGGTCTATGAAAGAGACACTGTTTTACCTTAGAGTGGAGGTGTCTGAGCGGGATCAGCACATATTACTGCCGGACGGAATCCCGGCGGTCGGAAAACCGACACCGGGATCCCGACCGGCACAATCCCGACAGGGGGGCGAGCGCAACCCAGCCCCTTGCGGGCATGGTGCCTCGCTACGCTCGGCACACTAATTTATTCTCCCTCTATGGGTGTTGTGGACACAGAGGGAGAATATGTCGGGATTTTGCCGGTCGGTATTCCGACCGCCGGGATTCCGTCCGGTGGGATCTTGACCGCATACTGTCTGAGCTGAAGGAATTGATAAAAATTCCTAGGGGGTAAGTTCTGAAAAAGAAGTAGTCACTGTCTTGAAGAAGGTCATTTAAATAACTGATTACACCCTCCCTCCAGTGAGTGAGAGAATTTTTGGACATACTTGGGGGTCGAGATTATGGAAAATTGGATCAAGTGTGGAAGGATGTGTGGCAACTAAAGGGGGGTACACAAGGAGAGATCCGTGTTTAAAATCTAAGCAATCTGACTAGATTGCTTAGATTTTAAGCACGGATCTGCCATGTGTATGCCTCCCAGCGATAGCCGCGCCTCGCTATCACCGGTGCTAGATTAGCTCAGCACACATCTCCCCCGTCAGTACCCCCCTTTAGTATTTCTGATTAGTACTATCCCAGACTGGCAATGAGTGAGCTATAATTGGATGAGATGAAATTAATCTAGTCCGTTGTGACCTGGGGAGTCGGAGGAGGGACGATACAATGGACAACCCCAAACTGATTGCTTCAATTTCTGCCCAAACCTTTTGCGGTCTGTGATTGCACCATAAAACACACTGAGCGAGTTGCGCTGCCAAATAATATTTCTCTAACGTCCTAGTGGATGCTGGGGACTCCGTAAGGACCATGGGGAATAGACGGGCTCCGCAGGAGACAGGGCACTCTAAGAAAGAATTAGGACTACTGGTGTGCACTGGCTCCTCCCTCTATGTCCCTCCTCCAGACCTCAGTTAGAATATGTGCCCAGTCAGAGCTGGGTGCACTTTAGTGAGCTCTCCTGAGCTTGCTAATAAGAAAGTATTTTGTTAGGATTTTTTATTTTCAGAGAGATCTGCTGGCAACAGACTGTCTGCTACGTGGGACTGAGGGGAGAGAAGCAAACCTACTAACTGCGGATAGGTCGTGCTTCTTAGGCTACTGGACACGATTAGCTCCAGAGGGATCGAACACAGGAACTCACCCTTGGTCGTCCGATCCCGGAGCCGCGCCGCCGTCCCCCTCGCAGAGCCAGAAGACAGAAGCCGGCGAGAGAAGCAAGAAGACTTCAAAATCGGCGGCAGAAGACTCCTGTCTTCATATGAGGTAGCGCACAGCACTGCAGCTGTGCGCCATTGCTCCCACATTAAACCCGCACACTCCGGTCACTGTAGGGTGCAGGGCGGGGCGCCCTGGGCAGCAATTGAGTACCTCCTGGCATAATAGAGCATATATACAGCTGGGCACTGTATATATGCATGAGCCCCCGCCATTATTTTACACAGAAACGCGGGACAGAAGCCTGCCGCTGAGGGGGCGGGACTTCTTCCTCAGCACTCACCAGCGCCATTTTCTCTCCACAGCTCCGCTGAGAGGAAGCTCCCCAGGCTCTCCCCTGCAGAATCACGGTAGATAGAGGGTAAAAAGAGAGGGGGGGCACATAAATTTAGCGCCAAATCACTAATACAACAGCTACTGGGTAAATACTAAGTTACTGTGTAATTCCTGGGTTATATAGCGCTGGGGTGTGTGCTGGCATACTCTCTCTCTGTCTCTCCAAAAGGCCTTGTGGGGGTTCTGTCCTCAAATAGAGCATCCCCTGTGTGTGTGGTGTGTCGGTACGATTGTGTCGACATGTTTGACGAGGAAGGCTATGTGGAAGCAGAGCAGGTGCAGATGAATGTGGGGTCGCCGGAGCCGACACCTGATTGGATGGATATGTGGAAGGTATTAAATGATAATGTAAACTCCTTGCATAAAAGGTTGGATAAAGCTGAAGCCTTGGGACAGTCAGGGTCTCAACCTACAGCGCAGAGGCCGTCAGGGTCTCAGAAGCGCCCACTATCCCAGATTGTTGACACAGATATCGACACGGATTCTGACTCCAGTTTCGATGGCGATGATGCAAAGTTGCAGCCTAAAATGGCTAAAGCCATCCGCTACATGATTATAGCAATGAAGGATGTATTGCACATTTCAGAGGTAAACCCGGTCCCTGACAAGAGGGTTTATATGTTTGGGGGAAAAAGGCAAGAAGTGACTTTTCCCCCTTCACATGAGTTAAATGAGTTATGTGAAAAAGCTTGGGATTCTCCTGATAGGAAAGTGCAGATTTCCAAACGGTTACTTATGGCGTATCCTTTCCCGCCAACGGACAGGTTACGCTGGGAATCCTCCCCTAGGGTAGACAAAGCTTTGACACGCTTATCTAAGAAGGTGGCCCTGCCGTCACAGGATACGGCCTCCCTAAAAGATCCTGCGGATAGGAAGCAGGAAGGTATCCTGAAGTCCGTTTATACACATTCAGGTACCCTACTGAGGCCGGCAATTGCGTCGGCCTGGATGTGTAGTGCTGTAGCAGCATGGACAGATACTCTGTCTGAAGAACTTGATACCTTGGACAAGGATACTATATTACTGACCCTGGGGCATATAAAAGACTCTGTCCTATATATGAGGGATGCCCAGAGAGACATTTGCCTACTGGGCTCTAGAATAAATGCAATGTCAATTTCTGCCAGAAGGGTCCTGTGTACTCTGCAATGGACAGGTGATGCCGACTCAAAAAAGCACATGGAGGTTTTACCTTATAAGGGTGAGGAATTGTTTGGGGATGGTCTCTCGGACCTAGTTTCCACAGCTACGGCTGGGAAGTCAAATTTTTTGCCATATATTCCCTCACAACCTAAGATAGCACCGTATTACCAAATGCAGTCCTTTCGATCGCACAGAGGCAAGAAAGTCCGAGGTGCGTCTTTTCTTGCCAGAGGCAGGGGTAGAGGAAAGAAGCTGCACAATACAGCTAGTTCCCAGGAACAGAAGTCCTCCCCGGCTTCCACAAAATCCACCGCATGACGCTGGGGCTCCACAGGTGGAGCCAGGAGCGGTGGGGGCACGTCTCCGAAATTTCAGCCACCAGTGGGTTCGCTCACAGGTGGATCCCTGGGCTATACAGATTGTGTCGAAGGGATACAAGCTGGAATTCGAAGTGATGCCCCCTCACCGTTACCTCAAATCGGCCCTGCCAGCTTCCCCCATAGAAAGGGAAGTAGTGTTAGCGGCAATTCACAAATTATATCTCCAGCAGGTGGTGGTACAGTTTCCCCTCCCTCAACAGGGAAGGGGTTACTATTCCACAATGTTTGTGGTTCCGAAACCGGACGGTTCGGTCAGACCCATATTGAATTTAAAATCCCTGAACATTTACCTGAAAAGGTTCAAGTTCAAGATGGAATCGCTGAGAGCGGTCATCGCAAACCTGGAAGAGGGGAATTTTATGGTGTCTCTGGACATAAAGGATGCTTACCTGCATGTCCCCATTTATCCACCTCATCATGAGTACCTCAGATTTGTGGTACAGGACTGTCATTACCAATTCCAGACGTTGCCGTTTGGTCTGTCCACGGCACCTGAGAATATTTACCAAGGTAATGGCGGAAATGATGGTGCTCCTGCGAAAGCAAGGAGTCACAATTATCCCATACCTGGACGTTCTCCTCATAAAGGCGAGGTCCAGAGAGCAGTTGCTGATCAGCGTAGCACACTCGCGGGAGGTGTTACAACAGCACGGCTGGATTCTGAATATTCCAAAGTCGCAGCTGATTCCTACGACGAGACTGCCCTTCCTGGGCATGATTCTGGACACAGACCAGAAGAAGGTGTTTCTCCCGGAGGAGAAGGCCCAGGAGCTCGTGACTCTGGTCAGAGACCTCTTAAAACCAAAACAGGTGTCGGTGCATCAATGCACGCGAGTCCTGGGAAAGATGGTGGCGTCATACGAAGCCATTCCCTTCGGCAGGTTCCATGCGAGGAACTTTCAGTGGGATCTGTTGGACAAGTGGTCCGGATCGCATCTTCAGATGCATCGGCTGATCAACCTATCCCCCAGGGCCAGGGTGTCTCTTCTTTGGTGGCTGCAGAGGGCTCACCTTCTCGAGGGCCGCAGGTTCGGCATACAGGACTGGGTCCTGGTGACCACGGATGCAAGCCTCCGAGGGTGGGGGGCAGTCACTCAGGGAAGAAACTTCCAGGGGCTGTGGTCAAGTCAGGAGACTTGTCTGCACATCAATATCCTGGAACTAAGGGCCATATACAACGCCCTGAGTCAAGCGGAGCCTCTGCTTCGCAACCAACCGGTGCTTATTCAGTCAGACAACATCACCGCAGTGGCTCATGTAAACCGCCAGGGCGGCACAAGAAGCAGGGTGGCGATGGCAGAAGCCACCAGAATTCTTCGCTGGGCGGAGAATCACGTGCAAGCACTGTCAGCAGTGTTCATTCCGGGAGTGGACAACTGGGAAGCAGACTTCCTCAGCAGGCACGACCTCCACCCGGGAGAGTGGGGACTTCATCAATAAGTCTTCACACAGATTACAAATCGATGGGAGCTGCCACAGGTGGACATGATGGCATCCCGCCTCAACAAAAAGCTACAAAGGTATTGCGCCAGGTCAAGAGACCCTCAGGCGATAGCTGTGGACGCACTAGTAACACCGTGGGTGTTCCAGTCGGTCTATGTGTTTCCTCCTCTTCCTCTCATACCCAAGGTGCTGAGAATCGTAAGAAAAAGAGGAGTGAGAACAATACTCATTGTTCCGGATTGGCCAAGAAGGACTTGGTACCCGAAACTGCAAGAAATGCTCACAGAGGACCCATGGCCTCTGCCTCTCAGACAGGATCTGTTGCACCAAGGGCCCTGTCTGTTCCAAGGCTTACCGCGGCTGCGTTTGACGGCATGGCGGTTAAACGCCGGATCCTAGCGGAAAAAGGCATTCCCGATGAAGTTATTCCTACGCTGATAAAGGCTAGGAAGGACGTGACAGCAAAACATTATCACCGTATATGGCGAAAGTATGTTGCTTGGTGTGAGGCCAGGAAGGCCCCTACAGAGGAATTCCAGCTGGGCCGGTTACTTCACTTCCTGCAGTCGGGAGTGACTATGGGCTTAAAATTAGGGTCCATAAAGGTCCAGATTTCGGCCCTATCCATTTTCTTTAAAGGAACTGGCTTCTCTTCCTGAGGTTCAGACGTTTGTAAAGGGAGTGCTGCATATCCAGCCTCCTTTTGTGCCACCAGTGGCACCTTGGGATCTTAACGTGGTGTTGAGTTCCTGAAATCTCGCTGGTTTGAGCCACTTAAGACCGTGGAGTTAAAATACCTCACGTGGAAAGTGGTCATGCTGTTGGCCTTAGCATCTGCTAGGCGGGTGTCAGAATTGGCGGCTTTGTCATGTAAAAGCCCCTATCTGATCTTCCATATGGACAGGGCAGAATTGCGGACTTGTCCCCAATTTCTCCCTAAGGTGGTATCATCGTTTCATTTGAACCAACCTATTGTGGTGCCTGCGGCTACTCGTGACTTGGAGGAATCCAAGTTGCTGGACGTAGTCCGGGCTTTGAAGATTTATGTAACCAGAACGGCTAGAGTCAGGAAGACTGACTCGCTGTTTATCCTGTATGCACCCAACAAGCTGGGTGCCCCTGCTTCAAAGCAAACTATTGCTCGCTGGATCTGTAACACGATTCAGCAGGCTCATTCTGCGGCTGGATTGCCGCATCCAAAATCAGTGAAAGCCCATTCCACGAGGAAGGTGGGCTCGTCTTGGGCGGCTGCCCGAGGGGTCTCGGCTTTACAGCAGCCGAGCAGCTACTTGGTCGGGTTCAAACACATTTGCTAAGTTCTACAAGTTTGATACCCTGGCTGAGGAGGACCTTGAGTTTGCTCATTCGGTGCTGCAGAGTCATCCGCGCACTCCCGCCCGTTTGGGAGCTTTGGTATAATCCCCATGGTCCTTATGGAGTCCCCAGCATCCACTAGGACGTCAGAGAAAATAAGAATTTACTCACCGGTAATTCTATTTCTCGTAGTCCGTAGTGGATGCTGGGTGCCCGTCCCAAGTGCGGACTTCTTCTGCAATACGTGTATATAGTTATTGCTTACTAAAGGGTTATTGTTATGAGCCATCCGTTGAATGAGGCTCAGTTGTTGTTCATACTGTTAACTGGGTATAGTATCACAAGTTGTACGGTGTGGCTGGTATGTGTCTTACCCTGGATTCCAAATCCTTTCCTTGTAGTGTCAGCTCCTCCGGGCACAGTTTCCCTAACTGAGGTCTGGAGGAGGGGCATAGAGGGAGGAGCCAGTGCACACCAGATAGTACCTAATCTTTCTTTTAGAGTGCCCAGTCTCCTGCGGAGCCCGTCTATTCCCCATGGTCCTTACGGAGTCCCCAGCATCCACTACGGACTACGAGAAATAGAATTACCGGTGAGTAAATTCTTATTTTTTTCTTTATTTTAACTTTTTCATACTTTACGATCCACGTGGACTACAAGGATCGCTCTGCTACCGCTGCGCTCGGCACCTTGCCCAAAGCAAGGCGAGCCTTGCGAGGTGCACTAATTGGGGTTTCCGGTCACTGTACGGCGAAAACGACACCAAAAAAGATTAACAAAACTCATGACGACCTTTTGACCTGTCGACCTAGAATCCCCATCAACCTAGTTACTGTCGACCAATAGTGGTCGACCTAAGTGTGGTTGACCTTCAATACCACACCCGGTACAGACAGCCTTTCAGCAGGTTCCAGATTACCATTTTATTTATTCTGTACATTGGATAGTGCCTTGGGTAAAACACATGTATGAAACAATGGTGCTCTGCTGTGGCCTTGTTTGAGGGAAAGAGAAAACACTTGTAGAGTAGCCTGGCTGCTTTCTCTTACTACGGTAGTCTTCTGATGCAGGCATGGAAGTCGGCTGTAACATATGAGGACGCAGCCTGGGAGAGAGTATAGCGTAATGTAAAGCATGAGCCAATCTACTTGGCTGCTCAGGGTCATGGCAGAGCTCCATTTTTTTCAATCCATGTGCAAATTTTCAGTTTTTAATGCATAATCTGATCATTGGCTCTTTTTAATGTTTGTAACTAATGCTGGGTACACACTAGGCAGATACATTGGGGTAATTCAGACTTGATTGTAGATGTGCTAAATTTAGCACATCTACAATCACTTTCACAAGACATGCTGGGAAACGCCCAGCACAGGGCTAGTCCGCCCCACAGGTCTGACTCTGCCTCCCCCCCCCCACATAGTTACAAAAGCATTGCACGGCGGCGATGCTTTTGTACCTGGAGAGTAGCTCCATACCAGCGCAGCTCCTGTGCACTGGCAGTGAGCTACCCGTCGCTCTCCAGGTCGGAGCGGCTGCGTGTGATGTCACGCAGCCGCCGCGGCCCGCCCCCACATGGTCCGGAAACGCCTGTGTTGCCCAGGTCGCTCCCACAAATCGGCAGCCCAACGCCGCCGTCCCGCCCAGCGAATGCCCCTGCCTGTCAATCAGGCAGAGGCGATTGGTGGGCTGAGATGCCGATCGCATGTCTGGCATGAGCAGGTGCCCTGTGGCACATGCGCAGTTCAGACCTGATCGCCTGCTGTGCGAAAGCGCACAGCAGCGATCAGGTCTGAATTAGCCCTATTGTTCGTACAAGCGACAAACTATATTATCTATAGCATAGATTCTCAAACTCTGTCCTCATTACCCCACACACTGCATGTTTTGCAGGTAACCCAGCAGGTGCACAGGTGTATTCATTACTCACTGACCCATTTTAAAAGATCCACAGGTGGAGTTAATTATTTCACTTGCGATTCTGTGAGGAGACCTGCAAAACATGCACTGTGTGGGGTCCTGAGGACCGAGTTTGAGAACCTGTGATCTATAGATTATCGGCGGTTGTGTATACCTGATATGTCTGTGAACAATGTTAATAGACATATCATGCTGACCCTGCAGCACAGCCAATGGCGATGTATCTGTATGTCTGGCTGTATGTACGGGCAACCCGCGAAGCCCGTACACTGGCAGCAAGGACTGACATCACAGCTGGGCAGGCAAATTCAGTTGCCCATCCAGTTGTGATGTCAGGACCGACATATCCAGAGGCCGATTGGTAATTGTGTATAGCTTATCTAACTGGCCGCTCAGTCGGTGCAGTGGCCTGCTTTTGTTGCTGTGATGTGTACCCAGCTTAAGGGGGTAACAATGGATTTGGCGCCTCTGTCTTTTCTGCCACAGACAAATGTGAACTGCAGGACATATGACAAATATAAAGAGCTCTTATAGTTGAAATTTAGATTTAGAAGAGAAAATTCCCAGGCCGTGTCTGCATCTTTTCGATCACGCAACCATTGACTTGAAACACACAACCATTGTGCTTTATTTATACTTACTGGCATTTTGTTATTGAATATTACAACTTGTAACATCAAACAGTGGGAGAACAATGCTTGTCTTTGCTCCAGGTTAATCCGCTGCAGCCTCTTCCCCCTTCTCCTCATATATTGTTTGGCTCATAGGAGATCCTAAAATTGCATGGTCATGTGATCTTAGGAAGTTTCATTAAAAATCAGGCTTGTTTGCTCTGCTCCATACAAACACTGTGTGTATTTACTGTACTGTATAAATGTCACTCTGTAAAGCCCAGTTGCTCAATATTCCTATAGCTTTGTAAATACAAAAACACGTTTGAGTCTGAGGAGATCTTGCATGTACACAGAAGTGTCTCATCTGCGGAAGCAGCTGCTGCTTACAGATCCTCCTATGTACAAGCATGTGTACTCTGTGTTCTAGGTTTGCCCAGCTTGTGTCCTTCTAACAAGGTGTTTTTTCAAATGAAACTGTTCCTAATAACCCCAACCAGTTTAGTCCAGACCTTTTTGCCAATGGAGCAAACAGTTTGTTGCACCTCGTCATACCCACACACAAACACCCCTTTTAAGTGTAAAACGGGTGCATTCTAAAAGGGGTACTTGCTGCCATTTAGTTAGACAGAAGACCTATTGCATTCTCTTAAATTATTCACGTGCTAATGAATATAATGTTTTCTAAATCTAGTCTGTGTCATTATTGTTACCAGCAACAGACACCAAACAGACACCAAAGTATGCCTGTAGTCACATACCCCAACAAAGTTTGTCTCCCAAAATACAGGGGAACATACACCAATAGCGCCTTGAGTCCTATTGGAGAAAAAGCGATCTATAAATACAATTATTATTATTATTAGTTTGGCATGAAACTCTGCTTTCAGGTTTTCAATACAGGTTAACACAGCTATTTCCAAAAGTACGGTGGAACTGTGAGCTTACTACCGTTTTTTTCTGCTGCGGGGTACACTGGGCTCCACAAGTCTGGACAATAGGTGTAGAGTAGGATCTTGATCCGAGGCACCAACAGGCTCAAAGCTTTGACTGTTCCCAGCGCTGCCTCCTCTTTAACCCCGCCTCCCAGCACAGGAGCTCAGTTTGTCAGTTGGTGCTGCAGTAAGCAGGCACTTAACAGAGGGGCTGCTCCAGGCAGCCCTAAGAAAACTTTAAAACTATGTTGCGGGCCCGGAAACCGGCCTCTGCTCGGATTTACCATCGGGTCTGGCATTCCTACTTTTGTTTGGTGCGCATCTAACCATTATGACGCTTCCAAGTTTAGTACAGCCAAACTTTTGGCTTTTCTACAGCAGGGCCTAGATTTAGGCCTGCGTCTGGCCTCCTTCAAGGTTCATATTTCTGCCTTGTCGGTGTGGTCTCAGAGAAAAATTGCGACTTTACCTGATGTTCATACTTTCATTCAGGGTGTGTTGCGTATCCAACCTCCCTATGTCCCGCCTGTGGCTCCTTGGGACTTGTCGGTGGTTTGGAGGCGTTGCAGGATCCTCCATTTGAACCTCTTGGTTCAAGCTGACCTTAAGTGGCTTTCCCTTAAGGTGGTGTTCTTGCTGGCTATTGCCTCTGCTAGAAGAGAGTCGGATTTGGGTGCCTTGTCTTGTAGTTCCCCATATCTGATTTTTCACCGTGACCGGGCGTATCTTAGGACTCGTCCCGGATATTTACCTAAGGTAGTTTCTTCATTCCACCTTAATCAGGAGATTGTGGTTCCAGCTTTTGTCTCTCCTGATTTGTCTCCCAAAGAGCGGTCTTTGGATGTGGTACGGGCTCTCCGTATCTATGTGAAGAGAACTGCTTCTATTCGAAAGTCTGTTTCTCTCTTTGTTTTGTTTGGATTTCACAAACGTGGCTGTCCTGCTCACAAGCAGACCCTGGCCAGATGGATTAGAATGGTGATTGCACATGCTTATGTGAAGGCTGGTCTATCAGCTCCTACTCACATTACGGCCCATTCTACTCGGTCTGTTGGTCCTTCTTGGGCGGCCCAACGTGGCGCGACCCTTGACCAATTGTGCAAGGCGGCTACGTGGTCCTCCGGGAACACTTTCATAAGGTTCTATGCCTTCAATACTGACGCTTCCCAGGATGCTTCCTTTGGACGCCGGGTTCTTGTGCCCGCTACAGTGCGTCCCCTCCCATAAGGAACTGCTTTAGGACATCCCCATTGTCCAGACTTGTGGAGCCCAGTGTACCCCGCAGTAGAAAACGAGTTTTATGGTAAGAACTTACCCTTGTTAAAACTCTTTCTGCGAGGTACACTGGGCTCCACAAGGCGCCCACCCTGACGCACTTAGCTTCTTTGGGTTGATATGGCATTAGCCGCTGACACATCTCTTGTCGTGAGAGTGTGGTGTATGTGGCTACTAACAGTTGTCGTCTCTTTTCCTGCTTCTGCATTGGGCTGGTTAACTAAACTGAGCTCCTGTGCTGGGAGGCGGGGTTATAGAGGAGACGGCGCTGTGCATTCTGGGAACAGTCAAAGCTTTGAGCCTGTTGGTGCCTCGGATCAAGATCCTACTCTACACCCCATTGTCCAGACTTGTGGAGCCCAGTGTGCCTCGCAGAAAGAGTTTTAACACGGGTAAGTTCTTACCATAAAACTCGTTTTTTTAATTGACATAAATAATTTTGTGATAATTGTCTGTTTAAGCCAGGGGTGGGCAATCATTTCAGCTCGGGGGCCGCTTAACCCTTCCAGTGAATAGTCGAGGGCCACACACAAAATAATGTAAATCTGGTCTGAACTGCGCACGCACCGCAATGTGCAGGCGCGTCGGTCCAAAATCGCCTGCTAGCGATCAGGTCTGAATTAGGCCCATAGTTATGTATATAACTATAAAAACATACACCACAATATACATTACATACGTAGTTTTTTACAGGTAAATACAAAATGTCTAAAAAAACACACAATAAATAAATAAAAAAACAGTGCTGAAAACAAACAGCATCCTGTGTAATGCTGGTATTCACAGCTCCTGTCTCTCCCTGGGCACCATTACTAGCTCCCCCCCCCCCCCCCCCTCCCCTGGACCCATATAGCAGTCTCTACCCCCCTCCCCCCTGGACACACATAGCAGTCTCTATCCTCCCCTAAACCCATATAGCAGTCCCTACCCCCCCTCCCCTCCCTCCCCTAAACCCATATAGCAGTCCCTACCCCGCTTCCCCCCCTGCCCTAAACCCATATAGCAGTCCCTACCCCCTTACCCTGAACCTATATAGCAGCTTTTAAAGTTAAGCACAGATCCCTTTACCTTTTTTCACAGTGGCAGATCCGCTGCCCGCTGTCTGATCTGCTGCCAGATTCCCGCTGCCCGCTGTGCTGCACGGAGTCGCTGCTACCCACTCCTGCCATGGCCCCGCCCCCGTGCCGCCCAGCGCCTGACGTCACAGTGGAAATCCCGGTCAGCAGACCCTGTGACATGACCAGGATTTCCTCTGCGGCGCAGCGTCTGGGAGTTATGTATCGCAATGACGAGCGGCTCAGCCAGTCGGGACGCTTGTCATTGCACACTGGTGTGGGACAGCGGGGCCAGGCAGAATCGATGCAGCCCGCACGTTGCCCACCCCTAGTTTAAGCCATACTTCCACAATTAGCAATAGACAGTAAATATTTTATTTTATTGTATTGCAATTGATTGCATGTGTATTTTATATAATAGATTTTTATTGCATCATATAACGAAAAATTATATTTGTTTATATACATGTGTGTGTGAGGTACTTTTTCATCCATGCCAAACTAGTACCTTAATATTGAGTATATTAGAGAAGACATGTCGCGCTGCATGACTGTGAATAGGATTCTTTGCAGCAAATAATAGTATTTTTATTTTTATAGTGATTTCCTCCCGTAGGACTCAGTCGCTTTAACAGACTCCAATCTTAGTACTAAGTACAAGGATTTAGTATTACAGCCAGTACAAGTATCACACAGAAATAATTAGACAACAAATCCTAGAGAGCACATTAAGCATGCTGTCGGATTGGTGCAGACATTTTGTGTAAAAACTTCCATGGGTTTTACATTCCACCAAAAAAGGTACCAGGTGAGGCAGCCATCTTGGGTGACCTGCGTATGATTACCATGGGTGGAATAGGTCACACCTAGAAGAGATGACCTAAAATTGGTGGCTGTAGCGCCCTAATGCTAGAAGTAGTGTCCGACACCACTGTCAGATCTATTTATTTTTCATCCCATTCAAAAGCATACGAGGTGAGGCAGCTATGTTGGGCACACTACGAAAAGTTACACTGGGAGAGGTCATCCATACAAGGAGCCAAGGCCTATGTGGGAGAACTGACAAGTGTGTGGTAGTATGATATCTCTGTATGAATTGATCCACAAAGAGCAAAGGTAAAGAGGGTCTCACAGACACCAATTATTTTAACGCATATTCATTCATATCATACAAAAGTCCTTTCCCATTTCTAATATCTTTCAATTATATTTAATTTAGGAGGTGTTCTAGGAATATAATTTCTCTTACGTCCTAGAGGATCCTGGGGACTCCATAAGGACCATGGGGTATAGACGGGCTCCGCAGGAGACATGGGCACTCTAAAGACTTTAGAATGGGTGTGCACTGGCTCCTCCCTCTATGCCCCTCCTCCAGACCTCAGTTAGATCCTGTGCCCAGAGGAGACTGGGTGCAGTGCAGGGGAGCTCTACTGAGTTTCTCTGAAAAATACTTTTTGTTAGATTTTTTATTTTCAGGGAGCACTGCTGGCATCGTGGGACTGAGGGGAGAGAAGCAGACCTACTTAAATGATAGGCTCTGCTTCTTAGGCTACTGAACACCATTAGCTCCAGAGGGTCGGAACGCAGGTCTCACCCTCGCCGTTCGTCCCGGAGCCGCGCCGCCGTCCTCCTCACAGAGCCGGAAGATAGAAGCCGGGTGAGTATTAAGAAGAAAGAAGACTTCACAGGCGGCAGAAGACTTCAGATCTTCACTAAGGTAACGCTGCGCGCCATTGCTCCCACACATACACACACAGCGGGCACTGTAAGGGTGCAGGGCGCAGGGGGTGCGCCCTGGGCAGCAATATTAACCTCCAGGGACACTGGCACATAGATTAGATACTGCGGAGGCAATATATTTTATAATCCCCCGCCAGTATAAATAAATTTGAGCGGGACCGAAGCCCGCTGCTGAGGGGGCGGAGCTTGAGCCTCCAGCACTAACCAGCGCCATTTTCTCCACAGCACACTGCAGAGAAGCTGGCTCCTCGGACTCTCCCCTGCTGAACACGGTTACAGAGGGCAAAAAAGAGGGGGGGGGGGGGGGCACATTTAATTGGCGCAGTGAGTGTAATTATATATATATTTCTATAAAAGCGCTGTACTAACTGGGATTTTATTCCAGTGTCCGGTGGCGCTGGGTGTGTGCTGGCATACTCTCTCTCTCTGTCTTTCCAAAGGGCCTTATTGGAGGACTGTCTCCATATAGATATATCCCAGAGTGTGTGGGGGTGTCGGTACGTGTGTGTTGGCATGTCTGAAGCGGAAGGCTCATCTAGGGAGGAGGTGGAGCAGATGATTGTGGTGTCTCCGTCGGCAATGCCGACACCTGATTGGTTGGATATGTGGAATGTTTTAAATGCAAATGTGTCTTTATTACATAAGAGATTGGACAAAGCAGAGTCCAGGGATAAAACAGGGAGTCAATCCATGGCTTTGACTGTGTCACAGGGCCCTTCTGGGTCTCAGAAACGTCCCCTGTCCCAAGTAGCAGACACTGATACCGACACGGATTCTGACTCCAGTGTCGACTACGATGATGCAAGGTTACACCCAAGGGTGGCCAAAAGTATTCATTATATGATTTTTGCAATAAAAGATGTTTTGCATATCACAGATGACCCCTCTGTCCCTAACACGAGGGTATGCATGTTTAAGGAAAAGAAACCTGAGGTAACCTTTCCCCCATCTCATGAGCTGAATTACTTATTTGAAAAAGCTTGGGAAACTCCAGACAAGAAACTGCAGATTCCCAAGAGAATTCTTATGGCGTATCCTTTCCTGGCACAGGACAGATTACGGTGGGAATCCTCACCCAAGGTGGACAAGGCTTTAACGCGCTTGTCCAAAAAGGTGGCGCTACCATCCCCAGACACGGCAGCCCTCAAGGATCCTGCTGATCTCAGACAGGAGACTACCTTAAAATCAATTTATACACATACGGGTGCCTTGCTCAGACCGGCAATAGCGTCGGCTTGGGTCTACTTTTCTCTAACGTCCTAGTGGATGCTGGGAACTCCGTAAGGACCATGGGGAATAGCGGGCTCCGAAGGAGGCTGGGCACTCTAGAAAGATTTAGGACTACCTGGTGTGCACTGGCTCCTCCCACTATGACCCTCCTCCAAGCCTCAGTTAGATTTCGTGCCCGGCCGAGGTTGGATGCACACTAGGGGCTCTCCTGAGCCCTTAGAAAGAAAGTATAGTTTTAGGTTTTTTATTTTCAGTGAGACCTGCTGGCAACAGGCTCACTGCAGCGAGGGACTAAGGGGAGAAGAAGCGAACTCGCCTGCTTGCAGCCGGATTGGGCTTCTTAGGCTACTGGACACCATTAGCTCCAGAGGGATCGACCGCAGGCCCAGTCCTTGGTGTTTGGTCCCGGAGCCGCGCCACCGTCCCCCTTACAGAGCCAGAAGCAAGAAGAGGTCCGGAAAAACGGCGGCAGAAGACATCAGTCTTCACCAAGGTAGCGCACAGCACTGCAGCTGTGCGCCATTGCTCCTCATGCACACTTCACACTCCGGTCACTGAGGGTGCAGGGCGCTTGGGGGGGGGGCGCCCTGAGCAGCAATAAAAACACCTTGGCTGGCAAAAATACCACAATATATAGCCCCAGAGGCTATATATGTGGTAAATACCCCTGCCAGAATCCAGGAAAAGCGGGAGAATAGGCCGCGGAAAAGGGGCGGAGCTATCTCCCTCAGACACACTGGCGCCATTTCTCCTTCACAGATCCGCTGGAAGGAAGCTCCCTGGCTCTCCCCTGCAGTCTACACTACAGAACAGGGTAAAAACAGAGAGGGGGGGCACTAAATTTGGGTGCAATATATATATAATATAAAAAGCAGCTATAGGGGACATAACTCAGTTAGTCCCTGCATTATATAGCGCTCTGGTGTGTGCTGGCATACTCTCACTCTGTCCCCCCAAAGGGCTTTTGTGGGTCCTGTCCTCATTCGGAGCATTCCTTGTGTGTGTGCGGTGTGTCGGTACGGCTGTGTCGACATGTTTGATGAGGATAATGATGTGGAGGCGGAGCAGATGCCTTTAGAAGGGATGTCACCCCCTGCGGGGCAGACACCTGAATGGATGGGCTTATGGAAAGTAATGAGTGCACGTATAGACTCCTTATATAAGAAAATCGACGACATGCCAAATGTGGGACAGCCGACTTCTCAGCTCGTGCCTGCCCAGGCGTCGCATGGGTCGTCAGGGGCTCTAAAACGCCCGCTACCTCAAGCAGACCCAGATGTCGACACTGATACTGACACCAGTGTCGACGACGATGAGTCAAACCTGATGCCCACTAAGGCCATTCACTGCATGATTGAGGCAATGAAAGAGGTGTTACACATTTCTGATATAACTACAGGTACCACTAAAAAGGGTATTATGTTTGGAGAGAAAAAACTACCCGTAGTTTTTCCCCCATCAGATGAATTAAATGAAGTGTGTGAAGAAGCGTGGGCTTTCCCTGATAAAAAATTGGTAATTCCTAAGAAGGTATTAATGGCGTTCCCTTTCCCGCCAGAGGATAGGTCACGTTGGGAAACACCCCCTAGAGTGGATAAAGCGCTCACACGTTTGTCTAAAAAGGTGGCACTACCGTCTCCGGATACGGCCGCCCTCAAGGAACCTGCTGATAGAAAGCAGGAGGCGATCCTGAAGTCTGTATATACACACACAGGCATTATACTTAGGCCAGCTATTGCGTCAGCTTGGATGTGCAGTGCTGCCGCTGCATGGTCAGATAAACTGTCAGAAAATATTGACACATTAGACAGAGACACGATCCTGTTAACCATAGACCATATAAAAGACTCAGTCTTATATATGAGAGATGCACAGAGGGAAATCTGCCGACTGGCATCTAAAGTAAGTGCATTGTCCATTTCTGCTAGGAGAGGCTTATGGACTCGCCAGTGGACAGGAGATGCAGATTCAAAAAAGCACATGGAAGTGTTACCATATAAGGGTGAGGAATTATTTTGGGATGGTCTCTCGGACCTAGTTTCCACAGCAACGTCTGGGAAGTCAGCATTTTTACCCCATGTCCCCTCACAGCCTAAGAAGGCGCCGTTTTATCAGGTTCAGTCCTTTCGGACCCAGAAAAACAGGCGTGGAAAAGGCGGGTCTTTTCTGTCCAGAGGCAGAGGTAGGGGAAAAAGGCTGCAACAAACAGCAGGTTCCCAGGAGCAAAAGTCCTCCCCCGCTTCTTCTTCCAAGTCCGCCGCATGACGGTGGGGCTCCACAGGCGGAGCCAGGTACGGTGGGGGGTCGCCTCAAAAATTTCAGCAATCAGTGGGTTCGCTCACAGGTGGATCCCTGGATCCTGCAAATAGTATCTCAGGGGTACAAGCTGGAATTCGAGGCGTCCCCACCCCACCGGTTCCTAAAATCTGCCTTGCCGATTGCTCCCTCAGACAGGGAGGCGGTGCTAGCGGCAATTCACAAGCTGTATTCCCAGCAGGTGATAATCAAGGTACCCCTACTTCAACAAGGCCGGGGTTATTATTCCACACTATTTGTGGTACCGAAACCGGACGGTTCGGTGAGACCCATTCTAAATTTGAAATCCTTGAACACATACATAAAGAAATTCAAGTTCAAGATGGAATCACTCAGGGCGGTTATTGCAAGCCTGGACGAGGGGGATTACATGGTATCCCTGGACATCAAGGATGCTTACTTGCATGTCCCCATTTACCATCCTCACCAGGAGTACCTCAGATTTGTGGTACAGGTTTGCCATTACCAATTCCAGACGCTGCCGTTTGGACTGTCCACGGCACCGAGGGTATTTACCAAGGTTATGGCGGAAATGATGATACTCCTTCGAAGAAAGGGAGTTCTAATTATCCCGTACTTGGACGATCTCCTAATAAAAGCGAGGTCCAAGGAACAGTTGTTGGTGGGAGTAGCACTATCTCAGGAAGTGCTGCACCAGCACGGCTGGATTCTGAATATCCCAAAGTCACAGCTGGTTCCGACGACACGGCTACTGTTCCTGGGTATGATTCTGGATACAGTCCAGAGAAAAGTGTTTCTCCCGGAGGAGAAAGCCAGGGAGTTGTCATCTCTAGTCAGAGACCTCCTGAAACCAAAACAGGTATCAGTGCATCGCTGCACGCGGGTCCTGGGAAAGATGGTGGCTTCTTACGAAGCAATTCCCTTCGGCAGGTTCCATGCCAGAATCTTTCAGTGGGACCTGTTGGACCAGTGGTCCGGATCGCATCTTCAGATGCATCGCTTAATAACCCTGTCTCCAAGAACCAGGGTGTCTCTACTGTGGTGGCTGCAGAGTGCCCATCTTCTAGAGGGCCGCAGGTTCGGCATACAGGACTGGATCCTGGTGACCACGGATGCCAGCCTTAGAGGCTGGGGGGCAGTCACACAGGGAAGAAACTTCCAAGGACTATGGTCGAGTCAGGAGACTTCCCTTCACATAAATATTCTGGAACTACGGGCCATCTACAATGCCCTAAGTCAAGCAAAATCCCTGCTCCTACACCAGCCGGTGCTGATCCAGTCAGACAACATCACGGCAGTCGCCCATGTAAATCGACAGGGCGGCACAAGAAGCAGGATGGCGATGGCAGAAGCCACAAGAATTCTCCGATGGGCGTAGAATCATGTACTAGCACTGTCAGCAGTGTTCATTCCGGGAGTGGACAACTGGGAAGCAGACTTCCTCAGCAGACACGACCTCCACCCGGGAGAGTGGGGACTTCATCCAGAAGTCTTCCAGATGCTGGTAAACCGTTGGGAAAAACCACAGGTGGACATGATGGCGTCCCGCCTCAACAAAAAGTTAAAAAGATATTGCGCCAGGTCAAGGGACCCTCAGGCGATAGCTGTGGACGCTCTAGTGACACCGTGGGTGTACCAGTCGGTTTATGTGTTCCCTCCTCTGCCTCTCATACCAAAGGTATTGAGAATAATAAGAAAGCGAGGAGTAAACACAATTCTCGTGGTTCCGGATTGGCCAAGACGAGCGTGGTACCCGGAACTTCAAGAGATGCTCTCAGAGGACCCGTGGCCTCTACCGCTCAGACAGGACCTGCTACAGCAGGGGCCCTGTCTGTTCCAAGACTTACCGCGGCTGCGTTTGACGGCATGGCGGTTGAACACCGGATCCTGAAGGAAAAGGGTATTCCGGAAGAAGTCATTCCTACGCTTATTAAGGCCAGGAAAGATGTTACGGCAACGCATTATCACCGTATATGGCGAAAATATGTTGCATGGTGCGAGGCCAATAAGGCCCCAACAGAGGAATTTCAACTAGGTCGATTTCTGCATTTCCTGCAAGCAGGAGTGGATATGGGCCTAAAACTAGGCTCCATTAAAGTACAGATCTCGGCTCTGTCGATTTTCTTTCAAAAAGAACTAGCTTCAGTACCTGAAGTTCAGACTTTTGTAAAAGGAGTACTGCATATTCAGCCCCCGTTTGTGCCTCCAGTGGCACCTTGGGATCTCAACGTGATGTTGAGTTTCTTAAAATCGCATTGGTTTGAGCCACTTAAAACCGTGGATCTGAAATATCTCACGTGGAAAGTGGTCATGTTATTAGCCTTGGCTTCAGCCAGGCGAGTGTCAGAATTGGCGGCTTTATCATGTAAAAGCCCTTATCTGATTTTCCATATGGATAGGGCAGAGTTGAGGACTCGTCCCCAATTTCTCCCTAAAGTGGTGTCAGCGTTTCACCTGAACCAGCCTATTGTGGTGCCGGCGGCTACTAGTGAATTGGAGGACTCCAAGTTGCTAGACGTTGTAAGGGCCCTGAAAATATATGTTTCCAGGACGGCTGGAGTCAGAAAATCTGACTCGCTGTTTATCCTGTATGCACCCAACAAGCTGGGTGCTCCTGCTTCTAAGCAGTCTATTGCTCGCTGGATTTGTAGTACAATTCAGCTTGCACATTCTGTGGCAGGCATACCACAGCCAAAATCTGTAAAGGCCATTCCACAAGGAAGGTGGGCTCATCTTGGGCGGCTGCCCGAGGGGTCTCGGCTTTACAACTTTGCCGAGCAGCTACTTGGTCAGGGGCAAATACGTTTGCAAAATTCTACAAATTTGATACCCTGGCTGAGGAGGACCTGGAGTTCTCTCATTCGGTGCTACAGAGTCATCCGCACTCTCCCGCCCGTTTGGGAGCTTTGGTATAATCCCCATGGTCCTTACGGAGTTCCCAGCATCCACTAGGACGTTAGAGAAAATAAGAATTTACTCACCGGTAATTCTATTTCTCGTAGTCCGTAGTGGATGCTGGGAGCCCATCCCAAGTGCGGATTGTCTGCAATACTTGTAAATAGTTATTGTTAACTAAAGGGTTATTGTTGAGCCATCTGTTGAGAGGATCAGTTGTTTTCATACTGTCAAACTGGATATAGTATCACGAGTTGTACGGTGTGATTGGTGTGGCTGGTAAGAGTCTTACCCGGGATTCTAAATCCTTCCTTATTATGTCTGCTCGTCCAGGCACGGTGTCCTAACTGAGGCTTGGAGGAGGGTCATAGTGGGAGGAGCCAGTGCACACCAGGTAGTCATAAATCTTTCTAGAGTGCCCAGCCTCCTTCGGAGCCCGCTATTCCCCATGGTCCTTACGGAGTTCCCAGCATCCACTACGGACTACGAGAAATAGAATTACCGGTGAGTAAATTCTTATTTTTTACTTTATGTTCCCCCACAACAAAAGAAAACACCACAATATCAGATGCAGTCCTTTCGGTCGCATAAATCTAGAAGTGGTCGGGGCTCTTCCTTCCTCGCCAGAGGTAAGGGGTAGAGGGAAAAGAATGCCTGCTACGGCTAGTTCCCAGGAGCAGAAGTCCTCCCCGGCTTCTAATAAATCCACTGCATGACGCTGGGGCTCCACTGAGGGAGTCAGCGCCGGTGGGGGCACGTCTTCGACTCTTCAGCCACATCTGGGTTCAGTCAGACGTGGATCCTTGGGCAATGAAAATTGTATCCCAAAGCTACAAGCTAGAATTCGAAGACGTGCCTCCTCGCCGGTTTTTCAAATCGGCTTTACCAGCTTCTTCCCCAGAAAGGGAGATAGTTTTAGCTGCAATCCAAAACTGTGTCAACAACAAGTGGTTGTCGAGGTTCCCCTAGTTCAACAGGGGAAGGGGTACTATTCAACCCTATTTGTGGTCCCGAAACCGGATGGCTCGGTCAGACCCATTCTAAATTTAAAATCCCTAAACCTGTATTTGAAAAAGTTCAAATTCAAGATGGAATCGCTGCTGGCAGTTATCTCCAGCCTGGAAGGGGGGGATTTTATGGTGTCACTAGACATAAAGGATGCATACCTTCATGTCCCCATATATCCCCCTCATCAGGCGTACCTGAGATTCGCTGTACAGGACTGTTATTACCAGTTTCAGATGTTGCCGTTTGGGCATTCCACGGCCCCGAGTATTTTCACCAAGGTAATGGCGGAAATGATGGTGCTCCTGCGCAGGCAGGTAGTCACAATTATCCCGTACTTTCACGATCTCCTGATAAAAGCGAGATCGAGAGATCAGTTGCTGAAAAGCGTGTCGCTCTCCCTGAGAGTGCTGCAGCAATATGGCTGGATTCTAAATCTACCAAAGTCACAGTTGATTCCAACGACTCGGCTATCTTTCTTAGGCATGATTCTGGACAGGGAACAAAAGAGGGTTTTTCTCCCGAAGGAAAAAACCCAGGAACTCCAGAACATGGTCAGAGACCTGTTAAAACCGAAAAGAGTGTCAGTCCATCAATGCACTCGAGTACTGGGAAAAATGGTGGCAACCTACGAGGCCATCCCCTTCGGCAGGTTTCATGCGAGGACATTTCAGTGGGACCTTCTGGACAAGTGGTCCGGGTCCCATCTTCAAATTCATCAGAAAATAAGCCTGTACCCCAGGGCCAGGGTGTCTCTCCTGTGGTGGCTGCAGAGTGCTCACCTTCTAAAGGGTCGCAGGTTCGGCATTCAAGACTGGGTTCTGGTGACCACGGACGCGAGCCTCCGAGGATGGGGAGCAGTCACACTAGGAATAAATTTTCAGGGAACATGGTCAAGCCAGGAGGCTTGTCTACACATCAACATACTGGAATTAAGGGCCATATACAACGGCCTACGACAAGCGGAGAATCTTCTTCGCGAACTACCGGTTCTGATTCAATCAGACTACGTTTCAGCCGTGGCTCATGTAAACCGCCAAGACGGGACAAAGAGCAGAGTGGCAATGGCGGACGCCACACGGATTCTGCGCTGGACGGAAAATCACGTAAGCGCTCTGTCAGCAGTCTTCATTCCGGGAGTGGACAACTGGGAAGCAGACTTCCTCAGCAGACACGATCTCCATCCAGGAGAGTGGGGACTTCATCAAGAAGTTTTTGCAGAGATATCAAGTCTTTGGGGACTTCCTCAAATAGACATGATGGCGTCACACCTCAACAAGAAGCTTCGGAGGTATTGTGACAGTTCAAGGGACCCTCAGGCAGTAGCGGTAGACGCCCTGGTGACACCATGGGTGTTTCAGTCGGTCTATGTGTTCCCTCCTCTTCCTCTCATCTCCAAAATATTGAGAATCATAAGAAGAAAGAGAGTGCAGACAATTCTCATTGTTTCAGATTGGCCTCGAAGGGCCTGGTATTCAGATCTTCAGGAGATGCTCACAGAAGATCCATGGCCTCTTCCTCTCAGGGAGGACCTGTTGCAGCAGGGGCCCTGCATGTTCCAAGACTTACCGCGGTTATGTTTGACGGCATGGCGGTTGAACACCGAATCCTAGCTGGGAAAGGTATTCCGGAGGAAGTCATCCCTACTCTGATAAGGGCTAGGAAGGACGTGACGGCGAAACATTATCACCGTATCTAGAGGAAGTATGTTTCTTGGTGTGAAGCCAAGAATGCTCCTACGGAAGATTTCCACCTGGGCCGTTTTCTCCACTTTTTACAGACAGGAGTGGATATGGGCCTGAAGTTAGGCTCCATTAAGGTACAGATTTCGGCCCTGTCTATATTCTTTCAGAAGGAATTGGCTTCTCTCCCAGAAGTCCAGACTTTTGTAAAGGGAGTGCTGCACATCCAGCCTCCTTTTGTGCCCCCAGTGGCAGCATGGGACCTTAACGTGGTGTTACAGTTCCTTAAGTCACACTGGTTTGACTTGAGTTGAAATTTCTCACTTGGAAAGTGGTCATGTTGTTAGCCTTGGCATCTGCGAGGCGGGTGTCCGAATTGGCGGCTTTGTCTCACAAAAGCCCCTATCTGATTTTCCATGTGGATAGAGCAGAGTTGAGGACTCGTCCTCAATTTCTGCCTAAGGTGGTTTAATCGTTTCATATGAAACAACCTATTGTGGTGCCTGTGGCTACGGGGGACTTGGAGGATTCCAAGTCTCTTGATGTAGTCAGGGCCTTAAAAGTTTATGTAGCCAGGACGGCTCGGATTAGGAAAACAGAGGCACTGTTTGTCCTGTATGCAGCCAACAAGGTTGGCACCCCTGCTTCTAAGCAGACTATTGCCCGCTGGATCTGTAACACGATTCAGCAGGCTCATTCTACGGCTGGATTGCCGTTACCAAATTCGGTAAAGGCCCATTCCACTAGGAAGGTGGGCTCTTCTTGGGCGGCTGCTCGAGGTGTCTCGGCATTACAACTTTGCCGAGCAGCTACTTGGTCGGGTTCAAACACTTTTGCTAAATTCTACAAGTTTGATACCTTGGCTGAGGAGGACCTCATGTTTGCTCAATCGGTGCTGCAGAGTCATCCACACTTTCCCGCCCGGTCTGGAGTTTTGGTATAATCCCCATGGTCCTTACAGAGTCCCCAGCATCCTCTAGGACGTAAGAGAAAATAAGATTTTAAACCTACCGGTAAATCTTTTTCTCCTAGTTCGTAGAGGATGCTGGGGGCCCGTCCCAGTGTGGACTGAATTCTGCAAGACTTGTATATAGTTTTTGCTTACATAAGGGTTATGTTACAGTTTTGATCAGTCTCGGGCTGATGCTGTTTTGTTTCATACTGTTAACTGGTTCGTATATTCCATGTTACACGGTGTGGATGGTGTGGGCTGGTATGAATCTTGCCCTTAGATTAACAAAAATCCTTTCCTCCTACTGTCCGTCTCCTCTGGGCACAGTTTCTCTAACTGAGGTCTGGAGGAGGGGCATAGAGGGAGGAGCCAGTGCACACCCATTCTAAAGTCTTTAGAGTGCCCATGTCTCCTGCGGAGCCCGTCTATACCCCATGGTCCTTACGGAGTCCCCAGCATCCTCTACGGACTAGGAGAAAAAGATTTACCGGTAGGTTTAAAATCTTATTTACGCATGTCATGAACCCAAAAGAAAAGAAGTATTCCCTGTTATGGGCACACTCAGACAGATGTACTTCAAAATGTACTTATAGTCAGCTATCTAATAGGTGACCACTAATCTTAAAATATAACTTTATTTCTTTTATTTTAAATTGTCTGCGAAATATAGTGCAAGTGAAAGATAATGTGAACAAATTAAAGGTGATTAAAATACTTAGCCACTGTTATTGCAATTGTTACTCTTTATTTCAAGTGTTAGAATTTGCTAGAATAACTCCTTACAATGCTGAGTGAGATACAATTGTGTCTATTGGAGTTATTTTGTCAGCAATTATACGTGCAGTTCCTATTACTCTAGGTCTCTTGTTTCAATATATGAATATACTCTTTCAGTGCTGGCAGTGTGCATACCACTGCACGGTTGTGCACCTTCAGTGAGTTGAATCGATCCACATACAGCAACGCCTGCCCACAGGGGAACAATCTGATTAAGCCATCTGGGTCTCACTATGTAGGTTGCTGCTGGCATGGTGTGCAAACGGTGGTGGTATAGCATACATGATAAGTAGTAGCTAGGAGCAAAAATGATCATTTACAGAGTGGTAGTAGGTGACAGACTGGATGGAAGCAACTCTGGCAATGCAGCTAAGCCAGCAGCAGAGGGAGTATAAGTGAGATAGGGAGCCTTTGGAGCCATGCGTGCTGATTTAGAGGAGGTGACTCACTGACCAGCTGCAGGATGGAGTGTGCATTGTAGCTGTCGCAGCAGGAAGGCTCCCCAAGATGGCGGATACAACAGGGGAGAGTTCAGATGCATGGCCAACAGGAGATGCTGACAAAGCGGGCAGCTGGAGGCAGTGCAGAGTGACCAGGTGGGCCGGGGCAGGGAGATGGCCTTGTAGGTTAATGGAGGCCAAATGTTGATCTGCTGTGATCATTCCTCCCAGGTTACAGTACGATCTCGTGGGAGAATCATGTAGTAGGTTGCAGCTTATCTGTTCTGGTGACCTCGACTCTCATCAGCAGCAAGAGGGCAGAGTGGCATAGAAAAAGCAGAGAGTCCCTAGGGAAGCAGCAGGCAGCTGGGTGGTGAAACATGTTGACTCCCGGCAGCTGGCACATGATGGAGTCCCTATGTGGAGACGGCTACTGGCAGAAGGCATTGCATGGTGGTCGGTGCGGGGCTTTGTTGGCTTGCAGCCGTGAGCAGTGGCGGGTCCCGGTCAGTACTGCCAGGTGCAGGGCACGGCAATCAATACAGCGCAGGGGCCTCTCTCCTGGGGGTGGATGGAAGGCTGGATCCCAGGAGAGAGCCACAGGCACGTCTGCTCAGGTCAGCAGCCGGATGGTGGAAACCAGAAAAGCTCAAGCTGACACTGCTTGTTGAAAGCACTGAACCAAGAATAGTAAAGTAAGCTCTACATCCCACAGCCAAACTTGGCTGGGGCTCTTCCTTCCCCTTTCGCTGGGCCCAGACTCATTTACTATATTTCGGTCTGAGATTCCCTAGTGATCTAACCAAATTATACACTGTTAATTACTCATATTTTATAATGGAAATGTTGAAAGATTTTGATAGGTGGACACATCTTCCACTATCATATATTGGAAGGGGTCATTTATTTAAAAGGTTGCTGTATCCGGTTCAGATGCTGCCTTTTTTATTAACTGACAAAGATATTGCCTCTATTAACAAGGCCTTATCCAAATTTATATGGGCAAGTAAACGCCCTCGAATATCACTTTTCAAATTACAACAACCAGCCTTGCTGGGAGGTATAAACCTTCCCAACGTACAGGACTATGCGATTGCATCTAACCTACAGTATGCTCTGGACTGGATTGGCGAGGCCTCCACTTTTGGTAATTTAGATATTGAGCGTAGCTTCCTTACTGGCTGTTCTTTAATTTCCATTCTTCACACCCCTCCGATTTCTATGCACTCAGTAGTCAAGTCGAACCCATTACTATGTAGCCCATGTACGGCCCATCGTGTCACTCGTAAACGACTTGGTTTGTCATATACTCATACTATTTTCTCGCCATTACTCTATAATAATGATATTCTAGGAGGGGAACCCCATACAATTTTCCAAACTTGGCATCTCCATGGATTGAGTCTGGTATATCATTTGTTAGAGGAGGATTTCTCCGCCACCCACACCTTGTCACGACTCAGGGAACTGTTCCCAGATACCCAAATACCCCTTTTTGCTTTTTTCCCAAGCCCGTAGTTTTGTGACAAAGCTATTGCTAGATTTGAAAACCTCTAATCATCCCATGATGTTTGACTCCTTGATAAAAATTGGTTTAGGCACTCCTTTTCCTACCTCGTATTTATATGAACAGGTTAGGAAGAAAATTGATATTGCTACTCTATCTACAGGTATGGCCAAGTGGAGAATTTCTTTCCCAGACCTCTCTTTACAGACTATAGTGAAATTTTCGACCACTTTGAACAAGCAACTATTGTCTTCTTCATTTGCAGAAATGCAATATAAAATTCTTCATCAAGCCTACTATACCCCAAAACTTAGATTTATCATAGGAGCAGCTGATAACTCCAATTGCTTTAAATGTCACTCCTCTGATGCCGATACGTTTCACTGCCTATGGTCCTGCCCAGTGGTTCAATCTTTTTGGTCAAATGTTCAATCTTATGTGAATGATGTATTACGTCTCCCCCTTTCCCTATCCGCGTTGTGGGCATTATGGAATAATAGTCCCCAATCCCCTTCAAGGCGACTTTCCAAGGGCATTGATCTACTGCTTGATAAGGTAGCAGCAGTATCTAAAAAAAACATTTTATCCCAGTGGATTCACTCTGCTGGGACAGGCTTCTGCTGCAGTTTCTTCCACTGTGCTCTCTGGCTCCTACTGTATACTGCTCAGACAGGAAATTAAGTAATACACTTCACCAGAGCATAGAGTTGTGGTGCTACCTGACTTCTTGGATTGCTCAGAGTCACCTCCTCATGCTTTTGGCTTGCCACTGAGATGGCTACTATACATTATGAAATTGCATTAGCAGTAAATCGTGTAATGTATAATGTAAAACGGGTACTTGAAATAGGACTCTGTAGGCAGGTTTTCTGGGGAAACACTGACTTTTACTGGCAGCAGACACTGTGCATAGCATTAGGCCTGGAAACACCGGTATAAACAGAAAATAAGCACACACACAGAAGTCCTAGAACTCCTTATGCTCAGCAGTCAGTCTGCCATACTGTCCTGGCGCTGCCAATGTCATCAGTCCCTGGCACTATAAAACAGCATCCTACTCGCAGGCCACTAACGTACATCCGTACGCAAAACTCTTGGTGAATGGGAGTTTTAAACTTTTCTTGTTCTTAGTGATGAGTTCCTGATGGATCTGGGCAATAAACAAAATCTGGAGTTCCTAATCTCTACTGCAGCTGTAGAATGTGCAGGTCTTGTTTTCTTCTCCCTTGGAGGGAGCGGATTCCACCAGAATGTGGATAATTGTGGTGAGACACAAGCCCTCTCACCACAATAAAAGACAATTGTTACATGTAAAATTTACTCGTAAGAAAGGACAATCAACAAAGCCGCTACAACTGGCAGTTATGAACGCGTGGTCTCCCAGGAGTGGGCACAACACAGGTAAAGCCGTTATCAAGAACATAAAGGGGGTGTTTGAAGGAAACAGACTCCGATTTGTTTATATATTCAGGTAATTTCTGACCTTGAAACATTCCACAGACTGTTCCTTTCCAATGGCCAGGTAATAATTGTGATCAGGTATGCATTTCACTGGCTTTTCCCTCTTCTTCCAACAGGCTCCAGAACATCATTCTTTGTGAGAGCTCATTGCATATTGGATAAACATACCTTCAAAATTGCCATACTTATTTGCTCTATACAATGATTATTCATAAATATATAATAATAATACTAATAATACAATATGAGTTCATATAGTATAAAGCATTTTCAAGACCGTAAGGTCATATTAGTCATTAAAACCAGCTGGGATGATCGTATTTAGACTATACATCTAATAGATTTCCCTTTGTCTTAAGGCAGTTTTTCCCAAATATTTTTGAATCACAGCGCCCTAGAGTATCAGATTGTTTTCGCAGCTCCCCTAGGCCAAAAGTTTCTTATTGAACAATTGAGGAAAAAAATAAATGAAGTAAATTGGGTTTATATGTCACCCTTAGGTTCAGTTATGTGGTGATTGACAGAATTCACTTCTGTTTGTCCACATTTTATTATTGGTAGCCACAAGCACTGGTTTTGCCTATTACATTGACCATAAATCATTTGAATTGGTTCTGGACCCCCAACTCAGGGCACCCCTGCTATACCCCAAGGCACCCAGTTTTTTAACCACTGTCTTCAGATTTATTTATTTCTCTGACGTCCTAGTGGATGCTGGGAACTCCGTAAGGACCATGGGGAATAGACGGGCTCCGCAGGAGACTGGGCACTCGAAGAAAGAATTAGGACTACTGGTGTGTACTGGCTCCTCCCTCTATGCCCCTCCTCCAGACCTCAGTTAGAATCTGTGCCCGGCTCGAGCTGGTTGCACACTAGGGGCTCTCCTGAGCTTCTAGTAAAGAAAGTATTTATTAGGTTTTTTATTTTCAGTGAGATCTGCTGGCAACAGACTCACTGCTACGAGGGACTTAGGGGAGAGAAGCGAACCTACCTGCTTGCAGCTAGCTTGGGCTTCTAGGCTACTGGACACCATTAGCTCCAGAGGGATCGAACACAGGCCCAGCCTCGGTCGTCCGGTCCCGGTGCCGCGCCACCGTCCCCCTTGCAGAGCCAGAAGCAAGAAGAAAGTCCTGGAAATCGGCGGCTGAAGACTCTGGTCTTCATTAAGGTAGCGCACAGCACTGCAGCTGTGCGCCATTGCTCCCTATGCACACCACATACTCCGGTCACTGATGGGTGCAGGGTGCTGGGGGGGGCGCCCTGGGCTGCAATTAGAGTACCTTAAAATGGCAAAAAAACACATAATATAGTCTAATAAACTATATATGTGTAAAAATCTCCTGCCATAATATTAATAAAAGAGCGGGAGAAGCCCGCCGAAAAAGTGGCGGGGCTATCTCCCTCAGCACACTGGCGCCATTTCCTCTTCACAGCTCCGCTGGAAGGACGCTCCCCAGGCTCTCCCCTGCAGTTTCCAGGCTCAATAGGGTAAAAAAGAGAGGGGGGGCACTAAATTTAGGCGCAAAACTGTATATTATAGCTGCTATAGGGAAAATCACTTTGTGTAGTGTAAATCCCTGTTTATATAGCGCTGTGGTGTGTGCTGGCATACTCTCTCTCTGTCTCCCCAAAGGACTTTGTGGGGTCCTGTCCTCAGTCAGAGCATTCCCTGTGTGTGTGCGCGGTGTGTCGGTACGGCTGTGTCGACATGTTTGATGAGGAGGCTTATGTGGAGGCGGAGCAGGTGCCGATAAATGTGATGTCATCCCCTGCGGGGTCGACACCAGAGTGGATGGATATGTGGAAGGTATTAACCGACAGTGTCAACTCCTTACATAAAAGGTTCGATGACATAACAGCTGTGGGACAGCCGACTTCTCAGCCAGTGCCTGCCCAGGCGTCTCAAAGGCCATCAGGGGCTCAAAAACGCCCGCTACCTCAGATGGCAGACACGGATGTCGACACGGAGTCTGACTCCAGTGTCGACGACGACGAGACTAATGTACATTCCACTAGGGCCATCCGTTGCATGATTACGGCAATGAAAAATGTGTTGCACATTTCTGACATTATCCCAGGTACCACTAAAAAGGGTATTATGTTTGGGGAGAAAAAGCAACCAGTGGTTTTTCCCCCTTCAGATGAGTTAAATGAAGTGTGTGAAGAAGCGTGGGCTTCCCCTGATAAAAAAACTGGTGATTTCTAAAAAGTTACTAATGGCGTACCCGTTCCCGCCAGAGGACAGGGTACGTTGGGATACATCCCCGAGGGTGGATAAAGCGCTCACACGCTTGTCAAAAAAGGTGGCACTACCGTCTCAGGATACGGCCGCCTTAAAGGAGCCTGCGGATAGAAAGCAGGAGGCTATCCTGAAGTCTGTATATACACACTCAGGTACTATACTGAGACCTGCTATTGCTTCAGCATGGATGTGCAGTGCTGCAGCAGCGTGGCCTGATTCCCTGTCTGATAACATTGATTCCCTTGACAGGGACACTATATTGCTAACCATAGAGCATATTAAAGACGTAGTCTTATACATGAGAGATGCACAGAGGGATATTTGCCGGCTGGCATCTAGAATAAATGCAATGTCCATTTCTGCCAGGAGAGTATTATGGACTCGGCAGTGGACAGGTGATGCGGATTCTAAAAGGCACATGGAGGTTTTGCCTTACAAGGGTGAGGAATTGTTTGGGGATGGTCTTTCGGACCTCGTTTCCACAGCGACAGCTGGGAAGTCGACATTTTTACCCCAGGTTCCCTCACAGCCAAAGAAAGCACCATATTATCAGGTACAGTCCTTTCGGCCCCAGAAAGGCAAGCGGGTTAAAGGCGCGTCCTTTCTGCCCAGAGGCAGGGGTAGAGGGAAAAAGCTGCACCATACAGCCAGTTCCCAAGAACAGAAATCCTCCCCTGCTTCCACTAAATCCACCGCATGACGCTGGGGCTCCACTGGTGGAGCCAGGTGCGGTGGGGGCCCGTCTCCGGAACTTCAGCGACCAGTGGGTTCGCTCACAGGTGGATCCCTGGGTTCTACAAGTGGTATCTCAGGGATACAAGCTGGAATTCGAGACGTCTCCCCCTCGCCGTTACCTCAAATCAGCCTTGCCAGCTACTCCCCCGGACAGGGAGGTAGTGCTGGCGGCAATTCACAAGCTGTACCTCCAGCAGGTGATAATAAAAGTTCCCCTCCTTCAACAGGGACGGGGTTACTATTCCACAATGTTTGTGGTACCGAAACCAGACTGTTCGGTGAGACCCATTCTAAATTTGAAATCCTTGAACACTTATATAAGAAGGTTCAAGTTCAAAATGGAATCGCTCAGGGCGGTTATTGCAAGCCTGGAAGAAGGGGATTACATGGTATCACTGGACATCAAGGATGCTTACCTGCATGTCCCCATTTACCCACCTCACCAGGTGTACCTCAGTTTTGTGGTACAAGACTGCCATTACCAATTCCAGACGTTGCCGTTTGGTCTGTCCACGGCACCGAGGGTATTTACCAAGGTAATGGCCGAAATGATGATACTCCTTCGAAAGAAGGGAGTTATAATTATCCCATACTTGGATGATCTCCTTATAAAGGCGAGGTCCAGGGAGCAGTTGTTGGTCGGAGTAGCACTATCTCAGGAAGTGCTACAACAGCACGGCTGGATTCTGAATATTCCAAAGTCGCAGCTGGTTCCTACGACTCGTCTGCTATTCCTGGGTATGATTCTGGACACAGAACAGAAGAAGGTGTTTCTCCCGGAGGAGAAGGCCAAGGAGTTGTCATCTCTGGTCAGAGACCTCCTGAAACCAAAACAGGTGTCGGTGCATCACTGCACGCGAGTCCTGGGAAAGATGGTAGCTTCTTACGAAGCAATTCCATTCGGCAGGTTCCATGCAAGGATCTTTCAGTGGGATCTTGTTAGACAAGTGGTCCGGATCGCATCTTCAGATGCATCGGCTGATCACCCTGTCCCCGAGGGCCAGGGTGTCTCTGCTGTGGTGGCTGCAGAGTGCTCATCTTCTAGAGGGCCGCAGATTCGGCATACAGGACTGGGTCCTGGTGACCACGGATGCAAGCCTCCGAGGTTGGGGGGCAGTCACGCAGGGAAGAAACTTCCAAGGACATTGGTCGAGTCAGGAGGCTTCCCTACACATAAATATTCTGGAACTAAGGGCCATTTACAATGCCCTAAGTCAGGCAAGACCCCTGCTTCAAAACCAGCCGGTGCTGATTCAGTCAGACAACATCACGGCGGTCGCCCATGTAAACCGTCAGGGCGGCACAAGAAGCAGGATGGCGATAGCAGAAGCCACAAGGATTCTCCGATGGGCGGAAAATCACGTGATAGCACTGTCAGCAGTGTTAATTCCGGGAGTGGACAACTGGGAAGCAGACTTCCTCAGCAGGCACGACTTCCACCCGGGAAAGTGGGGACTTCATCCAGAAGTCTTCCAACTGATTGTAAACCGTTGGGAAAGGCCACAGGTGGACATGATGTCGTCCCGCCTAAACAAAAAGCTAAAAAGATATTGCGCCAGGTCAAGGGACCCTCAGGCGATAGCTGTGGACGCTCTAGTGACACCGTGGGTGTACCAGTCGGTTTATGTGTTCCCTCCTCTTCCTCTCATACCAAAGGTGCTGAGGATAATAAGAAAGAGAGGAGTAAGAACTATACTCATCGTTCCGGATTGGCCAAGAAGGACTTGGTACCCGGAACTACAAGAAATGATCTCAGAGGACCCTTGGCCTCTACCTCTCAGACTGGACCTGCTACAGCAGGGGCCCTGTCTGTTCCAAGACTTACCGCGGCTGCGTTTGACGGCATGGCGGTTGAACGCCGGATCCTGATGGAAAAGGGCATTCCGGTTGAAGTCATTCCTACGCTGATAAAAGCTAGGAAAGATGTGACAGCAAAGCATTATCACCGCATATGGCGAAAATATGTTGCTTGGTGTGAGGCTATGAAGGCCCCCACAGAAGAATTTCAGCTGGGTCGATTTCTGCACTTCCTACAGTCAGGAGTGACTATGGGCCTAAAATTGGGATCCATTAAAGTCCAGATTTCAGCCCTGTCTATTTTCTTTCAAAAAGAACTGGCTTCACTGCCTGAAGTTCAGACGTTTGTTAAGGGAGTGCTGCATATTCAGCCCCCTTTTGTGCCCCCAGTGGCACCTTGGGATCTCAACGTTGTGTTGGATTTCCTAAAATCACATTGGTTTGAGCCACTTCAGACCGTGGAATTAAAATATCTCACGTGGAAAGTGGTCATGCTTTTGGCCTTGGCTTCGGCTAGGCGGGTGTCAGAATTGGCGGCTTTGTCCTGTAAAAGCCCCTATCTGATCTTCCATATGGACAGAGCAGAATTGAGGACGCGTCCCCAATTCCTCCCTAAGGTGGTATCAGCGTTTCATTTGAACCAACCTATTGTGGTGCCTGCGGCTACTCGGGACTTGGAGGCTTCCAAGTTGCTGGACGTAGTCCGGGCCCTGAAAATCTATGTTTCTAGGACGGCTACAGTCAGAAAGACTGACTCGCTGTTTATCCTGCATGCACCCAACAAGTTGGGTGCTCCTGCTTCTAAGCAGACTATTGCTCGCTGGATCTGCTCCACGATTCAACTTGCACATTCTGCGGCTGGACTGCCGCATCCTAAATCAGTCGAAGCCCATTCCACGAGGAAGGTGGGCTCTTCTTGGGCGGCTGCCCGAGGTGTCTCGGCTTTACAACTTTGCCGAGCTGCTACCTGGTCGGGATCAAACACGTTTGCAAAATTCTACAAGTTTGATACCCTGGCTGAGGAGGACCTTGAGTTTGCTCATTCGGTGCTGCAGAGTCATCCGCACTCTCCCGCCTGTTTGGGAGCTTTGGTATAATCCCCATGGTCCTTACGGAGTTCCCAGCATCCACTAGGACGTCAGAGAAAATAAGAATTTACTCACCGGTAATTCTATTTCTCGTAGTCCGTAGTGGATGCTGGGCGCCCATCCCAAGTGCGGATTGTCTGCAATACTTGTATATAGTTATTGCCTAACTAAAGGGTTATTGTTATGAGCCATCTGTTCGTGAGGCTCAGTTGTTATTCATACTGTTAACTGGGTATAGTATCACGAGTTGTACGGTGTGATTGGTGTGGCTGGTATGAGTCTTACCCGGGATTCCAAATCCTTTCCTTATTGTGTCAGCTCTTCCGGGCACAGTTTCCCTAACTGAGGTCTGGAGGAGGGGCATAGAGGGAGGAGCCAGTGCACACCAGATATAGTACCTAATCTTTCTTTTAGAGTGCCCAGTCTCCTGCGGAGCCAGTCTATTCCCCATGGTCCTTACGGAGTTCCCAGCATCCACTACGGACTACGAGAAATAGAATTACCGGTGAGTAAATTCTTATTTATTAATATTTTTTTTTGAAGGGCTGGATTGCTATTTGTGTGAAATTCAAAAGAAAATCTAATTCTGATGTGTAAAAGTGTATTGCTTAATAGGTCATTTGTGTTCATATTGATGTTAATACACTTAGTTTAACATACCAGTATCCCGGTCAGATTGCTAGTGGGAAACAGCATGCTACATTTTCCAGTATGCCTGATTTATCCATCTATGGGGTATATTCAATTGAAGTCGAAAGCTGCCGTCTGTCGAAAAGACGGACGTTTTCGACTTTTTAAGGTAGAATCGAGATTCGTGGATCGGCGGAATAGTTGCCGATCCACGTGCTTGTGTCGAAAATGGGGCCAAAACAGTCAGGTTTTGGCCCCCTTTTTGACCATCTCACTTCGACTTTAAAAAAAGTCGAAGTGAGATTGGGAGAGCAGCGCCGGAGACTGGAGAGCCGAGGCGGGGACGGGCAGAACCAAGGCGGGGACTGGCAGAGCCGAGGCGTAGACCGGATGAGCAGCGCTGGAGGATGTCGCAGCCGCTGCTCATAGCAGCGTCCACCCGGCTTCAGCAAGCGAGACCTCGCTTGCTGGAGCCGGGTGAATGCTGCTGTGAGCGGTGGCTGTGATGCAGGGTCTGGGGAGGGGAGAGCCGCGGGCAGACGGCAGAGTAGCGCTACAGCTGTAGCGCTGCTCTGCCCCCCTCCCCCCATCTCAATTCGACTTTTCTAAAAGTCGAATTGAGATGTCAATTCAATATCCCAGGTCGGATCCAGTCCGACAAATGAATGTCGGAATGGATCCGACTTCAATTGAATATACCCCTATATGTCTGTGTAATTCTCTTTCATAATGCCCCTGTTATACCTATACTGGATGTTTTTCATTAAGTACCTATATTTTTCCTGAAGGAGAAAATGCAGGTTGTTAAATTACAGATCTGGCTCTTAAAGTCACAATTAATGTTATTCTCTTCAGAAATTATCTGAAACGGAATTCACCATGGTCAGACTACATTTTCAAACTAGGAAAAAAAAAGTTAAAGCTAATCCTCAGTCAGTTTATAGCATACAAGCCAGACAAATATGTGGTACGGAATTAGAACCCTGCAGGCCTTTGCTCGCTGTATTTTCCAGGCTGTATCTGGTTGGACAAGCCATATCTTACTGCATCATGTCCTCACAGCTATGATTTGCCATGCTGGTCTATGTAAACTAAATATGAATATTCTCTTGGCTCGCTTCCTGCATGGTGAAGAGAGAAGAATGGCCACAGTAGTATTAGTTTAAAAAAAAATATAATTGATGAATACTGTTGTCCTTTAAAACGATAGAACTTGTATTCTTGCCTTTCCTGCAGTGACTGGAAATAGTCTCACAGGACAAACCAACGTGATAAGACAGGAGATATTGCAGATGGGTATTTTTCGGGTAGGTGGGGGTACCTGCACATATCTTGTGGAATGGTTGACTTTTCCCCCCTTGGATATTTTAAGCAGACAGATAAGGAATATTTCATTTAAGAACTATCCATATTCAAGGAGTCTATTTTACTACTTGAAAAGTATTTCAGCTTTAAATCCTATTAGTTATATTTTGCACAGAAATATAGTATTTTTTCTTTGAGTTGGCACTCCTAGCCATCTCTTTAATTTGCGATAAAGTCCATGAGTTGTACTGCTGAGCTACTATAGCTGTTTAGTCTTTGTAGTGTGAGAATGGAACAATACTGTAGCTGGGTTTAAGGAGATGCATATTGAGTTCCTAGCCTTGAGCTGTATCACACATTACTCATTAGAAGGAGAGTTTGTTACATTGTGATCCAGCCCTGCCATGGATGAGAAGCAGCAGTTGTCTGAGTCTCATTCACCTTATCTACAGCCTTGAAAAACACTAATTGTTTGGGAGGCCTGAATGATCTGTTGCATTTCCTCTCTACAGCTGCACAGCCACATTTTACATAGCAAGGTCGCTGGGGAACAGTTCTCACCGCTACCCGTTGCTGTGCATGCGTCATAGCCTGGTGTCTGCTCATGTGGGAGCTGCCATAGATAGGCAATGGTGTTTCACAATTCACTAGTTCAGTAAAAGAATTTGGCATGATATCCCATAAACAGAAAAAACACAATCCAAGAAACAATCCCATCCGACCTGATTTTCTGATTATGGCCTTTTATTCCCCTTGTGTCTAAGGTTCTCAAACGTGGTGCTCAAGGCACCCCAACAGTCCAGGTTTTAAGTTTATCCGTGCTTGGCTACATGTGATTTAATTAGTACCTCAGTCAATTTGATGTAACCATCTGTGCTGAGCCATGGATATACCTAAATCCTGGACCGTTGGGGTGCCTTGAGGACCGCGAGTTAGAACCTCTGCCTTGTATAATATACATGTGCAAATGCATGACTGTATGCCCATAGGTATATGAAAAATCCTAGAGAATTAGGTAGTAGAGGCTTATAGTGCACTTGTAAACATACAGTCCATACAGTTCTCGTATACGTAATGTCATGGATTTACATGTAACAATTGATCTCTTTCTCTCTCTCTCTCTCTCTCTCTCTCTCTCTCTATATATATATATATATATATATAGATATATATACACGAGAAGGAAGGGGCGGCACTCGGAGACTTTAAAGTTGAAACAGTACATTACACAAGTAGACAAACGTTTCGGGGTCAATATACCCCTTTGTCAAGGTGAATGGGTATATTGACCCCGAAACGTTGGTCTACTTGTGTAATACACTGTTTCAACTTTAAAGTCTCCGAGTGCCGCCCCTTTCTTTTCGTCTGTTTGGATTTTCATGGAGGGCACCGGAGCTAATATCAAGTGGAGGAGGGAGTGCCGGTCCGTGTGGAACATATATATATATATATATATATATATATATATAGCTGTGCCCATTTAAGAGTTACAAATATTGTTGGCTTTCACTGATAAGTTTTGTTCACCTCCTAGTTGGCAAATAGCTCAAACAGCATACTTTTTGCAGTAGTGGATGGATGATGTAAACAGGCACTCGCTTTAATGGTTATAGAGAGATACTGTATATAGGACGAATACAGTCGACATAATGGGTTGATATGAAAATAAAATGTATAGAGGATTTGAAATTTCTGAAATATATGTCCCTTAGTGGTGTGGATCAGTCTTCCTCCACTTCAGGTTTTTCTTAATTGGGGGATTTTTCTCCAAACACAATGTGTAGAGGACATGCAAAACAAAAAGTGAGGAGAGCAATGTGTAATAACTTTAGAGGTAGCTATTTTGGTCCCCCTGGTGTACAGGCTTCAATATAGGAATGTTGTGTGGGCTGTCACCATATATTTTCTTTTAATGTTACTAGGTATATTTGGAATGCGTACAACAACTCAATATGGACGTGGCAGCTATAGACATATAAAGGTATCTTTAGAGCCTCCTCTATCTGGGTAGGGTTCAGCATACAACTGTTCTATCTGAGTACAGTACGCTGAGCTGCACCTGTCATAGGGCTAGTGCAAGTTTCGGTGGTGTCGTCTAAGGCCACGCCAGTCGGTATTGCTGTGCGTACGGATGCTGAAAGTGTTCATCTCAGTACTTACACATTTTTGTTTTTTAAATTGTGTAATTTTTTTTATTGGTTTACGTTGAGCTTGGTATACATGAACACGTTACAATACAAAACGTGCAATACAAAAGAAATAAACAAGTAAACATGCTAAACAGTGCGTATCTGGTAATTTTTACATGAAGTTCAGTATACTCATCATTGCAGTTACAGTCGAAGAGAAGTGCTAGTGCACAGAAGTACGACTATCTGAATGAATACAGTAATTTAACGAATATGCATCTAGAACAATAGAAGAAATGGTGCGTAATAGTTAAAATTAAGCTAAATACAACATAAGTGTTGAAATGCCATATGTGAGTTAGCATACCGGCCTCTACACACAGTTCCGCCTATGTCATTTCCTACAGTGTTGGGCCCACCCCAAAAACCGATGTATTCCATCTGTCCCATTTCACATAATAATTAGACATCGCACCCCTGTCATTGATTAGAGCTCTCCATTGAGAAATGTGAGGTGGTTCTAATGGAACTTAACATTTGCGTCCATTGTTCATTAGAAAGCTCACCTAAATCCTGTTCCCATTTCTCTAACGTCCTAAGTGGATGCTGGGGACTCCGTAAGGACCATGGGGAATAGCGGCTCCGCAGGAGACTGGGCACATCTAAAGAAAGCTTTAGGACTATCTGGTGTGCACTGGCTCCTCCCCCTATGACCCGCCTCCAAGCCTCAGTTAGATCTCTGTGCCCGAACGAGAAGGGTGCACACTAGGGGCTCTCCTGAGCTTCTTAGTGAAAGTTTTAGATTAGGTTTTTTATTTTCAGTGAGACCTGCTGGCAACAGGCTCACTGCATCGAGGGACTAAGGGGAGAAGAAGCGAACTCACCTGCGTGCAGAGTGGATTGGGCTTCTTAGGCTACTGGACATTAGCTCCAGAGGGACGATCACAGGCCCAGCTTGGATGGGTCCCAGAACCGCGCCGCCGGCCCCCTTACAGAGCCAGAAGGCAGAAGAGGTCCGGAAAATCGGCGGCAGAAGACGTCCTGTCTTCAACAAGGTAGCGCACAGCACTGCAGCTGTGCGCCATTGCTCTCAGCACACTTCACACTTCGGTCACTGAGGGTGCAGGGCGCTGGGGGGGGCGCCCTGAGACGCAATAAAAACACCTTGGATGGCAAAAAAAATGCATCACATATAGCTCCTGGGCTATATGGATGCATTTAACCCCTGCCAGAATCCATAAAAAAAAAGGAGAAAAGTCCGCGAAAAAGGGGCGGAGCCTATCTCCTCAGCACACTGGCGCCATTTTCCCTCACAGCTCCGTTGGAGGGAAGCTCCCTGTCTCTCCCCTGCAGTCACTACACTACAGAAAGGGTTAAAAAAAGAGAGGGGGGCACTAATTAGGCGCAGTATTAACTATACAGCAGCTATAAGGGGAAAAACACTTAAATAAGGATATCCCTGTATATATATAGCGCTCTGGTGTGTGCTGGCAAACTCTCCCTCTGTCTCCCCAAAGGGCTAGTGGGGTCCTGTCCTCTATCAGAGCATTCCCTGTGTGTGTGCTGTATGTCGGTACTTTTGTGTCGACATGTATGAGGAGAAAAATGATGTGGAGACGGAGCAGATTGCCTGTAATAGTGATGTCACCCCCTAGGGGGTCGACACCTGAGTGGATGAACTGTTGGAAGGAATTACGTGACAGTGTCAGCTCTGTATAAAAGACAGTGGTTGACATGAGACAGCCGGCTACTCAGCTTGTGCATGTCCAGACGTCTCATAGGCCGTCAGGGGCTCTAAAGCGCCTGTTACCTCAGATGGCTGATATAGACGCCGACACGGATACTGACTCCAGTGTCGACGGTGAAGAGACGAATGTGACTTCCAGTAGGGCCACACGTTACATGATTGAGGCAATGAAAAATGTTTTACACATTTCTGATAATACGAGTACCACCAAAAAAGGGGTATTATGTTCGGTGAGGAAAAACTACCTGTAGTTTTCCTGAATCTGAGAAATTAAATGAGGTGTGTGATGATGCGTGGGTTTCCCCCGATAACAACGGATAATTTCTAAAATGTTATTGGCATTATATCCTTTCCCGCCAGAGGTTAGGGTGCGTTGGGAAACACCCCCTAGGGGGGATAAAGCGCTCACACGCTTGTAAGGGCTCTACCTTCGCCTGAGATGGCCGCCCTTAAGGATCCTGCTGATAGAAAGCAGGAGGGTATCCTAAAAGGTATTTACACACATACTGGTGTTATACTGCGACCAGCAATCGCCTCAGCCTGGATGTGCAGTGCTGGGTTGGCGTGGTCGGATTCCCTGACTGAAAATATTGATACCCTAGATAGGGACAGTATATTTTTGCCTATAGAGCATTTAAAAGATGCATTTTTATATATGCGTGATGCACAGCGGAATATTTGCCGACTGGCATCAAGTCTAAGCGCGTTGTCCATTTCTACCAGTAGAGGGTTATGGACACGTCAGTGGTCAGGTGATGCGTATTCCAAACGGCATTTGGAAGTATTGCTTTATTAAGGGAGGAGTTATTTGGGGTCGGTCTTTCAGACCTGGTGGCCACGGCAACAGCTGGGAATTCCACGTTTGTACCCCAGGTCGCCTCTCAACATGAGAAGACGCCGTATTATCAGGCGCAGTCTTTTCGTGGACAAGCGGGCAAAAGGTTCCTCATTTCTGCCCCGTGACAGAGGGAGAGGAAAAAGGCTGCAGAAATCAGCCAGTTCCCAGGAACAGAAACCCTCTCCCGCCTCTGCCAAGCCCTCAGTATACGCTGGGGCTTTACAAGCAGAATCAGGCACGGTGGGGGGCCCGTCTCAATGAATTTCAGCGCGCAGTGGGCTCACTCGCAAGTAGACCCCTGGATCCTTCAGGTGATATCTCAGGGGTACAAATTAGAATTCGAGACGTCTCCCCCTCGCCGTTTCCTAAAGTCGGCTTCTGACAGGGAGACAGTTTTGGAAGCCATTCACAAGCTGTATTCCCAGCAGGTGATAATCAAGATACCCCTCCTGCAACAGGGAACGGGGTATTATTCCACACTGTTGTGGTACCGAAGCCGGACGGCTCGGTGAGACCGATTCTAAATCTAAAATCTTTGAACACTTACGTACAGAGGTTCAAATTCAAGATTGAGTCACTCAGAGCAGTGATTGCGAACCTGGAAGAAGGGGACTACATGATGTCTCGGGACATCAAGGATGCTTACCTTCATGTCCCAATTTACCCTTTTCACCAAGGGTACCTCAGGTTTATGGTACAGAACTGTCACTATCAGTTCAGACGCTGCCGTATGGATGGTACACGGCACCCCGGGTCTTTACCAAGGTAATGGCCGAAATGATGATATTCCTTCGAAGGAAGTGAATTTTAGTTATCCCTTCCTTGGACAATTCCCTGATAAGGGTAAGATCCAGGGAACAGTTGGAGGTCGGTGTAGCACTATCTCAGGTAGTGTTGCGGCAGCACGATTGGATTCTCAATATTCCAAAATCGCACCTGGTTCCGACGACGTGTCTTCTGTTCCTAGGGATGATCCTGGACACAGTCCAGAAAAAGGTGTTTCTCCCGGAGGAGAAAGCCAGGGAGTTATCCGAGCTAGTCAGGAACCTCCTAAAACCGAGCCAAGTCTCAGTGCATCAATGCACAAGGGTTCTGGGTAAAATGGTGGCTTCCTACGAAGCAATCCCATTCGGCAGATTCCACGCAAGAACTTTCCAGTGGGACCTGCTGGACAAATGGTCCGGATCGCATCTTCAGATGCATCAGCGGATAACCCTGTCACCAAGGACAAGGGTGTCCCTCCTGTGGTGGTTGCAGAGTGCTCATCTTCTAGAGGGCCGCAGATTCGGCATTCAGGACTGGGTCCTGGTGACCACGGATGCCAGCCTGCGAGGCTGGGGAGCAGTCACACAGGGAAGGAATATCCAGGGCTTATGGTCAAGCCTGGAGACATCACTTCACATAAATATCCTGAAGCTAAGGGACATTTACAATGCTCTAAGCTTAGCAAGACCTCTGCTTCAAGGTCAGCCGGTGTTGATCCAGTCGGACAACATCACGGCAGTCACCCACGTAAACAGACAGGGTGGCACAAGAAGCAGGAGGGCAATGGCAGAAGCTGCAAGGATTCTTCGCTGGGCAGAAAATCATGTGATAGCACTGTCAGCAGTATTCATTCCGGGAGTGGACAACTGGGAAGCAGACTTCCTCAGCACGACCTCCACCCGGGAGAGTGGGGACTTCACCCAGAAGTCTTCCACATGATTAAAAACTCGACAGGTATTGCGCCAGGTCCAGGGACCCTCAGGCAATAAGCTGTAGACGCTCTGGTAACACCGTGGGTGTACCAGTCAGGGTATGTGTTCCCTCCTCTGCCTCTCATACCCAAGGTACTGAGATTGATAAGATGGAGAGGAGTAAGCACTATATTCGTGGTTCCGGATTGGCCAAGAAGGACTTGGTAACCGGAACTTCAGGAGATGCTCACGGAGGATCCGTGGCCTCTACCTCTAAGAAGGGACCTGCTCCAGCAAGGACCCTGTCTGTTCCAAGACTTACCGCGGCTGCGTTTGACGGCATGGCGGTTGAACGCCGGATCCTGAAGGAAAAAAGGCATTCCGGGTGAAGTCATCCCTATCCTGATCAAAGCCAGGAAGGATGTAACCGCAAAAACATTATCACCGCAATTGGCGAAAATATGTTGCGTGGTGCGAGGCCAGTAAGGCCCGACGGAGGAAATTCAACTGGGTCGATTCCTACATTTCCTGCAAACAGGAGTGTCTATGGGCCTGAAATTGGGGTCCATTAAGGTTCAAATTTCGGCCCTGTCAATTTTCTTCCAAAAAGAACTAGCTTCAGTCCCTGAAGTTCAGACGTTGTAAAAGGGGTACTGCATATACAGCCTCCTTTTGTGCCTCCAGTGGCACTTTGGGATCTCAATGTAGTTTTGGGTTCCAAAAGTCACATTGGTTTGAACCACTTAAATCTGTGGAGTTAAAATATCTCACATGGAAAGTGGTCATGCTGTTGGCCCTGGCCTGGGCCAGGCGCGTGTCAGAATTGGCGGCTTTATCCTGAAAAAGCCCTTATCTGATTTTCCATTCGGACAGGGCGGAATTGAGGACTCGTCCTCAGTTTCTCCCCAAGGTGGTTTCAGCGTCTCACCTGAATCAACCTATTGGTGGTGCCTGCGGCTACTAGGGACTTGGAGGCCTCCAAGTTGCTAGACGTTGTCAGTGCCCTGAAAATTTCCAGGACGGCTGGAGTCAGGAAATCTGACTCGCTGTTTATCCTGTGTGCACCCAACAAGCTGGGTGCTCCTGCTTCTAAGCAGACTATTGCTCGTTGGATTTGTAGTACAATTCAGCTTGCACATTCTGTGGCAGGCCTGCCACAGCCAAAAATCTGTAAATGCCCACTCCACAAGGAAGGTGGGCTCATCTTGGGCGGCTGCCCGAGGGGTCTCGGCTTTACAACTTTGCCGAGCAGCTACTTGGTCAGGAGCAAATACGTTTGTAAAATTCTGCAAAATTGATATCCTGGCTGAGGAGGACCTGGAGTTCTCTCATTTGGTGCTGCAGAGTCATCCGCACTCTCCCGCCCGTTTGGGAGCTTTGGTATAATCCCCATGGTCCTTACGGAGTCCCCAGCATCCACTTAGGACGTTAGAGAAAATAAGAATTTACTTACCGATAATTCTATTTCTCATAGTCCGTAGTGGATGCTGGGCGCCCATCCCAAGTGCGGATTGTCTGCAATACTTGTACATAGTTATTGTTACAAAAATCGGGTTAGTATTGTTGTGAGCCATCTTTCAGAGGCTCCTCTGTTATCATGCTGTTAACTGGGTTCAGATCACAGGTTATACGGTGTGATTGGTGTGGCTGGTATGAGTCTTACCCGGGATTCAAAATCCTTCCTTATTGTGTACGCTCGTCCGGGCACAGTATCCTAACTGAGGCTTGGAGGAGGGTCATAGGGGGAGGAGCCAGTGCACACCAGATAGTCCTAAAGCTTTCTTTAGATGTGCCCAGTCTCCTGCGGAGCCGCTATTCCCCATGGTCCTTACGGAGTCCCCAGCATCCACTACGGACTATGAGAAATAGAATTATCGGTAAGTAAATTCTTATTTTAGCTTTCAAGGGATCAAATGCATGTTGACATGTTCATATATTGTAGAAATCTGCCCTTTTGAGACTAAATTAATAAGCAGTGTTTTAACCAGGGATATTGAAATGGCTAGAGGCAATTTACCAAACTGCGCCTGTGTTGCATGACTCAGCTGGAGATAGCGAAAAAATGCTGAATTGGGGATATCATAATCATTGCGTATCTGGTCAAAGGACTTAAAATGACCCCCTTCATACAACTGATTCAATGCCGTAACTCCTGCCCTCAACCATAAATTATCTTGTGATAGATGAAGTAATTCCTTAAATGAAGCATTAAACCACAGAGGGGTCTCCTCAAAGTCATACCATTCAAAAAAGGTGTGAGTCAGACGTCACACCAGTAGGACTTGCCGCAAAATAGGAGGTAGAGCAGAGCTAGAAGAACCAGACCGTAAAAACTGAACAGGAGTAAGAGGGGACCCCACTCACTCGGCATAGAATCCAGCCAACGTAGTTCCACCCTTACACAGGATCCAATTAGAGAGGTGGACTAATTGAGAATCCAAATAAAATACATGTATATTGGCAAGTCCCAACCCACTATCCAGTTTGGATTTGACAACAGCTTTCAGGGCCACTCTAGGCGCTCTACTTCCCCATATAAAAGATGATACAATCAACAGTAGAGAGTCATTTTTTTTTAGGGAGCTATATAGGTGAATGTTGCAATAAATAGAGATACCTGGGTTGAATGGACATCTTAATCAAGTTGATGTGACCCATAACGGTGAGAGGGAGCTTTTTCCACAAATGGGCTTTGCTTTTGAAGTTATTTGTCACAGGATCAATATTTTGTGCAACATAATCTCAGGGCTTTGGAGTGATCCAAACTCCCAAATATTTAAAACGTAAAGTCCACTGCAGCTGGCAGTGAGTGAGAAGAATGCCAGATATAGGAAAACTTCTAGACTTGTTCCAATTTATACGTAGACCAGTCCCGAAATAGATTAATAATATGCAGCATATTGGTTAATGAGTTCTCAGTATCCTTAAGGAATAAAAGCATGTCGTCCGCGTATAAGGCAATGACATATACAGAATCCCCAACATGAAGGGGTTCAATTGCAAGGGCAAACAGAGCTGGAGATAATGGGCAGCCCTCCAATGGAAAGGGTCATGATACATGACCATTGACTGAGATACGGGCTGCTGGGGAAGCATACAGCAACTGGACGCACTGTTGAAATCTAGGACCAAAAGCAAATTTCTTACAGTACTTACATATTTAAGAAATTCTTTCCAGGCAACCACCAATAAACACTACAGCATGCGCTTCTGCATCCACTTCTGAATTAGGCCCTGTTTGCCTTCTTTGTCTATTAACCACTTAACTGACATTTTTTATTCTCCAAAAACCGCTCCGAATGTATTTATTTATTTTTTGTATGATTGATTTAGGTAAAATGTAGTTAAATAAATTATCGAAAATGATTTTCTTTACAAAAAAAAACCAAAAATATGAAAAAAATAAATAAAAATAATAATAAAAATCGGAAAAACATTGAAGATCGAACCATCGCGACATCGATGATCAGGATATCGCGACTTTTGCCGTTTTAGGCATGCGGCCCTCTCAGCAGCTCCTGGAGCCCTTCAGGAAGGAGAGGGGCTTTTTTTTTTTTTTTTACATTAGCAGCCGCTGGTGAAATGTCTGCAGCCGCTGGATGGTTGGGTGCTGCTGGGCTGACCAATCAGCAGTGATCGGCAGCACGGCAGGCACTGGGGGGTAGGGAACTAGGAAGCAGAGGTCTCTCTGAGAGCAGCAATTGCAGGAAGCTTTGCTTCCTGCTGCTTCACAGTGAGCTATCTGACTGGTCGCATCAGATGCGATCATGTCAGGGAAAGCCCAGCCTGGTGTGGTCGCATCTGATGCGACCATGGCAGGCAAGTGGTTAAATTGGATTGCAAAGGAATCCCTGATAGGAGATACATAAATCATGGCACTTAGGGTTTCTCCAAATTTCCCACCCAGTAACAGCTGCAGAAGAACCTGCATAATCTCCATTCAGTTGAATGTTTAATCTCCTTGGCTTTCTTTACTAATTTTTTTTAATGTTCATATTTTAAAGATCAAACCATCTAACTATGCCGACGCCGGGATCCTGTCCATTTACCAGCCCAACAGTTGTCATGTCGACTGACGGGGACTATTCCCACTAATGGGTGTCCACGAGACCCATAGAGGGGTAATATATAACCTGTACTGCTCTTCATTGCACTCCATCCCCCTTCCCTCCCGCCGGCCTTCTGCTGCCGGGATCCCGGTCGGTATGCTGACCACCGGGATCCCCATCCCCAACCCCTAATTGCAGTAAGACAATGCATAGTAAGTAGACACACATTAATGCTGCACCCAATACTGCAATGAATGAGCAAATTAAGAGAACTCTATGAAGATAAGCCACATACAAAGACACTAGAAGGATGCCCATAGACACTACCATACTTCAGAGATTTATACTTAGAGAGGATTCCTGGTAACCAAGTGGCACAAATTTAAGTGAGAGAGAGGCTAGTTATTAACGCCTCAATCAATATAAATTGAAAGAGCTTAAAACAGGGGTTACCCTCTTTATAAAACTTCTGAATTGTACCAGGTTGTCTGCCCCACTGCTTTTCTGATATATTCCTGTGTGTGTGATGGTTACATATACTTAAACTTTAATGTAACACATCTACTTCTTTTGAACTACTCACTATGGTTAAAATCATTCACTATTAATCATTTTGCAATTTTAAACAATTTCGCTTTAATGTTAATATTGCTTACTAACTTATATTTCTTTAAATCATTACTTATATGTTAACAATGAGATAAGGAAGCCAAATAGTAAAAATATCTTTCAGCCCAAGATTTGACATCAAGGGAACATTAAATCCAGCTTATTGGGTATAAATATGCCAAACGCGGTAACATCAAAGATATGGAAATGAAATTCTGTATTAATCCACTGGGATAATATCACTTTCGTCGAAGCAGTGGCTATACGGACTAAAGTAATTAATGCCTTTTCAGTGAGTACAGATGATTAATTATTTTTAACAGTGCACCTGTTATCATACATTTATGTTTTAAAGTGTACTTGTAACCTACATACAGTGGAAGTAGCCATTTTGTCATCTGAACCAATACTTAGGGGAGATGTACTAAACCTTGAAAAGTTATAAATTTCATTGTGATAAAGTACCAGCCAATCAGCTCCTAACTGCTGTGTTACAGGCTGGGTTTGCAAAATGAGAGTTAGGGGCATGTTGGTTGGTACTTTATCATCGTGAAATGTATCACTTTTCAAGGCTTAGTGCATCTGGCCCAATCTGTCTAGAAAATTTATAGACCGCAGTCCGTTGACCTTTTTTTTCCACCAACAAAATTCCTGCTTATGCTTGTATCTATTGTGATAGAAGCACTGGTAAAGTAATAAATGGGAGATATGTTTGTCCCAGGTTTCTGGCCTGTTTTTGAACCCCCGGGAAATGTCTGTTTCCGCTAAAAGTTGAATAAGGGGTCCTGGGCAGTGGCGCCAAGGTGGGGGGGGGGGGGAGCGGGTACTAATTACTCGGGCCTGGACCTGATGGAGGGGCCCAGATCTGCCATCACCTTCTCTTTCCCCCTTACTCGTCAGTCTTGCCTGCAGTTAGTGTAGGGAGGCTGCTGCTGCGGCCTCCCCTGTTTGTGTAAGGGGAGGGGGGTAGCGATTGCACTGATCGTGCCCCCCTCCTGATCTGCTCCAGGCTGGGTTGCACAACCCTTTAGGGCGTACGGCGCCATAATAACTATTGTCAACTAATTTTGTGAGGAGATGTGGCCATGGCCCTTACATTGGGCTGCACCCTCATTACCTGGGCTTGGCCTCACTATGTAAGGCCATGGTACTGGTGGGTATGGTTGTGAGAGAGAGGGGAGGACTCCACCTATAAAGCACATTTCAAGTTTTTAGGCTTTCATGCTAAGAGTAGGCTAATGAGTGCCTGCATCTGTAAGAGGCTGGTGTAAGCTGTGTCTGTGGTTGACTCAGGGTCTCACTACCTGGGAAAACAGGCTGCTATATAAGACACTGTGATTTACTGACTAAGTACTGGGCATATGACTGTGTTTGTGGTAGGGGCATTAGGTCCTACCACTTTGAGAGAGGGAATCTATGATGTTTAGTTAGTGCCCAGAAGGGCTAGGATTTATTTGTATGTTTTATTTTTGTACTGCATAATAAAACTAGCCACGGTTAGATTGCACGAAAACCCTCGACTGGTGTGCTGTTTTCCTAGCTGCTGTGTGTTTGGAGGGGCCCATCTACCTCAGGAACGTGCATTCCTATCCTGATCTCCTCACACTATCTTATATTATGTCTTTAGCTAAATGGCTTCTTGCTTTCAATCTTTTCATTGCACTGTATTGTTTATTGTGCAAAGTCATTTACCTCATTGGCTATTCAACACTGGAGTATGTTGGGTAATCATGACTTTAGGGCTCATCCACAGCTCCCCAGAAGTTTTCATTTGAGTGGGTGCTCTCCCCTCGAACCTCACATTCACTGTGATATATGACAACGGATCACCTATCCTGTGAAGACCAGCAAGGGAATTGGGACAACATTCGGAATATTAGGCTCATTCAGAAAAAAAAAATTTTTCTAACCCAAAACATGATATAAACTAAACCACAAGCACTGAAACGCCAGTTACCACTCGCTGCTGTTATGTTGTTGGTGGTGGTGGTAACTATCTCCACCGACATGATGATTATTATAATTTATTACACAGTTATCACAGATTCTGCAGCGCCGTACAGCCCATATTTACAAAGATGTAAATGTTTGTAAAGTAGTGGAGCACAAAAAAACAGTCTAAAATGTATGGGGAAAAATTTATACGGACAGCGTCATCTTAACCTTATCTTTCATGACATTGTTTGTGGTCTGAGTTTGGTAATAATGGTACTTATTACAAATGTCAACATTTAATAGAAAAATGTTCTATGACATGCTCATTTTTATGTGATAAACTTTTATAAAGACAAGTGTTACCCATTCAAAAAATCAGCTATTTGCTTTCATTAGTCTTGCTAAAACTGATTTCTGATTGAATGCTCGGCCGCCAGAATGCCGACAGGGGGGCTCGCTACACTCGCAACAGCTTTATTCCCATTCTATGGGTGTCATGGACACGAATAGTCCTTTGCCGGGATCCCGGCATCTGTATGCTGACAGCCGGGATCATAACTACATCCCCTGTAGGTGGCCACATACCATTGCACTTTACACCATATTATTAAATAAATCACATATTCCTTCCCTGAATTACATATTAATATTACTGAGACTGTGCATTGCAGCAGGAGGTAGCAAAGACTTGTCAGAGAGGTGTTATACGTGTGGAGCACAGCAATTTTACAATTCTGCTCTCACCTACCACAGAGTCCCCACTTGAAAGATATGCGGGCACATTTGGACCTGGCATGGTGGGTGTGCTCTGTGACAATTATTTCATTTAACTCAAAGCTACTTGATCTTCTCTATTCCGTATCCAGTATTACTTTCATATTTGGCAGACAGGTTTCCCCAGGGATGTCTGACTCAGTTCTCTAGGATTGTAATGCTGAAATTCCCCTTTTCACGCCCATCGTGCTGCAAATGGCAAAAGTTGTAGCTGAATTTGAGGTTCCGGTGCTTTCCAGTGAATTGTGAATGGCATATTAATCAGATAGACTCTTATTATGTATCCTAAAAACATGTTTTAATTCTCCGTCAAATTGAGGACAAAGCTGAAAATCTTATTACCCAAGTTAAGAAAGATTGTTCCAAACAATCGTGTGATGTTCAACATGAAACTGTATGTTGACACATGCTAACTGCGCCATTAAAGCTCCAAAATATACAGTGAGCAGAGGCAGCTTCATGGTCATGTGAGTAAATTTACATGGTGGACAATACTTTTTTGCAACTTTGCTAAAGGTGTGTTTATACAGGTCTAATATCCCATATCCAAATATTCTGAAATACTGACTTTTTTGAGTGAGATAGTGAAACCTTTGTTTTTTGATGGTTCAGTGTACACAAACTTTGTTTAATACACAAAGTTATTTAAAATATTGTATTAAATGACCTTCAGGCTGTGTGTATAAGATGTATATGAAACATAAATGAATTGTGTGACTGTAGACACACTTTGTTTAATGCACAAAGTTATAAAAAATATTGGCTAAAATTGCCTTCAGACTGTGTGTATAAGGTGTATATGTAACATAAATGCATTCTGTGCTAAGACTTAGGTCCCAACACCATGATATCTCATTATGGTATGCAATTATTCCAAAATACGGAAAAATCCGATATCCAAAATACCTCTGGTCCCAAGCATTTTGGATAAGGGATACTCAACCCGTAATACCAAAAATATACTGGTAGGTTAATTGGCTCCTAACAAAATTAACCCTATCGTAATTCATCCTAAATATGTACATATTTCTTCTTGATCAAATTAAATTTAAATAAATGACATCAAATATTGTTTACTTAAAGAGGTCTATCTCACCCCCCCCCCCCCTTTTAGTGTCTCCATTGTAACATAACATTAGCCTTGACCTTTTCAAATTACCTTTATCCCCACAATAGTAATAGATCCCCCAGTGACTTTGGTCCCACACCCTTAGTGTCCATGGGTATTTTTGAAGGTCACCCACCTCAGTGGAGAAAAACTGGTATCAATAGATACTCCCCCTAGTGGCAATAAACCACTGTGAGGCCTGACAAAGAATTAAGGTTCAAAAAGGGTTGAGATTGCCTAAAGGACAAAAAAATAAAAAGGGGCAGACTAGATGGGCTAAGTGGTTCTTATCTGCCGTCAAATTCTATGTTTCTATTAACCCCCAAACACCCTGTAACTATCCCGCCTGTAGATACAGATCCCCCCTCCCCCCCCAGATCACCTGCCCCTTACACAGAGTGCACTGAAGTATATCTCAGGGAGGACTGATCATCCATTTTCCTGCTGAGATCAATGAATAGTGCTTAGAAAGAAATTCTTATTAAAAGGGGTAGCAAACATTCTGTTCCTGGATGACCTGCTAACAAAAAATAAAGACTGCATTTCTTCTCTATGCACATCTGAAACCCTGGAGGCTCATGGCTGGAAAATCAATTACGCAAATTCCCAGCTGGTCCAATCTCAGCGAAAAGTCTTTACTGGGTCTCCTCTTTGACACCAAAGTCTTCATGGCAGAGGACAAGATCCTGACCATCAGGCAGCCGATTTCAGCGCTATTGGTGTGCATACGTGTCTCAACTATAGTGCATGCAAGTGACTTTGTGCATTTCCATTCAGGTTCTTCCCAAACTTGCTATTGGTACAGTAATCACAGTCGGACTTTCGCCTGGCGACCCAATATATCAGGCTGTCTCCATCGACCTATAAATCCCTAATTTAGTAGCTGAATAGGCACCATCTCTGTCATGGCAGTATTTATCCATAGATACTTGAACAATTGTGTCCACGGACGTCCGTTTCAGTAGCTGGAGAGCAGTGCTGCTGTATATTTGCCTCTGGTGCTTAGAAGAAGCTTTAGCTTCCAATAAACTTAATCTATTTAAGAAAAGTGTTTCAGGTTCTATTCAACACTCAGGTCCCTTTTTGGAGCAGACCTATTCAGAGGTCATGGCATAGATATATCCCTAAGAGGGTACTGAAGCTCCTAGGCTTTGATAGAGATGTTAGATAGAGATGTTAATATTTTTTTGTGCAGGAAGGTATATACCAACCATGTTAGCAGTCTTTATTCCAGATGTGGAAGATTGGAAATTCTTTCTCTCAGGCGACATGCCTGTTGAGTGAACTATACATATGGAAGTGTTCAATCAACTGGTAGGTGATTGATGTGGGCCTGATGACCTCTCGACACAAAATTCGATGGAGCTTAGACCAGGCATAGTTGGGCACTTCTGGTGGATTCCGTGATGGCTCTTTTAGGTTCAGGCTAGGGTATCACTTACCCTCAGATTCCACGTGTCATCAAGAAGTTCAAGGCAGTGGGGGTTCTAGTCATTCTGGTGCTTTGGGATTGGCCACAGCTGTCTTGTTATGGCAACATTCATTCGTCTCTGAGGAGACTGCCAACCTGGGCTTGAATTCAGTCAATGTCCCTTCTTCCATGCAGACTTTATGCAATTGACTTTAACAACTTGGCTGTGATGCCAAGATTTTCTCGCTTGAACGGTTGATGTGGCCTGAATTAGGCTCTTTCAGCATTGCAAATGCCTCCCATTAAGTTGCTTGATTTGTTGGTCTTGATTGTATTTGGTTTCCACAGGCGTTACTGCTAACCGGATACTATTTTCTGCCTAAGCTCATATCCAGATTTCATTAAATCAAGTCATTGTAATTCCAGCGTTGTGCCAGGATTTGTCCTTGGATAGTGCTGATGACTTGATATGGTTAGGGCTTTGAGGACGTATGCGGATTGATCATCTTGTTGCGGGAGGATGTCATATCTTGTATGATTAGTTGGCCAGCAACCAAAGAATTTGAGGATCAAAGGATTACGGCTTATTTTCGCCGGGTGTACTTCTCAAAACAAATCTCTGTTTATTAGCATATTAAGACTAATTGTACCATACTGGGGTAGGTACGTCTTGTGTGATGTGTCACAGTGCGTTGGTTGAGCAGTTATGTAAGGTTGCCACCTGGTCCACTATTAATACATTCACCAAATTCAATTCTACAGGTTGGAGTATTCAATTAGCTCCGACAGTTTCAAATTCACTCCCCAGCGTATTCAATTGTGGGCCATTTTCACCCATTTTTAAGGCATTTTCGCTAATGCCTTTTCACTTTTTTTTTTTTTTGAAAAGTCATTGGTGAAAAATTCCTCAAAATCTGCAAAAACTGAATGCTTTTTCGTGGGCACAGGTGCGAAAACACATGGATTCGCCGATCCACATGTTTTCAGCTCCTGCTGAATTTTTTTTTGAATTCCCTTAATATTGGATGACAGAGAAAATAGGATTTTTTGGTACGGACTGTGTTTGGTATGGATCTGTTTTTCTTAATCCAGCTGAGGGATACTCCCTTCCCACTCTTTGTTGTTCACTCACTCTGTTTACTGTCAGGTTTGAGTTTTTGGTTCTGGTTAAGTATTGTTCTATGGCCTTATTAAGTTTAAACTGAATTCTGTTGGCACCTTAGGGGCTGATGGGTTTTAGAAAGGAAGGTCTAGTTAAAAATGAGTTTGATCATGTGGCAGATCCACTCAGTGATTTATATACTCCATTGTTAGCAGTGTCCCCAAGACGGTCTAAGAGAAATGGATTTGACAGTGAGTACCACAAAAAAGGGAAACAATGCCCCCCCAAAAAAATAAAAATTGCAATAAAAATGGCTCTTTCTAACTGAGGCATGCGCCCAGTGGCAAAGCCGGGAGAGAATTGGGCGGGGGGAGGGGGGGATAAAGCCAGACCGTGGCATCACTGTTTTTGGTGATTCTTATGCTACATGATAAAATCACATACATTTACATATTTCTAAATTAAGAGTTAACTCATCTGAAGGTACCGTAGGTGCCTCCAAAGTAGCACCACAAGGGCCAGCATGCCCTCTAACTGCTGATCCCATCCATGCGTCCCACAACCGGAAAGGAGGCTGGTGCCCCCCCCCCCCCAGAAGACGCGGTCCTCTGCTGACCCTGGAAGTGCCTGCGGCGGCCCGGACCTCATGACCCCCGGTGAAACAAGAAGTGCGGCCATCCGCTAAGCCAGAGGCCAAGTCTGCAAGGAGATGGTCCAGCGAAGCTGAACTGAGACTGCAGGCATGCTGCGACTGCACTGACTGAAAAGCTTTCGAGTCCGCCGCTATTGACTTTGATGATTTTGTCGATACTGTTACTTCGTATGTTAATGTTAATTTTTGTGAGGACTTATGTGTGCCGGCAAAAACTGTGCGTATCTATGCTAACAACAAGCTTTGGTTTACCACTAATCTTAAGCAGTTATGCCTCGCCAAGGAGGAGGCGCATAGGAGTGGGGATAAAATAAGGTATAGACAGACCAGGAATATCTAGAGAGATCAGGGTGGCACAGAAACGCTACGCCGACAAGCTAGTGACCATTTTCTCAAGCAACGACCCTCGATCGGTATGGAAGGGCCTGAAGACTGCCACCAACTTCAAGGGTTCCACTCCCTGTTCCGGCTCTAGCCAACAGCTGGCAGACCAACTGAATGGCTTTTACTGCAGATTTTAAAAGTCCCATGACGCTAGCAATACTCCGACTCATCCTGACGCAGTGCTGGTGGCTACGGCGGACGCAACTTCTCGATCCTATGGCACCCTGCCCACTCTTCAGGTGGAGTCAGCTGAGGTGGCTAAGCTGTTTAGAAGGTTGAAGATCAGGAAGGCACCTGGCCCAGATGGCGTGTCTCCATCCACCCTAAAAATATGTGCCGAACAGTTGGTCCCGGTTTTCACAGCCATTTTCAACCTGTCGCTTGGGAATTGTGAGGTCCCAGCTTGTCTTAAGCACTTGCTCATTTCCATTACCGAAGAAATCTTCCGCTCATGGCATCCTGAACAATTACAGGCCGGTTGCACTAACTTCGGTGGTGATGACGCTGGAATGACTGATACTGAATCATCTGAAGTCCACGGCAGGTACCGTCCTCGACCCTCTGCAGTTCGCCTACAGGGCGAACAGATCAGCAGAAGATGCGGTGAATCTAGGTCTGCACTTCATTATGCAGTATCTGGATTCGCCAGGCATCTACGCTAGGGTTCTGTTTGTGGACTTCAGCTCTGCATTCAATACTATTATTCCAGGCATTCTATATCATAAATTGCGCAGCTCAGGGGTACCAGTAGCGCAATGCTCCTGGATGGTGAATTTTTTAACGGACAGGGAGCAACGGGTCAAGATGGGGAATTTCACCTCTGGCGTTAGGACGACTAGCACGGGCGCTCCGCAGGGATGTGTTCTTTTCCCCTTCCTTTTCTCACTGTACACCAACGACTGTATTTCTGAGGACAAATCTGTGAAACTCCTCAAATTTGCGGACAATACCACGCTCATTGGACTCATCAGAGATGGCGAGGAGTCGGCTTATAGGAGGGAGGTTATGCGGCTGGCCACTTGGTGCAAGGCAAACAATCTCAAGCTAAACACGCTAAAAACGGTTGAAATGATTTTCGACTTCAGGAAACACACCCTCCCCCACTCCCCCCACTCACAATTGCAAACAATGTAGTAACTGTGGTGGAAACCTTCCGATTTCTGGGTTCCTCAATCTCCAATTCTCTTAAGTGGAAGTCTAACATCAAGGGTATTCTGGGGAAAGCCAAGCAGAGACTGTACTTCCTATGTCAGTTTAGGAAGTTCAAATTGCCGCAAGAACTTCTAATCTTCTTCTACTCGGCAATCATTCAATCCGTCCTCTGCTCCTTGATAATAGTGTGGTTTGGCTCTGCCTCAATCCATGACAAAAATAGGTTACAGCGAGTTGTAAGGTATGCTTAAAAAAAATCATACGGTACTGCTCGCAACTAACGCGAACTGCTAGGCACAGGAACAGCTACTTTCACCGAGCAATCAAACTGTTCAACTCGACACTCGCTTAGCATTACTCTCAAATTCAGATCCCTGCATTCTTCTTCCTCTGTTTTTTTTGCTGTAGATCATATGCTGTATGGGAGCTGTAGCTATCGGAAACCAATTCCTTGTGTATTGTGTATTTTGGACTGATATACTTGGCGATAAACTGATTCTGATTCTGATACAGAATGGTGGTTTCTCAACCAATTTAGTGGTCCATCACTGGTGCATGAAAGGGAGGTACTAATATAGACAAGAAAAAAAGAAACCACAAATTCCCCCAGCACACTACAAAAGACTAGCGGGGGGAATTTGTGTGTGTATAAATAACAGCAGTGTGTACACGATGACCGCTCACTGGAGGGCACCGGTTAATGATAAAAATTCACTACGCGTGGACCTGAACTGGCTGCGGAGGTCGGAAATCGGCGTCCTCCAGGTGAGTAACATTAACACTAATCAAAGGTGTGTGTAGGGTTGTTTATGTGTGTGTTTTATTATTATATTCATTGCTGTCCCTGACGACAGGGAAACGTAAGATCAAAGGACATATTAATCTCTATTGAAAAGTCTGCATTGCCGCCTCTTTGTATATAGTAATCACCTATATGGTGGTTACTGTCATGGCATTGTACGCTGTGCAAGTGTCCATAAGGAGATAGCAGTTGTAATATAGTTTATGTTCTCATCCTTCCTGAGTATTATTTTATTTCCATGGAGAATCCATTATGAGTCAGATTTTTTCAGACATCTGCAGATGTGATCCAGAAACTAATCTCTGGCTTGGCGGCTTGATATGTTCCTGTCATGGTCTCCCCATCCCACTGCTTGCAGACCAGAGGTCTGACTCACAACCACTATGCAGGACAGTCTGTTTGTTGTTTCCCGAGAGGAGCAGGTCTTCCAATCTTTCCAGCTCTTGTGATTTGTTTTTCCTTAGGTGTGGTGGAGATGTTAGTTACAGTCAGCTCTATATGTAGGCTCAGCCACCCACGAGATTGACCCAATGTTGTGATGCATCTATCGTTTTAGTCATGCTCAGGATAATGGAATATTTCATACTCCTCTTTTTAAATTTACTGTCCATTTTCTCTTATGTCCTAGAGGATGCTGGGGACTCCGTAAGGACCATGGGGATAGACGGGCTCCGCAGGAGACATGGCCACTTTAAGGAAGACTTTAGATCTGGTGTGCACTGGCTCCTCCCTCTATGCTCCTCCTTCAGACCTCAGTTTGATACTGTGCCCAGAGGAGATGGGTGCACTTCAGAGAGCTCTCCTGAGCTTTCTGACAGAAAGTATATTTGTTAGGTTTTTTATTTTCAGGGAGCCTGCTGGCAACAGACTCCCTGCATCGAGGGACTGAGGGGAGAGAAGCAGACCTACTTCTGTGAGTTTCTGAAGGCTCTGCTTCTTAGGCTACTGGACACCATTAGCTCCAGAGGGAGTCAGAACACAGGTCTCACCCTGGAGTTCGTCCTGGAGCCGCGCCGCCGTCCTCCTCACAGAGCCGGAAGATAGAAGCCGGGTGAGTATGAGAAGAAAAGAAGACTTCAGAGGCGGCAGAAGACTTCATGATCTTCACTGAGGTAACGCACAGCAGTGCAGCTGTGCACCATTGCTCCCACACACCTCACACACGGCAGTCACTGTAAGGGTGCAGGGCGCAGGGGGGGGGGGGGGGGCGCGCCCTGGGCAGCAATATACACCTCATTTCTGGCAAAAAAACGCGTTGAGACTGAACTACCTACCTACTGCCTGTATCACTAAGCTAAGATTTCTTATTTTATTTTATTGATTTAATTTTTGTATTATGTTTTATTTCGTTTATTAAAAACTGTGTATTATCATACAAGGCAGTAGCTTGATACTGAATGAACAAATACACCATACAGGAACAGCTTGGGCCATCTGGATATAAGTTGATCCTATATGCTTGATTGAATTATTGATTTGGTACGCTTGAAATATAGGGGAGGGTACCCTAAGAAATTTATAAAGGTACTACACTATATGGCGATGATCTTTGTCTCCTGACATATAGGTGGGGAACATCCACTGAGGATAAAGAGAGACAGATAGGCCTGATTCCAAGAATCTATCCGGTACTTATATTACATATACGTGTCCACAATATTCCCATTCATCTAAATTACTACACCATATGGCGCTTGTTCTTCTCCCCTGCCTCCACAGAATCGCATGACTGAATCTACCCAGGTCATATCTTGAAGAACTGAGCTGCCACCAAAGAAGTTTGGGAGGTGTATATAGAGCAAGGAGTTTGCGCCAGAAGGCTACTGATACGGACTGACAACGACTAATTAAGTCTCAATATATTGACATTAACCGACCCTTTCCTTTGAAGGAGTATTCGAACATTGGATAAGCGCACTGATCTATAAAACTCTTTCCACATACATATATATATATATATATATATATATATACACAGCTGGGCACTGTATATATAAAGAGCCCCCACCAGTTTTTATTATATTTAAGCGGGGCAGAAGCCCGCCGCCGAGGGGGCGGGGCTTCTCCCTCAGCACTCTCCAGCGCCATTTTCTCCACAGCACAACTGAGAGGAAGCTCCCCAAACTCTCCCTTGCTTATCCACGGTGAAAGGGGGTTTCAGAGAAGGGGGGGGGGGGCACATAATTGGCAGCAAATAATAGTATTACAGCGTAACTGGGTAAACAGATTGTGTGTTTTTCCTGGGGTATTAGCGCTGGGTGTGTGCTGGCATACTGTCTCTCCAAAGGGCCTTGTGGGGGAACGGTCTTCAGATAAGAGGATTACCTGAGTGTGTGGAGTGTCGGTACGTGTGTGTCGACATGTCTGAGGTAAAAGGCTCTTCTAAGGAGAAGATGGAGCAAATGTGTGTGTGTGGTGTCTCCGTCGACAACGCCGACACCTGACTGGATATGTGGAATTAAGTGCTGAGGTAAATTTATTGCACAAAAGATTAGAGAACAGACAGGGAATCTACCCTATGTCGCAGGGACCTTCAGAGTCTCAAAACGCCCACTATCCAAAATAATAGACACTGATACCGACACGGAGTCCGACTCCAGTGTAGACTACGATGATGCAAAGTTACAGCCAAAACTGGCAGAAAAGTATTCAATATATGATTATTGTAATAAAACATGTTTTGCATATCACTGATGACCCATCTGTCCCTGACACAAGGGTACACATGTTTAAGGGGAAGAAAGCTGAGATAACATTTCCCCCCCTCTCATGAACCAAATGAATTGTGTGAAAAAGAGCGGGAATCTCCAGACAAGAAACTGCAGTTTCCCAAAAGAATTCTCATGGCGTATCCTTTCCCTGCTAGGGCCAGGATACGATGGGAATCCTCCCCTAGGGTGGACAAGGCGTTGACACGTTTACCCAAAAGGTAGCGCTGACATACCAAGATACAGCTACCCTCAGGGATCCTGCAGATAGCATGCAGAAAAGTACTTTGAAGTCCATTTACACACATTCTGGTACACTACTCAGACCGGTGATTGTGTCGGCAGGGGTTTATAGCGCTGTAGCAGCGTGGACAGATACCTTATCAGCGGAGATTGAAACCCTAGATAAGGATACCATGTTATTGACCCTAGGATATATAAAAGAGGCTGTCTTATATATAAGACATGCTCAAAGAGACATTGGTCTACTGGGTTCTAGAGTCAACGCTATGTCGATTTCTGCTAGATGTGTCCTGTGGAACATGCAATGGACAGGTGATGCCGACCAAAAGAGGCATATGGAGGTTTTACCTTACAAGGGTGAGGAATTGTGTGGAGAAGGGCTCTCGGACCTGGTCTCCACAGCTATAGCTGGTAAATCTGATCTTGTGCCTTATATTCCCTCACAGCCTAAGAAAGCACGACATTATCAAATGCAGTACTTTCGGTCGCAGAAAAACAAGAAAGTACGAGGAGCATCCTTTCTTACCAGAGGTAAGGGCGCAGGGCACAGCTAGTTCCCAGGAACAGAAGTCCTCCCCGGCCTCTACTAAATCCACCGCATGACGCTGGGGCTCCGCTAAGGGAATCCGCCCCAGTGGGAGCACGTCTTCGACTCTTCAGCCACATCTGAGTTCACTCACAGGTGGATCCCTGGGCAATAGAAATTGTTTCTCAGGGTTACAAGCTGGAATTCGAAGAGGTGCCTCCTCGCCGGTTTTCCTTATCGGCCCTACCGGCTTCTCCCCCAGAAAGGGAGATAATATTAAATACAATTCACACATTGTATCTCCAACAGGTGGTGCTCAAGGTTCCCCTCCTTCAACAAGGAAGGGGATATTACTCAACCTTGGCTGTAGTCCCGAAACCGGACGGTTCGGTCAGACCTTTTTTAAAATTACAATCTCTGAACCTATACTTGAAAAGGTTCAGATTCAAGGTGGAATCGCTCAGAGCGATCATCGCCAGCCTGGAAGGGGGGGATTTTATGGTGTATCTAGACATAAAGGCTGCATACCTTCATGTTTCCATTTATCCACCCCATCAGGCGTACCTGAGAATTACGGTACAGTATTGTCATTACCAATTTCAGGGTAATTGGCGGAAATGATGGTGCTCCTACGCAAGCAAGGAGTCACAATTATCCCATACTTGGACGATCTCCTAATAAGGGCGAGATCAAAAGAGCAGTTGTTGAACAGCGTGTCACTTTCGCTGAAGGTGTCACAGCAACTCGGCTGGATTCTCAATATCCCGAAGTCACAGTTGGTTCCTATGACTCGTCTGCCCTTCTTGGGTATGATTCTGAATACGGACCAGAAATGGGTTTATCTTCCGATAGAGAAGGCCCAGGAACTAATGACTCGGGTCCTGGGAAAGATGGTGGCATCTTACGGGGCCATTCCCTTCGGCAGGTTCCATGCGAGGCCTTTCCAATGGGATCTACAGAACAAGTGGTCCGGATCACATCTACAGATGCATCAGTTAATCACCTTGTCCCCTAGGGCCAGGGTGTCTCTCCGATGGTGGCTGCAGAGTGCTCACCTTCTGCAGGGTCGCAGGTTCGCCATCCAGGACTGGATTCTGGTAGCCACGGACGCGAGCCTCCGAGGTGGGGGAGCAGTCACACAGGGAAGAAACTTCCAAGGTCTTTGGGTCAAGTCAAAAAACTTGTATTCAAATCAACATCCTGGAGCTGAGGGCCATATACAACGCCCTTCGGCAAGCGGAAACATTGCTTCGCGACCTACCGGTTCTGATCCAGTCAGACAACATCACCGCAGTGGCTCATGTAAACCGCCAAGGCGGCACAAAGAGCAGAGTGGAAATGGCAGAAGCCACCAGGATTCTCCGCTGGGCGGAAAATCATGTAAGCGCATTTTCAGCAGTTCATTCCGGGAGTGGACAACTGAGAAGCAGACTTCCTCAGCAAACACGACCTGCATCCAAGAGAGGACTTCTTTAGGAAGCCTTCGCACAGATTGCAAGTCAGTGGGAACTGCCACAGATAGACATGATGGCGTCCCGCCTCAACAAGAAGCTACAGAGATATTGCACCAGGTCAAGAGACCCTCAGGCAGTAGCTGTAGATGCCCTAGTGACACCGTGGGTGTTCCAGTCGGTCTATGTATTTCCCCCTCTTCCTCTCATACCCAAGGTGTTGAGAATGGTAGGAGGGAGAGGAATGAGAACAATCCTCATTGTTCCAGATTGGCCACGAAGGACCTGGTATCCGGATCTGCAGGAAATGCTCACAAAAGATCCGTGGCCTCTTCCTCTAAGACAGGACCGGTTGCAACAGGGGCCATGTCTATTCCAAGACTTACCGCGGCTGCGTTGGACGGCATGGCGGTTGAACGCCGGATCCTAGCGGATAAGGGTATTCCGGATGAGGTCATTCCTACGCTAATAAAGGCTAGGAAGGACATGACATCTAAACATTATGACCGTATATGGCGAAAATATGTTTCTTGGTGTGAGGCCAGGAATGCTCTTACGGAAGAATTCCATCTGGGCCGTTTCCTTCACTTCCTGCAAACTGGAGTGAATTTCGGCCTAAAATTAGGATCTATTAAGGTTCAGATTTCGGCCATTTTCTTTCAAAAGGAATTGGCCTCTCTCCCTGAAGTACAAACTTTTGTGAAGGGAGTACTGCATATTCAGCCTCCTTTTGTACCTCCGGTGACGCCTTGGGACCTTAACGTGGTGTTAAGTTTCATTAAGTCACACTGGTTTGAACCACTTAAAACGGTGGAGTTGAAAAATCTCACTTGGAAGGTGGTCATGTTATTAGCCTTGGCTTCGGCTAGGCGAGTGTCGGAATTAGCGGCTTTATCACATAAAAGCCCCTATCTGGTTTTCCATATGGATAGAGAGGAATTGCGGACCCGTCCTCAATTTCTGCCAAAAGGGGTTTCATCCTTTCATATGAACTATTGTGGTGCCTGTGGCTACGCGTGACTTGGAGGATCCCGAGTCCCTTGATGTGGTCAGGGCTTTGAAAATTTACGTGGCCAGATCGGCTACAGTCAGAAAAACAGAAGCACTGTTTGTCATGTATGCAACCAACAAGATTGGTGCCCCTGCTTCAAAGTAGACTATTGCTCGCTGGATCTGTAACACGATTCAGCAGGCGCATTCTACGTCGGGATTGCCGTTACCTAAATCGGTCAAGGCCCATTCCACTAGGAAGGTGGGCTCTTCTTGGGCGGCTGCCAGAGGGGTCCCGGCGCTACAGCTGTGCCGAGCTACCACTTGGTCGGGTTCAAACTCCTTTGCAAAGTTCTATAAGTTTGATACCCTGGCTGAGGAGGACCTCCTGTTTGCTCAATCGGTGCTGCAGAGTCATCCGCACTCTCCCGCCCGTTTGGAAACTTGGTATAATCCCCATGGTCCTTACGGAGTCCCCAGCATCCTCTAGTACGTAAGAGAAAATAAGATTTTAAACCTACCGGTAAATCTTTTTCTCGTAGTCCGTAGAGGATGTTGGGCGCCCGTCCCAAGTGTTGACTACTTCTGCAAGACTTGTATATAGTTATTGCTTAAATAAGGGTTATGTTATAGTCTCATCGGTCTTGGACTGATGCTATGTCGTTTTCATACTGTTAACTGGATAGTATATCACAAGTTATACGGTGTGATTGGTGTGGCTGGTATGAATCTTGCCCTTGGATTAACAAAAATCCTTTCCTCGTACTGTCCGTCTCCTCTGGGCACAGTTTCTCTAACTGAGGTCTGGAGGAGGGGCATAGAGGGAGGAGCCAGTGCACACCAGATCTAAAGTCTTTCTTAAAGTTCCCATGTCTCCTACGGAGCCCGTCTATCCCCATGGTCCTTACGGAGTCCCCAGCATCCTCTACGGACTACGAGAAAAAGATTTACCGGTAGGTTTAAAATCTTATTTTTGTAGAGGTAGGTGATATATATCAACTACTTTTTAAATGATATTAGTAGCCACAAAGGAGTTATTCATCGCCATTGTCTATAGGGTGCCACAGATTCCGTAGTTTCATGTATCTGCATACCTGAATATGAGAAGTGTAAACAGAAGGATGAATATATTTAGGCAAATACATAAATACAATTGTGACTGATAGCAACATAAGTTATATAAATTGAGAATGAGTTGATACGAAAAATAACAAATGCAGTGGACCAAGCTGGTAAGCAGTTACATTCTAGAAGGATGGGGTGATGAGAGACAGTAGTAGGAAATGGTATAGAATGGACGTGATTGATGGGGGGGAAGTACACTGCTCAAAAAAATAAAGGGAACACTAAAATAACACATCCTAGATCTGAATGAATGAAATATTCTTATTAAATACTTTGTTCTTTACATAGTTGAATGTGCTGACAACAAAATCACACAAAAATTATCAATGGAAATCAAATTTATTAACCCATGGAGGTCTGGATTTGGAGTCACCCTCAAAATTAAAGTGGAAAAACACACTACAGGCTGATCCAACTTTGATCTAATGTCCTTAAAACAAGTCAAAATGAGGCTCAGTAGTGTGTGTGGCCTCCACGTGCCTGTATGACCTCCCTACAACCCACACAAGTGGCTCAGGTAGTGCAGCTCATCCAGGATGGCACATCAATGCGAGCTGTGGCAAGAAGGTTTGCTGTGTCTGTCAGCGTAGTGTCCAGAGCATGGAGGCGCTACCAGGAGACAGGCCAGTACATCAGGAGACGTGGAGGAGGCCGTTGGAGGGCAACAACCCAGCAGCAGGACCGCTACCTCCGCCTTTGTGCAAGGAGGAACAGGAGGAGCACTGCCAGAGCCCTGCAAAATGATCTCCAGCAAGCCACAGATGTGCATGTGTCTACTCAAACGATCAGAAACAGACTCCATGAGGGTGGTATGAGGGCCCGACGTCCACAGGTGGGGGTTGTGCTTACAGCCCAACACCGTGCAGGACGTTTGGCATTTGCCAGAGAACACCACGATTGACAAATTCGCCACTGGCGCCCTGTGCTCTTCACAGATGAAAGCAGGTTCTCACTGAGCACATGTGACAGAGTCTAGAGACGCCAAGGAGAACGTTCTGCTGCCTGCAACATCCTCCAGCATGACCGGTTTGGCAGTGGGTCAGTAATGGTGTGGGGTGGCATTTCTTTGGGGGGCCGCACAGCCCTCCATGTGCTCGCCAGAGGTAGCCTGACTGCCATTAGGTACCGAGATGAGATCCTCAGACCCCTTGTGAGACCATATGCTGGTGCGGTTGGCCCTGGGTTCCTCCTAATGCAAGACAATGCTAGACCTCATGTGGCTGGAGTGTGTCAGCAGTTCCTGCAAGACGAAGGCATTGATGTTATGGACTGGCCCACCCGTTCCCCAGACCTGAATGCAATTGAGCACATCTGGGACATCATGTCTCGCTCCATCCACCAACGCCACGTTGCACCACAGACTGTCCATGAGTTGGCGGATGCTTTCGTCCAGGTCTGGGAGGATATCCCTCGGGAGACCATCCGCCACCTCATCAGGAGCATGCCCAGGCACGTGGAGGCCACACACCCTACTGAGCCTCGTTTTGACTTGTTTTAAGGACATTAGATCAAAGTTGGATCAGCCTGTAGTGTGTTTTTCCACTTTAATTTTGAGGGTGACTCCAAATCCAGACCTCCATGGGTTAATAAATTTGATTTCCATTGATAATTTTTGTGTGATTTTGTTGTCAGCACATTCAACTATGTAAAGAACAAAGTATTTAATAAGAATATTTCATTGAATCAGATCTAGGATGTGTTATTTTAGTGTTCCCTTTATTTTTTTGAGCAGTGTAGAATGAGTGGACATGAGGGCATAGGAGGGGGTATGGTGTTATGGTAGCAGTGGAAGGTTTGCAGATTGTCTCAGTTCTGGTAAGGTGAGACAAAGTGTTCCATAGGTGGGGTGCAGCACAGGAGAAGTCTTGGAGGCAAGGTAAGGGAGAGAGAGTAAGAGGTGGATTATAGTGTTTCAAGCAGTTGTTACTTATGACAAGGTCAGATGTATATAGGGAAGCTTTAGTAAGAGCTTTGTAGGTGAGGGTGATTAGCTGGAACTGGTTTCTGTGAGGAAAAGGGAACTATTTAATTGATTTATATGTAGCATCAGTGGGAGAGGAAGAAAATTCTAGTCACACCTTTCAGGATAGATTTTAGATGGCACATGTGAGTAAGGAGAAAGCTAGAGAAGATGATAATACAGGAGTCAAGGAGAGGTGGAACAGGATTTTGTCTACTGCTGAATAAGGACTGGGCATATTTTGGTAAAGTTTCTGAAGTGGAGGTCTGGATCGTCTGGATGTGAAGAGTGAAAAGGAAGGAGGGGTGGGGGGGAGGGGGGGTTGGGTGTCAGGTCAAGGGTGACACCAAGGCCGCTAGTGTGTGTAATCCTTGTAATACAACAGTTTTCCAGTCAATAGTGAAGAGAGAACTTTAAACAGATACTATTCTCTAGAACTATATGATTAGTTTGGAGCAAAGAAGGGAAAGGGGGGTCATGATAAAAACTTTCAAATATATCAAGAGTTTTAACAAGGTAACAGAAGGGAGACAAAGAAATAGAAGTATTAGAACACAGGGACGTGAAATGAAACCGGAGGGCAATGCGCTCAGAGGAAATTAGGGGTAAAGTTACTTCACAGAAAGGGTAGTTGGTAAGTGGCTAAGACAGTAGAGCAATTTAAACATGTTTGGGATAGACATAAGGATATCCTTATAAAGAAATAAAGATCAAATAGTGTTTGAGGTAACAATGGGGTTAAAAAGGGGGCAGACTAGATGGGCTAAGTGGTTCTTATCTGACGTCAAATTCCATGTTTCTATAGTGTCAATGATCCTATTGTTGCTTGAGTTTTATTTCTATAAAATATGTTGTAGATCTAATGCAACCCTTATACACACTTAGTTTAAATAAAACATAAATGAATACTTGTCTACCCAGCTTTATTCTGATCTGTTTGTGTTTATATTTGTTTAAATCTTTATTTTCATTTTTATTTTCAGTTTATAGAAGGATACAAGTAATTTTTAACAGTAAAAAAAATGCAGATATTTCTACAATCAGCTATTGTAGTCACTCCTCAGGTATTTGGTCTAATGTTGCCCTGTTTACTCACAGTGCACTATCAATCCACCTAATATATTACATCAGTTGTAACAATTAAAAATAATGGTAAAAAAAGTACATGAGGCAGATAATTAAGCTAATTATTAACTCATAATGATACTAGATATAAATTATGTAATGTAAAGTATGGTGATATAGATAAACTATGGCTAAAAACTATTCATAAAAATACAGCTGCACAATGAGAACAATCAGCATGCCAATACAAAATTGCAATAAGCGTATAATTGCAAAAGGCAACGTCCTTTTGGCCTACAGTACCCAGGTTTAATAACGTGCACACCCATAAACTATTACTTTCTTAAAGCACCTTTTGATTTTTCTATAGCAGTGAGGGTTTTTGATTAAATGTTGTACCATTTTTTTCTCTCCTGGACTTTGCAATTCTGGGACTGGATTACAAGGAAAGGCTTAATAGGTTGAACATGTATACACTGGAAAAGAGGCATCTAAGAGGAGACATTATTAATGTCTTCAAATATGTAAAGGGGCACTACAAAGAGTTATCAGAGAAATTATTTATTAAAAGAACTCTGTTTAGGACACGTGGGTACTTGCTGAGGCTGGAGGAGAGAAAATTCTGCACGCAACGGAGGAAAGGGTTCTTCACTGTTAGGGCAATAAGGATTTGGAATTCCTTGCCAGGGAAGGTGGTAATGGTAGACACTGTAAATGCATTTAAAAGGGGTATTGGATGAATTTCTGATTGAAAAGGATATCCAAGGTTACAACATTTAAAAAATGTTGACGTTGTTAATCCGGGTGTAACATGATTTGTAGTTGTTAACTAGTCCTAAAACATTCTTCAGCGGGTACATTAAAATCAACTCAACTTAATACAAAATACAGGTTGAACGCAATGGGCATTTTGCCTCTATTCAACCTCGAATAGTATGTTACTCCAAAAAAGTTCAAAGCCAATCAAATTGAGAGGGAAATATCTATACCCAGCCCTCTTTAGTAAAAACCCTAGGTTATTAATGTGATTTGAGATCTGGACTCTGAGTGGGTATGCATTCAGCATACCGGTGTTTGGGATGCCAGCAGTCGGAATCCCGACACTGGTCAGAACACAGTCGTCGGAACTTTGACACCACTAACAGTGCCAGTGTCTTTGAAATTATTATTTAATCCCTCCTGATTTTCAACTTTCAACAAGAGTCCATAGATGTTTTGATAGACCATGGCTACGGGTGCAACCAAGAAAACCGCATGGAAATTCTACAAGAAAAAGATCTTTATATCAGGTTAATCACAGACGTTCTCTTTGCTTGCAAGTGTGTGAATATTATGTTTGAACATGAGTTTGAATGTTATTGGTTTACTCTGAGCACAACTACAGCCTTATTATGGAGCAGTGTTCGCACTAATACAACCATGGCAATGTAGGTTTTGTATTACACTTGTATGCCATGAAGTTTGTCTCTCTTTTCACTTGCATGTTAGGAGGACTTACAGCACAGCAACAACTTGCTGTCCCTTTAACAAGAGTTCTGTGCTGACCACGTGTAATCAGGGCAGGCCAAGCTTCTTCTTTTTTTCCGGGTAAGCAAAAATAAATTTTGGTGCCCTTTGATGGGCTAAATCTTTTTAAAGGGCCACATGCCACAAAAGAGTGTGTGAGCTCACAAGATTGGGGCGTGACCACATAATTGTATACCAAAGGGTACAGGACGATAGTGGGTGACAAGGCTATAGTACGTCTCTGGGGAGGCAGGGGTTACTGAGATAGTGGGTGACTGAGGCAGGGGTGACTGAAGCAGGGGTTACAGGGAGATAGTGGGTGCCTGAGGCAAGGGTGACGGAGATAGTGGGTGACTGAGGCAAGGGTGACAGGGAGATAGTGACAAGGGACATTTGTACGGGTACCAGGGGCACACTGACACACATTGTACAGGGAGAGCTGGCAGCCATGCAGCGGACATACCTTCTCCCCTCTGTCTTAGGGCAGCTCCAGCTCTCCCTCGTCACTACATGCTGCACTGTTTCCCTCCCCCTCTTCCCATGCATCGGGAGAGGGCTGGGAGCCGGGAGGTCGCACAGCTGTGCCATGCGTTTATCAGAGTACTCAGTGTGTGACCAGGGTGGGCAATCATGGTGCTGTAGAGAGTGAGTGACTGTGACTCACTGTTAACAGCAGTGCCCTCTACAGTCTGACGCTCTATGCGGCCACGTACCCCACATATGCGTCAGGCCGGCCCTGCGTGTAATGGTGCTTTGAATTATAACAGCAGTTGTTCTGGTATTGTCTTATTAACTATCTGGGATGTGCAGCATTTTCTAACAAAGCAAATATTAACCTGAAGATGTAATTTCTCTATCGTCCTAGTGGATGCTGGGGTTCCTGAAAGGACCATGGGGAATAGCGGCTCCGCAGGAGACAGGGCACAAAAAGTAAAGCTTTTTCCGATCAGGTGGTGTGCACTGGCTCCTCCCCCTATGACCCTCCTCCAGACTCCAGTTAGATTTTTGTGCCCGGCCGAGAAGGGTGCAATCTAGGTGGCTCTCCTAAAGAGCTGCTTAGAGAAAGTTTAGCTAGGTTTTTTATTTTACAGTGATTCCTGCTGGCAACAGGATCACTGCAGCGAGGGACTGAGGGGAGAAGGAGTCAACTCACCTGCGTGCAGGATGGATTGGTTTCTTGGCTACTGGACATCAAGCTCCAGAGGGACGATCACAGGTACAGCCTGGATGGTCACCGGAGCCACGCCGCCGGCCCCCTTGCAGATGCTGAAATCAGAAGAGGTCCAGAATCGGCGGCTGAAGACTCCTGCAGTCTTCTAAAGGTAGCGCACAGCACTGCAGCTGTGCGCCATTTTCCTCTCAGCACACTTCACACGGCAGTCACTGAGGGTGCAGGGCGCTGGGAGGGGGGCGCCCTGGGAGGCAAATGAGTACCTATAAAGGCTAAAAATACCTCACATATAGCCCTAGAGGCTATATGGAGATATTTAACCCCTGCCTAATTTTTCTAAATAGCGGGAGACGAGCCCGCCGGAAAAGGGGCGGGGCCTATCTCCTCAGCACACGGCGCCATTTCCTCTCACAGCTCCGCTGGTCAGGACGGCTCCCAAGTCTCTCCCCTGCACTGCACTACAGAAACAGGGTAAAACAGAGAGGGGGGGGCACATTTATGGCGATATTTTGATATAACAAAGCAGCTATAAGGGAGCACTTATTATAAGGCTATCCCTGATATATATATAGCGCTTTTGGTGTGTGCTGGCAAACTCTCCCTCTGTCTCCCCAAAGGGCTAGTGGGTCCTGTCTTCGTTAGGAGCATTCCCTGTGTGTCTGCTGTGTGTCGGTACGTGTGTGTCGACATGTATGAGGACGATATTGGTGTGGAGGCGGAGCAATTGCCAAATATGAGGATGTCACCCCCTAGGGAGTCGACACCAGAATGGATGCCTTTATTTATGGAACTACGGGATAGTGTCAACACGCTAAAGCAGTCGTTTGACGACATGAGACGGCCGGACAATCAATTAGTGCCTGTCCAGGCGACTCAAACACCGTCAGGGGCTGTGAAACGCCCTTTGCCTCAGTCGGTCGACACAGACCCAGACACAGGCGATGACTCCAGTGGTGACGGTGACGAATCAACCGTATTTTCCAGTAGGGCCACACGTTATATGATTTTGGCAATGAAGGAGGCGTTACATTTAGCTGATACTACAGGTACCACTAAACAGGGTATTATGTGGGGTATGAAAAAACTACCTATAGTTTTTCCTGAATCAGAAGAACTAAATGACGTGTGTAATGAAGCGTGGGTTGCCCCTGATAAAAAGCTGATAATTTCAAAGAAATTATTGGCATTATACCCTTTCCCGCCAGAGGTTAGGGAGCGCTGGGAAACACCTCCTAGGGTGGACAAGGCGCTAACACGCTTATCTAAACAAGTGGCGTTACCCTCTCCTGAGACGGCCGCACTTAAAGATCCATCAGATAGGAGGATGGAAAATATCCAAAAAAGTATATACACACATGCAGGTGTTATACTACGACCAGCTGTAGCGACTGCCTGGATGGGCAGTGCGGGGGTAGTTTGGTCAGAATCCCTGATTGAAAATATTGATACCCTGGACAGGGACAATATTTTACTGTCGTTAGAACAAATAAAGGATGCATTTCTTTATATGCGTGATGCACAGAGGGATATATGCACACTGGCATCACGGGTAAGTGCTATGTCCATTTCGGCCAGAAGAGCTTTATGGACGCGACAGTGGACAGGCGATGCGGATTCAAAACGGCATATGGAAGTTTTGCCGTATAAAGGGGAGGAGTTATTTGGAGTCGGTCTATCAGATTTGGTGGCCACGGCTACAGCCGGGAAATCCACCTTTCTACCTCAAGTCACTCCCCAACAGAAAAAGGCACCGACTTTTCAACCGCAGCCCTTTCGTTCCTTTAAAAATAAGAGAGCAAAGGGCTATTCATATCTGCCACGAGGCAAAGGTCGAGGGAAGAGACAGCAACACGCAGCTCCTTCCCAGGATCAGAAGCCCTCCCCGGCTTCTACAAAAGCCTCAGCATGACGCTGGGGCTTCTCAAGCGGACTCGGGGACCGTGGGGGGTCGTCTCAAAAATTACAGCGCGCAGTGGGCTCACTCGCAAGTAGATCCCTGGATCCTGCAGATAATATCTCAGGGATACAGGTTGGAATTAGAGACAGATCCACCTCGCCGTTTCCTGAAGTCTGCTTTACCAACGTCCCCCTCCGAAAGGGAGACGGTGTTGGAAGCCATTCACAAGCTGTACTCTCAGCAGGTGATAGTCAAGGTACCTCTTCTGCAACAAGGGAAGGGGTATTATTCCACTCTTTTTGTGGTACCGAAGCCGGATGGCTCGGTAAGGCCTATTCTAAATCTGAAGTCCTTGAACCTGTACATAAAGAAGTTCAAGTTCAAAATGGAGTCACTCAGAGCAGTGATAGCGAACCTGGAAGAGGGGGACTTTATGGTATCCTTGGACATCAAGGATGCGTATCTCCACGTTCCAATTTACCCCTCACACCAGGGGTACCTCAGGTTCGTTGTACAAAACTGTCACTATCAGTTTCAGACGCTGCCGTTCGGATTGTCCACGGCACCTCGGATCTTTACAAAGGTAATGGCCGAGATGATGATTCTTCTTCGAAGAAAAGGCGTATTAATTATCCCATACTTGGACGATCTCCTAATAAGGGCGAGGTCCAGAGAACAGCTAGAGATGGGATTAGCACTGTCTCAGGAAGTGCTAAAACAGCACGGGTGGATTCTGAATATTCCAAAATCCCAGTTAATGCCGACAACTCGTCTGCTGTTCCTAGGGATGATTCTGGACACGGTTCAGAAAAAGGTTTTTCTCCCGGAGGAAAAAGCCAAGGAGTTATCCGAGCTTGTCAGGAACCTCCTAAAACCAGGAAAGGTGTCTGTACATCAATGCACAAGAGTCCTGGGAAAAATGGTGGCTTCTTACGAAGCAATTCCATTCGGCAGATTCCACGCAAGAATTTTCCAAAGGGATCTGTTGAACAAATGGTCAGGGTCGCATCTTCAGATGCACCTGCGGATAACCCTGTCTCCAAGGACAAGGGTGTCTCTTCTGTGGTGGTTGCAGAGTGCTCATCTATTGGAGGGCCGCAGATTCGGCATACAGGATTGGATCCTGGTGACCACGGACGCCAGCCTGAGAGGCTGGGGAGCAGTCACACAAGGAAGAAACTTCCAGGGAGTATGGACGAGCCTGGAAACGTCTCTTCACATAAACATTCTGGAACTAAGAGCAATATACAATGCTCTAAGCCAGGCAGAACCTCTGCTTCAGGGAAAACCGGTGTTGATCCAGTCGGACAACATCACGGCAGTCGCCCATGTGAACAGACAGGGCGGCACAAGAAGCAGGAGTGCAATGGCAGAAGCTGCAAGGATTCTTCGCTGGGCAGAGAATCATGTGATAGCACTGTCAGCAGTGTTCATCCCGGGAGTGGACAACTGGGAAGCAGACTTCCTCAGCAGACACGATCTTCACCCGGGAGAGTGGGGACTTCATCCAGAAGTCTTCCACATGCTGGTAACCCGTTGGGAAAGACCAATGGTGGACATGATGGCGTCTCGCCTCAACAAAAAACTGGACAGGTATTGCGCCAGGTCAAGAGATCCGCAGGCAATAGCTGTGGACGCGCTGGTAACGCCTTGGGTGTACCAGTCGGTGTATGTGTTTCCTCCTCTGCCTCTCATACCAAAAGTATTGAGAATTATACGGCAAAGAGGCGTAAGAACGATACTAGTGGTTCCGGATTGGCCAAGAAGGACTTGGTACCCGGAACTTCAAGAGATGATCACGGAAGATCCGTGGCCTATACCTCTAAGGAGGGACTTGCTTCAGCAGGGTCCCTGTCTGTTTCAAGACTTACCGCGGCTGCGTTTGACGGCATGGCGGTTGAACGCCGGATCCTAAAGGAAAAAGGCATGCCGGAAGAAGTCATTCCTACTTTGATTAAAGCAAGGAAGGAAGTAACCGTGCAACATTATCACCGAATTTGGCGAAAATATGTTGCGTGGTGCGAAGATCGGAGTGCTCCGACGGAGGAATTTCAACTGGGTCGATTCCTACATTTCCTGCAATCAGGATTGTCAATGGGTCTCAAATTGGGATCTATTAAGGTTCAAATTTCGGCCCTGTCGATTTTCTTTCAAAAAGAATTGGCTTCAGTCCCTGAAGTCCAGACCTTTGTTAAGGGAGTGCTGCATATACAGCCTCCTGTGGTGCCTCCAGTGGCACCGTGGGATCTCAATGTGGTTTTGGATTTCCTAAAATCTCATTGGTTTGAACCACTAAAAAAGGTGGATTTGAAATATCTCACATGGAAAGTGACCATGCTTCTAGCCCTGGCTTCTGCCAGGAGAGTGTCAGAATTGGCAGCTTTATCTTACAAAAGCCCATATCTGATTTTCCATTCGGACAGGGCAGAACTGCGGACTCGTCCGCATTTTCTCCCTAAGGTGGTGTCAGCATTTCATCTGAACCAGCCTATTGTAGTGCCTGCGGCTACAAGTGACTTGGAGGACTCCAAGTTACTGGACGTTGTCAGAGCATTAAAAATATATATTGCAAGGACAGCTGGAGTCAGAAAATCTGACTCGTTGTTTATATTGTATGCACCCAACAAGATGGGTGCTCCGGCGTCTAAGCAGACGATTGCTCGTTGGATCTGTAGCACAATCCAACTTGCACATTCTGTGGCAGGCCTGCCACAGCCTAAATCTGTAAAGGCCCACTCCACAAGGAAGGTGGGCTCATCTTGGGCGGCTGCCCGAGGGGTCTCGGCATTACAACTTTGCCGAGCAGCTACGTGGTCAGGGGAGAACACGTTTGTAAAATTTTACAAATTTGATACTCTGGCTAAGGAGGACCTGGAGTTCTCTCATTCGGTGCTGCAGAGTCATCCGCACTCTCCCGCCCGTTTGGGAGCTTTGGTATAATCCCCATGGTCCTTTCAGGAACCCCAGCATCCACTAGGACGATAGAGAAAATAAGATTTTACTTACCGATAAATCTATTTCTCGGAGTCCGTAGTGGATGCTGGGCGCCCATCCCAAGTGCGGATTATCTGCATAAATTGTACATAGTTATTGTTAACTAATTCGGGTTATTGTTGAAGGAAGCCATCTTTCAGAGGCTCCGCTGTTATCATACTGTTAACTGGGTTTAGATCACAAGTTGTACGGTGTGATTGGTGTGGCTGGTATGAGTCTTACCCGGGATTCAAAATCCTCCCTTATTGTGTACGCTCGTCCGGGCACAGTACCTAACTGGAGTCTGGAGGAGGGTCATAGGGGGAGGAGCCAGTGCACACCACCTGATCGGAAAAAGCTTTACTTTTTGTGCCCTGTCTCCTGCGGAGCCGCTATTCCCCATGGTCCTTTCAGGAACCCCAGCATCCACTACGGACTCCGAGAAATAGATTTATCGGTAAGTAAAATCTTATTTTCATCTGTATGGTTTCGGGCAGCGCTGACAAATTACTTAACCTTTACTCTTGTGGTTTGTGATGTCATTGGTGTTTCCTGCACCCCTCAGCAATGACAACAGCACTCTAGCAGTGTCTGCATTTCCCCCTGGCAGCTGACTCCTTCCCTCTTTACGTCCTCCGAGAAGATGAAATGCTGGTATTATTTTTCTGCTGAGTCGTTTTTGGAAAGTTTAACACTTGTGAAAGTTTGTTATTCATCATGTACTTTGTACTAGCACACATTAAAACACACTGCATTTATTTCTTCCTCTTTTGGTATTACAGTTTTATAACTGTGCATGAGGAATTTTTAAATCCTTTATTGTGACACTGTACTGTATTGATATTAGTATCCTCCCAGTTACTGACCAGAACGCCCAATGAATTGCGGAACTCTACACTTATTATCTGCTCCCATTCACAGCAACGGGACTTTTTTTGTTCTGCAACCGCTCTGTTAAATACCCACCGTTACACAGAATACTTTCCTCTGCAGTCCACGCCTTTAAGCATTCCCTGAAAACACAACTCGTTATGCAAACTTAGTAAACCCAGAACCCTCTATTCTACAATTACCTTCCCTCTACATCAGGCATGTCAAACTCAAATTGATTGACAGGCAGAGGTGGTCGCGGGGCAGGAGGGGGCGTGCCAAAAGCGTTAGAATGATGCTGGTGGGGTGCGGCCCGGACAACGCAAGCGTGCCTGGACCATTGCCGGGCCGCAGCGGCTGCGTGACCTCACAAGCAGCCGCTGCGACCCAGAACGCGGCGGGTAGCCACCTGCCAGCGCAGCTAGGAAGATACTTTTCGGGTGCGAAAGCATCGCTGCCATGCAATACTTTCCATCCGTGAGGGGGGCAGGGCCTGACATGCGGGTCGGACTAGCCTTGTGCTGGTCGTCCCCCCCGCATGTCAGAGAAACTGATTGTAGATGTGCTAAATTTAGCACATCTATGATCAGGTCTGAATCACCCCCCAAATGCGTTAAAACAATTCCAGCAGCAATACAGAAACGGATGAATATTGTGCTGCAAAGTCTTAAGGTGTGTACACACGGTAAGATATTTTCTTCCGATTCTGACTATATAGTCAGAATCGGAAGAAAATATAGTGCAGATCGCAAGGTGACAGTCACCTTGCGATCCCGATCCGATGCCGATGCGCGGCCCCGCGCGGTCGGCATCGGAAGAAAAAATAGGCTGTGCAGGCAAGTCAATCCTGACTATCTCTATAGAAGAGATAGTCAGGATTGAAATCGCACATAACCAGCATCGCAAGCACAGTTATTATGTGCTTGCGATACTGGCTAAGTGCCGACCCGGCCCCCTGTCGCACGGTGAGAATCGGATAAGTCCGAATCTCACCGTGTGTATGCACCCTTAGTTCATTGAAACATCATTTGAAAGCCCTGAATTCTGTATTTAGGTACATTTATTTTAACCCTTTCTACAACTACATTTATTATACTGCAGATACTGCTTTTCGTAGTAAGGCATGCCATAGTTTTGCTCCTGTTGTTTTTTGTTTTTCTTTGGGGGGTGGGGGGGGGGGGGCAACTGTTCATGCAAACAGGATGGGCTACACAGCATAACTGGAGCCTGTTATTCATAGAAAATGATGGCACACACAGGCCAATGTTTCACACCTTCCACCATACCAGATATTATTTATATTGCAGCAACTAGGCAATAGAGTTTCAAGCTTGTGTGACCAGTTCATGATAACCAGCATGTTGGGGAACCTAACCTAGCCTAACCCCAGCATACAGTTTACTAAACCTCAATAAACTGCTGAAGGTCATTGCAAAGATAAGGCTCAGTAACAGTTATCTATCTCCCGTCAACAACTTCCTCAAACAATATCTGTCACTTCTGCATTTCACCAGCCTTATCTGTGACTCATCTCTGTGCTTAAAGAGTTGCCAGCAGGGCCCTAACTAGGTGTGTGTGGAGAGTGCCACTGCCAAGGGCATAGCTACCATAGGTGTAGGGAGTGCAGCTGCTATGGGGCCCAGAGCTAAGAAGGGCCCACCTTCCCTGTCACAGTTACATGTATTATATACATTTTTCAAAATTGGGTGATACATAGGTGCCTTTATAAACTTTTGCCTTGTGGCCTGCAATATGCCCCAGGAGCTGTTCATTGTAATGTGGTATAAAATGAACTGGAGGATATTATACTGTTACATAATATGAACTGGTGCACTGTAATATGGCACAATATGAAGTGGAGGCACTATTGTGGGGCACAATATGAACTGGGACACTGTTATGTGACACAATATCAAGTGGAGGCACTATAGTGTGACATAATATGAACTGGAGAAACTATGTCATAATGTGAATTGGGGGTACTGTGCTGCATAATGTGTACTGGCCACCCTACAATGTAAAATAACATGAATTAGGACACTATTATGGCTCATAAAATAAATGGGGCATAACAGTAATTAAGGCACGACTATGGTTCAAAAAACAAACTAGGACACTATTATGGGACATAAAATTAAACCTGCTGCAGAGAGGTGTCTCTCTAGAAACATTGAGACAGGGGCCCCTTCAAAATGTTGCCATGGGGCCCACAAAGTTCTGGCTACGCCCCTGGCCACTGCACATAGGGTTGCAGGGTAGGGGGCGCTGTTGGCAGCACATGTCAATTATCCGTTTTAATTACTTTAACTTGTAGCTTACCCCTTTTTTGAAGCCCAGCATCTCCTGACCGTCCCTGTCTCATTCTTTCACCCCTTCCATCCCCAATAGCAGCTTAGCAGCTCTTCCAACACACGCATGAGGTGGCTGCCTAATGTCGTCTTTTTTGGGGGGTGTCGCCAGTAGCCCTAATCCCCAGCTTTCCTTTCTAAATACTAGTAAATAGTAACTGGAACATCCAGGTGAACAACTGTGAGGAGGTATTTTGTATGCACTGTATTTAATACTGGATATACTGGAATATTCGTTGTTAATCCCCAGTTGAGGTGACGATCTTGAAAGAAGTTGTGTGATTTAATATCTCTATTGAGATTTTACCTACATCTACCATATACCGGTATAGGGTTCATTAAGAGACACACCCCTGATGAAGTCTCACAGGAGACGAAATGCGTCTGCTTTTTGTCTGCTGTCCGCTGTGACCCCAAAGGGGAAGAACAATCATTGTACCTTCGAAATTTTAAGAAGAACATTTTAATAAATTATGTTGGACTTTTATTGTGTATTTGTATTATCATACGAAGACCAAGGAGAGGGCTACTAATATTGCGACCCTGATTGGAGCGCCATACCGCTATTGTTTCCATATTTTACCTTGCGATTCCCACCAACAGGCAATCAAAGTGGTATTAGGCTGCTTATTATAATATCTTTGCATTAGCGTGGATAGGGATATTGTGATGGTGATAGATAGAGATATATATATATATATATATATATCTCTAATATTAAAAAATTGATCTTAAAACAAAGCAGAAAATCAAAGGAACAAGCTCACCGTTATATAATTTTGATGTTTGTGTTGGGTCCTCTGCTTATGTTTGGTGTCCTTCAGATAAGATGAAAAAAAATGTCCAGGTCGTTACACCTTGTACGGCACACTGGACAAACATTGTTCATCTGCAGCCTTTGTGTCAGGCAAGGTACATGGAAGGTATGGTGGCAGGGTAATACAGCCATTTCCATTTCAACTTCAATGTCAGACATGCAGATGGTAGAGCACTGTACAGTCTCTCCTTCTGCAACAGTGCGTCTGCTGTAGGTGGGAATACTGGGCAAAATTGGCCTCAGCTTATCCTCCAGCCTCAAGAGTTCTGCCCTTAGTGCAGCTGCCCGATTTTCACTTGCATTAGGCTAATTTCTTCCGCTTTCTGATGTTGGTCCAGCTCTTCCTCTTCCCGATAGTGGTCTAGCTCTTTCTCTTCCCAATGATGGTCCAGGACTTTCTCTTATTGGTGATGGTGACGTTCTTCCTGATGATGGACCAGCTCTTACTCTTCCAGATGATGGTCCACCATTGGATGGTCTGCGGCGTCCTGACCTCAACCATGTCTCACCGATGTTAGGGTCTGTTCCGCCATTTCCAAGCAGCTAACTCCCTTCGGCTCATTGTATCTGGTGACAGCTGGAGAAATGTAAAAAAATAAAGAAAAGAGTAAGAAAAACACAGATGTGATTGTGCGCTGAGTTTCAGTCACTGGTGAATCGGTGGCAGCAAATACCAGTGAGCAAACGTGATCTCTCTTGGGAGGCTCTTTCTCATGCATCAGCAACAGCTTCAACTCAAGAAATGCCGGTGATATTGCTGTGCACTGGGGTTTTATGCCATGGAGAATTCAAATGGGGCATGCGGGTGGCATTGCCGGGCCTCACATCAGCAGCATCTTCCCACTGATATTACACAGTGATACATGTGGGAAATCAGTAGCAAATTACATGTTAGTGATTAGGAGTCATTACACCAAGAATGGGATGATTTGGGGCATCTACTGAAATCATCTCAATTCTGCTGCTGTACCTAGTGAGGTCAACTGTCTTTGCTGTTGCCATCCCTACTCCTCTATTGGCTATTTCTGTGGCCTCTGTCATGACAGCTGCCAACATTATAATATCTGTCTATCTATCTATCTATCTATCTATCTATCTATCTATCTATCTATCTATCTATCTATCTATCTATCTTATTTCTGCAGCAGGGTAATGTTGGTTTCCACAGGGAAACATTGGGTGTAGAGTGGATCTTGATCCAGAGAGGCACCAACAAGCTAAAGCTTTAGGCTGTCCCAGGATGCATTGTGGGGCCTCCTCTATAACCCCGCCTCCAGACACTGTGAGCTCAGTTTTGAGTTTGTGCCTGTAGAAGCAGTCACTAACAGGAGGGCTGCACTGAAATAGCTTTTTCTGACAGACAATTTCTTCAAAACTGGGCTGTCAGCACTGCATGTCATGGTGACAATTCAGCGCTACAGCTCCATCACCTCGCAAGCGGCGCCGCATACTCCTGCGGCCTGTTTCCGGGTACTTGCAGCGGAGTCACTCCGGCTCTAGGCACACGGTCGCAGACGCTCTCCTTGCTCGCGTAGCTGCTAAGGGGAGGAGGTAAGAGGGTCCCCCAGGCGGGACCCGCCACTAAATTGTGTTCCTGACGCAGTCTGGGGAGACAGACTGCGGCGCTGGCGTGGACACTGTAACCGAGCAGGGACCCCACTATATCCACCAGGGCACCAGTACAGGTCGGATATACAGGTTGAGTATCCCATATCCAAATATTCTGAAATACGGAATATTCCGAAATACAGACTTTTTTGGGTGAGAGTGAGATAGTGAAACCTTTGTTTTCTGATGGCTCAATGTACACAAACTTTGTTTAATACACAAAGTTATTAAAAATATTGTATTAAATGACCTTCAGGCTGTGTGTATAAGGTGTATATGAAACATAAATGAATTGTGTGAATGTACACACACTTTGTTTAATGCACAAAGTTATAAAAAATATTGGCTAAAATTACCTCCAGGCTGTGTGTATAAGGTGTATATGAAACATAAATGCCTTCTGTGCTTAGACTTAGGTCCCATCACCATGATATCTCATTATGGTGTGCAATTATTCCAAAATACGGAAAAATCCCATATCCAAAATACCTCTGGTCCCAAGCATTTTGGATAAGGGATACTCAACTTGTACTAATATCCATTTTAATAAGACTCCATAGTACCAGGTTGTGAAGTCCAGCTTAGGGGAACCGGCTCTTGACCTGTAGCCTCTCCCCCAGCCCAGGGCACCATCTACTGCTGGTGTTCCCGCCCTGGAGCTGCCTCACACTCTCTCTCACTCCCTGACTGAGATGCTGGGCGCCATTTTCTAAAATAGATGCGACTGGTCTCCGGGACTGCAGGGCAAGGTCTCCTTTGTGAACCCGCCTGTACATCAGCGCCGTGGTTTTACAAGCACTGTATTCTACATGTCGATATTAAGACAGCGTTCGTTAAGTACAAGTGTACCTGTGCCAGAATATATTGTACGAGTGAGTATTCTGATATATACATCTGGTCTCAGACTGTGCATTGTTATATATAATATACATATACTAGTCCAGTGCAGTTTTATTGTATTACTAAAATAATTTTCTCTGACGTCCTAGTGGATGCTGGGAACTCCGTAAGGACCATGGGGAATAGACAGGCTCCGCAGGAGACTGGGCACTCTAAAGAAAGATTAGGTACTTTCTGGTGTGCACTGGCTCCTCCCTCTATGCCCCTCCTCCAGACCTCAGTTAGAATCTGTGCCCGGCCAGAGCTGGGTGCTCCTAGTGGGCTCTCCTGAGCTTACTAGTAAAGAAAGTATTTATTAGGTTTTTTATTTTCAGTGAGCTTCTGCTGGCAACAGACTCACTGCTACATGGGACTAAGGGGAGAGAAGCAAACCTACCTGCTTGCAGCTAGCTTGTGCTTCTTAGGCTACTGGACACCATTAGCTCCAGAGGGTTCGAACACAGGCACCTGTCCTCGATCGTCCGTTCCCAGAGCCGCGCCGCCGTCCCCCTTGCAGAGCCAGAAGAACAGAAGCTAGAAGACAACGAAATCGGCGGCTGAAGACTCCTGTCTTCATTAAGGTAGCGCACAGCACCGCAGCTGTGCGCCATTGCTCCCAGCACACTTACACACTCCGGTCACTGTAGGGTGCAGGGCGCTTGGGGGGGGGGGGCGCCCTGGGCTGCAATTGAAGTACCTTTGGCATAAAAATACATATATACAGTCTAGCACTGTATATGTGTAAAACCCCCCGCCATTATTTTACACTGAAAGCGGGACAGAAGCCCGCCACTGAGGTGGCGGGGCCTTCTTCCTCAGCACACCAGCGCCATTTTTTCTTCACAGCTCCGCTGGAAGCAGCTCCCCAGGCTCTCCCCTGCAGTATCCAGGTACAAGACGGGTTAAAAAGAGAGGGGGGGGGGCACATAAATTTCGGCGCAAAGAATACAAAAAAAGCAGCTATTGGGTATATCACTTATTAGCAGTGAAAATCCCTGTTATATAGCGCTGTGGTGTGTGCTGGCATACTCTCTCTCTGTCTCCCCAAAGGACTTTGTGGGGTCCTGTCCTCAGTCTGAGCATTCCCTGTGTGTGTGCGGTGTGTCGGTACGGCTGTGTCGACATGTTTGATGAGGAAGGTTACGTGGAGGCGGAGCAAGGGCAGATAAGTTTGGTATTGCCCCCGTCGGGGCCGACACCTGATTGGATGGATATGTGGAAGGTCTTAAATGACAATGTAAACTCCTTACATAAAAGGTTTGATGACGCTGCAGCCTTGGGACAGCCGGGGTCTCAGCCCGCGCCTGCCCAGGCGACTCAAACCGTCAGGGGCTCATAAACGCCCTCTATCTCAGATGGTTGACACAGATGTCGACACGGAGTCCGACTCCAGTATCGACGATGATGAGGCACATTTACAGTCTAAAATGACCAAGGCCATCCGATACATGATTATTGCAATGAAAGATGTATTACACATTTCTGAGAGTAACCCGGTTAATACCAAGAGGGTTTATATGTTTGGGGAGAAAAAGCAGCCAGTGACTTTTCCCCCATCTGATGAATTAAATGAATTGTGTGAAGAAGCGTGGAGTTCCCCTGATAAGAAATTAGTGATTTCTAAGAGGTTACTGATGGCGTACCCTTTCCCGCCAACGGACAGGTTACGTTGGGAATCATCCCCTAGGGTGGACAAGGCGCTGACACGCTTATCTAAAAAGGTGGACCTGCCGTCTCAGGATACGGCCGCCCTAAAGGAGCCTGCGGATAGAAAGCAGGAAGCTATCCTGAAGTCAGTGTATACACACTCTGGTACTCTACTGAGACCTGCTATTGCTTCAGCCTGGATGTGTAGTGCTGTAGCAGCGTGGACAGATACTCTGTTAGACGACATAGATTCCCTCGACAGAGATACTGTTTTGCTAACCCTGGGCCATATCAAAGACATCGTCCTATATATGCGAGATGCTCAGAGGGACATTTGCCTGCTGGGCTCTAGAATTAATGCTATGTCCATTTCTGCCAGGAGGGTCTTATGGACTCTGCAATGGACAGGAGATGCTGATTTTAAAAAACACATGGAGGTTTTGCCTTATAAGGGTGAGGAATTGTTTGGGGACGGTCTGTCGGACCTCGTGTCTACAGCGACAGCTGGAAAGTCCACTTTCTTGCCTCAGGTTTCCTCACAGCCTAAGAAAGCACCGTATTATCAAATGCAGTCCTTTCGTTCCCAAAAAGGCAAGAGGGTCAGGGGTGCATCCTTTCTTGCCAGAGGCAGGGGTAGAGGTAAGAAGCTGCACCATGCAGCCAGTTCCCAGGAACAAAAGTCCTCCCCTGCTTCCATTAAGTCCACCGCATGACGTTGGGGCTCCACAGGTGGAGCCAGGTGTGGTGGGGCCGCGTCTCTGAAACTTCAGCAGCCAGTGGGTTCGCTCACAGGTGGATCTCTGGGCTATACAAATTGTATCTCAGGGATACAAGCTGGAGTTCGAAGCGACTCCCCCCCGCCGTTACCTCAAATCAGCCTTGCCAGCTTCCCCCATGGAAAGGGAGATAGTGCTGGCGGCAATTCACAAGCTGTACCTCCAGCAAGTGATTGTCAGGGTCCCCCTCCTTCAACAGGGAAGGGGTTACTATTCCACAATGTTTGTGGTACCGAAACCGGACGGTTCGGTGAGACCCATTCTGAATTTAAAGTCCTTGAACACTTATATAAAGAAATTCAAGTTCAAAATGGAATCGCTCAGAGCGGTTATTGCAAGCCTGGAAGAGGGGGATTTTATGGTGTCGCTGGACATCAAAGATGCTTACTTGCATGTCCCCATTTACCCACCTCACCAGGAGTACCTCAGATTTGTGGTACAGGACTGTCATTACCAGTTCCAGACGTTGCCGTTTGGCCTGTCCATGGCACCGAGAATATTTACCAAGGTAATGGCCGAAATGATGATACTCCTTCGGCAGAAGGGAGTTATAATTATCTTGTACTTGGACGATCTCCTCATAAAGGCGAGGTCCAGGGAGCAGTTGTTGATCAGCGTAGCACTCTCTCAGGAAGTGTTGCAACAGCACGGCTGGATTCTGAATGTTCCAAAGTCGCAGCTGATTCCTACGACGCGTCTGCTTTTCCTGGGCATGATTCTGGACACAGAACAGAAGAAGGTGTTTCTCCCGGTGTAGAAGGCCCAGGAATTAGCATCTCTGGTCAGGGACCTCCTGAAACCAAAACAGGTATCGGTGCATCACTGCACGCGAGTCCTGGGAAAGATGGTGGCTTCCTACGAAGCCATTCCCTTCGGCAGGTTCCATGCGAGGATCTTTCAATGGGATCTGTTGGACAAGTGGTCCGGATCGCATCTTCAGATGCATCGGCTGATCACCCTGTCCCCAAGGGCCAGGGTGTCTCTTCTGTGGTGGCTGCGGAGTGCTCACCTTCTCGAGGGCCGCAGGTTCGGCATACAGGACTGGGTCCTGCTGACCACGGATGCAAGCCTCCGAGGATGGGGGGCAGTCACTCAGGCAAGAAACTTCCAAGGGCTGTGGTCAAGTCTGGAGACTTCTCTACACATAAATATACTGGAATTAAGGGCCATTTACAACGCCCTGAGTCAAGCAGAGGCCCTGCTTCGAAACCGGCCAGTGCTGATTCAGTCAGACAACATCACGGCGGTCGCCCATGTAAACCGCCAGGGCGGCACAAGAAGCAGGATGGCAATGGCGGAAGCCACAAGGATTCTTCGATGGGCGGAGAATCACGTGCAAGCACTGTCAGCAGTGTTCATTCCGGGAGTGGACAACTGGGAAGCAGACTTCCTCAGCAGACACGACCTCCACCCGGGAGAGTGGGGACTTCATCCAGAAGTCTTCCAACTGATTGCAAACCGATGGGAACTGCCACAGGTGGACATGATGGCGTCCCGCCTCAACAAAAAGCTAAAAAGATATTGCGCCAGGTCAAGGGACCCTCAGGCGATAGCTGTGGACGCCCTATTGACACCGTGGGTGTACCAGTCGGTATATGTGTTTCCTCCTCTTACTCTCATACCAAAAGTACTGAGAATAGTAAGAAAGAGAGGAATAAGAACAATACTCATTGTTCCGGACTGGCCAAGAAGGACTTGGTACTCGGAACTGCAAGAAATGCGCACAGAGGACCCATGGCCTCTGCCTCTCAGACAGGACCTGCTGCAGCAAGGGCCCTGTCTGTTCCAAGACTTACCGCGGCTGCGTTTGACGGCATGGCGGTTGAACGCCGGATCCTAGCGGAAAAAGGCATTCCGGATGAAGTTATTCCTACGCTGATAAAGGCTAGGAAAGACGTGACAGCAAAGCATTATCACCGTATATGGCGAAAATATGTTGCTTGGTGTGAGGCCAGGAAGGCACCTACAGAGGAATTCCAACTGGGTCGTTTCCTGCACTTCCTACAGTCAGGGGTGACTATGGGCCTAAAATTGGGGTCCATAAAGGTCCAGATTTCGGCCCTATCCATTTTCTTTCAAAAAGAACTGGCTTCACTGCCTGAGGTTCAGACATTTGTTAAGGGAGTGCTGCATATTCATCCCCCTTTTGTGCCACCAGTGGCACCCTGGGATCTTAACGTTGTGTTGGATTTCCTGAAATCCCACTGGTTTGAGCCACTTAAGACCGTGGAACTGAAGTATCTCACGTGGAAAGTGGTCATGCTGTTGGCCTTAGCATCGGCTAGGTGTGTGTCGGAATTGGCGGCTTTGTCATGTAAAAGCCCATATCTGATCTTCCATATGGACAGGGCAGAATTGAGGACTCGTCCCCAATTTCTCCCAAAGGTGGTGTCCTCGTTTCATTTGAACCAACCTATTGTGGTGCCTGCGGCTACTCGGGACTTGGAGGATTCCAAGTTGCTGAACGTAGTCAGTGCTTTGAAAATATGTTTCCAGAACGGCTGGAGTCAGGAAGACTGACTCGCTGTTTATCTTGCATGCCCCCAACAAGCTGGGTGCTCCTGCTTCAAAGCAAACTTTTGCTCGCTGGATCTGTAGCACGATTCAGCAGGCTCATTCTGCGGCTGGATTGCCGCATCCAAAATCAGTAAAAGCCCATTCCACAAGGAAGGTGGGCTCTTCTTGGGCGGCTGCCCGAGGGGTCTCGGCTTTACAGCTTTGCCGAGCGGCTACTTGGTCGGGTTCAAACACATTTGCAAAGTTCTACAAGTTTGATACCCTGGCTGAGGAGGACCTTGTGTTTGCTCATTCGGTGCTGCAGAGTCATCCGCACTCTCCCGCCCGTTTGGGAGCTTTGGTATAATCCCCATGGTCCTTACGGAGTTCCCAGCATCCACTAGGACGTCAGAGAAAATAAGAATTTACTCACCGGTAATTCTATTTCTCGTAGTCCGTAGTGGATGCTGGGCGCCCGTCCCAAGTGCGGACTTTCTGCAATACGTGTATATAGTAATTGCTTAACTAAGGGTTATTGTTATGAGCCATCCGTTGAGTGAGGCTCAGTTGTTGTTCATACTGTTAACTGGGTAAGGTATCACAAGTTGTACGGTGTGATTGGTGTGGCTGGTATGAGTCTTACCCTGGATTCCAAAATCCTTTCCTTGTAATGTCAGCTCTTCCGGGCACAGTTTCCCTAACTGAGGTCTGGAGGAGGGGCATAGAGTGAGGAGCCAGTGCACACCAGATAGTACCTAATCTTTCTTTAGAGTGCCCAGTCTCCTGCGGAGCCCGTCTATTCCCCATGGTCCTTACGGAGTTCCCAGCATCCACTACGGACTACGAGAAATAGAATTACCGGTGAGTAAATTCTTATTATCTGCATTGTCACTGTGTGCCTGTATCTGCTGTGTATCCCAGATATATCTATCCCTGTATTCTGTACCCTAGGGGACTAGGTACGTCAGGGTCCATATATAGTGCTTCTCAGTATTTACCGATTAAAGTGTACTCTACTGTGTACTCAGTCACCTAATACCGGATTTGTTCGCTGGTGTTGTGTACTGCGGGCTCAGTCGCATAATAACGGACTTATTCGCTGGTGTTTGTGTTCTGTGTACGCAGTCGCATACTAGGGAATTTATTCGCAGGTATTGCACTCTGGCTGTATCGTACTAATATGCTCTGCGGTTGCATTCACTAATGTCTGACACAAAGGGCGGGAAATCCGAGGACGCTCGTGCATCCTGCAGCGTATGCGCCAAGGATTTGCCTGAGGGGGAAGTTTTGTATGACGGTCTGTGTACTATGTGCCATACATCTCCCAGTCGGTCTGCGGCTCCTGTAACCAGTCAGGAGCCACCTTGGGTGGCATTTTCAACTATGCTCAATACGCTTGTGACATGCCTTACGCCCCCTATGGTACCTCCTGTGCAATTTCAGCCACATATTGTCCCTATGGTAAATCCACCCTGGGCGGTTAATTTGTCTGCCCAATTGCAGCAATGCAGTCACTCCTTGGATAGACCTAAAACTGCCCAAAGTCACTCTCGCGTCACGGGGTCATCTAAGCGGGCTACTTCCTCATCACAGTCCAATAATCTCTCAGAAGATTCTTCTGATGAGGATGGGGAGTATACTGTCCCGTCAGAGACTGACACAGCTGCTTCTGACGAGGAATCCATTACTCAGGTTGATGTCCCTAACTTAGTGGTTGCATTAGCAGATCCTACAAATCACTGATGATGACGAGGATTCCACTACGGTGTCTAAGAATCCTGATAGATTTGAACGTCAGAAGGTAACTAAAACATTATTGTTTCTGACCATCTAGTGGACATACGACAAGAACCCTGGTCTTTTCCAGGAATTAAATTCTCCCTGTCTAAAAGGATGGTAGCTCGCTATCCTCTCCCTACAGAGTTGTGTAACAAGTGGGAAAATTCACCACTGGTGAACTCCTATGTCACCCGTCTAGTGGTGTCATCTACTCTGCCTGTCACCACTGTCACCTCACTGAAGGAACCGACAGATAAGCGTGTGGAAAGATGCCTGAAGTCTATTTACTCCCTTACAGGTGCTGTACATAGACCCGCTATAGCAGCCTCTTGGGCTACAAAAAGGAATTGAAGCATGGGTTCTGGCATTAGAGGAAGAGCTGCCTCAGGATATCGGACATTGCCGGACAGTACCTGTCTCACATGACCACTGCTGCCTATTACATTCAGGAGGCGTACTATGAGGCAGGTGTGTTGGCGGCCAAGGCATCGACTACGTCCATCCTGGCTCGTGGTATTCTGTGGTTGAGGTCATGGAAGGTGGACCTTGACTCCAAAAAGACCTTGGAGGTACTCCCTTTTAAGGGAGACATCCTGTTTGGGGAAGACCTCAATAAAATTGTGGCTGACTTGGCGGCTGCGAAGACTGCCTTTCTCCCTAACACTAGACCTTCTGCACAAAAGGTACCATTTTTCGCTCCTTTCGGCCTCAAGGGAAAGCAAAACGTCAGGCATACCTGAGACAATCTCGTGCTTCCAAAACCACAAAGCCCAAGGCTAAACAATCCTGGGCATCCCGTCAGCCTGCTTCTAAACACGACAAGCCTGCTGCATGAAGGGACAAGCCTCCCCCTGGGGGATCCCAGGGTGGGAGGCCAACTTCTGCGATTCACCCAGGTCTGGTTAAAGACCACTTGAGATGCATGGGTGCAAGAAGTTGTCTCTCACGGGTACGTAGTCTCTTTCAAGAGGCATCCCCCTCACCAGTTCTGCACAACGGTTATACCTTCAGATCCGTTACAGGTGCAAGCTCTACAAATGGTTGTGAGTTCCCTCCTGGATACAGGAGTAGTGGTGCCAGTACCTCTTTTCCAAAGAGGCAGAGGATACCACTCGACCCTGTTTCTAGTACCGAAACCAATGGGTCTTTCCTGCCTATACTCAACCTCAAATCACAGAACATTTTTGTGAGAGTATCCACGTTCCGTATGGAAACACTGCACTCAATTGTACTGGCCATGGAACCCGGAGATTATATGGTATCCCTGGATATACAAGATGCTTACCTGCATATACCTATTGCCATATCACATCAGCAATATTTGCGGTTTGCTATTGGCAACCTTCACTATCAGTTCCAGGCTCTGCCGTTTGGACTGGCTACGGCCCCTCGGATCTTCACCAAGGTTATGGCCGTGATGACGGCTCATCTCCGTCGCCAAAGGGAGTAAGGATCCTGCTCTATCTGGATGACTTGCTGATCTTGGCAAACTCTCACAATGTCCTACTCAGTCATCTGCAACTGACTGTAAACTTCAGATGGCTCATCAACTGGATGAAGTCCTCGCTGGTCCCTGCTCGGAGCATGGTGCACCTGGGGGCACTGCTGGACACACACAGTCAACGGCTGTTTCTGTCTCCAAAGAAGGTCTTGAAGCTTCAGTACAGGATACGGTACTTCCTCTCTCGCCCAAGAGTGTCGATACACTCGGCGATGCAAGTACTAGGCCTTATGGTGTCGGCTTTCGACATGGTAGAGTACGCGCAATTTCATTCCCGCCCTCTGCAGAGGTTAATCCTTTCCAAGTGGGACGGCCTACCTCATCAGATCAGGTCTCACATGACTTCCTTGACTCCGGAGGTTCGTCTATCGCTGACCTGGTGGCTACAGGACCAGCAGTTCAACAGTGGCCGTCCCTTCTGGATCCCCAACTGGGTCTTACTGACTACGAATGCCAGTCTGAAGGGCTGGGGTGCGGTGTTGGAGAAAAACTCTTTCCAGGGTCGGTGGACCAGGAGGAATCACTCCTCCCCGATAAACATTCTGGAATTATGGGCAGTGTTCAATGCTTTGTCTCTCGCCCTGCCTCTGTTAAAGAACAGGCCTGTTCAAGTACAGTCAGACAGCGCCAACACGGTGGCATACATAAACCATCAAGGAGGCACTCGAAGCCGAATGGCAATGATAGAAGTGTCAAAAATCCTTTGTTGGGCGTAACGCAATCTGCCAGCATTATCGGCAGTGTTCATTCTGGGAGTCCTCAACTGGGAAGCGGATTTCCTCAGTCGATAGGACGTGCATGCTGGAGAGGGGAGTCTTCATCCTAGTGGACAAATGGGGCCTACCAGAAGTAGACCTGATGGCATCTCGACACAATCACAAAGTTCCGGTCTTCGGATCAAGAACCAGGGATCCTCAAGCAGCATTCGTGGATGCACTGGCAATTCCATGGAACTTTCGTCTGCCCTATGTGTTCCCTCCAGTGTCACTTCTGCCCAGGGTACTACGGAAGTTCAAACAAGAAGGAGGAATACTACTTCTAGCCGCTCCAGCGTGGCCCAGACGACATTGGTTCTCAGACCTGCATGGTCGATCGATAGAGCGTCCTCTTCTACTTCCTCAACGCCCCAACCTCCTCGTTCAGGGCCCCTGTGTCTACCCGAACCTGGCCAGACTGGTTTTGACGGCATGGCTCCTGAAGCATCACTCCTAAGGGCCAATGGATTCTCATAGGCGGTTATCCAAACTATGCTAAAGGCCCGCAAACCGGCATTTGCACGGGTATATTACAGGGTCTGGAATTCTTATTTCACCTGGTGTGCTGCTAAGAATTACGATGCATACAAATTCAGAGCTTCCAGACTTCTGGCTTTTCTGCAACAAGGCCTGGACTTCGGCTTTTGTCTGGCCTCTCTTAAGGTTCATATATCTGCCTTGGTGTGGTTTCAGAGAAATATTGCGTCTATTCCTGACGTTCATACTTTCACTCAGGATGTTTTACGGATTCAGTCTCCCTATGTCCTGTGGCTCCATGGGATCTGTCTGTTGTCCTGAATGCCCTGCAATAGTCTCCATTTGAACCTCTTGAGTCAGTGGACCTAAAATGGCTCACGGTCAAGGTCCTGTTCCTACTGGCTTTTGCCTCTGCTAGGAGGGTGTCAGACCTAGGCACTTTGTCCTGTCGTCCATCCTTCCTGATATTTCACTGTGACCGGGCTGTTCTTAGAACTCGCCCTGGTTTTTTACCTAAGGTGGTGTCATCTTTTCACCTAAAACAAGAGATTGTGGTTCTGACCTTCATCTCTTTTGGTTTGTCCTCCAAAGTGCGGTCTTTGGATGTGATACGGGCTCTCCGTATATGCGTGGAGAGGACTACCTCTATCTGGAGGTCAGATTCCCTTTTTGTACGGTTTGGTTTTCACAAACGTGTCTGGCCTGTGAATAAGCAATCCTTGGCCAGATGGATTAGAATGGTGAATGCACAAGCTTAAGCATAGGCTGGACTCCCAGTTCCTGCTGCTGTTATTGCCCATTCTACTCTGTTGGATCTTCTCGAGCGGCCCACCTTAGCGCGTCCGTGCAAGGCGGTTACGTGGTCCTCAGTGAACACGTTCATTGGGTTCTATGCCTTTGATACTTCCGCCTCCCAGGATGCTTCCTTTGGGCGCCGGGTTCTCATACCCGCTAAGGTGCATCCCCTCCCTTGAGGAACTGCTTTAGATTAGGACATCACCCGATGTTTCCCTGTGGAAACCAATGTACCCTGGTCCAGAAAAAGAGATTTATGGTAGACTTACCATTGTTAAATCTCTTTCTGCGAAGTACATTGGGTTCCACAGGGCGCCTACCCTGACGCACCTAGCTTCTATGGGTTTGTATGGCATTAGCCGCTGGTCCCTTCTCATGTTGTGAGAATGTGGTTATATGTGGCTACTTACATCTGCCTTCTTTTTTGCCTGCTCCTACATTGGACTGGTTAACAAAACTGAGCTCACAGTGAGTGCTTGGAAGCGGGGTTATAGAGGAGGCCCCACAATGCCTCCTGGGACAGCCTAAAGCTTTAGCCTGTTGGTGCCTCTCTTGATCAAGATCCACTCTACACCTGATGTTTCCCTGTGGAACCCAATGTACTTCGCAGAGAGATTTAAAAATGGTCAGTCTACCATAAATCTCCTTTTATTACCATGTGCAGAGTTAATCCAATATGTATGTTAGTAGATTAATCTTTCTCCAATCCCCAATGTAACAACAGTATTTGCACAAGAATATAAAAAAGGGGATGCATGGTAGTGAAGTACAATTACATTAAATTTAATGAACAACAGAAATGAACATACAGATGGAGCCACGCTACTGCTGGCTCCTACACAGTGACAGGAGCCGAGTGCTGCACATAATATAACAGTGCAGCACTCTGCTCCTGTCACTGTGCAGGAGCCGGCATTTTTGTGTCACCCCCCGCATCCCCCTTGTGATGTCACTGCCTGTGATACATTTCCGGTCTGCCAAATCACTGTGGGAACACCCACCATGAATCAGCTGGCTGATGAATAAGAAATACCTTCACCTGAGATCAGCAGCCAAATGGAAAAAAGACACATAAATTACTCAATATTTCAGCAAGCAACTAACACACAATAATATAGAGCATAAAAAAATTACAAGATTACAAAGTTACATATCTAAAGTAAACTGTTTTGTATTCCTGAAAATAACAAACCGATTTAAAAAAAAATTGGGTGGGGTGTGTTCAAACTGAAATCTAAATTGCAGTGTAAAAATAAAACAGCCAGTATTTACCCTGCACAGAAACAATATAACCCACCCAAACCTAACTCTCTCTGCAGTGCACATGGGCCCTCATTCCGAGTTGTTTGCTCGCTAGCTGCTTTTAGCAGCATTGCACACGCTAGGCCACCGCCCTCTGGGAGTGTATCTTAGCTTTGCAGAATAGCGAACGAAAGATTAGCAGAACTGCTAATAATTAATTCTTTGCAGTTTCTCAGTAGCTCCAGACCTACTCACAGATTGCGATCAGCTCAGTCTGTTTAGTTCCTGGTTTGACGTCACAAACACGCCCTGCGTTAGGCCAGCCACTTCCCCGTTTCTCCAGACACTCCCACGTTTTTCCCTGACATGCCTGTGTTTTTTTTAGCACACTCCCAGAAAACGCTCAGTTACCACCCAGAAACGCCCCTTTCCTGTCAATCATTCACCGATCAGCAGTGCGACTGAAAAGCGCCGCAGAATCCACATCAAAACTGCTGAGTTTTTAGTTAAATAACTAAGCGCATGCGCATTTTGCAACAAATAACAGCATAGCGAAAATCGGCAACGAGCGAACAACTCTGAATGACCCCCATGGTTCTGCCCATTAGAGAACAATTTTGCTCATGGACCTCTGTGGGTGGTAAACACTTTGACAAGGTAGCAGATTTTTTTTTTTTCTTAATTTGTCATCCTGTCCTTTTCAAATGTCTGTAAAAGAAAAACAACAGTTATTAATTTGACATTTGTTATGTAATCCTAAAAAGTTCAATTTTATGTGAAAATAACTGTTTAGCACATTTCATTGTACCTTATGCCATAAACTTTTCAATCAACCGTTGTTTACCAGTCTTAGGTGAAATACCGAAAGCTAACAAATCTGCCAACATTTAAGGATCTGATCAGGACTGAAGATAAAGTTATAGTCATAGAGGCAGATTATTTTTCCGCCTGTGCCAGCAGATTTCCTGTCCAGTTTTCTCCTACAAATAGGTTTCATTTTGAAGCATCATATGCAATAAAAGTTAATAACATGACCTTAAAAGCTATTACATGAGAGAGAATGTATAAAGATATATTAATCTGTGAGAATATACAAAATAAATAATTTAACAGCTAATATAAAGAAAGCTTGAAGTTGTGAATATAATTATGTAGAAAAATATACCCATGATATCCATTTTTTTAAAAATTGGTCGCTGGGTTTTCAACACATGGGAATAAAAAAAAACATAATCACCTATCTGGTGGTCTCCCCTCTATCTAGTTACTGGGGAGTTGGGCTGCTGGTAGGCTCCAGGGTGCTGGGAGACGCAAGGGCTGCTGGGAGATGTAGTTCTTCCAGCAGCCGGCTCCTTTTGGAATTATACTGCAGTTGTGGGGGGCACACACACTAGGGAACACTCGCACACATATACACACTCATACACACTTGCACGCACCTGTAACTCACACACTTGCAAACACTCATACAGACTACATGCTCACCGCTGCTTCAGTGGAGCTGCTCCTGATGTTGGATGCAGAAGACCCTTAATTAGTCCTTGGGGTAAGGGGGTGACGCCAGTGTTCCAGAGCAAGTCCTGGTGATTTTTCCTAAAAATCAAGATTTTAGGAAAAATCAGACTTGCTCTAGAGGTGCGAGAGAAAAAAAAAAGCAGTGTCCCATTTTATGTGTTCTAATTGAATAACAAAACCCTGTAGCTGCGGGAAAAACACTGCAATTGAATCCCCCTCCCCACCCCCCCCTCAAACTTTTCATAATGTAATCTGGAATATGTACAGTACTGGGCACAACTCTATTGAGACAAAGCTTTGAAATAGTACAGGGAAGGGAAATTATATTTTATGGAGTACGGATCTTCGTTTTTAGGAAATCTAAGAATTAAGTTATTGTTGATGTGTGATTAGTAAAGAAATGAAGTTGACATACATTTACTGCTGGTATATTTGTATTTATTAAAATGTTATACCTTCTCTAATTAGCCTTTTATACTTCGTAATGTACATCATGTCATCCTTATAACTGATCTAGTATACAATGCACAACTACAGCCACATATATACATATATTTAGAGTACACCCCCCCCCACCCCCAAACTAAATATATGATTTGTTTGCAGGATGACATCATGATGCCACAGCGAATCAGACTACAGTATGAGGCTGCACATCATCGACCACGGAGTGTGAGTACTCCATGGCCCTTTTATACTGCGCTGTTTTTGACTCTCATGAGTATGTGTATATTCATGTATATGTATTTCAGCGGTGAAGTTGTTGATGAAGTAAATCAACCTGTGAAAGTCATTCTGTGATCAGTTGTATGCCCCTGTAGAACTTCTGTTTCTGGGTGGGATTTGGTGACAACATTCTTTTTATTATTGGACTGTTATCACAACAGCCAGCATAGCTCATATTTATGTTACTGAGATTCAAGAAAGAGTAAAGGTGGGCCATTTTTTTTTTTTTTTTAGAGTGAATGAGATTTATGGTGAGTGTGATTAGCAGACCTTACATTTAAGTAACCTTTGTTTCATTAAAATGTAATCTAAAATATTTGGACATAGCTAATGCTTTGTGAAATATGACCTATAGAGTAGCGGGAGGCACACATTGCCTACCAATACTATCTTAAGCAAAGGGAAAACAACGAGTGGAACTGCAAGTCCCAGCATGTATTTCTAGTTGAATGTTAGTTGCAGATTTCACTATATGGTACTCTTTCACAATTTTTTTTAGTCAGAAATACAGAAATATACCTGTTTCTATGCTAGTGTGTAGTGGCCTTTTTAAGTTGATAACTGGCCTTTGGTGCAGCACAGTATAAAGTGATTGGCAACCTGCAGACTCTGCCTCTGTGATCTGACATTCAGCATTCCATTCCACCAGGACCAGCAAGGTGAAGTGTGGAAACTGCCTCTCTATTGGCTGGCACCAAACACATAAATACCTCACAACATTCTTCAAAGAGCAAAGATAATAAGTACTGGTTGAACTAAGTAGACAGATAAAGGCCAAGTTATTTTTGAATTTACTTTACAAGGGTCATTCAGAAGCACATAGTGCACATTTTTTAAAATTATTTCAATCGCTAGCAATAATCGGGTGGCAGAAACTACATTGTGATTCAGAATTTGCTTGCGTTCCTCAGTAGATGTTACTTTTAAGGTATTTCTTGTTGCCCTAGCACCTTACAAGCAAAAATATTTACTTGATCAAATAGTTTTAAAATAAATAATTATTATACAGGGATCACAGATGCACATGTGACAGGCTCTAGATGCATAAGGGGCTTTGGGTACCATTTTTAATTTTGTGCTACATTGCCAATATCCAGCATCCTTCTTTCTGAACCACTGACTGGTGGGGTGCATAATGATGCAGCGGTGAGATGCCTCCTTTTTGGACCCCAACCTTCGGATCCTTTCAACTATCCCCAGTGATGTGGGCGAAGCGATGCACTTCATGTCAGCATGACCTTGTCCCCTGAATTGTGGCATTTTACAACAAGGGCAGGACAGTGATGATGCAAATCTTGTTGCAACGCCCCTGCAATTGTCCTTTAGACCTTGCAGTTAAAGTAGGCAAGTAAGCAATGTAAGCGTTTCTGTGATAACAGGTTGCCGGTGGAAGAGGAAACATAGCTTGGGCAGGATACATTAAGTGGGGAATGGCAGTGACTGGTAGAATGGGGTGGAGAAGTTATCTGGTTGTCTCTGTGCCCTGGAGGGCATATATATATCTGTGCATTTTGCAGGCATCTCTGTGCATTGGTGTCATCTATATGCAAAGCATTGTCTGGTATATAGGAAAAGTATAAATTCATTATGACAATAGAGGGTAAGCAGGAGAGATAAGACTTAGCTGTGTTCTCATTAATATTATTCCGCCTTCATTGTATGAAAAATGGGAGCCCATAATTTGTGATGCTTAATCTTCTGTACAGAATTCTGACTTAATTTCCCCATATATATATGATTCTAGTTTACTATATAATCTATGTATGTGTACAAACACAGGTGCGGTAGAAAATGCTTCTCAGATGTGAGTTATATGGAAACTGCAGCTCTTGGTTGGATCAGCGGGGAACTGCTCGCACCTGTTCCATTGCTCCCTTGCTAACAGTTTACGGTTTCCCTAAGATTTACTAACTCTGCAACATCATCCTCCGTTTAATGGGCTACAGTTGTGCTCATATCCAACATCTGGGCCCCCTGCATGCGTAAATAAATGATGAAATTACAAGCTAGAATAAAGTATTTCCCAGTACAGAATCAGTCACGCTCCTTTGCTGCCTTTTTATTGTGACTGTTTTGGAGATTATGTAGAGTTGAGAACAACTCTGCTGTAGATGCTTCCACGTTGTATGCATGGAAATAAATGTGCGTATTTACCAGCATCCCCAGTTTTACACATCTTTGTTTTCTGCCCACTCTTGTCTGCATGCGTGATTTGCTTTTGCTGCACATCATCATCTGCAGGGATTCAGTGTGCTATACCGATGGACGGGATGCCGACGGTCAGAATACAGACAGCCCTCTAAAAAGTACCTTAACCTCCTCCCTTGCCCCCTACCCTAACTCTCCTTTGTGGGTGCCTAACCTTAACCCTCCCTTCCCCACTGCCTAAACCTAACCCACCCCACTTGGTGCCTGACCCTAACCTCCACCTGTAAGTGCCTAACCCTAAACCCCCTCTCTGGTACCTAACCATCCTCTTCCCGCCCCTGCACCCTAACCCCCCCTCTAATTCCTAAACCTAATTTCTCTAACGTCCTAGTGGATGCTGGGGACTCCGTAAGGACCATGGGGAATAGACGGGCTCCGCAGGAGACATGGGCACTTTAAGAAAGAATTTGGATTCTGGTGTGCTCTGGCTCCTCCCTCTATGTCCCTCCTACAGACCTCAGTTTGAATCTGTGCCCGGACGAGCTGGGTGCTGTTCAGTGAGCTCTCCTGAGCTTGCTATAAGAAAGTATTTTGTTAGGTTTTTTATTTTCAGGGAGCTCTGCTGGCAACAGACTCCCTGCATCGTGGGACTGAGGGGAGAGAAGCAGCCCTACTCTCTGCAGATAGGTCCTGCTTCTTAGGCTACTGGACACCATTAGCTCCAGAGGGATCGTACACAGGATCTCACCCTTTGTCGTCCGATCGCGGAGCCGCGCCGCCGTCCCCCTCGCAGAGCCAGAAGACAGAAGCCGGGTGAAAGAAGCAAGAAGACTTCGAAATCGGCCGCAGAAGACTCCAGTCTTCACTGAGGTAGCGCACAGCACTGCAGCTGTGCGCCATTGCTCCCACGCTACACCCACATACTCCGGTCACTGTAGGGTGCAGGGGGGGGGGGGGGCAGCAATTAGGACCTCTTGGCAAAAAGTGGACATATATACAGTTGGGCACTGAATATATGTATGAGCCCCCGCCATAATATTGTACAAAAACGCGGGACAGAAGCCCGCCGCTGAGGGGGCGAGGCTTCTTCCTCAGCACTCACCAGCGCCATTTTTTCTCTACAGCTCCGCTGAGAGGAAGCTCCCCAGGCTCTCCCCTGCAGATACACGGTAGAAGAGGGTGAAAAAGAGAGGGGGGGCACATAATTAGGCTCAAAAATCATTATTACAGTGGCTACTGGGTTAACACTAAGTTACTGTGTGTTTCCAGGGTTATATAGCGCTGGGGTGTGTGCTGGCATACTCTCTCTCTGTCTCTCCAAAGGGCCTTGTGGGGGAACTGTCTTCAAAAAAAGCATCCCCTGTGTATGTGGTGTGTCGGTATGCTTGTGTCGACATGTTTGACGAGGAAGGCTATGTGGAAACAGAGCGGGAGCAAATGAATATGGTGTCTCCGCCGACGGCGCCGACACCTGATTGGATGGATCTGTGGAAGGTTTTAAATGATAATGTTAATTCCTTACATAAAAGGTTACACAAAGCAGAAGCCTCAGGACAGTCAGGGTCTCAACCCGTGCCTGATCCTATGTCGCAGAGGCCGTCAGGGTCTCAGAAGCGCCCACTATCCCAAATTGTTGACAGAGATACCGACATGGATTCTGACTCCAGTGTCGATTACGATGATGCAAAGTTACAGCCTAAATTGGCTAAAGCCATCCGTTACATGATTATAGCAATTAAGGATGTGTTGCACATCACAGAGGAAACCCCAGTCCCTGACAAGAGGGTTCATATGTACGGGGAAAAAAGGCAAGAGGTGACCTTTCCCCCTTCACATGAGCTAAATGAGTTATGTGAAAAGGCTTTGGAATCTCCAGATAAAAAACTGCAGATTTCCAAACGGATGCTTATGGCGTATCCTTTCCCGCCAACAGACAGGTTACGCTGGGAATCCGTCACTAGGGTGGACAAAGCTTTAACACGCTTATCCAAGAGGGTAGCCCTGCCGTCACAGGATACGGCCACCCTCAAAGATGCTGCGGATAGAAAGCAGGAGGGTACCCTGAAGTTCATTTATACACATTCGGGTACCTTACTCAGGCCAGCGATAGCGTCGGCATGGGTATGTAGTGCTGTAGCAGCATGGACTGACACCTTGTCTAAGGAAATTGATACCTTAGACAAGGATACTATATTAATGACCCCGGGGCATATAAAAGACGCTGTCCTATATATGAGAGATGCTTAAAGAGACATTAGCCTACTGGGCTCTAGAATAAATTCAATGTCGATTTCTGCCAGAAGGGTCCTGTGGACTCGGCAATGGACAGGTGATGCCGACTCAAAAAGGCACATGGAGGTTTTATCTTACAAGGGTGAGGAATTGTTTGGGGAGGGTCTCTCGGACCTGGTCTCCACAGCTACTGCTGGAAAGTCAAATTTTTTGCCATATGTTTCCTCACAACCTAAGAAAGCACCGTATTACCAAATGCAGTCCTTTCGATCACAAAGAGGCAAGAAAGTCCGAGGTGTGTCCTTTCCTGCCAGAGGCGGGGGCAGAGGAAGGAAGCTGCACAACGCAGCTAGTTCCCAAGAACAGAAGTCCTCCCCGGCTTCCACTAAATCCACCGCATGACGCTGGGGCTCCACAGGCGGAGCTAGGCCCGGTGGGGGCGCGTCTCCGAAACTTCAGCCACAAGTGGGTTCACTCCCAGTTGGATCCCTGGGCAATAGAAATTGTGTCTCAGGGATACAAGCTGGAATTCGAAGAGATGCCCCCTCACCGTTACCTCAAATCGGCCCTGCCAGCTTCCCCTTTAGAGAGGAAAATAGTGTTAGCTGCAATTCACAAATTGTATCTTCAACAGGTGGTGGTCAAAGTTCCCCTCCTTCAACAAGGAAAGGGTTATTATTCGACCATGTTTGTAGTACCGAAACCGGACGGTTCGGTCAGACCCATATTGAATTTAAAATCCCTGAACATATACCTGAAAAGGTTCAAGTTCAAGAGGGAATCGCTCAGAGCGGTCATTGCAAGCCTGGAAGAGGGGGATTTTATGGTGTCTCTGGACATAAAGGATGCATACCTTCATGTCCCCATTTATCCACCTCATCAGGCGTACCTCAGATTTGTGGTACAGGATTGTCATTACCAATTTCAGACGTTGCCGTTTGGTCTCTCCGCGGCACCGAGAATATTTACCAAGGTGATGGCAGAAATGATGGTACTCCTGCGGAAGCAAGCGGTCACAATTATCCCATACTTGGACGATCTCCTCATAAAAGCGAGGTCAAGAGAGCAGTTACTGATCAGCGTAGCACGCTCTCTGGAAGTGTTAGGACAGCACGGCTGGATTCTAAATATTCCAAAGTCGCAGTTGGTTCCTACGACTCGTCTGCCTTTCCTGGGCATGATTCTGGACACAGACCAGAGGAAGGTTTATCTCCCGATGGAGAAGGCTCAGGAACTCATGACACTGGTCAGAGACCTGTTAAAACTAAAAAAGGTGTCGGTGCATCACTGCACACGAGTCCTGGGAAAGATGGTGGCATCATACGAGGACCTTTCAATTGGATCTCCTGGACAAATGGTCCGGATCACATCTTCAGATGCATCGGTTAATCACCCTATACCCCAGGGCCAGGGTGTCTCTCCTGTGGTGGCTGCAGAGTGCTCACCTCCTAGAGGGCCGCAGATTCGGTATTCAGGACTGGGTCCTGGTGACCACAGATGCAAGCCTTCGAGGGTGGGGGGCAGTCACACAGGGAAGAAATTTCCAAGGCCTGTGGTCAAGTCAGGAGACTTGCCTTCACATCAACATCCTGGAACTAAGGGCCATATACAACGCCCTACGTCAAGCGGAGTCCCTACTTCACGACCAACCGGTTCTGTTTCAGTCAGACAACATAACCGCAGTGGCTCATGTAAACCGCCAAGGCTGCACAAGGAGCAGAGTGGTGATGGCGGAAGCCACCAGGATTCTTCGCTGGGCGGAGAATCACGTAAGCGCACTGTCAGCAGTGTTCATCCCGGGAGTGGACAACTGGGAAGCAGACTTCCTCAGCAGACACGACCTCCACCCGGGAAAGTGGGGACTTCATCAAGAAGTCTTCACACAGATTACAAGTCAGTGGGAACTACCACAGATAGACATGATGGCGTCACGCCTCAACAAAAAGCTACAGAGCTATTGCGCCAGGTCAAGGGACCCTCAGGCGATAGCTGTAGATGCCCTGGTGACACCGTGGGTGTTCCAATCGGTCTATGTATTTCCTCCTCTTCCTCTCATACCCAAGGTACTGAGGATAATAAGAAAAAAAGGAGTAAGAACAATTCTCATTGTTCCAGATTGGCCACGAAGGACTTGGTATCCAGATCTGCAAGAATTGCTCACAGAGGATCCGTGGCCTCTTCCTCTAAGACAGGACCTGTTGCAACAGGGACCCTGTCTCTTCCAAGACTTACCGCGGCTACGTATGACGGCATGGCGGTTGAACGCTGGATCCTAGCAGAAAAGGGTATTCCGGAGGAGGTCATTCCTACGCTGATAAAGGCTAGGAAGGACATAACAGCTAAACATTATCACCGGATATGGCGAAAATATGTTTCTTGGTGTGAGGCCAGCAATGCTCCTTCGGAGGAGTTTCAGCTGGGCCGTTTCCTTCACTTCCTTCAGTCAGGAGTGGATTAAGGTCCAGATTTCGTCCCTTTCCATTTTCTTTCAAAAGGAGTTGGCTTCTCTGCCAGAAGTTTAGACGTTTGTGAAAGGAGTGCTGCATATTCAGCCTCCTTTTGTGCCTCCAGTGGCACCTTGGGATCTTAACGTGGTGTTAAGTTTCCTGAAATCACACTGGTTTGAACCACTTAAAACAGTGGAGTTGAAATATCTCACGTGGAAGGTGGTCATGCTATTAGCCTTGACTTCGGCTAAGCGCGTGTCAGAATTAGCGGCTTTGTCTCATAAAAGCCCATATCTGGTTTTCCATATGGATAGAGCGGAATTGAGGACACGTCCACAATTTCTGCCAAAAGTGGTCTCATCCTTTCATATGAACCAACCTATTGTGGTGCCTGTGGCTACTCGTGACTTGGAGGATTCCGAGTTACTAGATGTAGTCAGGGCTTTGAAAATTTATGTAGCCAGAACGGCTAAAGTCAGGAAAACGGAGTCACTGTTTATCCTGTATGCATCTAACAAGCTTGGTGCTCCTGCTTCAAAGCAGACTATTGCTCGCTGTATCTGTAACACGATTCAGCAGGCTCATTCTGTGGCTGGATTACCGCAGCCAAAATCAGTGAAAGCCCATTCCACAAGGAAGGTGGGCTCTTCTTGGGCGGCTGCCCGAGGGGTCTCGGCATTACAACTATGCCGAGCTGCTACTTGGTCAGGTTCAAACACGTTTGCAAGGTTCTACAAGTTTGATACCCTGACTGAGGAGGACCTATCGTTTGCTCAATCGGTGCTGCAGAGTCATCCGCACTCTCCCGCCCGTTTGGGAGCTTTGGTATAATCCCCATGGTCCTTACGGAGTCCCCAGCATCCACTAGGACGTTAGAGAAAATAAGATTTTACTTACCGGTAAATCTATTTCTCGTAGTCCGTAGTGGATGCTGGGCGCCCGTCCCAAGTGCGGACTTCTTTTGCAATGCTTGTATATAGTTATTGCTAAAATAAGGGTTATGTTATAGTTGCATCAGGGTTTATCTGATGCTCTGTTATTGTTCATACTGTTAACTGGGTAAAGTTATCACAAGTTATACGGTGTGATTGGAGTGGCTGGTATGAGTCTTACCCTGGATTCCCAAAATCCTTTCCTTGTACTGTCAGCTCTTCCGGGCACAGTTTCTTTAACTGAGGTCTGGAGGAGGGACATAGAGGGAGGAGCCAGAGCACACCAGAATCCAAATTCTTTCTTAAAGTGCCCATGTCTCCTGCGGAGCCCGTCTATTCCCCATGGTCCTTACCGAGTCCCCAGCATCCACTACGGACTACGAGAAATAGATTTACCGGCAAATAAAATCTTATTTTCCCCCCTCGTTCGGAATTCCAGGCGTCTGTTTTTTGATGCTGGAATCCCGATCTCCAACGGTATTTTGATGTCTGAATTATGCCACCGGTCAATATTCCCACGTCAGTATTTCAGCCGTCGTGATTCTGTCCGGTGGCATTGTAACTACATCCCATCTGCAGTGCACTCTTCTGTCATCCTAAAGTGGGCAGAGATAAACCTGAAAACATATGTACAGTAGCCCGCAGCTATGTTCACTTGGGCGAGTTCTAATTGTGTCGTTCTTTTCCTTTAGCATACAGATAACTCTTTTATATACACACACTTATTTATGTTAAGTCAGGAGAACTTGATCAGCTTTCCCAATTGTCAGCACTTGATGTTTGGTATAACTGGTACCTCATCTTGTCAGACAAGCCCAGTAATATTTGATCCAGATTACACTTGAGCTGCTACGTCTTGATTACACTAGTTATAGAGTCCTGTGACCAATCATATATTACAACAAGTAGCCATTAAGATGTGACCTAGGACATATCTATTATGCTTAGGGAAGTCCTGGGAGCAGAGATACAGAAGTGCCACCATTGGAGTTAGCATAACTATAGGGGTGCACAGCACATTTTATTAGGGGGTGAACTGTCAGAGGGGCGTGTTTAGCAATGCCTGTCGGGCGTGTCTAGCACCACCTATTGGCATTCCTTTCCATTCCATATGCACCTTACCTACATGGTGGTTTCTCACAACGGGGGAAACCTCTGAAGAAATGTATCCTTCCCGGGCAGATAGCATCTTCAGTTGGTTTTCACTATTCATGTAGGATATCACATGGTCCAGAATATACCTGTTTATGTAGGAATATAATCAATGTCATCATCAATACAACAGAGGTTCACCCAGACTTATGTCACCTCCTGCCCTCTGCGTCTCTCAGCCACACCATCATTTCCTGCATCTCTCAGCCACACCATCATCTCCTCCTTGCGTCTCAGCCACACCATAATCTCCCGTCTGCATCTCTCAGCCACACCATCATCTCCCCGAGTCATCTCTCAGCCACACCATCATCTCCCTGAGTCGTCTCTCAGCACACTTCCTGGCAGCCAATAAGAGATAGTAGCATTAACCAGCCGAGCCAGATGGAAACGGAGGAGTATGCAAACCAATCCATCAGATAGCTAGCATAAAATATTATTGTTATACAGCTGCAGGGAGGAATTTAGTGAGTCAGCCAAGCACCATACAAAAATCCAGAGACTAGGGTTATATAATGGTAATCTAATTCCAGTCCTACTCGCACATTCACAAGTTGGGACCAGCATGAGGAGACATGAATGCAAGACCAGAGCAAATGCCAGAAGTCAGCCGCAGAGGCTCCATACTTAGGATAGGAATCAGTAGACAGTTGTCTGAAACCACTGAAACCGTATGATAGTCCAAAAGACTCTATGAAGGAGATAAAGTTGGATTTTCTGAATTCTGGGAAATGCTGTTGCAGTATGTGGGTTCTCCAGGAGACAGAGATCCATTAACCGTAATCCCATGAAAAGCAGAACAATTCCTGGTCGAGATGGTCAGCGGCTAAATAGCAAGCACAAACATGATAGGGGGAAGCTGGTAGCACTGTCTAGTGCCATGGAAAATTGGGAGGAGAGGAACCCATTGCATAATATTCTGGCGGAGGGGCCCTGGTTCATGTCTAGGATGGACCTAACAATATCTCCCTGTAGGCCAGGTAGTGAGAGGACACTATCTGTAGGAACGCCTACTGATAATTGGTAGCAAAATCTACCGTCTCCAGTACTGTCTGTCTACCTTTTTTTAAATGCTGACTATTGTATTTACTTTGTGTTACTGTGGCTGGCCCCTTGAGAGAAGACTAGTGCTTACAAAATGTGGACATGTGACACAGTTGGCAGTGTATTGCATGACCGTGGTCTTGCCTTGCTTTTCAGTGCTGGTGATCATACCATTGTGTAGCGGCGCCATATTGACGCGATTGCTAGAATTGATAAATACACATTGCATGGATAACATGTTATGGGGATATCCAATTAGCCCCGGTAATTTACCGGGGCTAATTGTCCCGCCGGGGGGTAGCTAATTAGCCCCGATAAGCCGGTGCGTGCCGCAGCTTATCAGGGATTTTGTTTCACCTGCCTCTGGCAGGCAAAGCGGAGTTCCCGGAAACAGCTATTTCTCCTTCGTCCTAGAGGATCCTGGGGACTCCAAAAGGACCGTGGGGTATAGACGGGATCCGCAGGAGACATGGGCACTTTAAGACTTTAAATGGGCGTGAACTGGCTCCTCCCTCTATGCCCCTCCTCCAGACCTCAGTTAGATTCTGTGCGCAGAGAGACTGGACACACACTAGGGGAGCTCTACATAGTTTCTCTAGAAAATACTTTTGTTAGGTTTATTATTTTCAGGGAGCACTGCTTTGAGGGACTGAGGGGAGAGAAGCAGACCTACTTCTGTGAGTTTAAAGGCTCTGCTTCTTAGGCTACTGGACACCATTAGCTCCAGAGGGTCCGATCACTTGGTGCGCCTAGCTGCTCGTTCCCGGAGCCGCGCCGCCGTCCCCCTCACAGAGCCTGAAGAGAGAAGCCGGGTGAGTAGCCGAAGCAAGAAGACTTCTGATCTTCGGAGGTACCGCGCAGCGCGCCATTGCTCCCACACACTAACGGCACTATATGGGTGCAGGGCGCAGGGGGGGCGCCCTGGGCAGCAATTAAACCTCATTTTGGGAACTGGCAAGACAGTATACAGTGCATAGGCACTGTATACAGACCCCCGCCAGAATAAATAATAGCGGGACACAAGCGCGCCATGTAGGGGGCGGGGCTTCGTCCTCCAGCTCTAATCAGCGCCATTTTCTCTTCACAGCAAGCTGCAGAGACGCTGGTCCTGGCCCTTCACTTCTGTCTCAAGTAACAGGGTGCAAAAGCGGGGGGGGGCACAGCATATTTGGTGTTGTATTTATTTACATATAAAAGCGCTGCTAGGTCTGGGGTTTTGTAAATTCCTTTAGACCGGGTGAGGCGCTGGGTGTGAGCTGGCAAACTCCCTTTCTGTCTCTCTGAAGGGCCTTACTGTGGGTCTGTCCCCTATAGCCCAGTGTGATTGTGGGTGTCGGTACTCATGTGTCGACATGTCTGAGGCTGGATGCTCTTCCCAGGAGGAGGCTGGTGCGGGGGTAGAACAGAATGTGGGAGTGACTCCGTCTGCACCGCCGACTGCTGATTGGGTAGATATGTGGAATGTTTTGAATGCAAGTGTAGCTTTGTTGCATAAGAGATTAGACAAATCGGAGTCTCAGAACCAAGCATGGAGACAATCCATGGGAGATGTTTTGTCACAAACTCAGACTTCAGGGTCACAGAAACGTACGTTTAACCAGATAGCCGATACAGATACCGACACGGATTCGGACTCCAGTGTCGACTATAATGATGCCAAGTTGAATCCCAAGCTGGCTAAGAGCATTCAGTACATGATTGTGGCAATAAAGGAGGTGTTACATATCACTGAGGACCCCGCTGTCCCTGAGACAAGGGTCTGTATGTTTAAAGTACGCTGCTCAGGCCGGCCGTAGCATCGACATGGGTGAGTAGCGCGATTGATAAATGGACAGATAACTTGTCATCTGACATAGACACCCTGGATAGTGATAGCGTGCTTTTGGGTCATATCAAGGACGCTGCAGTCTATCTAAGGGAGGCTGCGAGAGATATTGGCCTCTTGGGATCAAGGGCCAATGCCATGGCTATCTCGGCTAGGAGGGCGTTGTGGACTCATCAATGGAATGGTGATGCTGATTCTAAAAAGGCTATGGTGGCTCTGCCCTATAAAGGTGGAGTTTTGTTTGGTGAAGGCCTCGCGGACTTGGTTTCTACAGCTACCGCGGGTAAGTCTTCATTTCTGCCTTATGTCCCTACACAGCAAAAGAAAACGCCTCACTATCAGATGCAGTCCTTTCGGTCTAATAAATTCAAGAAAGGACGAGGGTCCTCCTTCCTTGCTGCTAGAGGCAAGGGGAGTGGAAAAAGGTCGCCGGCTGTGGCAAGCTCCCAGGAGCAGAAGTCCTCCCCGGCTTCTGCTAAGTCCACCGCATGACGCTGGGGCGCGTCTTCAGCTCTTCAGTTAGGTTTGGGTTCACTCGGGCCTGGATCCTTGTCTGCTAGAGATTGTGGCCCAAGGATACAAACTGGAGTTTCAAGACGTGCCCCCACACCGATTTTTCAAATCGGCCTTGCCAGCTTCTCTTCCGGAAAGGGAAATAGTGTGTGTTGCAATACAAAAGCTGTGTCAGCAGCAAGTCATTGTCGTGGTACCCCCGTCACAACGCGGGGAAGGGTTTTATTCAAGCCTGTTCGTGGTCCCGAAGCCGGATGGCTCGGTCAGACCGATTCTGAACTTAAAATCCCTCAATCTGTTTTTAAAAAAAGGTTCAAATTCAAGATGTAATCTCTCAGAGCAGTGATATCCAGTCTGGAAGGGGGGGATTTTATGGTGTCAGTCAACATAAGGATGCTTACCTGCATGTCCCCATATATCCTCCTCATCAGGCGTACCTGAGGTTCGCTGTTCAGGATTGTCATTACCAGTTTCAGACGTTGCCGTTTGGTCTTTCCAGGGCCCAGAGGATTTTCACCAAAGTAATGGCAGAAATGATGGTGCTCCTGCGCAAGCAAGGGGTCACAATTATCCCATACTTGGACGATCTCCTGATAAAGGCGAGATCAAAGTAGCAGTTGTTAAAAAACGTTGCGCTCTCCCTGACAGTTCTGCAACAACATGGCTGGCTCCTAAATTTGCCAAAGTCACGGTTGATTCTGACAACACGGCTGTCGTTCTTGGGCATGATTCTGGACACGGAACTACAGAGAATTTTTCTTCCGTTGGAAGGGAATTCTGAAACCGGCAAGAGTGTCGATTCATCAATGCACTCGAGTGCTGGGGAAGATGTTGGCGGCTTACGAGGCCACCCCGTTTGGCAGGTTTCATGCCAGAGTTTTTCAGTGGGACGTGTTGGACAAGTGGTCCGGGTCCCATCTACACTTGCACCGGAAGATATCCCTATCTCCCAGGGCCAGGATTTCTCTCCTGTGGTGGCTCCAAAGTTCTCACCTCCTAGAGGGTCTCAGGTTCGGGATCCAAGATTGGATCCTGGTGACCACGGATGCGAGTCTCTGAGGTTGGGGAGCGGTCACACAGGGGGGAAATTTCCAGGGAAAATGGTCAAGCCAAGAAACTTGTCTACACATAAACATTCTGGAATTAAGGGCCATTTACAACGGCCTTGTACAAGCGGAACATCTGCTTCCCGGCCTACCCGTCCTGATTCAGTCGGACAACATAACAGCGGTGGCGCACATAAACCGCCATGGCGGAACAAGAAGCCAAGCGGCAATGGCAGAGGCCACAAGGATTCTTCGCTGGGCGGAAAAACATGCAAGCGCTCTGTCAGCGGTCTTCATTCCAGGCGTGGAAAACTGGGAAGCAGACTTCCTCAGCAGACACAATCTCCATCCAGGAGAGTGGGGGTCTTCATCAAGAGGTCTTTGCAGAAGTGACGAGTCGTTGGGGACTTCCTCAAATAGAAATGATGGTGTCTCGCCTCAACAAGAAGCTTCAGACGTATTGTTCCAGGTCAAGGGATACTCAAGCGATAGCAGTGGACGCACTAGTGACACCATGGGTGTTTCAGTCGGTCTATGTGTTCCCTGCACTTCCACTCATCCCAAAGGTGATAAGGATCAGAAGAAGAACGGGAGTTCAGGCGATACTCGTTGTTCCAGATTGGCCACGGAGGGCCTGATATCCGGATCTTCAGGAATTACTCATAGGAGATCCCTGACCTCTTCCTCTAAGAGAGGATCTGTTACAGCAGGGGCCGTGCGTGTTCCAGGACTTACCGCGGTTGCGTTTGACGGCATGACGGTTGAAAGCCAAATCTTAGCTCGAAAGGGTATTCCCGGAGAGGTCATCCCCACTCTACTGAAAGCTAGAAAGGAGGTAACTGCGAAGCATTACCACCATATTTGGAGAAAGTATGTGTCTTGGTGCGAATCCAAGAAGGCTCCTACGGAAGAATTTCAGCTGGGTCGGTTTCTCCATTTTTTGCAAGCTGGTGTGGAGGCTATTAAAGTGCAGATTTCGGCCTTATCAATTTTCTTTCAAAGGGAATTGGCCTCGCTTCCAGAAGTGCAGACTTTCGTGAAGTGCGTGCTGCACATCCAGCCTCCATTTGTGCCCCCAGTGGCACTATGGGACCTTAACGTGGTGTTGCAGTTCCTTACGTCACATTGGTTTGAACCTTGACAAAAGTTGAGTTGAAATTTCTCACTTGGAAAAGTGGTCATGCTTTTGGCCTTCGCGTCCGCGAGGCGGGTGTCGGAATTGGCGTCTTTGTCTCATAAAAGCCCCTATTTGGTTTTCCATGAGGATAGAGCGGAGTTGAGGACTCGTCAACAATTCCTCCCGAATTTGGTGGTTTCTTCATTTCGCATAAACCAACCTATTGTCGTTCCGGTGGCCTCTGAAGCCTTGGGGGATTCAAAGTCTCTCGATGTGGTCAGAGCTTTGAAAATTTAGGTAGCCAGAACGGCTCGTATCAGGGAAAACTGAGGCGCTGTTTGTCCTGTATGCTTCCAACAAGATTGGGGCTCCTGCTTCTAAACAGACTATTGCACGCTGGATTTGTAATACGATTCAGCATGCTCATTCTGCGACTGGTTTGCCATTACCGAAATCGGTGAAAGCCCATTCCACTAGGAAGGTGGGCTCGTCTTGGGCGGCTGCCCGGGGTGTCTCGGCGTTACAACTTTGCCGAGCAGCTACTTGGTCGGGTTCAAACACTTTTGCTAAGTTCTACAAGTTTGATACCCTGGCTGATGAGGACCTCATGTTTGCTCAATCGGTGCTGCAGAGTCATCCGCACTCTCCCGCCCGGTCTGGAGCTTTGCTTTAGACCTCATGGTCCTTTTGGAGTCCCCAGCATCCTCTAGGACGAAGGAGAAAATAGGATTTTAATACCTACCGGTAAATCCTTTTCTCTTAGTCCGTAGAGGATGCTGGGCGCCCGTCCCAGTGCGGACTCTTCCTGCAGTACTTGTTATTAGTTATTGCTTTTGTTACACAAAGGTTGTGTTTTGGTTCAATCAGCCTGTTGCTGATTTTTTTGGTTCATGCTGTTAACTGGTTAGTTGAATGCCATGTTGTACGGTGTGTTGTGGTGTGATCTAGTATGTGTCTCACCCTTGGTTAACAAAAATCCTTTCATCAAAATGTCCGTCTCCCTGGGCACAGTTCCTATAACTGAGGTCTGGAGGAGGGGCATAAAGGGAGGAGCCAGTTCACGCCCATTTAAAGTTTTAAAGTGCCCATGTCTCCTGCGTATCCCGTCTATACCCCATGGTCCTTTTGGAGTCCCCAGCATCCTCTACGGACTAAGAGAAAAGGATTTACCAGTAGGTATTAAAATCCTATTTTCACACGAAAACACACAGGTTTCGCTGAACCTGTGTGTTTTCGGGGGAAACGGGTTTATTTTTTTTATTTTTTTTTACAGGTGATCAATCTGCATAACCTGTTAAAAACAATAATAAAAGAAAAATTGGTGAAACATCGGAAAAAAGTCAGAAAAACTTAAGTTTTCGGCCGTTTTTCGGACCCAGTGTTTTACCGGGGATAATTGGATATCCCCCATAGTGTTCATGTGCTCTTATCCATATTTAAAGCTCATGTGTGTAAAGAAACTCTCTATATGCATGGGTCACAGTGTAGTCCTTCCCCAAACCTTTCCCTAATCCATTCTTGGCATAGCTGTACTATTGTACCTTTAGTTTAATTGCCGTGTTTTGTGAGCGAATGTGTAGAGCCCTACACATGAGGATTCTGATTGCAATCCAGTCTTTAAGGAAAGCTATGGAGATATATATATATATATATATATATATATATATATATTTGAATTCAGTTACTGTGCATTTTACTATTCCTATGATAATGACCGCTTCCTGTTTATATTATATATCTATATATGGGCTCAGTATGTGGGACTGGTGAATGGGATGCTGGCGGTCACAATACTGATGCCTACATCCTGATCTTTAAACCTCTACATTGGCGGGGCAAGTGTGCTATCCCTTAACTCTCCCTTCCCGCAGTGTAACCCTACCCCACCTTAGTGCCTAACCTTTACCTCCCCCCTCCCCGCAGCCTAACCCTTACTCCCCCTCCTGGGTGGTGCTTAAACATAACCTCTTCCTCTGCACACCAGGGCAGCAATTAGTTTACCTTTTTGGCACAAATAGCACATAATACAGTGTATAACACTGTATATGTGCAAAAAACCCAGCCATTAACATTATAAAAAGCGGGAGAAGCCCACCGCTGAGGGGGCGGGGCTATCTTCCTCAGCACAGCCAGCGCCATTTTCTCTTCACAGCTCCGCTGGAAGGACGCTCCCCAGGCTCTCCCCTGCAGTATCCAGTACAACAAGGGTAAAAAAGAGAGGGGGGGCACATAAATTTAGGCGCAATTTGTGTTAATAAGCAGCTATTGGGAAAAATCACTCAGTATAGTGAAAATCCCTGTGTTATATAGCGCTGTGGTGTGTGCTGGCATACTCTCTCTGTCTCCCCAAAGGACTTTGTGGGGTCCTGTCCTCAGTCAGAGCATTCCCTGTGTGTGTGCGGTATGTCGGTACGGCTGTGTCGACATGTTTGATGAGGAGGGCTACGTGGAGGCGGAGCAGGAGCCGATATGTGTGATGTCACCCCCTACGGGGCCGACACCGGAGTGGATGGATATGTGGAAGGTATTAACCGACAGTGTCAACTCTTTACATAAAAGGTTCGATGACGTAACAGCCTTGGGACAGCCGGCATCTCAGCCCGCGCCTGCCCAGGCGTCTCAGAGGCCATCAGGGGCTCAAAAACGCCCGCTAGCTCAGATGGCAGACACAGATGTCGACACGGAGTCTGACTCCAGTGTAGACGAGACAAATGTACAGTCCACAAGGGCCATCCGATGCATGATTACGCCAATGAAAAATGTGTTGCACATTTCTGACATTAACCCGGTTACCACTAAAAAGGGTATTATGTTTGGGGAGAAAAAGCAGCCAGTGACTTTCCCCACATCTGATGAATTAAATGAATTGTGTGAAGAAGCGTGGTGTTCCCCTGATAAGAAACTAGTGATTTCCAAGAGGTTACTGATGGCGTACCCTTTCCCGCCAACGGATAGGTTACGCTGGGAGACATCCCCTAGGGTGGACAAGGCGCTCACACGATTATCTAAAAGGGTGGCACTGCCGTCTCAGGATACGGCCGCCCTAAAGGAGCCTGCAGATAGAAAGCAGGAGGCTATCCTGAAGTCTGTATATACACACTCAGGTACTATACTGAGACCTGCTATTGCTTCAGCATGGATGTGTAGTGCTGCAGCAGCATGGTCTGATACCCTGTCAGACAACATTGATACCCTCGACAGGGATGCTATTTTGCTAACCATAGAGCATATAAAGGACGTCGTCTTGTATATGAGGGATGCACAGAGGGATATTTGCCGGCTGGCATCTAGAATTAATGCAATGTCCATTTCTGCCAGGAGAGTATTATGGACTCGGCAGGGGACAGGTGATGCTGATTCTAAAAGGCACATGGAGGTTTTGCCTTATAAGGGTGAGGAATTGTTTGGGGACGGTCTCTCGGACCTCGTATCCACAGCAACAGCTGGAAAGTCGACTTTTTTACCTCAGGTTCCCTCACAGCCTAAGAAAGCACCGTATTATCAAGTACAGTCCTTTCGGCCTCAGAAAGGCAAGCGGGTCAGAGGCGCATCCTTTCTGCCCAGAGGCAGGGGTAGAGGAAAAAAGCTGCACCAGACAGCCAGTTCCCAGGAACAAAAATCCTCCCCTGCTTCCACTAAGTCCACCGCATGACGCTGGGGCTCCACAGGTGGAGCCAGGTGCGGTGGGGGCGCGTCTCCGGAACTTCAGCGACCAGTGGGTTCGCTCACAGGTGGATCTCTGGGTTCTACAAGTGGTATCTCAGGGATACATGCTGGAGTTCGAGGCGACTCCCCCTCGCCGTTACCTCAAATCAGCCTTGCCAGCGGCTCCCAGGGAAAGGGAGGTAGTGCTGGCGGCTATTCACAAGCTGTACCTTCAGCAGGTGATAATCAAGGTTCCCCTCCTTCAACAGGGACGGGGTTACTATTCCACAATGTTTGTGGTACCGAAACCAGACGGTTCGGTGAGACACATTGTAAATTTAAAATCCTTGAACACTTATGTAAGGAAGTTCAAGTTTAAAATGGAATCGCTCAGGGCGGTTATTGCAAGCCTGGAAGAGGGGGATTTTATGGTGTCGCTGGACATCAAGGACGCTTATCTGCATGTCCCCATTTACCCACCTCACCAGGAGTACCTCAGGTTTGTGGTACAGGACTGTCATTACCAATTCCAGGCGTTGCCGTTTGGTCTGTCCACGGCACCGAGGGTATTTACCAAGGTAATGGCCGAAATGATGATACTCCTTCGGAAGAAGGGAGTTATAATTATCCCGTACTTGAACGATCTCCTTATAAAGGCGAGGTCCAAGGAGCAGTTGTTAGTCAACGTAGCACTATCTCGGGAAGTGCTGCAACAGCACGGCTGGATTCTGAATATCCCAAAGTCGCAGCTGATTCCTGCTGTTCTTGGGCATGATTCTGGACACAGAACAGAAGAAGGTGTTTCTCCCGGTGGAGAAGGCCAAGGAGTTGTCATCTCTGGTCAGAGACCTCCTGAAACCAAAACAGGTGTCGGTGCATCACTGCACGCGAGTCCTGGGAAAGATGGTAGCTTCTTACGAAGCAATTCCCTTCGGCAGGTTCCATGCAAGGATCTTTCAGTGGGACCTGTTAGACAAGTGGTCCGGATCGCATCTTCAGATGCATGGGCTGATCACCCTGTCCCCGAGGGCCAGGGTGTCTATGCTGTGGTGGCTGCAGAGTGCTCATCTTCTCGAGGGCCGTAGATTCGGCATTCAGGACTGGGTCCTGGTGACCACGGATGCAAGCCTCCGAGGTTGGGGGGCAGTCACTCAGGGAAGGAACTTCCAAGGACAGTGGTCAAGTCAGGAGACTTCCCTTCACATAAATATTCTGGAACTAAGGGCCATTTACAACGCCCTGAGTCAAGCAGAACCCCTGCTTCAAAACCAACCGGTGCTGATTCAGTCAGACAACATCACAGCGGTCGCCCATGTAAACCGACAGGGCGGCACAAGAAGCAGGATGGCGATGGCAGAAGCCACAAGGATTCTTCGATGGGCGGAGAATCACGTGCTAGCACTGTCAGCAGTGTTCATTCTGGGAGTGAACAACTGGGAAGCAGACTTCCTCAGCAGGCACGACCTCCACCCGGGAGAGTGGGGACTTCATCCAGAAGTCTTCACGCTGATTGTAAATCGTTGGGAACGGCCACAGGTAGACATGATGGCGTCCCACCTCAACAAAAAGCTACAAAAATATTGCGCCAGGTCAGACCCTCAGGCGATAGCTGTGGACGCACTAGTGACACCGTGGGTGTACCAGTCGGTTTATGTGTTCCCTCCTCTTCCTCTCATACCCAAGGTACTGAGGATTGTAAGAAAGAGAGGAGTAAGAACTATACTCATCGTTCCGGATTGGCCAAGAAGAACTTGGTACCCAGAACTACAAGAGATGATCTCAGAGTACCCATGGCCTCTGCCTCTCAGACAGGACCTGTTACAGCAGGTGCCCTGTCTGTTCCAAGACTTACCGCGGCTGCATTTGACGGCATGGCGGTTGAACGCCGGATCCTAACGGAAAAGGGCATTCCAGATGAAGTTATTCCTACGCTGATAAAGGCTAGGAAAGACGTGACAGCACAACATTATCACCGTATATGGCGAAAATATGTTGCTTGGTGTGAGGCCAGGAAGGCCCCTACAAAGGAATTCCAGCTGGGTCGATTCCTGCACTTCCTACAGTCAGGAGTGACTATGGGCCTAAAATTAGGATCCATAAAGGTCCAGATTTCGGCCCTATCTATTTTCTTTCAAAAAGAACTGGCTTCACTGCCTGAAGTTCAGACGTTTGTTAAGGGAGTGCTGCATATTCAGCCCCCTTTTGTGCCTCCAGTGGCACCTTGGGATCTTAACGTTGTGTTGGATTTCCTGAAATCCCACTGGTTTGAGCCACTTAAGACCGTGGAGCTAAAATATCTCACGTGGAAAGTGGTCATGCTATTGGCCTTAGCTTCGGCTAGGCGTGTGTCAGAATTGGCGGCTTTGTCATGTAAAAGCCCTTATCTGATCTTCCATATGGACAGGGCAGAATTGAGGACTCGTCCCCAATTTCTCCCTAAGGTGGTATCAGCGTTTCATTTGAACCAACCTATTGTGGTGCCTGCGGCTACTAGGGACTTGGAGGATTCCAAGTTACTAGATGTAGTCAGGGCCCTGAAAATCTATGTAGCCAGGACGGCTGGAGTCAGGAAAACTGACTCGCTGTTTATCCTGCATGCGCCCAACAAGCTGGGTGCTCCTGCTTCAAAGCAAACTATTGCGCGCTGGATCTGTAACACGATTCAGCAAGCTCATTCTGCGGCAGGATTGCCGCATCCTAAATCAGTAAAAGCCCATTCCACAAGGAAGGTGGGCTCTTCTTGGGCGGCTGCCCGAGGGGTCTCGGCTTTACAGCTTTGCCGAGCTGCTACTTGGTCGGGTTCAAACACATTTGCTAAGTTCTACAAGTTTGATACCCTGGCTGAGGAGGACCTTGCCTTTGCTCACTCGGTGCTGCAGAGTCATCCGCACTCTCCCGCCCGTTTGGGAGCTTTGGTATAATCCCCATGGTCCTTACGGAGTTCCCAGCATCCACTAGGACGTGAGAGAAAATAAGAATTTACTCACCGGTAATTCTATTTCTCGTAGTCCGTAGTGGATGCTGGGCGCCCGTCCCAAGTGCGGACTTTCTGCAATACGTGTATATAGTTATTGCTTAACTAAGGGTTATTGTTATGAGCCATCCGTTGAGTGAGGCTCAGTTGTTGTTCATACTGTTAACTGGGTAAGGTATCACAAGTTGTACAGTGTGATTGGTGTGGCTGGTATGAGTCTTTACCCTGGATTCCAAATCCTTTCCTAGTAATGTCAGCTCTTCCGGGCACAGTTTCCCTAACTGAGGTCTGGAGGAGGGGCATAGAGGGAGGAGCCAGTGCACACCAGATAGTACCTAATCTTTCTTTTAGAGTGCCCAGTCTCCTGCGGAGCCCGTCTATTCCCCATGGTCCTTACGGAGTTCCCAGCATCCACTACGGACTACGAGAAATAGAATTACCGGTGAGTAAATTCTTATTTTAACAGGTCCAGTACTCCCCAGGGTTAGTTCCCATACAGGAGTTCAAATGGACTAAAACCTGTAGACACTTGTGGCAACAGTAAGGCCCAGTCTCGACTGTCTTGATTTACGGCCCATCTAATCATTTGTTTGAGAGTCTGCTTAAATCTATCTACCACACCCAGCGTTGTGGGTGGTATACCGAAGTTGTTGTTTAATAATGGGTTGGGCACGCGTTGCCAGCTGCCTGGATCCTGGCAGGTCAGCATACCGACCTCTGTATCCCGGCAGCAGAATGCCGGTGGGGTGGGAGGGGGCGAAGCGCAAAAAAGCCCCTTGCAGGCTAGCTGCACTCGCCACAAGTACTATTCCAACTCTGTGGGTGTCGTGGACACCCACGAGTAGGAATAGACCCTGTGGGTATGCATTCGGACTACCAGCATTTTGAGCGCTCACTATTCAGGTGTCTGCATGGTGACCGACGGGATCCCGAGCGCCGATCACATGACCGCATCCTCCAATAACCGACACAAGTCTTTCATTAATTTGGACGTAAAAACAATTCTTTGGTTAGTTAGAACCTCCTTAGGTATGCCCAAACGGGTATAAAGCATTACCAGCTCCCAAGCAATGGTACTGGATTTATTATTTTTTAGTGGTATTGCTTCAGGTTATCTAGTAGTGTAATCTAATATCACCAGTATGTATGTGTGTCCCCAAGCTCACTTTTCAATTGGATCGACCAAGTCTAACCCAATCCGTTCAAATGAGACAGATGTGACTGGCAGGGGGAACCAAGGGAGCTCTAAATTGGGGTCTGGGTGCTGTCCTCTGACGGATGGGCCCACCCTGACAATAGTTCTTTACCGTCGGAGGGTTTTCTCCTCTCCTAAATGCCCTCCCCAGAGCTGCGTGTGAGCAGCCTTAAGTATCAATGGTACATGCACTCAAGGAACTAGCAATTGTTCCACCTTTTTTCCTTGTATGTAGGCCACGCAATGCAATAAATCCATTTTCAACATAAAATATGGTGTGCCTTCTGGTGGCAAGGCATTCTTTAGTTTGCCATTTAGTTCCACAACACTTTGAAAAGCATTCACTGACTAGGTTATGATCATTTAATTGATTGCGTGCAAAGTCCCGTTAGGACATGTCTTTGTCGATGGGTGAACAGTCCTTTTTGTTATATCTCCGGTCAAGGAGAGAGACAATATGTCAGCTGAGTTTCCATCCTCTGAACGGTTACTCAGTCTTCCAACCTCTTTGGTTTCTATGCTTTGGATATACTTGGAGGGACTGAGTTATGCAGACTGATCTCGCCGACAGTCGGTCGCTGTTTGTTCTTCATTGACCCAGCCGGCCAACATCTTTTGCAGTACGGGAAAATCCTGTTCCAATATCAGGGGGGACAGAGATTTTGGGGCCACTGTGGCCACAATGTGTAGTACTTGTCTGTTAATTAACAGCGAAAATTATGCTCGGGGATACTTTTCTGTGGCCCCATGAACACAAAGCACCCTTACAGGGGGTAATACTTGATCAGCTTCTCTTGGAACTAGCCCTTTTTGACATGGTAGAAAGTTCACTCCTGGTATCCACAAGGGCCTAGACCTCTTGACCCTCAATTTGTATTGCCTCTTGGAACAAGGTTAACTCTTTAGCAGAGAGAACCCTGGTGCACATACTGATAGTCAGTCTAGCCACCTTGCTTGTCGTGCACTCCATGGGTTATCCAGAATCCTGAATTACTTCAAAAAATGTTTTGCTGTAAAATGGGATCACGGGCAGTTGAAATCCCCCCCTCATAGTTTTAATGATTTTTCTAGTTATAGTAGACAAAAGTGATTGGACACCCCCTTGAGCACACAAAATGGTGTGCTCCTGCAACAGATACGTGTTCACCCTCGAGCATACGAAAATGGTGTACTCCTGCAGCATCTACGCGTTCACCCTCGAGCATACGAAAATGGTGTACTTCAGCATATATGTGTTCGTGAGGGTATAAAATGGGTAGAGGGGCACTGATTAGATCCATTACAATGAAATGGCTTGCCGGAAGGAGATGAGAGTTTGTAAAGGAGATCATTATAGGCTGCGCAATGTCATGCTTCCAGGGTGACGCTGAACTGGTATACAGAATATTTGGTAACACAGATGGACTGGCCAGCTCAGAGTCCAGATCTTAACCCCATTGAGAACCTCTGAGACTAATTAGAGTGACTGTTGGGGGCGGTCCAGTCCCCTTGACGCCCCAAACGGGGCGTCACTGATGGGGGCGTACCCAGTACCTATGGAGCCACCAGCTCCTGATATTGCAAGGAAAAATCTGTTTTAAGTGTACCAGGAGGGGCTTATTACGCAGGGTCTGGCAGTAATTGAATAGCTTAGGGCAGAGCTGCAGCCACGTGGTAAGTCCTGCGACTAACTGAATCTGCCCTGTTTAAAGAAGCCAATCCCACGATTACCAATCCTGTACGTTTTTGAGTCCCAAAAATACCGGTATTATGGGATTAAAAACACATTGGGCCAGGGACAGAGAAAAGGGATAATACTTATCTTCTCTAGTGACATCAGGCTCTCAGCTGCCTGGAGAATAGAGTCCCATGATGTAGTTCTCTCACTCAGTGATGGGCAGGCATCACGCTGAGTGGTGACATATCATGCTCCCAGCCAATCAGTGACTGAGAGCAGCCGCATCACAGATTACCCCTACTGTCAGGTAAACCAGGAGTTGAAGATGGTAATCTGCTCTTTACTCGCTGCTTTCCAAAGTGCCTGCTGTATTGGAGATGTTTGTGAATTGTTGTACACTGTTAATGCAGCAAGACATGGACAAGTCTGCAGGTTGGTGTTTGTCTTAAGGCAGTGCACACTGACGACCTGAACGATATTGTTTATTGTTTCACTTTGAACTTCCCGGACTCCCGAATAAATGTTAATAAACGAGATAGAGTGGCCATACTGAACAATTTCATGAACGGCGTTGGTGATATAGCCAGAACTGAGCTGCAGGGACAGACGACAGACACTTAATGATGTCGCTCAGAAGGGTGAAAATGTGCAATATCTTTTAAAATATCATCCAGTGTGGTACTGCCTCTAGGGGGAGGAGCTGGCTATACTCTTGGGTGGGTGGGGGGGGGGGGGGGATATCTAGGAGAAGTGCTGGCTATACTCCTTTCTGTGTGTTACAATTCAATCCTGGAAATCCCAAGCAGGGCTGGCGCAACACGCTCAGCAGAGTATGTTTCAGGTTGGAGAGGCGCACTGCTACCCTGCTGCTATCTGTTATTGCTTCATGCCGGCAACAAGAAGCTCCCCCCATGAAAGTATCAGTGATCAAGGCCTGAATAGGGGGTGGAACTACATGGACTGAGGGGGCAGAGCTACGCTGGACTGAGTGAGCAATGCCGGGCTTCAGTGTGGAGAGTCTGGTGTTACCCATTTTTCCACTTTTCCCTTACTGTGTGGGATCCAATCAGATCCCTCCTAGCACCCCCCATGGCCAATGCATTCCTCTGCACATGCGCAGAGGGACTCCCGGCGCCGAAACATAGAAGTAGGGTGTCCGGCGCTGATCATAAAGGATAGATCTTATTGGAAGAGCTTTCTTTTGCGTTACTGATTGCATATGGGGGTGAAGGGGGGGGGGGGGGGGCTTCTTTCTGCTAGCCCCTGCTGTTCAGCAGCCAGGCAGGAGGGTTAAGCGTTATAACTCGGAACAGTCAGAAGCAGGAGGACCTCTCTGCCTCCCGCAGCCAGGTGGCCCTGGATCGCATCAATTTTACTGGACCAGGGGGCAGATTCCAACCTGCCAGCCAGGCTCTAGTCTCCCAAGTTGTCAGAGGTGCGGGACTTCCTTTGAGTCTGCCTGTTTTTTTAAAGCAGTCAATCATTTCCAAGACATAACCAGGTTGGTTTTGCCTTGTAAATGATTGCTGCTTTAAAAAAATTGTCAGATTCACAGAAAGTCCCACATCTTTATCAACTCAGAGGCGGTTACATTTAGCCCCTGGTGTCTTCTGGTATGGAGAAACGATACACAGGCTCATTCATTCTGCAAATTCTCCAGCAGGTAAGTGACATAAACACACACACACACACACACACACACACACACACACACACACACACACACACACACACACACACACACACACACGATTCTAAATTCTCCAGCAGGTAAGTGACATAAACACACACACACACACACACACTCACGATTCTAAATTCTCCAGCAGGTAAGTGACATAAACACACACACACACACACACACACACACACACACACACGATTCTACGCAGCCCTTTCTCTTACACTGTGTAATGTTTTGGCGTCTTCCTTCCTCTGGTACCCGGAGTTTACAATTTTTTGTCATGGGACAGTAATTTTGAGCTCTGAGCACTTAACAATACTATTTAACTAAAACACAAAAGTTAATTTGCTGCTAGGCCACAATTGTGCCTTCTAATTACACCATAGGAATCTTTGCAAGTGGAAATTCTGTGCGTGGGAATCAGCCTCTAATTAGATTTTCTGCATAGGAAACATTGTAATTTAATTATTTGTAAAATTAAGGTTCCGGTAGATGTTGAGCCACTTCATTGGTAATACACTTCCATGTCAAATAAATCCCCTATCCTTTCTGTTGAATTAAACCAAATGTGTTAAAAAAATAAAGGAACAAAATTTATGGTATGTGTTAAGAAAAAGATACACCATTAGACTGTAAGAACTGCTATGATTAGGGCCCTCCATACCGTTTGTTTTTACCTCTGCATTTGATTTATCTACCTACCTTTGTATGTTCTTATTTTATATATGTTCCACCATTGTCCATTCCATGACTATAATTTACAGGACAAGGCTAGGTTGTCTCTATTTGGAATTAATCTCATTACCGCTCTCTGGGGTATATGCAATTCTGGCCGAATTGCGTCTTTTTTTCCGCCAGTTTTAGGATTCGACTGTACTCGACAGCCGAAACCCTCCACCCGGGACCATGAATTCGACATATTCAATACAAAACGCATTCGACACTCCCCTTGTCGAATAACGGACCAATCGTCGAGTAGGGAGCGTCCTGGATTCGACTTCCCGCCGTTTCGTTTTCAGCCCTTTATATGGGCTTGTTTGCTGCGTGCTCAGCAGCCATTTTGTGAACCTACAGAGTGAGATGGAGGTGCTGCAGAGCTAGCAAATTGGTATTGTTTGCTGTGGTATTGTTTGGACACCCAGCAGGCTTTAATCCAGGACGGACAGGAGATCTGTTACCCCGGAGGAGAGTCGTTTTTGGAGCGATTTCTACATTTATAGGTAAGTACCACATGTGGTCTGGCGTTGCATGTATGTGTTTGTGTAGTGGGGGGGGCCATGAGGTGTACATGTGGCGTTGCTTTGGGGTGTTTGGGGTATGTATATGTGTGCAGGTATGTGTATCTCCTGCTTGTATTGCTGCATGTTTTTTTTTTTTAGTTTTGTGTTTGGGGGTAGTTTTTCACGTTTTTTTTTTTTTTTTCATAAAATGTTTTTTTGGGTCATGCTTTTGCATTGGTGTACCTCCAGCATGTGCAGGAATTATTTTTGGCTTGTTTGGGGTGATTTTAGACCGTGTCGGTATCCACCATGTGGTCGACAGGTGATGTCGTTTGTTTCCAAAACATGTTTTTTGCTCCTACTTTAGCACTGGTTGACCTCCAGCATGTGCAGGGATGCTTTTTGGCTTGTTTTGGGGTGATTTTATAGTGTCGGTGTCTGCCATGTGGCCGACATGTGTTGTTGTTTGTTCCCAAAACATGTTTTTTTGCTCCTATTTTAGCACTATAATTTTGGCCTTATTTGGGCTGACTTTGACTGTGTCGGTATCTGCCATGTGGCCGACGTGCTGTAGTTTGTTCCCAAAACATGTTTTTTTGCTCCTATTTTAGCACTATAATTTTGGCCTTATTTGGGCTGACTTTGACTGTGTCGGTATCTGCCATGTGGCCGACGTGCTGTAGTTTGTTTCCAAAACATGTTTTTTTGCTCCTTTTTTTTAGCACTGGTTGACCTCCAGCATATGCAGGGATGCTTGTACGGGGGTTTTGGCTTGTTTGGCTGAGGTTTTTTTCAATTTTTCATTTTTTTTTTGGTTGTGTTTGGTCCTGCTTGAGCACTGGGGTCCCAGCAGCATGACGTGTGGTTGCATGTAATTATGTAATGTGTGTGAAATTTGTAAAAATATATATTTTTTTCTTTTTACAACAGAGATGTCCAGGGACAAGCGGCCCCGATCCCCCCCTTCCCCCCACCCCTTAGAAGAACTTTCCCTGCACAGCAATGAGGAGTGGGAGCCGACCCAGGAGGAGGATACGACCGACCAGGCATGCAGTGACCAGCCGCGGTCATCAAGGGACCAAAGACAGAAGCAAAAGAAAAGAAAAGGCCTACACAGGTAAATACTGACAACACCTGCAGACACAATAGCATCCAACTTGACACACCCTAGTTTGCGCACTGCCATGCACACCTACAGGTATCTTTGCGCACTGCCAGGGATACTGACACACTCACAGGTACATACCGATCTTATTAAATGCATGGTTTTTTTTTTATCCCTAAAGGCAAGAAGCCAGCCAGAGGATCAGTCGGAGGAGGAAGCCTCTGGTGAAGACGCAGGACCGAAGAAGCCGCGTGGACCCAGATACACTGAGGCGGAAAACTGTGCCCTAGTGGATGGCGTCGACAGGTCCTACGACGTTCTGTATGGACCAAGGGCACAGACCACAGCAGCTAAGACCAAGTGAAACATCTGGGATGCCATCGCGAGACAAGTCACTGCAGTATCTGGAAACCGCCGGAGCACCAGAAACTGCATGAAGCGGTACAGTGATTGCCGCAGACAGACCAAAAAGAAGATGGGGATTCAGCGCCGACATGAGACAGCTACGGGAGGTGGTCCGGCTCTCAATCTGAAGTGGCTACCCTGGGAGAACATTATTAAAAGGCGGATGAACCCTGTCATGATCCAAGGAGTTCGCGGAGGTGTGGACTCTAGCCATCCTGCTGGCTTTCCCGAGGAGGAAGAACCGCCCAGAAGACGGAAGACGGCGGGAGACAAGCAGTCCAAAAGGAGGCCTGATGGTAAGAATACATTCAGATGAGCTGCACTAATCATTTTTTCTCTGACGTCCTAGTGGATGCTGGGAACTCCGTAAGGACCATGGGGAATAGACGGGCTCCGCAGGAGACTGGGCACTCTAAAAGAAAGATTAGGTACTATCTGGTGTGCACTGGCTCCTCCCTCTATGCCCCTCCTCCAGACCTCAGTTAGATTTCTGTGCCCGGCCCGAGCTGGTTGCACACTAGGGGCTCTCCTGAGCTCCTAGAAAGAAAGTATATGTTAGGTTTTTTATTTTACAGTGAGACCTGCTGGCAACAGGCTCACTGCAACGAGGGACTAAGGGGAGAAGAAGCGAACCTACCTGCTTGCAGCTAGCTTGGGCTTCTTAGGCTACTGGACACCATTAGCTCCAGAGGGATCGACCGCAGGACCCGTCCTTGGTGTTCGTTCCCGGAGCCGCGCCGCCGTCCCCCTTACAGAGCCAGAAGCATGAAGATGGTCCGGCAAATCGGCGGCAGAAGACTTCAGTCTTCACCAAGGTAGCGCACAGCACTGCAGCTGTGCGCCATTGCTCCTCATACACACTTCACACTCCGGTCACTGAGGGTGCAGGGCGCTGGGGGGGGCGCCCTGAGCAGCAATAAAAACACCTTGGCTGGCAAAATAATCACAATATATAGCCCCAGAGGCTATATATGTGATAATTACCCCTGCCAGAATCCATAAAAAAGCGGGAGAATAGTCCGCGAAAATGGGGCGGAGCTATCTCCCTCGGCACACTGGCGCCATTTTCTCTTCACAGTGTAGCTGGAAGACAGCTCCCCAGGCTCTCCCCTGTAGTTTTCAGGCTCAAAGGGTTAAAAAGAGAGGGGGGGCACTAAATTTAGGCGCAATATTGGTTATACAAGCAGCTATTGGGGAAAATTCACTCAGTGATAGTGTTTATCCCTACATTATATAGCGCTCTGGTGTGTGCTGGCATACTCTCTCTCTGTCTCCCCAAAGGGCTGTGTGGGGTCCTGTCCTCAGTCGGAGCATTCCCTGTGTGTGTGCGGTGTGTCGGTACGGCTGTGTCGACATGTTTGATGAGGAGGCTTATGTGGAGGCGGAGCAGATGCCGAAAATGGGATGTCGCCCCCTGTGGGCCGACACCAGAGTGGATGGATAGGTGGAAGGTATTAACCGACAGTGTCAACTCCTTACATAAAAGGCTGGATGACGTAACAGCTATGGGACAGCCGGCTTCTCAGCCCGCGCCTGCCCAGGCGTCTCAAAGGCCATCAGGGGCTCAAAAACGCCCGCTCCCTCAGTTGGCAGACACAGATGTCAACACGGAGTCTGACTCCAGTGTAGACGAGGTTGAGACATATACACAATCCACTAGGAACATCCGTTACATGATCCCGGCAATAAAAAATGTGTTACACATTTCTGACATTAACCCAAGTACCACTAAAAAAGGGTTTTATGTGTGGGGAGAAAAAGCAGGCAGTGTTTTGTTCCCCCATCAAATGAGTGAATGAAGTGTGAAAAAGCGTAGGTAATTTCTAAAAAGTTACTGATGGCGTACCCTTTCCCGCCAGAGGATAAGTTACGCTGGGAGATATCCCCTAGGGTGGATAAGGCGCTCACACGTTTGTCAAAAAAGGTGGCACTGCCGTCTTAGGATACGGCCACTTTGAAGGTACCTGCTGATAAATAGCAGGAGGCTATCCTGAAGTCTGTATTTACACACTCAGGTACTAGACTGAGACCTGCAGATAGTGCTGCTGCAGCGTGGTCTGTAACCCTATCAAACAGGGATACTATTTTCAAGTAGTATCTCAGGGGTACAAGCTGGAATTCGAGGCGTCTCCCCCCCGCCGTTTCCTCAAATCTGCCTTGCCGACAACTCCCTCAGGCAGGGAGGCTGTGCTAGAGGCAATTCACAAGCTGTATTCCCAGCAGGTGATAGTCAAGGTGCCCCTACTTCAACAAGGACGGGGTTACTATTCCACACTGTTTGTGGTACCGAAACCGGACGGTTCAGTGAGACCCATTTTAAATTTGAAATCCTTGAACACATACATAAAAAAATTCAAGTTCAAGATGGAATCGCTCAGGGCGGTTATTGCAAGCCTGGAGGAGGGGGATTACATGGTATCCCTGGACATCAAGGATGCTTACTACATGTCCCCATTTACCATCCTCACCAGGAGTACCTCAGATTTGTGGTACAGGATTGCCATTACCAATTCCAAACACTTCCGTTTGGACTGTCCACGGCACCGAGGGTCTTTACCAAGGTAATGGCAGAAATGATGATACTCCTTCGAAAAAAGGGAGTTTTAATTATCCCGTACTTGGACGATCTCCTTATAAAGGCGAGGTCCAAGGAGCAGTTGTTGGTCGGAGTAGCACTATCTCGGGAAGTGCTACAACAGCACGGATGGATTCTATACATTCCAAAGTCACAGCTGGTTCCTACCACACGCCTACTGTTCCTGGGGATGGTTCTGGACACAGAACAGAAAAAAAAAAAAAGTGTTTCTCCTGCAGGAGAAAGCCAAGGAGCTGTCATCTCTAGTCAGAGACCTCCTGAAAACAAAAACAGGTATCGGTGCATCACTGCACACGAGTCCTGGGAAAAATGGTAACTTCTTACGAAGCAAAATTCCATTCGGCAGGTTCCATACAAGAACCTTTTAGTGGGACCTCTTGGACAAGTGGTCGGGATCGCATCTTCAGATGCATCGGCTGATAACCCTGTCTCCAAGGACCAGGGTATCTCTACTGTGGTGGCTGCAGAGTGCTCATCTTCAAGAGGGCCGCAGATTCGGCATACAGGACTGGGTCCTGGTAACCACGGATGCCAGCCTTCGAGGCTGGGGGGCAGTCACACAGGGAAGAAATTTCCATGGACTTTGGTCAAGTCAGGAGTCGTCCCAACACATAAATATTCTGGAACTGAGGGCCATTTACAATGCCCTAAGTCTGGCAAGGCCTCTGCTTCAAAACCAGCCGGTACTGATCCAATCAGACAACATCACGGCAGTCGCCCATGTAAACCGATAGGGCGGCACAAGAAGCAGGATGGAGATGGCAGAAGCCACAAGGATTCTCCGATGGGCGGAAAATCACGTCTTAGCACTGTCAGCAGTGTTCATTCCGGGAGTGGACAACTGGGAAGCAGACTTCCTCAGCAGGCACGACCTCCACCCGGGAGAGTGGGGACTTCATCCAGAAGTCTTCCAACTGTTGGTAAACCGTTGGGAAAGGCCACAGGTGGACATGATGGCGTCCCGCCTAAACAAAAAACTAGATATTGCGCCAGGTCAAGGGACCCTCAGGCAATAGCTGTGGACGCTCTAGTGACACCGTGGGTGTACCAGTCGGTTTATGTATTCCCTCCTCTGCCTCTCATACCAAAGGTACTGAGAATAATAAGAAAACGAGGAGTAAGAACGATACTCGTGGTTCCGGATGGGCCAAGAAGAGCTTGGTACCCAGAACTTACAGAAATAATATCAGAGGACCAATGGCCTCTACCGCTCAGACAGGATCTGCTACAGCAGGGGCCCTGTCTGTTCCAAGACTTACCGCGGCTGCGTTGGACGGCATGGCGGTTGAATTCCGGATCCTAAAGCAAAAGGGCATTCCGCAGGAAGTCATTCCTACGCTGATAAAAGCCAGGAAAGAAGTAACCGCAAACCATTATCACCGTATTTGGCGAAAATATGTTGCGTGGTGTGAGGCCAGGAAGGCCCCAACAGAGGAATTTCAGCTGGGTCGTTTTCTGCACTTCCTACAGTCGGGAGTGACTATGGGCCTAAAATTGGGTTCCATTAAGGTCCAGAATTCGGCTCTGTTGATTTTCTTCCAGAAAGAACTGGCTTCACTGCCTGAAGTTCAGACTTTTGTAAAGGGAGTGCTTCATATTCAGCCCCCTTTTGTGCCTCCCGTGGCACCTTGGGATCTCAATGTGGTGTTGAGTTTCCTAAAATCACATTGGTTTGAACCACTTAAAACTGTGGATCTGAAATATCTCACGTGGAAAGTGGTCATGTTATTGGCCTTGGCTTCGGCCAGGCGTGTGTCAGAATTGGCGGCTTTGTCTTGTAAAAGCCCTTATCTGATTTTCCATATGGATAGGGCAGAATTGAGGACTCGTCCCCAGTTTCTCCCTAAGGTGGTATCTGCTTTTCACTTGAACCAACCTATTGTGGTGCCTGCGGCTACTAGGGACTTGGAGGATTCCAAGTTACTGGATGTAGTCAGGGCCTTGAAACTTTGTTTCCAGGACGGCTGGAGTCAGGAAGACTGACTCGCTTTTTGTCCTGTATGCACCCAACAAGATAGGTGCTCCTGCTTCTAAGCAGACTATTGCTCGCTGGATTTGTAGCACAATTCAGCTGGCGCATTCTGCGGCTGGATTGCCGCATCCTAAATCAGTAAAAGCCCATTCCACAAGGAAGGTGGGCTCATCTTGGGCGGCTGCCCGAGGGGTCTCGGCTTTACAACTTTGCCGAGCTGCAACTTGGTCAGGGGCAAACACGTTTGCAAAATTCTACAAATTTGGATACCCTGGCTGAGGAGGACCTTGAGTTCTCTCATTCGGTGCTGCAGAGTCATCCGCACTCTCCCGCCCGTTTGGGAGCTTTGGTATAATCCCCATGGTCCTTACGGAGTTACCAGCATCCACTAGGACGTCAGAGAAAATAAGATTTTACTCACCGGTAAATCTATTTCTCGTAGTCCGTAGTGGATGCTGGGCGCCCATCCCAAGTGCGGATTGTCTGCAATACTTGTTTATAGTTCTTGCCTAACTAAAGGGTTATTGTTGAGCCATCTGTTGAGAGGCTCAGTTTATTTCATACTGTTAACTGGGTATAGTATCACGAGTTATACGGTGTGATTGGTGTGGCTGGTATGAGTCTTACCCGGGATTCAAAATCCTTCCTTATTGTGTCAGCTCTTCCGGGCACAGTATCCTAACTGAGGTCTGGAGGAGGGGCATAGAGGGAGGAGCCAGTGCACACCAGATAGTACCTAATCTTTCTTTTAGAGTGCCCAGTCTCCTGCGGAGCCCGTCTATTCCCCATGGTCCTTACGGAGTTCCCAGCATCCACTACGGACTACGAGAAATAGATTTACCGGTGAGTAAAATCTTATTTTTAATTTTTTTTGCAAATGCCGAAGGGCCGCAGTTGGGACATGCCTGGGTTACTTTTAGACAAGAGGGAGTTTTGGGCAATACATCTCACCTGAGGGGGGGTGGGGTGTCTGCAACATGGCGGAGGTTCAGGTCCACATCCCAAGTAGGTCACCTATGTTACAGCAGGGGAACTGTCAGGTCCCTTCAGCCACGCTGGTTCCTGCACCTTAAAGGATACTCCGCAAGACCTGTGGAAGAGAAGGAGGTAATTTGAGAGTGTTTCCTCCACCCTGGGAAAGAACAAAAGGTCCCAGCAACACTGCGCATATACATAATGGTTACTCAGACAAGATGGAGTTTGGGCCAATACATCTCACCTGAAAGAGTGACTCTAACATGGCGGTGGTTCAGGTCCACATCACAAGTAGATCATCCATGGTGGAGTAGGGTAAACTGGTCCAATACTTGAGTGGTTTTGCAGAAGTGTATCCTGAGTAAAACTGTTGAAGCATGGGTACATTCCCCTCAGCAGAGTGAAGAAAAAAATATTCTTTTTAAAAATCTATTAAAAAATACTTGTGAGTCAAAGATAGACAATCCAAGTACATAATCCCTTCTAATAAAAGTAGATATGCTATTAGCAATAAAAAAATCACAAAAAAAAACATGTTTTTAAATTTTTTTTATTAGATTCCGCTAGCAAAGTGAGGCGGAATGAAATTGACGAAATTACTGTCGAAAACCACTGTTGTCGAATCGACAATCTTCAATTGAATATACTTTTGTCGAAAAGCCGCATTTTGACCATTGCAGAAATGTCGAATTTTGAAAATGTCGATTTACAAAAAGTCGAATCTGAAACGGCAGGTATTTTGACGAAAAGTACTGTATTGCATTGTCGAATCCAATTCGACATGTTTTTTTTTGTCGAAAATTCCCCCGTTTTTCGACTTTCACGGCAATTCGACCGCAATTGCATATACCCCTCTGTGTTTATGTCCGCTCATATAAAAGCGGTAGTTCAATTTATTTGCCCATTTTCTGATGTCTGGTTAGAGTGGGTGGGTCAGTACTATTGAGAGCTATTTCCTATAGGTGCAAAATTAAGGGAAGTACTATATTCTTGTAAAAGTATAAATGGGATTTGCCAGTAGGTCTAATTATGCTTATGTGACAATATTTGTCTCTTTAGATAAAAAAGGGAACAAAATTTATTACATTACATGCACAATTATAAACAGATAAAAAGCATGTAAACCACTAGAGGGGATGAGGCATCGTCACAACGTGCAGTTACCCTCCCAGATGTAATTTGGGAATGGGGGTCCAGAGCTCCGGAACTCATAAGCCGCCACCAGGTATACGAGCAATGAGGACGGTCCCCGACCAGTCAGTTACCACGCTTGAAGCTTTCCGGACAAATGGCCTTCTTCAGAAGCAGATGTTATGCATTACCCACCTCCAGTCGCACACTTTTTCTCATCTCAGTCTTCCACTTTTCTCCTAGCTCCTCCTTTTCTTCCCCCTCTGTTTCTGCCACCTGCCCTGGCTTTCCCCCAGTTCCTCCCAGTTTCCCCTTGGCCTTCCCCATGTTCCTCCCCGTCTCCCCCTTGCCTTCCGATTACGTCTATAACCCCTCCTGTAAACTTATGGTGAACCATTAGAAATACCATCTGACCTGCGATAGCAGGGGGGAGGCGCAAGGTTCAGAACTTTAGTCCCAAATTTTACCCTCGTGGGATCGCTTTGCTCGCCACGCTTCAGGCTCAGTGGCTCGCTCTGCTTCGCTCACCACAGGTTATTAAAGGGAGTAGATTAGTAAAGCTGGTAGCCCACCGACCTTGCTCTTCCCCCTGCAGTTGCAGGTCAAATGGTATGTCCCATGGTTTACCACCGTTTACTGGAGCGGATTAGCCCAGAGGTGGCCAAAAGGTAGATCGCGGAGCACCTGCTGGTAGATCGCGACCTACTTAACAAAACTTAACCAGCTCCCAGTAGTGTGGCGCGCCGGTGACGTCGTGATGTCACCCGCACACTTTGAGGAGCCCACCGCTGCTGCTTCTCTTCCTTCGACTGCCTGGCCTGCCTGTCATGGGGTGCTGTCATAGGGACCTGCTGTTCCGCCTGGCTGCCTGCTCGGTAGGCAGTGTTTGGCGGTGTTATTGAAGTGTTATATGGGGGAGGGAGGAGGAGCGGGGTCTGAGACAATTTTAATATATATTTGAATTTTTTTTGTGGGAGCCTTTTTTTTTTTTTTTTTTACTTTTATGGGGCCATTTAACTAATGTGTGGGGGCAATGTATTTTTACTACTGTGCGGGGGCCAATGTATTTTTACTACTGTGTGGGGGGGCCAATGTGTTTTTACTCCTGTGTGGGAGTCAGTGTGTTTTTACTACTGTGTGGGGGCCAATGTGTTTTTACTACAGTGTGGGGGGCCAATGTATTTTTACTACTGTGTGGGGGCCAATGTGTTTTTACTCCTGTGTAGGGGGCCAATGTATTTTTACTACTGTGTGGGGGCCAATGTGTGTTTACTACAGTGTGGGGGGCCAATTTATATTTACTCCTGTGTGGGGGCCAATATGTTTTTACTCCTGTGTGGGGGCCAGTGTGTTTTTACTCCTGTGTGGGGGTCGGTGTATTTTTACTCCTGTGTGGGGGCCAATGTGTTTTTACTCCTGTGTGGGGGCCAATGTGTTTTTACTCCTGTGTGGGGGCCAGTGTGTTTTTACTCCTGTGTGGGGGCCAGTGTATTTTTACTCCTGTGTGGGGGCCAGTGTGTTTTCACTCCTGTGTGTGGGGGGGGGGCCAATGTGTTTTTACTACTGTGGGGGGGGGGGGGGGGCGGCAATGTGCTTTTACTACTGTGTGGGGGCCAATGTGTTTGAGATTTTTACTTGTGGGGGGCCAATTTGTGATTTCGGGTGAGACAGTCTCTACACTGTGTGCAGCGAGGAGGTCACACACCCTTTTTGTTATGCCTTGCCCCCTTTTTGGGCATGCGTCTGTGGAGCGCGCTTTTGTCCCACCTAGGTAGATCACGAAAGCTTTTCAGGTTTCAAATTAGTTCGCCAACTCCAAAAGTCTGGCTACCTCTGATCTAGCCTCTATTGTTGCATTGCCCGTCTCCCAGTGGTGGGCTGGGTCAGGGTGATAATTGGCACCCCCGGCCTGTACAATTTAAAGCATTTGAGGCCATGCTGCTGACTCGGGTGGAAGTCTTTAGTAGACACAGCCAGGCAGTAGCAGCATGGTTCTTTCCCTCCTCCCTGTGCATCTAGCACTCCTCCCCCACCTCCCTTCATGTACCTGCAGCCAGCCTGGGTATGGGTCGTTGGGTCGACCCAACTTAGGTCGACAGTGCCATTAGGTCGACATGGGCATTAGGTCAACATGTACTAGGTCGACAGGTCAAAATGTTGACATGAGGTTTTTGACTGTTTTTGGTGTCGTTTTCTCCGTAAAGTGACGGGGAATCCAAATTAGTGCACTGTGTCCCCTCGCACAAGATTACCGTTCCAGTCGTAGTCCATGTGGATCGTCAAGTATGAAAAAATCCCAAAAAATTGAAAAAAAAAATGTTTAAAACTCATGTCGACCTTTTGACCTGTCAAACTAGTACATGTTGACCTAATGGCATTGTCGACCTTCAGTGGTTGACCTAATGAGTGTCAACCTAAGTTATGTCGACCTAACGACCGTAGCCCGTCAGAGTGATAGGGCTCCGTGAGTCCATGGCCCCTCGCAGGGCTGTAGTTGCTGCCCAGCCCGACATACTCCGTGTCTCAGCCACCGGCCACAAGCTGGCTATCCCCGGCTCCCTTTCATCTCCCTAACTTCGGCCGGCTCCGCCTCCTGCCCCTGCTGCAAGTCACAAGTTTAGGTTGTGTGCAAGATGAAGTGCTCTGTGGTGTACCATGACAGCTACATCGTGGAGGAACAGCCCTGCCACAATCAGGGTTGGGGAGGTGTGTGTGTGGGGGAGGGGGGGGGGGGGTGATTGGCATAAAGGATATATGGTGTGGGGGGATGTAAGACACATAAAGGATATAAGGAGTGGGGAGGGGGTGATATGCGTAAGGATATAAGGGGTGTGATAAGCAATAGGGTATAATGGGAGGGCTTGGTGATGTGATAGGCATAAAGGATATGGGGGGAGTGATTGGCATAAAATATATATGGGATGGATGAAAAGCATAAAGTGTAGGGAGCGGGTGATAGTAGGCAAAAGGATATAAGGGGTGGGGAGGGGGTGATAGGCATAAGTATAAAAGGGGCTGAGGTGATAGGCATAAAGTATATAGGATTTGACCCAATTGGAGAAATTTATATTGTTGAATAAGAGTAAAGTTGTAAAAATTGTCAGTGCGCTATGTAAGACATGACACCTTTCTTTCTCCCTTTGGTTTGACTATTTAGTAGTTGTCAAAAGGCAGCTCCCCGAAATAAAAAACATAGATTAAAATATTAATACGTGGAGCTAACTAATCACATAGAGTACTGTGCAAACGTTTTAGGCAGGTGTGGAAAAAATGCTGCAAAGTAAGAATGCTTGCAATCATAGAAGTGTTAATAGTTTTTCTCTAACGTCCTAGTGGATGCTGGGTACTCCGTAAGGACCATGGGGAATAGCGGGCTCCGCAGGAGACTGGGCACTCTAAAGAAAGATTTAATACTATCTGGTATGCACTGGCTCCTCCCTCTATGCTCCTCCTCCAGACCTCAGTTAGAATCTGTGCCCGGCCGAGCTGGGTGCTACTAGTGGGCTCTCCTGAGCTTGCTAGATAAGAAAGTATTTTGTTAGGTTTTTTGTTTTCAGAGAGCTTCTGCTGGCAACAGACTCTCTGCTACGAGGGACTGAGGGGAGAGAAGCAAACCTACTCACGGCAGCTAGGTAGCGCTTCTTAGGCTACTGGACACCATTAGCTCCAGAGGGATCGAACACAGGTACCTAACCTTGATCGTCCGTTCCGGAGCCGCGCCGCCGTCCCCCTCGCAGAGCCAGAAGAACAGAAGCAGCAGAAGCATGAAGACATCGAAATCGGCGGCTGAAGACTCCTGTCTTCACTTAAGGTAGCGCACAGCACTGCAGCTGTGCGCCATTGCTCCCACAGCACACCGCACACTCCGGTCACTGTAGGGTGCAGGGCGCAGGGGTGGGGGGGCGCCCTGGGCAGCAATTAAATACCTTTTTTGGCAAAAATAGACATATATACAGTCTGGGACTGTATATATGCCAGAGCCCCTGCCATTTTTTATACATTTTAAGCGGGACAGAAGCCTGCCGCTGAGGGGGCGGGGCCTTCTTCCTCAGCACACCAGCGCCATTTTCTCTTCACAGCTCCGCTGGAAGGACGCTCCCCAGGCTCTCCCCTGCAGTATTCAGGTGCATTAGAGGGTAAAAAAGAGAGGGGGGGGGGCACATAAATTTAGGTGCAGTATATATACATATATTAACAGCAGCTACAGGGTAAACACTAAGGTACTGTGTAATCCCTGGGTTATATAGCGCTGGGGTGTGTGCTGGCATACTCTCTCTCTGTCTCCCCAAAAGCCTTTTGTGGGGTCCTGTCCTCAGTCAGAGCATTCCCTGTGTGTGCGCTGTGTGTCGGTACGCCTGTGTCGACATGTTTGATGAGGAATGATACGTGGAGGCAGAACAAGTGCAGCTGAGTGTGGTGTCGCCGCCGACGGTGCCGACACCTGATTGGATGGATATGTGGAAGGTGTTAAATGATAATGTAAACTCCTTGCATAACAGGTTGGATAAAACTGTAACCGGGGACAGGCAGGGTCTCAACCCATGCCTGCTCTTGCAGCGCAGAGGCCCTCAGGGTCCCAAAAGCGCACACTATCCCATATAGTTGACACAGATGTCGACACGGAGTCTGACTCCAGTGTCGATGACGATGAGGCAAAGTTGCAGCCTAAAATGACTAAAGCCATCTGCTACATGATTGTAGCTATGAAGGATGTATTACACATTTCTGAGGAAAATCCTGTCCCTGACGAGGATTTATATGTATGGGGAGAAAAAGCATGAAGTGACTTTTCCCCCTTCCCATGAATTAAATGAATTATGTGAAAAAGCGTGGGATTCCCTTGACAGGAAGGTGATAGTTTCCAAGAGATTACTCATGGCGTATCCTTTCCCGCCAACGGACAGGTTACTCTGGGAATCCTCCCCTAGGGTAGACAAGGCATTGACACGCTTGTCTAAAAAGGTGGCCCTGCCGTCTCCGGATACGGCCGCCCTAAAGGATCCTGCTGATAGAAAGCAGGAAGCTATCCTGAAGTCAGTTTATACACATTCTGGCACACTGCTGAGGCCAGCAATTGCTTCGGCCTGGATGTGTAGTGCAGTAGCTGCATGGACGGATTCTCTGTCTGAGGAGTTAGATACCCTGGACAGGGACACTGTTCTACTGACCCTGGCACATATCAAGGACGCGGTCCTATATATGCGGGATGCCCAGAGGGACATTTGCCTGCTGGGCTCTAGAGTTAATGCTATGTCCATTTCTGCCAGAAGGGTCCTGTGGACTCTGCAATGGACAGGGGATACCGACTCTAAAAAACACATGGAGGTTTTACCTTATAAGGGTGAGGAATTGTTTGGGGACGGGCTCTCGGACCTCGTTTCCACAGCTACGGCTGGGAAGTCAAATTTCTTGCCTTATGTCCCTCCACAACCTAAGAAAGCACCGTATTATCAAATGCAGTCCTTTCGTTCCCAGAGGAGCAAGAAGGTCAGAGGTGCGTCCTTTCTTGCCAGAGGCAGGGGTAGAGGAAAAAAGCTGCACCATGCAGCTAGTTCCCAGGAACAAAAGTCTTCCCCCGCTTCCACTAAGTCCACCGCATGACGCTGGGGCTCCACAGGCGGAGCCAGGAGCGGTGGGCGCGCGTCTCCGACATTTCAGCCACCAGTGGGTTCGCTCACAGGTGGATCCTTGGGCTATACAAATTGTATCTCAGGGATACAAGCTGGAATTCGAGGTGATGCCCCCTCACCGTTTCCTGAAATCGGCCTTACCAGCTTCCCCCATGGAAAGGGAGATAGTGGTGGAGGCAATTCACACTTTTTCTCCAGAAAGTGGTGGTAGAGGTTCCCCCCCTTCAACGGGGAAGGGGCTACTATTCCACTATGTTTGTGGTACCGAAACCGGACGGTTCGGTCAGACCCATTTTAAATTTAAAATCCCTGAACTTTTATCTGAAGAAATTCAAGTTCAAAATGGAATCGCTCAGAGCGGTCATTGCAAGCCTGGAGGAAGGGGATTTTATGGTGTCGCTGGACATCAAGGTTGCTTACTTGCATGTCCCCATTTATCCGCCTCCTCAGGTTTGTGGTACGAGACTGTCATTGCCAATTCCAGACGTTGCCGTTCGGCCTGTCCACGGCACCGAGAGTGTTTACCAAAGTGATGGCGGAGATGATGGTGCTCCTTCGGAAGCAAGGGGTTACAATTATCCCATACTTGGACGATCTCCTCATAAAGGCAAGGTCCAGGGAGCAGTTGCTGATCAGTGTAGCACACTCTCAGGAAGTGTTGCGTCAGCACGGCTGGATTCTGAACATTCCAAAGTCCCAGCTGATTCCTGCGACGCGTCTGCCCTTCCTGGGCATGATTCTGGACACAAACCAGAAGAAGGTGTTTCTCCCGGAGGAGAAGGCTCAGGAGCTCGTGACTCTGGTCAGAGACCTCCTAAAGCCAAAACGGGTGTCAGTGCATCACTGCACACGAGTCCTGGGAAAGATGGTGGCGTCTTACGAAGCCATTCCCTTCGGCAGGTTCCATGCGAGGATCTTTCAGTGGGACCTGCTGGACAAGTGGTCCGGATCGCATCTTCAGATGCATCGGATGATCACCCTGTCCCCCAGGGCCAGGGTGTCTCTTCTGTGGTGGCTACAAGGTGCTCACCTCCTCGAGGGCCGCAGATTCGGCATACAGGACTGGGTCCTGGTGACCACGGATGCAAGCCTCCGAGGGTGGGGGGCAGTCACTCAAGGAAGAAACTTCCAAGGGTTGTGGTCAAGTCAGGAGACTTGTCTGCACATCAATATCCTGGAGCTAAGGGCCATATACAACGCCCTGAGTCAAGCGGAGCCTCTGCTTCGAAACCAACCAGTGCTGATTCAGTCAGACAACATCACGGCAGTGGCCCATGTGAACCGCCAGGGCGGCACAAGAAGCAGGGTGGCAATGGCAGAAGCCACCAGGATTCTTCGGTGGGCGGAGAATCACGTACTAGCACTGTCAGCAGTGTTCATTCCGGGAGTGGACAACTGGGAAGCAGACTTCCTCAGCAGACACGACCTCCACCCGGGAGAGTGGGGACTTCATCAGGAAGTCTTCACGCAGATTGCAAATCGATGGGAACTGCCACAGGTGGACATGATGGCGTCCCGTCTCAACAAAAAGCTAAAAAGATATTGCGCCAGGTCAAGGGACCCTCAGGCGATAGCTGTGGACGCACTAGTAACACCGTGGGTGTTCCAGTCGGTCTATGTGTTTCCTCCTCTTCCTCTCATACCAAAGGTGCTGAGAATTGTAAGAAGAAGAGGAGTGAGAACAATACTCATTGTTCCGGATTGGCCAAGAAGAACTTGGTACCCGGAATTGCAAGAAATGATCACAGAGGACCCGTGGCCTCTGCCTCTCAGACAGGACCTGTTACAACAAGCGCCCTGTCTGTTCCAAGACTTACCGCGGCTGCGTTTGACGGCATGGCGGTTGAACACCGGATCCTAGCAGAAAAGGGCATTCCGGAAGCAGTTATTCCTACGCTGATAAAGGCTAGGAAGGACGTGACAGCAAAACATTATCACCGTATATGGTGAAAATATGTTGCTTGGTGTGAGGCCAGGAAGGCCCCTACAGAGGAATTCCAACTGGGTCGATTCCTGCACTTCCTACAGTCGGGGGTGACTTTGGGCCTGAAATTAGGGTCCATAAAGGTCCAGATTTCGGCCCTATCCATTTTCTTTCAAAAAGAACTGGCCTCACTGCCTGAGGTTCAGACGTTTGTTAAGGGAGTGCTGCATATTCAGCCTCCTTTTGTGGCACCTTGGGATCTTAACGTGGTGTTGAGTTTCCTAAAATCCCACTGGTTTGAGCCACTTAAGACGGTGGAACTAAAGTATCTCACGTGGAAAGTGGTCATGCTGTTGGCCCTAGCCTCAGCTAGTCGTGTGTCAGAAATGGCGGCTTTGTCATGTAAAAGCCCCTATCTGGTTTTCCATATGGACAGGGCAGAATTGCGAACTCGTCCGCAGTTTCTGCCAAAGTTGGTGTCAGCTTTTCATCTGAACCAACCTATTGTGGTGCCTGCGGCTACTCGTGACTTGGAGGATTCCAAGTTGCTTGATGTAGTCAGGGCTTTGAAGATCTATGTTGCTAGGACGGCTGGAGTCAGGAAGACTGACTCGCTGTTTATTCTGTATGCATCCAACAAGCTGGGTGCTCCTGCTTCAAAGCAAACCATTGCTCGCTGGATCTGTAACACGATTCAGCAGGCTCATTCTGCGGCTGGATTGCCGCATCCAAAATCAGTAAAAGCCCATTCCACAAGGAAGGTGGGCTCTTCTTGGGCGGCTGCCCAAGGGGTCTCGGCATTACAGCTTTGCCGAGCTGCTACTTGGTCGGGTTCAAACACCTTTGCAAAGTTCTACAAGTTTGATACCCTGGCTGAGGAGGACCTGGTGTTTGCCCATTCGGTGCTGCAGAGTCATCCGCACTCTCCCACCCGTTTGGGAGCTTTGGTATAATCTCCATGGTCCTTACGGAGTCCCCAGCATCCACTAGGACGTTAGAGAAAATAAGAATTTACTCACCGGTAATTCTATTTCTCGTAGTCCGTAGTGGATGCTGGGCGCCCGTCCCTAGTGCAGCCTTTCTGCAATACGTGTATATAGTTATTGCTTGATAAAGGGTTATGTTAGGTATCCATTGGTTGATGCTCTGTTGTTTGTTCATACTGTTAACTGGGTAAGTTTATCACAAGTTATACGGTGTGATTGGTGTGGCTGGTATGAGTCTTACCCTGGATTCCAAAATCCTTTCCTTGTAATGTCAGCTCTTCCGGGCACAGTTTCCTTAACTGAGGTCTGGAGGAGGGGCATAGAGGGAGGAGCCAGTGCACACCAGATAGTATTAAATCTTTCTTTAGAGTGCCCAGTCTCCTGCGGAGCCCGCTATTCCCCATGGTCCTTACGGAGTCCCCAGCATCCACTACGGACTACGAGAAATAGAATTACCGGTGAGTAAATTCTTATTATTTTTATTAATTAACAAATTGCAAAGGGAATGAACAAAAATCAAATCAATATTTGGTGTGACCTCCCTTTGCCTTCAAAACAATATTAATTCTTCTAGGTACACTTGCACACAGTTTTTAATGGACCTCTGCAAGGAGGTTGATCCAAACATCTTGGCGAACTCACTAAAGATCTTCTTAGGATGTAGTCTTACTCAAATCCTTCTGTTTCTTCATGTAATCCAAGTCAGACTCGACGATGTTGAGTTTAAGGCACTGTGGGGGCCATATCAACACTTCCAGAACTCCTTGTTCTTCTTTACGCTGATGATAGTTTTTAATTACATTGGCTGTATGTTTGAGGTAGTTGTCCTGCTGCAGAGCAAATTTGGAGCCAACCAGACAACTCCTTGATGGTATTGCATGATGGATAAGTACCTGCCTGTGTTTCTCAGCATTGAGCATTAATCCTGACCAAATCCCCAACTCAATTTGCTGAAATGCATCCCCAAACTTGCAAGGAACCTCCATCATGCTTTACTGTTGCCTGCAGACACTCAGTATTGTACTGCTTTCCAGCCCTTTGGCAAACAAACTGCCTTCTGTTACAGCCAGATGTTTAAAATTTTGACTCCAGACTCCAGAGCACATGCTGCCATTTTTTCTGCGCCCTAGGTCCTATGTTTTCGTTCATAGTTGAGTTGCTTGGTCTTGTTTCCACGTCGAAGGTATGGGGTATTTGTCTGTAATTCTTCCATGAACACCACTTCTGGCCAGACTTCTCCGAACAGTAGATGGGTGCTGATGCGCCGAGGGACTCTGGAGGGTAAGTATTACAAATAATGGGTGCAGGGTGTGCGGTGTGGGCCCCCCTGGACCCATTATAAATACTGGGTGTACCTGGGTCCCACTGGTTTCTGCCAGTTCTGAGTTGATGGTACTGCAGGACATCTTCCAATTGTAAAAAAAAAGTAAGCGTGATGTATATTTCATCTGATGCACTAAAGTAGCCAGCCACCCCCCTGCTTGTGTGCACCACGTTAAGTCACTTTTTTCCCCTTAAATCCCTGTGTGGATAAGATGGGTACAGTGAGATTTGATTTGTGTGAAAACTGCTGTCTGGTGTTCTGGAAGCCCTGTTCAGACTTAGTGAGTTTTATGTGAGTCTGATTGTTGTGGGTGACTAGGCATAGTCAGAGGAATATTTTGTTGCTATCCTTTTAACTGCAGTGTGAGTTGTCACCACCATAAAGGGCATTGTGTGTTGTATCTGGTGCACCTACGATAGAGGAACGTAAAACCCGTTGTATAACAGACTACTAAAAGGACCTGGCACAGGGGTCACCTCAGTATGCCCATTATTCCTCCACTCCTCCTCCACCTACATGTGCAAACACACACACATACACTCACATAATGCTTATTACACTGTAAGCAATTTAAGATAAAATTTAGGAAAAAGTGCACAATCTGGGTAAAAAGACAAGACAGTGGTCCGCTACCATTGACCTGCACCATGCCTTATGCCATGCATCATTATGCTTATTCTGCGACTTAAAATTCAGGAAATCTAAGTATGTAAGCATGGGAATTGCAACACATGGGTCATGCTGTATGGCACTAAATTTATAGGTGTATGGGGACGCATCTGTATGTTATAGATGTCATAAATTAACTTTGAAGAATGCATTCATACAGTAATAAGGAAGGACAGTGGGCAAAAAGTGATGTTGGAGGTGTACTCAGTCATACATGTAGCATTGATTTTCTGGTGAACTGGAATCCAGCAAAGCAGTATCAAATTATCTCTATCACTTTCTCTTTCTCTCTCTCTCTCTCTCTCTCTCTCTCTCTCTCTCTCTCTCTCTCTCTCTCTCTCTCTCTCTATATATATATATATATATATATATATATATATATATATATATATCCCGTCCCTTCTCTGACAGCCCCGCATGTAACCATTAAGCATGGCCCATACGACAGAGCGGGCGTATTGTGCTTGTGCACAGACTGGCATATTAGCAGACAATAACACAGGCTTTTGACTTCAAGACTCACTTGTTCAAACAGCTATAGGGACGTTCACACACATTGCTCCTTTCACAGCATTTTCTTGGTTTTACAGTTTGCTCACATCATTCATTTTGGCATTCTCTTATAAAAGTCCTTATACCTGGAAATGTGCACATGCTCTTGTTGGTCACGTGACAAGAAGAGCCCTTAATATACTGTATGGAGACACTAACAATGATTACATTGTATACTTGTAAGTAGGGTTTGAGACTGGTGCAGTGGCTTATGGAGAATGTTGTGTAAACGTTCAAGGTAACATTAATATCTTCATCTTAGTGTAACTGAGCTGCTGATGCTGACAGGGACAGATCTTGTCATCTCCATAGTTGAGTGATGATTTTGTCTTGCTCATTTAACATTTGTCCTCTAAAAAGTCTATGAATTCCTACAGGAAACAATTGTTTTACCAAACAAAGACTCATTGCATTTTCTGTGGGTCTCTATGTCTAAACAGGCTGTTCCTCTTCGTGAATTTGCTAGCTTTGATAGATATCTTTCATGAAATGCAATTAGGTAAAGAAAAACTGCTTGATACTCATATTACCTTTTTAGAACAATCAAACTATCTTGTCCTTTATGGGCATACATTATTGTGTAAAAAGACAAAGGGGTATATGCAATTGCGGTCGAATTTCCGAAAATGTCGAAAAACGGTTTTCGACACCCAAAAAAAATCGACAATGCAATACAGTAATTTTCGTCAAAAAAAACAGACTTTTCTGATTCGACTTTTTGCAATTCGACATTTTGAAAATTCGACATGTCTGCAGTGGTAAAAATGCGGCAACTCGACAAAAGTATATTCAATTGAAGAATGTGGATTCGACTTTAGTGCTTTTCTACAGTAATATCGTCAATTTCCTTCCGCCTCACTTTGCTGGCGGAATCTAATAAAAAAAAATTAAAACATGGTTTTTTTTGTGTGTTTTTTTTATTGCTAATAGCATATCTATTTATATTAGAAGGGATTATGTACTTGGTTTGTCTATTAGAGGGACACAAGTATTATTTTTATATTTTTTTAAAGTTTTTTTTTTTTTTTACATGACTAAAATAGAGAGAGCATGGTTTTTAGTGGGAATGGGTTAAAATCAGGAAAAAAAATGCGTGGGGTCCCCCCTCCTAAGCATAACCAGCCTCGGGCTCTTTGAGCCGGTCCTGGTTGCCAAAATACGGGTAAAAAAATGACACGGGATCCCCCGCATTTTAACAACCAGCACCGGGCTCTGCGCCTGGTCCTGGTGTAAAAAATACGGGGGACAAAAAGAGTAGGGGTCCCCCGTATTTTTTGTACCAGCACCGGGCTCCACTAGCTGGACAGATAATGCCACAGCCGGGGGTTGTTAAAATACGGGGGATCCCCTGTCATTTTTTCCCCGTATTTTGGCAATCAGGACCGGCTCAAAGAGCCCTAGGCTGGTTATGCTTAAAAGGGGGGACCCCACGCAATTTTTTTCCGGGTTTTTTACCGTTTTTTGTACCGTCTGAAAAGTCGATTCAAAATCCGTCAATTGGTCCGTTTTTCGACAGCGGGACTGTCGAATCCGTTTTTTATTGAATATGTCGAATTCCGGCACCCGCCGGCCGGAATTCGACGGTCGAATTGTGTCGAATTTAAAAACGGCCGAAAAAGTGCCGCAATTCGCCCGGAATTGCATATACTTCAAAGCCTTCTTTAATACCTGTTGTAGCTACAGTATATTGTTTCTTTTTCACTGAGACATGCTTAGGAAAGGATCAGTACTTTTCTCTTCTACTCCTCCACCATGTATCCTTATTAGTTCACAACTTTCCCTTAGTATGTAAGATGTTACGGGTAGGGCCCTCTTCCCTTTTGTTCCTCCCTAACCTATTTCATGTCACCAGTGCTCCCTTCCTTTGTCGTTTCTCTGCTTAAGTGACTTTGACAGTGTCTGCATGTCCATATTATGGGCACAAGATCACAGAGTACTGAATCAATTCTTATCTGCAACTCTGTATGCCCCGTCTAGCTTCAGCGAGTAGCCCCACCCTTACCCCCATTGTGTGTGGTACAAGTCTGTGGTGTTATATTAACGTATGGTACTTTATGCTGTGGTATGCTGTTGTATTTTGTACTTATGCTCTGAATGGGGGTAATTCTGAGTTGATTAGCAGTTGGGCAAAACCATGTGCACTGCAGGGGGGGGCAGATATAACATGTGCAGAGAGAGTTAGATTTGGGTGGGTTATTTTGTTTCTGTGCAGGGTAAATACTGGCTGCTTTATTTTTACACTGCAAATTAGATTGCAGATTGAACACACCATACCCAAATCTAACTCTCTCTGCACATGTTATATCTGCCTCCCCTGCAGTGGACATGGGGGGTAATTCCAAGTTGATCGCAGCAGGAAATTTTTTAGCAGTTGGGCAAAACCATGTGCACTGCAGGGGAGGCAGATATAACATGTGCAGAAAGAGTTAGATTTGGGTGGGTTATTTTATTTCTGTGCAGGGTAAATACTGGCTGCTTTATTTTTATACTGCAAATTAGATTGCAGATTGAACACACCGCACCCAAATCTAACTCTCTCTGCACATGTTATATCTGCCTCCCCTGCAGTGCACATGGTTTTGCCCAACTGCTAAAAAATTTCTTGCTGCGATCAACTTGGAATTACCCCCATGGTTTTGCCCAACTGCTAACAAAGTTCCTGCTGCGATCAACTCAGAATTACCCCCAATATCTGTTACTGTGGAATATTCTATGTTTACCCTGTACTGCGCTCTGGACACTTTGAGGCACTTTGTAAAGTAACAATTGTATAATGCTCAGCAACTATTGCATATAAGCTAGCCATCTTATTTGTAAAACAGCACCTGGAGTAAATCGCATGATGTAATCTAGAAGATACAGATGTGTCTTCATATAGTTTTGCCGCAGTCACGCCAAGCATCCCTTCTTGGTGTGCCAGGTCCTTGTACTGATTTGTCTTTTTGGTCTGAACTTGCGACTTGTGATGTGACTCAATGTGATACTCAAAATCGCTTCATGAATCTACACTGATTACTTGGAAACGTGACACTTGTGTATATGTGTGTGACTGACTCTGAATATGAAGTGCTATGATGCAGATTTGCTGCTTTTCTTCATGCCACATTCTGTTGTGCTTCATATACAAATTCAGACTCATAAGAGGTTTTGTCGCTTCGCATTGTGACTAAGATGATAGTGTAGTGGAACAAAGATGCTTGGTACAAGTCGAGGGGCACTGGGCCTGGAGGCTCACTCGCACCAGGCCTCTCGCTCCACTTGGTGTGTTGAGACTAGCTGTACGAGGACACATCTGTAAGTTTACATACTGCCTTACACTAGAGGCTTAGGGGTATATGCAATTAGCGGCGAATCGCGTAAATTTTTCGCCCGTTTTTTAATTCAACACAGTTCGACCGTCTAATTTCGGCAAGTGGGTGCCGAAATTGACCATATTCAATAAAAAACGGATTCGACAGTCCCGCTGACGAAAAACGGCCGATTTGACGGATTTTGTTCCGATTTTTAAAAAACGGGAAAAAACCCGGAAAAAAATTGCGTGTGGTCCCCCCTCCAAAGCATAACCAGCCTCGGGCTCTTCGAGCTGGTCCTGGTTCTAAAAATCAGGGGGGAAAATGGACAGGGGATCCCCCGTATTTTTAAAACCAGCACCGGGCTCTGCGCCTGGTGCTGGTGCAAAAAATACGGGGGACAAAAAGAGTAGGGGTCTCCCGTATTTTTTACACCAGCATCGGGCTCCACTAGCTGGACAGATAATGCCACAGCCGGGGGTCACTTTTATACAGCGCCCTGCGGCCGTGGCATTAAATATCCAACTAGTCACCCCTGGCCGGGGTACCCTGGGGGAGTGGGGACCCCTTCAATCAAGGGGTCCCCCCCCCAGCCACCCAAGGGCCAGGGGTGAAGCCCGAGGCTGTCCCCCCCATCCAAGGGCTGCAGATGGGCTGATAGCCTTGAGAAAATGACAAGAATATTGTTTTTCCTGTAGTACTACAAGTCCCAGCAAGCCTCCCCCGCAAGCTGGTACTTGGAGAACCACAAGTACCAGCATGCGGGAGAAAAACGGGCCCGCTGGTACCTGTAGACCCCTTTCAGTCCGGCTTGGTCGGGTGTTCGTTTATTTTTTTTGCCAAGTACGAGGATTTATATCTGGACACTGGATTGAGGTGAGTATAATTTTATTCACAGGTAGTCGGCGGGTCAACATAGGTAAGTATGTGTGTGTCGGCAGGTGTGCAATAAAGTTTACTCTCAAGGTGTGTGTCTCCTGTTTTTATTTGGGTATTTTTTTTCCAGTAGTACTACAGGTACCAGCGGGCCCGTTTTTCTCCCGCATGCTGGTACTTGTGGTTCTCCAAGTACCAGCTTGCGGGGGAGGCTTGCTGGGACTTGTAGTACTACAGGAAAAAACAATATTCTTGTAATTTTCTCAAGGCTATCAGCCCCCCATCCGCAGCCCTTGGATGGGGGGGACAGCCTCGGGCTTCACCCCTGGCCCTTGGGTGGCTGGGGGGGGACCCCTTGATTGAAGGGGTCCCCACTCCCCCAGGGTACCCCGGCCAGGGGTGACTAGTTGGATATTTAATGCCACGGCCGCAGGGCGCTGTATAAAAGTGACCCCCGGCTGTGGCATTATTTGTCCAGCTAGTGGAGCCCGATGCTGGTGTAAAAAATACGGGGGACCCCTACTCATTTTGTCCCCCGTATTTTTTGCACCAGCACCAGGCGCAGAACCCGGTGCTGGTTTTAAAAATACGGGGGATCCCCCGTCCATTTCCCCCCCGGATTTTTAGAACCAGGACCGGCTCGAAGAGCCCGAGGCTGGTTATGCTTTGGAGGGGGGACCCCACGCCATTTTTTTCCGGGATTTTACCATCCCATCTAAAAAAAAAAAAAATATATATATATATATATATATATATATCTTTTTTTTTTTTTTTTTTAAATATATAAATAATACTTGTGCCTCCCAAAAAGACAAACCAAGTACCTAATCCCTTCTAATATAAATAGATATGCTATTACCAATAAAAAAAAACACCCAAAAAAACATGTTTTAAATTTTTTTAATTAGATTCACCCACCAAAGTGTGGCGGATTGAAAATGACGAATTTACTGTCTAAAAGCACTGTTGTCGAATTTCCAAACTTCAATTGAATATACTTTTGTCGAATTGCCGCATTTGTACCATTGCAGAAATGTCGAATTTGACAAATGTCGAATTTCAAAAAGTCGAATTTTGAAAGTCCGTTTTTTTGACGGAAAGTACTGAATTGCATTGTCGAATTTTTTTTTTTTGGTGAAAAAGTCCAGTTTTTCGACAATTTCGGGAATTCGACCGCAATTGCATATACCCCTTAATCACCCTCTCTCTATACTCCTACACCAGCCCACTGTGCCTTGTATCCCACACAGGGAAACTTCAGCCAATTTTCCCTCTGTTTTCGAGCAATAACTTCACCTAATCCTAAAGTAAACTAAAATGATTTTCATACGACATACATGTTCAAACCAGAACATTGATTTTAGTTCCATGCCACAATCTATTTCTACCCAACATAAAACCCACCGTGACCATCATACCACATAGATACACTCCAGACATCTTTATGACTATTTTATATTCTCTCTCTCTCTCTCTCTCTCTCTCTCTCTCTCTCTCTCTCTCTCTCGTGTCCTTTTTATTGCCCTCAAAATCATCACACCAATGACCAATCATGTTGCCTTAGTGTGATCCAGCAAAGTTTCATCCTATTTTAGCGGCAATGGGACTAGTGCATAGTTCCCTGCACTGAAATCTGAACTGCATGGCTAGCAATAGCAGGGGACGGAAAAGCAGTACAGCCATTAGATATTCTGTATGAAATATATATAAATGTCAGAGTGCCACCTGCTTATAACTCTGATCAAGGCTCTCTGGTCCTGGGTGCAATATAAACTAGATTGTACTATCCATGGGGCAAGGAAATTGTGCCTGAGAGAATGGAATTTGTTTAGTGTCACTGGCAGTGTGATATTTGTTGTGTTACTGACGATGTGTCATGCAGTAGGATCCGATATGTGGCTGCCAGTGAGCTTTGTGCAATATGATCTGTAAACTGACTTTCAATGCAACTACTGCACTGAACCCTTACAGCGGGTGGCTGCGCAAAGGGGTTTCTGTAGTGTGGCTGGTATTACCAGTGACTGGTAATGAGTGCTGTACAATGTGACTGACTGTCGATGGGTCTGTACAATGAGCATTTGGATCATGGCTTGCAATGCTATATGTGTAAAGTGGTCTGTACATTTTGACAATAGGGTTGATTGGCTGGAAATGGGGTGTTTGCAAATGGCTTTGTGCAATGTGGTTGTCGATGGAAGCTGTGCAGTGAGCTTGCAGTTACATGTGAGAACGTGCATAATAACCTAAGATAAACAGGTAATGCTTACACCCATATACATACAATTATACAGGCATACAACAACAGTAGAAAATACATTTAAAGACAGCACAAGGGCGTACACATCTTTACACTGCTGTTTTAACCCTTTTGTGAGATATTTTACTCTTGGCATAATCATGCAACTTTTGCTATATTTTAATGTCATATGTGAGTTTTTGCAATTTGCATCATTATTATTAACAGTTCTCTGTAAATAAAAAACAAACCATTAAACAATGCTTTTTTAACTGAGTTAAACAAAGCTAGTGCCATGTCTGCTTCCTCAGACAGTACTGCTTTCCATAACCTGGGAACCTCCCATGCTCAGTTCCTGCCTCACTGGAGCTTTCAATCTATTCCCTATCACACACACAGGGCCGGAGCTTCCACTAGGCAGCTTTAGGCAGCTGCCTAGGGGCACCAGGACCTGAGGGGGCGGCCAGCTACAGCTACCTGAAAAAGGTAGTGTGGTCCTACCTTTCACAGCCGCCGCAATCCCCCCGACACTCGTATCTTACAGTAGCTGCAACTGCCAAGCTTCCGTATTGCAGCCTCCAGCTCTGCCTCCACCCGGCACAGGCAGTAACTTTGACAGCTCCTGGAGTCCTGGCTGGGGGTGACATGCAGCACTGCTCTTCATTCCAGGCTTTTTCACAGACTACTCAGTCCCTACTCTGCATCGCAGCATGCAGGTAAGGTGGCTGCACAGTGCACTGCCTGCATTTGATAAGGAAAGTGGGGGAGAGCAGCAGTGTGTGGGGGGCATAGGCGTGCGCAGACACTGACAGGCGGGTGCCGCTCCGGACCCCCCCCCCCCCTCGACGGCATTATAGTGTTCTCTCACCTCCCTTGTCCTGGATATAGTCTGCTCACCTGGGCGGCCCATAGACGGCTCACCTGGGCGGCCCAGGTAAGCAGTCTATATCCAGGACAGGGGAGGTGAGAGAACACTATAATGCCGTGGAGGGGGGGGGGGAGTCCGGAGCGGCACCCGCCTGTCAGTGTCTGCGTACGCCTATGGTGGGGGGGAGACGGGGGGGGGGGGGTGATGAGCAGCAGGCATGCACACAGATGGTGGGGGGAATAGAGCAGCAGACATTTAACAGAGATGAGGGGGGGAAGGGTGTGAGCAGCAGGCACCCACACAGACTGGAAAGATGGGGAGAAGAGAGCAGCCATGCAACAGACTGGGGGTGGGGGAGACCAACAGCATGCCATTCATCTGAAGGGCAGGTAGGGGGAAGGGGCAGTAGGCAGAAGTTTTGCCTAGGGTGCCGAGAAAGCTTGCACCGGCCCTGCACACACACACACACACATTCACACTAGGGTTAATTTTTTTTGGAGCCAATTAACCTACCATTATATTTTTGGATTGTGGGAGGAAACCGGAGTACCCGGAGGAAACCCACGCAAGTACAGGGAGACTATACAAACTCCGCACAGTTACCTCTCGTACTGTCTCCCAGCTTATCTTCCCCATCTCTGCAAGCACTTTTGTCGCTACAAGTGCTTCTGACGGTGGCGGTAACTCAGAACGCTCTTCTTTTACAGACTGTTTTCTCTTAAGAGTAGACACAAATACAGTAACATAAATTATGCTGAATCGTATATGCCTATGTGCTTTATTCAGTGTATAGTGGAAAATCAAGGGAAAGTAAGCCTGATTTATTGATTGAGTTATGTCTTCAGTGTACAGGGCCCATTTTCAATTAGAGAAATGGTTTGTGTGGGATTTCCCTTCCTTAGGATGCTACTGTATTAATTCTCTAAGCTGTTTTAATTCTCTAAGCTGTTTTACTCATCCTTTCACCTGGGGACTTAAGATATGCAGTCAGTGTGTTTTTATTCATGCATAGTCAGTTTTACATGGTCTTTGGACCATAGTGGGTCTGGTATTCCTATGACCGGAAAGGTGTTGCTGTTCCGTCTTCTGCTACACGCCTAGATCTCCCTCTAAGGGATCAATCAGAATTCTCCTTCTGTTTGTACATGTTTGTCTCCTTTTCCTCTGTATTAAGACAGCTTCCATAGGAAGTCATTCTCTCTTGGGGTATGAGACTGTCCAGCAAGTATTCAACAACTCTGTGTCTATTACATGGCAAAGTAACAGTCCCAGTTTCTAAAGATTTGTTCTTATAGACTTCTATTGATGACCCTATAGTTATTTTGAATGCTTCAGGCACTTTTATTAAACTGTTAATGTTTTGTGTTTTGCATGCTAGGTATAATTCTTAGACTATGTCCTTATTGTGTTTGAATTGACAAATGCGAAACCCATAGTTTTGTGTCTATTGTCATTTTCTTCACATCACTACTCTATGGTGGTTTTGTGCATGATTCTCATTTTCAGTATATGCTATAATACTGTTTGTAGAAATGGGCAAATTAATTCTGACATGGCTGAAATTTGGTGATTTTCACAGCTTTGTTGATGATGAAATTGGGTATTTATCCCATTTTGCCAAAGATTCAGCAATTACATAACACATATGATACATAACACATGCCATGGATTCAGGCAAACTTCTCCCTGTTCATAAAGCATCAGCAGTGAGCAATAATCTACTGTTCTTTCCTATAGGAAAGGTGGCAGGTTGATGTTACAGACCAAAGGACCAGCCACATAGATCTCAGTGCTAGTTCTGGCTTCACAGGAATGGCATAAGTACAGTAAATGGCACTACTCCCAATCCTCAACTAGCACCATACCTAGACAACCTGGGGATATAAAGGGGATACCATGGCCTATATTTACTAATAATCCGAGTTTGACCGATTTGTGTTTTTTTTTCTAAGTCCCAACACGGGAATTCACTAAGCACAAATCTCGGCAGTGTTTGGGCCATTCGTAATGGTTTTCAAGGCTAAGTTCAGAAATACGAATGAATAGACCATCGGTCAAATGCGGCTGTTATTTCATACAACACTGGTATTCACTATTAACTCGCATTTGGGTGTTAGTCTCTGAATGCTCAAGTGCGGGTGGTTTTTTTTTGCGATTCGTTAAAAAAAGCAGCAAAAAAATAGACCTGCTTTTTCCTGGCGAGTTTGGATAATCATGCACGGATCAGTGAGATCTGTGCATGGTTATCTATGGGAAAGGGTCGTTTAGTGTAAAAAAAAAATTGCGTGGGGTCCCCCGTCCTAAGCACAACCAGCCTCTGGCTCTTTGAGCCGGTCCTGGTTGCAAAAATATGGGGGAAAAATTGACAGGGGTTCCCCCATATTTTGACAACCAGCACCGGGCTCTGCGCCTGGTCCTGGTGCCAAAAATACGGGGGACAAAAAGCGTAGGGGTCCCCCGTATTTTTAACACCAGCACTGGGCTCCACTAGTCAGAGAGATAATGCCACAGCCGGGGGACACTTTTATATAGGTCCCTGCGGCCCTGGCATTAAATCACTAGTCAACCCTGGCCGGGGGAACCCTGGAGGAGTGGGGACCCCTTATATCAAGGGGTCCCCCCCTCCAGTCACCCAAGGGCCAGGGGTGAAGCCCGAGGCTGTCCCCCCCCATCCAAGGGCTGCGGATGGGGGGCTGATAGCCATGTGTAAAAATAAGAATATTGTTTTTTGTAGCAGTACTACAAGTCCCAGCAAGCCTCCCCCGCAAGCTGGTACTTGAGAACCACAAGTACCCGCATGCGGTGGAAAAACGGTCCCGCTGGTACCTGTAGTACTACTACAAAAAAAATACCCAATTAAAAACAGAACTCACACATCTTGAAGTAAAACTTTATTACATACATGCACACCTACATTCACACAAACTTACCTATGTTCACACGAGGGTCGGTCCACTTCTCCAAGTAGAATCCATGGGGTACCTGAAAATAAAATTATACTCACAAAAATCCATTGTAGATCGGTCCTCTTCTGAGCTTGTAATCGACGTACTTGGCAAAAAAACAAACCGAAAAACCCGAACCACGCACTGAAAGGGGTCCCATGTTTACTCATGGGACCCCTTTTCCCAACTGCCGAGACCCCCCGTGACTCCTGTCACAGTGGGTCCCTTCAGCCAATCAGGGAGCGCCACGTCGTGGCACTCTCCTGATTGGCTGTGCGCTCCTGAGCTGTCACTCAGGCTGCGCACGGCAGAGATACAATGTAGTGCATAGGTGCTACATTGTATCCAATGGTGGGAACTTTGCGGTCAGCGGTTGACCGCGAGTAACCTCACCGCTGACCGCAAAGTTCCCACCATTGGATACAATGTAGCGCCTATGCGGTTTGTTTTTTTGCCAAGTACGTGGATTACAAGCTCAGAAGAGGACCGATCTACACTGGATTTTTGTGAGTATAATTTTATTTTCAGGTACCCCATGGATTGTACTTGGAGAAGTGGACCGACCCTCGTGTGAACATAGGTAAGTATGTGTGAATGTAGGTGTGCATGTATGTAATAAAGTTTTACTTTCAAGGTGTGTGAGTTCTGTTTTTATTTAGGTATTTTTTTGTAGTAGTACTACAGGTATCAGCGGGCCTGTTTTTCCACCGCATGCTGGTACTTGTGGTTCTCCAAGTACCAGCTTGCAGGGGAGGCTTGCTGGGACTTGTAGTACTGCTACAAAAAACAATATTCTTATTTTTACACATGGCTATCAGCCCCTCATCCGCAGCCCTTGGATGGGGGGACAGCCTCGGGCTTCACCCCTGGCCCTTGGGTGACTGGAGGGGGGGGACCCCTTGATTTAAGGCGTCCCCACTCCTCCAGGGGACCCCACGCAATTTTTTTCTTGATTTTCACACTTTCATTTTTTTTTTTAAGGGTGCACAATGAAGCCCTGCACGGATCTCACAGATCCGGCCGGGATTCCTTGTGTTTTGTCAGGCAGTGTTTTACTCATCACTCCCGTAAATCACTGCCTGACATTACGAATCACATCGACATCGGAAAAGACGAATGTTGCAAACTCTGCAGCTTAGTAAATGACCATATCAGGATTCAAAAAGTTGCAGTAAAATGCACCTGATACCATTCGAGTTCAAACACCCTGAAAACCGGCTAAAACACGAATATTAGTAAATATACCCCCATGAGTGTTGGTTATACCTGCCGTAGTAAAACTCTGCCTCAATCCTAGTGCCCATTGTTATTTTGGGCCCCTTCCAGAATTCTCTTGAGCTCTTCCCAGCCCACAGGCTATGAGGGGACCATAGTATTTATCAAGAGTTGAACTTCTGAAGAGTCAACTTGAGGACTCTCAACTGTCATTTAAATTCCATCTACTTTGTATCCCTGTTAAGCTATGTATCGCTGTTAAGCTATGTCCTTCCACAGTGAGTGCTGTCTCTAGCTGCAGATCTCTGGAGGCCAGAAAGGGACAACACGTTTAACATTGAGGGGAATCCAATTGCGGACATTGCAGCGGGGTGGGGGGGGGGGGGGGGCTGGCCAGCATATGGACCTCTTTTGGCAAAAGTACACATATATACAGTTGGGCACTGTATATATGTATGAGCCCCCGCCAAGAAAATGCATATTTGAGCGTGACAGAAGCCCGCAGTCGAGGGGGCAGGGCTTCTCCCTCAGCACTCACCAGCGCCATTTTTTCTCCACAGCTCCGTTGAGAAGAAGCTCCCCAGGCTCTCCCCTGCAGATACACGGTAGAAGAGTGTAAAAAGAGAGGGGGAGCACATAAATTAGGCGCAAAAACACAATATACAGCAGCTATTGGGTTAACATTAAGTTACTGTGTTATTCCTGGGTTTATAGCGCTGGGGTGTGTGCTGGCATACTCTCTCTCTGTCTCTCCAAAGGGCCTTGTGGGGGAACTGTCTTCAAAAAGGGCATTCCCTGTGTGTGTGGTGTGTCGGTACGCTTGTGTCGACATGTCTGATGAGGAAGGCTATGTGGAAGCAGAGTGGGAGCAAATGAATGTGGTGTCTCCGCCGATGGCGCCGACACCTGATTGGATGGATATGTGGAAGGTTTTAAATGATAATGTTAATTCCTTACATAAAAGGTTAGAAAAAGCTGAAGCCTTAGGATAGTCAGGGTCCCAACCCATGCCTGATCCTATGTCGCAGAGGCCGACAGGGTCTCAGAAGCGCCCACTATCCCAAATTATTGACACGGATACCGACATGGATTCTGACTCCAGTGTCGATTACGATGATGCAAAGTTACAGCCAAAATTGGCTAAATCCATCCGTTATATGATTATAGCAATTAAGGATGTGTTGCACATCACAGAGGAAACCCCAGTCCCTTACAGGAGGGAGGGTACATATGTATGGGGAAAAGAAGCGGCAGGTAACTTTTCCCCCCTCACACGAGCTCAATGAGTTATGTGAAAAGGCTTTGGAATCTCCAGATAAAAAACTGCAGATTTCCAAAAGGATTCTTATGGCGTATCCTTTCCCGCCAACGGACAGGTTATGCTGGGAATCCTCCCCTAGGGTGGACAAAGCTTTAACACGCTTATCCAAGAAGGTAGCCCTGCCGTCACAGGATACAGCTACCCTCAAAGATGCTGCAGATAGAAAACAGGAGGGTACCCTGAAGTCCATTTATACACATTCAGGTACCTTACTGAGGCCAGCAATCGTGTCGGCCTGGGTGTGTAGTGCTGTAGCAGCATGGACGGATACCTTATCTGAGGAAATTGATACCTTAGACAAGGATACTATATTATTGACCCTGGGGCATATTAAAGACGCTGTCCTTTATATGAGAGATGCTCAAAGATATATTAGCCTACTGGGTTCTAGAATAAATGCTATGTCGATTTCTGCCAGAAGGGTCCTGTGGACTCGGCAATGGACAGGTGATGCCGACTCAAAAAGGCACATGGAGGTTTTACCTTACAAGGGTGAGGAATTATTTGGGGAGGGTCTCTCGGACCTGGTCTCCACAGCTACTGCTGGAAAGTCAAATTTTTTGCCATATGTTTCCTCACAGCCTAAGAAAGCACCGTATTACCAAATGCAGTCCTTTCGATCACAGAAAAACAAGAAAGTCTGAGGTGCGTCCTTTCTTGCCAGTGGCAGGGGCAGAGGAAAGAAGATGCACAACACAGCTAGTTCCCAGGAACAGAAGTCCTCCCCGGCTTCCACAAAATCCACCGCATGACGCTGGGGCTCCACAGGCGGAGCTAGGCCCGGTGGGGGCGCGTCTCCAAAATTTCAGCCACAAGTGGGTTTTCACTCCCAGTTGGATCCCTGGGCAATAGATATTGTGTCTCAGGGATACAAGCTGGAATTTGAAGAGATGCCCCCTCACCGATACCTCAAATCGGCCCTGCCAGCTTCCCCTCTCGAGAGGGAAATAGTGTTAACTGCAATTCACAAATTGTATCTTCAACAGGTGGTGGTCATGGTTCCCCTCCTTCAACAAGGAAGGGGTTATTATTCGACCATGTTTGTGGTACCGAAACCGGACGGTTCGGTCAGACCCATATTGAATTTAAAATCCCTGAACATGTACCTGAAAAGGTTCCAGTTCAAGATGGAATCGCTGAGAGCGGTCATCGCAAGCCTGGAAGGGGGGGATTTTATGGTGTCTCTGGACATAAAGGATGCATACCTTCATGTCCCCATTTATCCACCTCATCAGGCGTACCTCAGATTTGTGGTACAGGATTGTCATTACCAATTTCAGACGTTGCCGTTTGGTCTCTCCACTGCTCCGAGAATATTTACCAAGGTAATGGCGGAAATGATGGTACTCCTGCGGAAGCAAGGGGTCACAATTATCCCATACTTGGACGATCTCCTCATAAAAGCGAGATCAAGAGAGCAGTTGCTGATCAGCGTAGCACGTTCTCTGGAAGTGTTACGGCAACACGGCTGGATTCTGAATATTCCAAAGTCGCAGTTGGTTCCTACGACTCGTCTGCCTTTCCTGGGCATGATTCTGGACACAGACCAGAAAAGGGTTTATCTCCCGATAGAGAAAGCTCAGGAACTCATGACACTGGTCAGGAACCTATTAAAACCAAAACAGGTGTCAGTGCATCACTGCACTCGAGTCCTGGGAAAGATGGTGGCATCATACGAGGCCATTCCCTTCGGCAGGTTCCATGCGAGGACCTTTCAATGGGACTTACTGGACAAATGGTCCGGATCACATCTTCAGATGCATCGGTTAATCACCCTATCCCCCAGGGCCAGGGTGTCTCTCCTGTGGTGGCTGCAGAGTGCTCACCTTCTCGAGGGCCGCAGATTCGGCATTCAGGACTGGGTCCTGGTGACTACGGATGCAAGCCTCCGAGGGTGGGGAGCAGTCACACAGGGAAGAAATTTCCAAGGTCTGTGGTCAAGTCAGGAGACTTGCCTTCACATCAACATCCTGGAACTAAGGGCCATATACAACGCCCTACGTCAAGCGGAACCCTGCTTCGCGACCAACCTGTTCTGATTCAGTCAGACAACATCACCGCCGTGGCTCATGTAAACCGCCAAGGCGGCACAAGGAGCAGGGTGGCGATGGCGGAAGCCACCAGAATTCTTCGCTGGGCGGAGAATCACGTAAGCGCACTGTCAGCAGTGTTCATCCCGGGAGTGGACAACTGAGAAGCAGACTTCCTCAGCAGGCACGACCTCCACCCGGGAGAGTGGGGACTTCATCAGGAAGTCTTCGCACAGATTGCAAGTCGGTGGGAACTGCCACAGGTGGACATGATGGCATCCCGCCTCAACAAAAAACTACAGAGGTATTGTGCCAGGTCAAGAGACCCTCAGGCGATTAGCTGTAGACGCCCTGGTGGCACCGTGGGTGTTCCAGTCGGTCTATGTATTTCCTCCTCTTCCTCTCATACCCAAGGTGCTGAGAATCATAAGAAAAAGAATACTCATTGTTCCGGATTAGCCACGAAGGATTTGGTATCCAGATCTGCAAGAAGTGCTCACAGAGGAACCGTGGCCTCTTCCTCTAAGACAGGACTTGTTGCAACAGGGGCCCTGTCTGTTCCAAGACTTACCGCGGCTGCGTTTGACGGCATGGCGGTTGAACGCCGGATCCTAGTAGAGAAAGGCATTCTGGATGAGGTCATTCCTACGCTGATAAAGGCTAGGAAGGACGTGACAGCTCAACATTATCACCGTATATGGCGAAAATATGTTGCTTGGTGTGAGGCCAGGAATGCCCCTATGGAGGAATTCCAGCTGGGCCGTTTCCTTCACTTCCTACAGTCGGGAGTGACTTTGGGCCTAAAATTGGGTTCCATTAAGGTCCAGATTTCGGCCCTATCCATTTTCTTTCAAGAAGAGCTGGCTTCTCTACCTGAAGTTCAGACGTTTGTAAAGGGAGTGCTGCATATTCAGCCCCCTTTTGTGCCTCCAGTGGCACCTTGGGATCTTAACGTGGTGTTGAGTTTCCTGAAATCCCACTGGTTTGAACCACTCAAAACAGTGGAATTGAAATATCTCACGTGGAAGGTGGTCATGCTACTAGCCTTGGCTTCGGCTAGGCGTGTGTCAGAATTGGCGGCTTTGTCACATGAAAGCCCCTATCTGGTTTTCCATGCGGATAGAGCAGAATTGCGGACCCGTCCACAATTCCTGCCGAAAGTGGTTTCATCCTTTCTTATAAACCAACCTATTGTGGTGCCTGTGGCTACTACTGACTTGGAGGATTCCGAGTTAGTTGACGTGGTCAGGGCTTTGAAGGTGTATGTAGCCAGAACGGCTAGGGTCAGGAAAACAGAGGCTTTGTTTATCCTGTATGCTTCCAACAAGCTTGGTGCTCCTGCTTCAAAGCAGACTATTGCTCGCTGGATCTGTAACACGATTCAGCAGGCTCATTCTGCGGCTGGCTTGCCGCTGCCTAAATCAGTTAAGGCCCATTCCATTAGGAAGGTGGGTTCTTGTTGGGCGGCTGCCCGAGGGGTCTCGGCATTACAGCTATGCCGAGCGGCTACTTGGTCAGGTTCAAACACTTTTGCAAAGTTCTACAAGTTTGATACCCTGGCTGAGGAGGACCTTGTGTTTGCTCAATCATTGCTGCAGAGTCATCCGCACTCTCCCGCCCGTTTGGGAGCTTTGGTATAATCCCCATGGTCCTTACGGAGTCCCCAGCATCCACTAGGACGTTAGAGAAAATAAGATTTTACTTACCGGTAAATCTATTTCTCGTAGTCCGTAGTGGATACTGGGCGCCCGTCCCAAGTGCGGACTTCTTCTGCAATACTTGTATATAGTTATTGCTGCAATAAGGGTTATGTTATGGTTGCATCAGGGTTGAACTGATGCTCTGTTGTTGTTCATACTGTTGACTGGGTAAGTTTATCACAAGTTATACGGTGTGGCTGGTATGAATCTTGCCCCGGATTACCAAAATCCTTTCCTTGTACTGTCAGCTCTTCCGGGCACAGTTTCTCTAACTGAGGTCTGGAGGAGGGACATAGAGGGAGGAGCCAGAGCACACCAGAATCTAAATTCTTTCTTAAAGTGCCCATGTCTCCTGCGGAGCCCGTTTATCCCCATGGTCCTTACGGAGTCCCCAGCATCCACTACGGACTACGAGAAATAGATTTACCGGTACGTAAAATCTAATTTTCTGCTTGCACCCTCCTGAGGTGTAAGCAAGAATCAGCGTAAAGTAGGGCTTTGGGGCTGGTCACTAGCCCTGGACACGCTGTAACTGCAGTGCACCCAGCTTTTAGCACAGGAAAAGCTGCTTAACACTGCTAATCCTGTTTCTTCTTGGGCAAAAAGTGCTGGATGCTCAACCAATTGAATAGCTCCCATTCAGTTTGGACAGGAGCCATGGAGCTACAAAACAATTGAATAGTTCTCAGGGGTGTGGCTAGCCCTTCTAAAGCATTAAGTTGCTCCCATCTGCTCGGTACTACTATCCTGTTCTGTATGCTTGACTAACTTCCTAGAAATCGATTTCTTATTGCTTAGTAGTCAACTACATTTCTTCTGTGTTCAACTCTTTATAATAAATTGCCAGAACAACACTTTCAAATATTTACTAGTAAAATAATTGAAACTGCGAGCACTGCAAGATTACCAGAAATTACTGTGCAATGCAGCAGCCATAACGTTACCTTGGCACAAATAAACAAAAACACTAAACTTTCTTTTCAGTAACATTGCTGGACGTGCCGCTGAATAATTTAGCCATGTATATTCTTGTCAGCAAGATACTTGGTTGCCAGTATTGTTCGGTGTATGGCTGAAAACGTGAGCAGTGAGGATAATCCTGGGCAATATATAGAGATGAATGTTTAATTTATGCAAATGCCAAGGCGGATCTTACTATTACGACAACTGCGCAGCTGTTGCTTTACATTGAGCAGTTATCCAGAGAAAATTTGTTAAGAAAAGTGACCATTTGCTCAGTTCACAGGGCACTCTACTTAATTTATTAATCACCTTCCCTCTCGCCGAAGTAGCTGTCATCAGAGCGCCAGGGAGATCGTGCTTGGCACTGCATCCAAGACTGGCAGTGATCCAATGCCATCAGCTTAGCATGGTCTGTTCAACCTGAGAGACAGCAAAAGCCCCTGTTGTGTGAATCAAAAACTGAAAGTAGGCTCCCTCACTGGTAATCAGAGTGGAATCCTCCCTAATTGAATAATTATAATGCTGGACAGATTTCCTTCTTTTTCAATTAAAGCCACTTAAAATTCAAGAGTGTTTCTAGCCAGACTGCTCTGCTATTTATTTGTGTGACATCACTCTGGAGCTTAATTCTTTTCCAGAACATCACAGACTGAAGCTGTCATAGCACCGTCTATTGTTCTGTGCGTTATTTCATGATGTCATCTCACTGCAATGCTTTTTCTTCTTGGTTTATTTAGGGACAGATTTATACCTTTAAGTTACATAGTTTTTCTGCTTTTTATATATTATAGCATCTTACATGATTACGCATACAAATAAAGAGGAATAATCAGTCTTCAGAATTCTGCCACATCGCTTTTCTGATAGGAAGACTGTTGTGACCACTGAGCTGCTGTGCAACAGAGATATTAAAGGCTTTATTTTACTGAGGTTTCCTACTACATCTACAGCTGTTGTGAATCTGTTGTTTAGTGTAACCCTACAGAATTCTTCTTTTATAAGTTTTCATTTTGGGGGTAATGAAAAATATATTTTCTTATGAAACCCTAAGACTGAAATATTGATATTGTTTTCTCTTTTAGTTAATCTGACTAACAGCAAAGAGACCTTTTAAATTTAAAGTAATATGTTGAAAGCTATACCAATACTGTATGTGTTCCATTAATCTGTTAATTAGGAGACTCCAATCCTGCAACTGAAACGGAGTTTGCAGCTCAGCCGTCAGTAACCGTATCTGTAGCACTTCTTCCGCATGAACAAGCCTGCACCTTCTGCTTTTCTCTCATTCTGTCCCACAAGGCAAATTGAAAATAGCACCCCCTGTTTGTAGCTTGCTATAAAACCGCTCGGCCATTTTGATGTAATAATGACAGTAAAACACATAGGGGCAGATGTACTAAAACTTGGAGAGTAATAAAGCGGAGAGAGATAACTTACCAACTAATCAGCTCCTAACTGTCATTTTCAAATAACCTGTAATATGGCAGTTAGGAGCTGATTAGCTTGTACTGTATCTCTCCCCATTTATCACTCTCCCAGGCTTAATAAATCTCCCGCATATAGTTTAAACTCAAGAGCCTCAACTGTCACACTGACATCCAGGAAGTCAGACATCCCTTCTATTACGTTTACATATTGTTGTCTGGTGTCTTGTCAAATGGGGACCTCTCAGTGCTTTCTTATTACATGTCCACACACAGAGTACTGTATTGTGTTCTATGCACTCACCCTCCTGTGCTGCTGCCAGACAATTCATTGTTTCTTAACTCACAATTCCCTATAAATCTTTCAGGATATTGAGAAATTCATCTCTGCTTTCCGTGCTTCTCTCACACCCCCACGCCTTTGATTCCATTCTTCTTATGTGTGTTTTTGGAATCCCTGCATAGTATTTTCATGTCTGCTTTCAATTTGAATCTCCTCAAACATTTGAAGACGTTTACGGTTAACAAGGATGTTGCTTCCATGTTATCGAATACACTGTAACATTCACAAAAGTATATGTGGGAAAGTTTACGAGACAATGGGAGTAATGGCAACATTTTCTGAGAGCTTCCTTTTTACTAAACTGCAGATCTTGTTTCAAGTTTTGAATATTAGAAAATTATGTTAAAACATGTTATGCAGACTTTACATTTACTGAGCTGAAGTTCTGTCGTGCATCACAGTTTCTGCTTCCTTTTTCTGTTTTTGTTTAAACATACAGTACTTAAAATGAATGAGAAAGTGAGTCCAAACTTTTGACTGTTACTGTACATGGCAGTGTCTATCTAAGACCCTAATAGGCATTCCTGATTCGCTCAGACTAGGACAGAGCCAATTACCATATCACCCTGACTGGCATTACACTAGCAGCCGGATTACGACTGCACAGATTTCCAAGTGCTGATGTAGTGGGGACAGAGCCTAATAGAACACTCACAATTTGCTTGCCACCACCTGTGGAAATGAAAGGGGCCACAGGTTGTGCAGTCTCTGCAACACAAACAAACACTCGGTTAGTTGGTCTCACCCTGGGACAGATTTATTAAGCCTGGTGAAGTGAAGGTGATAACGCACCAGCCAGTCAGCTCCTGTCATTTTTCAAACCTAGCCTGTAACATGGTAGCAATAAATAATAGTAATAGCGTAACCACAGTGATCTAATAGCTTCTTCCAATACTGGGTTTTGGAGCATATTTGGAAAAAGGACTAATAAAGGAACACTTATTTTCAAAAAGTAAGACTAATGTTTAGTTAAAGAAATTTTCTCTATCGTCCTAGTGGATGCTGGGGTTCCTGAAAGGACCATGGGGAATAGCGGCTCCGCAGGAGACAGGGCACAAAAAGTAAAGCTTTTCCAGATCAGGTGGTGTGCACTGGCTCCTCCCCCTATGACCCTCCTCCAGACTCCAGTTAGATTTTTGTGCCCGGCCGAGAAGGGTGCAATCTAGGTGGCTCTCCTAAAGAGCTGCTTAGAAAAAGTTTAGCTAGGTTTTTTATTTTACAGTGATTCCTGCTGGCAACAGGATCACTGCAGCGAGGGACTGAGGGGAGAAGGAGTCAACTCACCTGCGTGCAGGATGGATTGGCTTCTTGGCTACTGGACATCAAGCTCCAGAGGGACGATCACAGGTACAGCCTGGATGGTCACCGGAGCCGCGCCGCCGGCCCCCTTGCAGATGCTGAAGTCAGAAGAGGTCCAGAATCGGCGGCTGAAGACTCCTGCAGTCTTCTAAAGGTAGCGCACAGCACTGCAGCTGTGCGCCATTTTCCTCTCAGCACACTTCACACGGCAGTCACTGAGGGTGCAGGGCGCTGGGAGGGGGGCGCCCTGGGAGGCAAATGTAACCTATATAAAGGCTAAAAATACCTCACATATAGCCCCCAGAGGCTATATGGAGATATTTAACCCCTGCCTGATTTCTCTAAATAGCGGGAGACGAGCCCGCCAGAAAAGGGGCGGGGCCTATCTCCTCAGCACACGGCGCCATTTCCTCTCACAGCTCCGCTGGTCAGGACGGCTCCCGAGTCTCTCCCCTGCACTGCACTACAGAAACAGGGTAAAACAGAGAGGGGGGGCAAATTTATGGCGATATTTTGATATAACAAAGCAGCTATAAGGGAGCACTTATTATAAGGCTATCCCTGATATATATATATAGCGCTTTTGGTGTGTGCTGGCAAACTCTCCCTCTGTCTCCCCAAAGGGCTAGTGGGTCCTGTCTTCGTTAGGAGCATTCCCTGTTTGTCTGCTGTGTGTCGGTACGTGTGTGTCGACATGTATGAGGACGATATTGGCGTGGAGGCGGAGCAATTGCCAAATATGAGGATGTCACCCCCTAGGGAGTCGACACCAGAATGGATGCCTTTATTTATGGAACTACGGGATAGTGTCAACACGCTAAAGCAGTCGTTTGACGACATGAGACGGCCGGACAATCAATTAGTGCCTGTCCAGGCGACTCAAACACCGTCAGGGGCTGTGAAACGCCCTTTGCCTCAGTCGGTCGACACAGACCCAGACACAGGCGATGACTCCAGTGGTGACGGTGACGAATCAACCGTATTTTCCAGTAGGGCCACACGTTATATGATTTTGGCAATGAAGGAGGCGTTACATTTAGCTGATACTACAGGTACCACTAAACAGGGTATTATGTGGGGTGTGAAAAAACTACCTATAGTTTTTCCTGAATCAGAAGAATTAAATGACGTGTGTAATGAAGCGTGGGTTGCCCCTGATAAAAAGCTGATAATTTCAAAGAAATTATTGGCATTATACCCTTTCCCGCCAGAGGTTAGGGAGCGCTGGGAAACACCTCCTAGGGTGGACAAGGCGCTAACACGCTTATCTAAACAAGTGGCGTTACCCTCTCCTGAGACGCCCGCACTTAAAGATCCATCAGATAGGAGGATGGAAAATATCCAAAAAAGTATATACACACATGCAGGTGTTATACTACGACCAGCTATAGCGACTGCCTGGATGTGCAGTGCTGGGGTAGTTTGGTCAGAGTCCCTGATTGAAAATATTGATACCCTGGACAGGGACAATATTTTACTGTCGTTAGAACAAATAAAGGATGCATTTCTTTATATGCGTGATGCACAGAGGGATATCTGCACACTGGCATCACGGGTAAGTGCTATGTCCATTTCGGCCAGAAGAACTTTATGGACGCGACAGTGGACAGGCGATGCGGACTCAAAACGGCATATGGAAGTTTTGCAGTATAAAGGGGAGGAGTTATTTGGAGTCGGTCTATCAGATTTGGTGGCCACGGCTACAGCCGGGAAATCCACCTTTCTACCTCAAGTCACTCCCCAACAGAAAAAGGCACCGACCTTTCAACCGCAGCCCTTTCGTTCCTTTAAAAATAAGAGAGCAAAGGGCTATTCATATCTGCCACGAGGCAGAGGTCGAGGGAAGAGACAGCAACAGGCAGCTCCTTCCCAGGAACAGAAGCTCTCCCCGGCTTCTACAAAAGCCTCAGCATGACGCTGGGGCTTCTCAAGCGGACTCGGGGACGGTGGGGGGTCGTCTCAAAAATTACAGCGCGCAGTGGGCTCACTCGCAAGTAGATCCCTGGATCCTGCAGATAATATCTCAGGGGTACAGGTTGGAATTAGAGACAGATCCACCTCGCCGTTTCCTGAAGTCTGCTTTACCAACGTCCCCCTCCGAAAGGGAGACGGTTTTGGAAGCCATTCACAAGCTGTACTCTCAGCAGGTGATAGTCAAGGTACCTCTTCTACAACAAGGGAAGGGGTATTATTCCACTCTTTTTGTGGTACCGAAGCCGGATGGCTCGGTAAGGCCTATTCTAAATCTGAAGTCCTTGAACCTGTACATAAAGAAGTTCAAGTTCAAGATGGAGTCACTCAGAGCAGTGATAGCGAACCTGGAAGAGGGGGACTTTATGGTATCCTTGGACATCAAGGATGCGTATCTCCACGTTCCAATTTACCCCTCACACCAGGGGTACCTCAGGTTCGTTGTACAAAACTGTCACTATCAGTTTCAGACGCTGCCGTTCGGATTGTCCACGGCACCTCGGGTCTTTACAAAGGTAATGGCCGAGATGATGATTCTTCTTCGAAGAAAAGGCGTATTAATTATCCCATACTTGGACGATCTCCTAATAAGGGCAAGGTCCAGAGAACAGCTAGAGATGGGATTAGCACTGTCTCAAGAAGTGCTAAAACAGCACGGGTGGATTCTGAATATTCCAAAATCCCAGTTAATGCCGACAACTCGTCTGCTGTTCCTAGGGATGATTCTGGACACGGTTCAGAAAAAGGTTTTTCTCCCGGAGGAAAAAGCCAAGGAGTTATCCGAGCTTGTCAGGAACCTCCTAAAACCAGGAAAGGTGTCTGTACATCAATGCACAAGAGTCCTGGGAAAAATGGTGGCTTCTTACGAAGCAATTCCATTCGGCAGATTCCACGCAAGAATTTTCCAAAGGGATCTGTTGGACAAATGGTCAGGGTCGCATCTTCAGATGCACCTACGGATAACCCTGTCTCCAAGGACAAGGGTGTCTCTTCTGTGGTGGTTGCAGAGTCCTCATCTATTGGAGGGCCGCAGATTCGGCATACAGGATTGGATCCTGGTGACCACGGACGCCAGCCTGAGAGGCTGGGGAGCAGTCACACAAGGAAGAAACTTCCAGGGAGTATGGACGAGCCTGGAAACGTCTCTTCACATAAACATATTGGAACTAAGAGCAATATACAATGCTCTAAGCCAGGCAGAACCTCTGCTTCAAGGAAAACCGGTGTTGATCCAGTCGGACAACATCACGGCAGTCGCCCATGTGAACAGACAGGGCGGCACAAGAAGCAGGAGTGCAATGGCAGAAGCTGCAAGGATTCTTCGCTGGGCAGAGAATCATGTGATAGCACTGTCAGCAGTGTTCATCCCGGGAGTGGACAACTGGGAAGCAGACTTCCTCAGCAGACACGATCTTCACCCGGGAGAGTGGGGACTTCATCCAGAAGTCTTCCACATGCTGGTAACCCGTTGGGAAAGACCAATGGTGGACATGATGGCGTCTCGCCTCAACAAAAAACTGGACAGGTATTGCGCCAGGTCAAGAGATCCGCAGGCAATAGCTGTGGACGCGCTGGTAACGCCTTGGGTGTACCAGTCGGTGTATGTGTTTCCTCCTCTGCCTCTCATACCAAAAGTATTGAGAATTATACGGCAAAGAGGCGTGAGAACGATACTAGTGGTTCCGGATTGGCCAAGAAGGACTTGGTACCCGGAACTTCAAGAGATGATCACGGAAGATCCGTGGCCTCTACCTCTAAGGAGGGACTTGCTTCAGCAGGGTCCCTGTCTGTTTCAAGACTTACCGCGGCTGCGTTTGACGGCATGGCGGTTGAACGCCGGATCCTAAAGGAAAAAGGCATGCCGGAAGAAGTCATTCCTACTTTGATTAAAGCGAGGAAGGAAGTAACCGTGCAACATTATCACCGAATTTGGCGAAAATATGTTGCGTGGTGCGAAGATCGGAGTGCTCCGACGGAGGAATTTCAACTGGGTCGATTCCTACATTTCCTGCAATCAGGATTGTCTATGGGTCTCAAATTGGGATCTATTAAGGTTCAAATTTCGGCCCTGTCGATTTTCTTTCAAAAAGAATTGGCTTCAGTCCCTGAAGTCCAGACCTTTGTTAAGGGAGTGCTGCATATACAGCCGCCTGTGGTGCCTCCAGTGGCACCATGGGATCTCAATGTGGTTTTGGAATTTCTAAAATCTCATTGGTTTGAACCACTAAAAAAGGTGGATTTGAAATATCTCACATGGAAAGTGACCATGCTTCTAGCCCTGGCTTCGGCCAGGAGAGTGTCAGAACTGGCAGCTTTATCTTACAAAAGCCCATATCTGATTTTCCATTCGGACAGAGCAGAACTGCGGACTCGTCCGCATTTTCTCCCTAAGGTGGTGTCAGCATTTCATCTGAACCAGCCTATTGTAGTGCCTGCGGCTACAAGTGACTTGGAGGACTCCAAGTTACTGGACGTTGTCAGAGCATTAAAAATATATATTGCAAGGACAGCTGGAGTCAGAAAATCTGACTCGTTGTTTATATTGTATGCACCCAACAAGATGGGTGCTCCTGCGTCTAAGCAGACGATTGCTCGTTGGATCTGTAGCACAATCCAACTTGCACATTCTGTGGCAGGCCTGCCACAGCCTAAATCTGTAAAGGCCCACTCCACAAGGAAGGTGGGCTCATCTTGGGCGGCTGCCCGAGGGGTCTCGGCATTACAACTCTGCCGAGCAGCTACGTGGTCAGGGGAGAACACGTTTGTAAAATTTTACAAATTTGATACTCTGGCTAAGGAGGACCTGGAGTTCTCTCATTCGGTGCTGCAGAGTCATCCGCACTCTCCCGCCCGTTTGGGAGCTTTGGTATAATCCCCATGGTCCTTTCAGGAACCCCAGCATCCACTAGGACGATAGAGAAAATAAGATTTTACTTACCGATAAATCTATTTCTCGGAGTCCGTAGTGGATGCTGGGCGCCCATCCCAAGTGCGGATTATCTGCAATAATTGTACATAGTTATTGTTAACTAATTCGGGTTATTGTTGAAGGAAGCCATCTTTCAGAGGCTCCGCTGTTATCATACTGTTAACTGGGTTTAGATCACAAGTTGTACGGTGTGATTGGTGTGGCTGGTATGAGTCTTACCCGGGATTCAAAATCCTCCCTTATTGTGTACGCTCGTCCGGGCACAGTACCTAACTGGAGTCTGGAGGAGGGTCATAGGGGGAGGAGCCAGTGCACACCACCTGATCTGGAAAAGCTTTACTTTTTGTGCCCTGTCTCCTGCGGAGCCGCTATTCCCCATGGTCCTTTCAGGAACCCCAGCATCCACTACGGACTCCGAGAAATAGATTTATCGGTAAGTAAAATCTTATTATATAAATACAAATTAAGGGCCTAATTCAGACCTGATTGCAACAGCAAATTTGTTAGCAAATGGGCAAAACCACGTGCACTGCAGGGGTGGCAGATATAACATGTGAGGATAAATTTAGATTTGGGTGTGGTGTGTTCAAACTGAAATCTAAATTGCAGTGCAAAAATAAAGCAGCCAGTATTTACCTTGCACAGAACAATATAACCCACCCGAATCTAACTCTCTCTGCACATGTTATATCTGCCTCACCTGCAGTGCACATGGTTTTGCCTATTTGCTAACAAATTTGCTACTGCGATCAAGTCCGAATTAGGCCCTAAGTTATGATATCAAACTCATGTATTATAAAGAGTAATGCATCCACTGATGGATACTTCCCATCATATCAGTGGCGTGCGGTGAGGTCAGTGGCTGGTGAGGCACTATAGCCATAATGTCCGCCGAATCCTGCCGATGGCCCCTACCGCTGCCGAGCCAATGCCCGCTACTTGCCCTGAGCCGCTGCTTGCTGCCACCGCCAATGGCTTACAAACTCACCAACCATCAACTGACCCAGCCCTCCGCCACTAATATGCATCTCAGTCCAATGCCCGCTACCTGCCTGCTCATCATACTTGTGATATATTGTACATTTGCATAGAAAAATAAATAAAAAATAAATTAGTGTTTGGGAAGGGAGTGGGAGGAGGACATGAATGCAATTTTGTTGTTCAGGGCTTCCATTAACTTAATGGAAAAGGGTCTGAATGGGTTAAAAAATAAAAAAAAAATGTGCAAGGTCCCCCCTCCTAAGTATAACCAGCCTCGGGCTCTTTGAGCCGGTCCTGGTTGTTTAAATACCAGCAAAAAAATTGACATGGCTTCCCCGTATTTAGACAACCAGCACCGGGCTCTTAGTCCGGTCCTGGTTCAAAAAATACGGGGGACAAAAGATGTAGGGATCCCCCGTATTTTTAAAACCAGCACCGGGCTCCACTAGCCAGGGACATAATGCCACAGCCGGGGGACACATTTATGTAGGTCCCTGCGGCCGTGGCATTACCCCCCCAACTAGTCACCCCTGGCCGGGGGGTTCCCTGGAGGAGTGGGGACCCCTTAAATCAAGGGTTCCCCCCCCTCCAGGCACCCAAGGGCCAGGGGTGAAGCCCGAGGCTATCCCCAGCACCCCTGGGCGGTGGGTGCCAGGCTGATAGCCATGTGTGTAAAACAAAAGAGTATTGTTTTTTGTTGTGGATGTACAAGGCCCAACAAGCCTCCCCCGCTTGCTGGTACTTGGGGAACCTCAAGTACCAGCGTGCGAGGAAATAACGGGCCCGCTGGTACCTGTAGTTCTACAACAACAAAAATACCCAAATAAAAACACAACACACACATCGTGAAAGTAAAAGTTTATTAAAAACACACTTACACACTCACACATACTTACCTACATCCCACGCCGGTCACGTCCACTTGTCCAGTAGAATCCAATAGGGGTACCTGTAAAAATGAGAGAGAGAGATTACTTACCTACATCCCACGCCGGTCACGTCCACTTGTCCAGTAGAATCCATTAGGGCCGGTACCTGCAAAAACTGAGAGTTATGCTTATATATATCAATTCACAGGCCGGAGAGAGAGAGAGAGACTGCAGACTCTTAGTAACCGGGGTGCCCCCCGTATTAGAAGGGACGGACATATAGAAGTAGAAAATCAGCGGCACTCCTGGATTTGATATAGATTAACTGCTGAGTATATTTAAAACGTAGTTACAAAAAAACAATGTTTCGGGGCCCGTAGCTCCTTTGTCAAGGCATGTACTGCTATCTCATGGAATATCAGCTAATAACAGATGGATATACTTTCTCCAGCACGAAGTCTACAACACTTACCCCAACTCCACAACTTGCCCTCGGTGGTAATAAGCAGACTGTGAGCAGCACAAGGACCAGACGCTACGGACCTGGATGCCCGACAGGCAGCCATATCTGTGCGGCCCCAAAGGTTCTGGGCCAGGTTACGGTAGGCAGCTGAAAGGAGGGAATCAGGACGTTAGGGCGGTAAGTTAATAACCTGGGTGCAATAGTGTAAAAAGCCAGATTTGAGCTCATACAGGGATGAGACGTGACAAACCAACCAGAAAGGAGACAATTATATCTGCAAGACAAATAAGGCTTATGGCCAAGTGAAGCAATGGGGGTCACCTATGGATGGTAATCACACAACAAGAGGAAGACACGCCCAGGGCTGGATATAATGAAGTGGAAGTCAGCCGGAGGTGCGGGTTTACAGCAGAACTGGTATTTTTTGAAACAGGCAATTTATATTACTATATAATTTATATTCCATTATAATAAAAATAAAGCAAAATTAAAAAAATAAAAACAAATAAGCAAGCATGGGGAAGCCACTGGCGGAGAAGGAAACCGCTGCTGACAGCCGAATAAAATGGGAAAAACCCTATCAAAAGACTTCTTCCAATAGATTTTTGGAAGGTCATAAATAGCACAACGTCTACCACAGAAGACAGAACGGCCTTGTGCTGCTTTCACCAGCCGGTGGAGAGAGAGAGAGACTGACTGACTGACTGAGACTGACTCACCACAGGCGCTTCTCGCTGTCCCTGCATTCCAGACGCGGCTCCGCTGCACACACAGCTGAGGCTGGAGGACGCCGGCTCCAGGAGTGCTGCCGCCGCTGTCTTCTAAGGGTCCCTGACATGATCGGCAACAGCAGGTGACGGACTACGGGGGACATGAAGGGAGGGAGCAGCTTACTGTCCCACCGCCTCGTATGGATGATTGGACCAGCGGATCCAGCGCTGCATCCGCTGTCCAATCATTTCTGCCTTGCTGACAGTGATGTCAGCGAGGCACTTCTATAGGTGCCGCTTTGACTATGTTTTTCAGTGGGCTTTTACAGCCCACTTCTTGGCCCCACCCCCAGCTCGATCCCCGTTTCCATTATCTACGGGAGGCACTGCTATCAGTGCCTCCCAAACCTATTTAACCCCCTAAAATTATTAGAATAACATAAAGAACATACTTATGACACAGAACATGTGTCATAAGTATCTTCTTTTTGTTCTTTTAATAATTTATCACAGGGGAGGCACTGCCTCCCCTGACTGCACGTCCCTGCATCATAGATACATGCAAAATAAGGATGAAATAAGCACTGCTGTTACCTGCCCAAATCTCACCCTCTCTGTATATACTTCACCCATGTTGAAGTCCTTTAATAGAGCATAGTTACATTGAATTTGGGGTGCATTTGAAGAAAGCTGCTGTATTGTATTACAGATTTTATAGGTCTCCTTGAATTTCTATGACCTATAAAAGCAGTCTGCTTACAGCCTTGTGTGTGTTTTTTTTATGGTTACAAAATTCTCATGCTTTCTAATATTTGTATGATTTACAGTAGGGATTGTATTATATTATATGCTGTTTTATTGAGCAAACAATTTTTGTGGTTCTTGGGACACAGAGACAAAGGGCTGATTTCAGAATTTGGAGCAAAGCAAAAAAAGAAGAAGCGAATTTGCATCTTTGCAAAACCACATTGTACTGCAGGTGGGGCACATTTAAAATGTTCAGAAAGATTTAGGGCTGAATTCATTTAGCCATGGTAACTTACTATCCAATTATCCCCAAAGCCAGGAGTTATCTGGGATTTTTTGTCTCCTGCCTCAGTGGGTACTGAAAAAAAAAAAAAAAAAAACAACCCTGTAACTAGCGTGTTAACAGGTGCCACGACTCTGTTAACATGCAAATCTTTGAATTTGATGGCGGTTGCTCAAACTCTGTCTGGGAGATCATCAGTGGAGATGTATCGTAGATATGCAGGTCTACCGTTCAGACCCCGTGACCAAACAGTCGGCCCCTTTTTGGAGTTTCATCATTACAGACAGTAAGTTCCTATGGTCAAGCAGATGGTGGCTGTTTTTGTGGCCTAGATTGGTCGTGTAGTTACTGTACCACTTGTGCAGTAGTGCACGGTCACTGGGGACTGGTATGCCAACCAATGCCTGCCGCAAGTGCTGGAAGCCATTTCCAGGTGCCGTCCAAGAACTCGTGCTCGTGGTGCCCTTCTCCATCACGACAATGCACCTGTCAAAAGGTCCAGTAAAGTGGTGGATTTTCTGGCCCATGACGCATCCAGGAACTTGATACAGTCCAGACCTGGCCTCCTGCGACTTCTTTGTATTCCCAGAAATCAAGCGCAAAATGCGTGGAACTAATTTAGAGTCACCAGAAGCTGCAGTTGAGACCTTCATCCAGCATGTAGAAGACATACTGCTTCACCAAGTTGTTTGAGCGCATACAACTTTGTAAAGTGCAACGGAATATGCTGCGCTATGTAAGAAACTTCATAAAAAAATAAATAGCCTCTTCTGGTTTGAGAAAATGTAATGAGGGCCTAATTCAGATTTGTATGTAAACCCGATGGTGTGTTGTTCTGCGCATGTGGGTCTTGATTGACATGCTGTGATATTTGCGTGGCATAGTGAGAGTAGCACCTGGCACCGTTCTACAAATGGGGGTTTTGCCGACGTTTTGTAGGCATGACCGGTCCAGGTTCTGCATCGTCGGATGCAGACTTACTAGACCTGGGTGTCCGAATCAGACTGCCAGCCTGAGTAAGCTTCACCTTACGCAGGCTGACCGGTGCCTAAAAATATTGCTTATCGCGACCCAAGGCTGCGTCCTTAGACGCAGCACTTGGATCTCACAAATGCACGCAGAAACCGACTATCTCCTACAAACGCCTCCTGCTGCATTTGCACTTTAATTACATGGAATTGCACTGCCGCTTGTTTGCGGCTGTGCAGTTCTTTACAAATTAAGCCCTGAGTGTAGATTAGTAGTGAATATAGCTCATTTTCTTTTTGCATAGAGTAATTACACAGTTTATGAGCTTATCACCACATCTTTAAGTAGCATCCACAGAAGGGGCAACTTGTGGAAAGTCATTCCACCAAATGTCCAACTTTTCCCTATACAACGTTATTTTAGGGGGCCTTTCAGAAATCATCAAACGTGATTGACTACCACAAGTGGTGCTGAGATACATGCTGTACAGCAGTGGGGCTTCCCTGTGTGATCCAGGAAACATGATCACCTCCATGCTTTGAGAACCTAGGTGGTAGGGATCATGTTTGCGTGCTAGACACTATAATAGAGTTAAAGGTCATTCGTTTGCCATTTCAGGCTTGGTGGTTTATACAGAGACTCAAAATCGCTGCCATACATTTGGGTACGAGTCATAGTGCACTCAGATTAATAATACCACCAGCAAAGAAATAAGATAACTGTTGGAATGTTGGTCATAAGCTAATTGTTGAAGCCTAATTAGTGCTATTGCGACAAGTAAGAGGAAATGCAGAATTGAGATGTCTGTAAAAATTTAATAATTATTAGAATCCCTAAATTCCAAAGGGTTCAAAGAAGCAATATCTGTTAACTTTAACCCAGTCAATGACCTGATGGTCCTGGCTTCTGTGCTAGTTTTACGTGGCTTCTTTACTGATGTTGTGATACCTGTTTTTCATTCCGTGTCATCATAAGACCTCTTTGTTTTAATTTGTGCCTCAGTGATATCAGTGGTTTCCAGTGAACTGGGATTCTCCTGTATAAGGTATTCAGACCACAAAAATAGGTGTCTCTAAGGTGTATAGGTGACAGGTGCACTGTTACAAATATATTCTTCACTGCTGTCTGCCGGAGCTCTCTGCCTTACGAAGCACAGAAGCTTGAGACCAATGTCATCCATTCCTAACCCAAGTTCTCCTTATAGTTACACAGCAAGTGTAGGCTTATTGGCTTTACACGCTGTGGTACTGCTTATCTGCAGATTTTAAACCTACCTGTAAATCTCTTCCTCCTAGTCCGTAGAGGATGCTGGGGACTCTGTAAGGACCATGGGGTATAGATGGGCTCCGCAGGAGACATGGGCACTACAAAGAACTTTAGAATGGGTGTGCACTGGCTCCTCCCTCTATGCCCCTCCTCCAGACCTCAGTTAGAGAAACTGTGCCCAGAGGAGACGGACAGTACAAGGAAAGGATTTTGGTAATCTAAGGGCAAGATTCATACCAGCCCACACCATCCACACCGTATAACCTGGAATATACGCAACCAGTTAACAGTATGAACAAACAGTATCAGTCAACGACTGATCTTAACTGTAACATAACCCTCATGTAAGCAAGAACTATATACAAGTCATGCAGAAATATGTCCGCACTGGGACGGGCGCCCAGCATCCTCTACGGACTAGGAGAAAAAGATTTACCGGTAGGTTTAAAATCTTATTTTTTCTTACGTCCTAGAGGATGCTGGGGACTCCGTAAGGACCATGGGGATTATACCAAAGCTACCAACCGGGCGGGAAAGTGCGGATGACTCTGCAGCACCGATGGAGCAAACATGAGGTCCTCATCAGCCAGGGTATCAAACTTGTAGAATTTAGCAAAAGTGTTTGAACCCGACCAAGTAGCTGCTCGGCAAAGCCGCCCAAGAAGAGCCCACCTTCCTAGTGGAATGGGCCTTTACCGAAGTTTGTACCGGCAATCCAGCCGTAGAATGGGCCTGCTGAATCGTGTTACAGATCCAGCGAGCAATAGTCTGCTTAGAAGCAGGAGTGCCAACCTTGTTGGCAGCATACAGGACAAACAGAGCTTCTGTTTTCCTAATTCAAGCCGTCCTGGCTACGTAAATTTTTAAGGCCCTGACTACATCAAGGGATTTGGAATCCTCCAAATCTCCCGTAGCCACAGGCACCACAATAGGTTGGTTCATATGAAACGATGACACCACCTTAGGCAAAAATTGAGGACGAGTCCTCAACTCTGCTCTATCCACGTGGAAAATGAGATAGGGGCTCTTATGAGACAAGGCCGCCAATTCGGACACCTGCCTTGCAGATGCCAAGGCCAACGACATGACCACCTTCCAAGTGAGAAATTTTAACTCAACAGTTTGAAGAGGCTCAAACCAGTGAGATTTTAGGAACTGTAACACCACGTTAAGGTCCCATGGTGCCACTGGGGGCACAAAAGGAGGCTGAATGTGCAGCACTCCCTTTACAAAAGTCTGGACTTCTGGGAGAGGAGCCAATTCTTTCTGGAAGAATATAGAAAGGGCCGAAATCTGTACCTTAATGGAGCCTACCTTTAGGCCCATAACCACTCCAGTCTGTAGAAAGTGGAGAAACCGGCCCAAGTGGAAGTCTTCCGTAGGAGCATTGTTGGCTTCACACCAAGAAACATACTTCCTCCAGATACGGTGATAATGTTTCGCCGTCACCTCCTTCCTAGCCTTTATCAGAATAGGGATGACTTCCTCCGGAATACCTTTCCCTGCTAGGATTTGGAGTTCAACCGCCATGCTGTCAAACGTAACCGCGGTAAGTCTTGGAACACGCAGGGCCCCTGCTGTAACAGGTCCTCTCTGAGAGGAAGAGGCCACGGATCTTCGGTGAGCAGCTCCTGAAGATCTGAATACCAGGCCCTTCAAGGCCAATCTGGAACAATGAGTATTGTCTGCACTCTTTTTCGCCTTATGATTCTCAGTATCTTTGAGAGGAAGAGGAGGGAACACATAGACCGCCTGAAACACCCATGGTGTCACGAGAGCGTCCACCGCTACTGCCTGAGCGTTCCTTGACCTGGCACAATACCTCCGAAGCTTCTTGTTGAGGCGTGACGACATCATGTCTATTTGAGGAAGTCCCCAAAGACTTGTTATCTCTGCAAAAACTTCTTGATGAAGTCCCCACTCTCCTGGATGGAGATCGTGTCTGCTGAGGAAGTCTGCTTCCCAGTTGTCCACTCCCGGAATGAATACCGCTGACAGAGCGCTTACGTGATTTTCTGCCCAGCGCAGAATCCTGGTGGCTTCCGCCATTGCCACTCTGCTCCTTGTCCCGCCTTGGCGGTTTACATGAGCCACGGCTGTGACGTCTGATTGAATCAGAACCGGTAGGTCACGAAGAATATTCTCCACTTGTCGTAGGCCGTTGTAAATGGCCCTCAATTCCAGTATGTTGATGTGTAGACAAGCCTCCTGGCTTGACCACAGTCCCTGAAAATTCCTTCCTTGTGTGACTGCTCCCCATCCTCGGATGCTCGCGTCCGTGGTCATCAGAACCCAGTCCTGAATGCCGAACCTGCGACCCTCTAGAAGGTGAGCACTCTGGAGCCACCACAGGAGAGACACCCTGGCCCTGGGGGACAGAGTTATTTTCTGATGTATTTGAAGGTGGGAACCGGACCACTTGTCCAGAAGGTCCCACAAAAACGTCCTTGCATGAAACCTGCCGAAGGGGATGGCCTCGTAGGTCGCCACCATTTTCCCCAGTACTCGAGTGCACTGATGGACTGACACTCTTTTCGGTTTCAACAGGTCTCTTACCATGTTCTGGAGTTCCTGGGCTTTTTCCCTCGGGAGAAAAACCCTCTTTTGTTCTGTGTCCAGAATCATGCCTAAGAAAGACAGCCGAGTCGTTGGGACCAACTGCGACTTTGGTAGATTTAGAATCCATCCATGTTGCTGTAGCACTCCCAGGGAGAGCGACACGCTTTTCTGCAACTGTTCCTTTGATCTCGCTTTTATCAGGAGATCGTCCAAGTACGGGATAATTGTGACTCCTTGCCTGCGTAGGAGCACCATCATTTCCGCCATTACCTTGGTGAACACCCTCGGGACCGTGGAAACCCCAACCGGCAACGTCTGAAACTGGTAATGACAGTCCTGTACAGCGAATCTCAGGTATGCCTGATGAGGATATATGGGGACGTGAAGGTATGCATCCTTTATGTCTAATGACACCATAAAATCCCCCCCTTCAAGGCTGGAGATGACTGCCTTGAGCGATTCCATCTTGAACTTGAACCTTTTTAAAAATGGGTTCAGGGATTTTAGATTTAGAATGGGTCTGACCGAGCCATCCGGTTTCGGGACCACAAATAGGGTTGAATAGTACCCCTTCCCCTGTTGTGTTAGGGACACCTTGATAATCACTTGCTGTTGACACAGCTTTTGAATTGCAGCTAAAATTATCTCCCTCTCTGGGGGAGAAACTGGTAAAGCCGATTTGAAGAATCGACGAGGAGGCACGTCTTCGAATTCCAGCTTGTAGCCCTGGGATACAATTTCCATCGCCCAAGGATCCACGTCCGACTGAACCCAGACGTGGCTGAAGAGACGAAGACGTGCCCCCACCGGTGCGGCCTCCCTCAGTGGAGCCCCAGCGTCATGCGGTGGATTTAGTAGAAGCCGGGGAGGACTTCTGTTCCTGGGAACTAGCCGTAGCAGGCATTCTCTACCCTTACCTCTGGCGAGGAAGGAAGAGCCCCGACCTCTTCTGGACTTATGCAACCGAAAGGACTGCATCTGATACTGTGGAGCCTTCTTTTGCTGTGGGGGAACATAAGGCAAAAAGGTAGATTTACCCGCGGTAGCTGTGGAAACTAGGTCCGCGAGAACTTCCCCAAATAAAACCTCACACTTGTAAGGTAAAACTTCCATATGCCTCTTTGAGTCGGCATCACCCGTCCATTGGCGGGTCCACAGTGCTCGCCTAGCCGAGACCGCCATCACGTTGGCCCTTGAACCTAGTAGTCCGACGTCTCTCTGAGCGTCTCCCATATATAAGACTGCGTCTTTGATGTGACCTAAGGTCAACAAAATGGTATCCCTATCTAGGGTATCGAGATCAGCTGACAAGGTATCTGTCCAAGCTGCCACCGCGCTACAGACTCAAGCCGATGCTATAGCTGGTCTGAGTAAAGCACCAGTATGTGTATAAATTGATTTTAAAGTCGTTTCCTGTCTGGGATCAGCAGGATCTTTGAGAGCTGCCGTGTCTGGGGACGGTAGCGCCACCTTTTTGGATAAGCGCGTCAAAGCTTTGTCTACCCTGGGCGAGGATTCCCACCGTACCCTGTCCTGTGCCGGGAAAGGATACGCCATAAGAACTCTTTTGGGAATCTGCAGTTTTTTGTCTGGAGTTTCCCAAGCTTTTTCAAATAACGCATTCAGCTCATGAGATGGGGGAAATGTTACCTCAGGTTTCTTTTCCTTAAACATGTGTACCCTCGTGGCAGGGACAGAGGGGTCATCTGTGATATGCAAAACATCTTTTATTGCAATAATCATATAATTAATACTTTTGGCCACCCTTGGGTGTAGCCTTGCATCATCGTAGTCGACACTGGATTCAGAATCCGTGTCGGTATCAGTGTCTGCTATTTGGGATAGGGGACGTTTTTGAGACCCTGAAGGACCCTGTGACACTGTCAAAGCCATTGATTGACTCCCCGCATTATCCCTGGACTCTGCTTTGTCCAATCTCTTATGTAACAAGGTCACATTTGCATTTAAAACATCCCACATGTCCAACCAATCAGGTGTCGGCGTTGCCGACGGAGACACCACAATCATCTGCTCCACCTCCTCTCTAGAAGAGCCTTCCGCCTCAGACATGCCGACACAGGTGTACCGACACCCCCACACACACAGGGATTGTGTGTGTGTATGTATGTATATATATATATATATATATATATATAGAGAGAGAGAGAGACAGTTCCCCCAATAAAGCCCTTTGGAGAGACAGAGAGAGAGTATGCCAGCACACACCCAGCGCCAATAACACTGGAAACAAAATTCCCAGATAAACAGCGCTTTTATATAATCATATAGATAAATCTATGCACTCACTGCGCCTTACAAGTGCCCCCCCACACACACACACTTTTTTGCCCTCTGTCACCATGTTCAGCAGGGGAGAGTCCGGGGAGCCAGCTTCTGCAGTGTGCTGTGGAGAAAATGGCTCTGGTTAGTGCTGTGAGATCAAGCTCCGCCCCTTCAGCGGCGGGCTGCGGTCCCGCTCAAATTTATTTATACTGGCGGGGGATTATAAAATATATTGCCTCTGCAGCCTATATATTCATATGAGCCAGTCCTAGAGGTTTATTGCTGCCCAGGGCGCACCCCCTGCGCCCTGCACCCATCAGTGCCTGTAGTGTGTGGGAGCAATGGCACACAGCGTTACCACTGCGCGTTACCTCATAGAAGATCTGAAGTCTTCAGCCGCCTTTGAAGTCTTCTTTCTTCTTATACTCACCCGGCTTCTATCTTCCGGCTATGCGAGGAGGACGGCGGCGCGACTCCGGGACGAACGCCGAGGGTGCGACCTGCGTTCCGACTCCCTCTGGAGCTAATGGTGTCCAGTAGCCTAAGAAGCAGAGCCTATCATTTAAGTATGTCTGCTTCTCTCTCCTCAGTCCCACGATGCAGGGAGCCTGTTGCCAGCAGTGCTCCCTGAAAATAAAAAACCTAACAAAATTCTTTTTCAGAGAAACTCAGGAGAGCTCCCCTGAATGCACCCAGTCTCCTCTGGGCACAGGATCTAACTGAGGTTTGGAGGAAGGGCATAGAGGGAGGAGCCAGTGCACACCCATTCTAAAGTTCTTTATAGTGCCCATGTCTCCTGCGGAGTCCGTCTATACCCCATGGTCCTTATGGAGTCCCCAGCATCCTCTAGGACGTAAGAGAAATATAGATAATTATGATAAGCATGTATACAGTATATGTATGTATGTATATATTGATATACATTATATATACGCAGTTCATTGCATGTATTTTCATTGGTGAAGTGAAATGGTTTACGTTCATTGCTCCGTGATAGAATGGTCAACATGGACTTAGGTGGACAGGGTCAAAATGTTGAAATAGAGAAGATCGACACATGGGTTTTTTTTTTTTTTACTTTAATTATAAACCTAACCCCTCCACTGATGCCTAACACCCCCCCCACCGGTGCCTAAATTAACAATCCCTTTCCGCAGCCCAACCTTAACCTCTTTGCCAAGTGCCTAACCCTAACCATTCCCTCTGGTAACCTAACACTCCCCCAAGTTCCTAACCCTAACCATTCCCTCTGGTAGCCTAACCCTCCCCTAAGTGCCTAACCTCTAGCTCTAACCCTAAAAATTATGAAAAAACATGTTGACTTTTTATGTGTTGACAATTTGAACGTGGACCTTTTGACCCTGCCAACCTAAATCCATATTGACCATTTATCTGTCGATCTTTTGACAATGTCGACCTATTGACTGTCGACCATCTGGTGTTGACCCGTTGATTGTCTATTTACTGTTTATCATCCATCTGGATACCTGATAGAACACAGCAGATTTCTGCCTTACTCCATGCTAACAAAGATGGACAAATCTACCTCATAATATTGAGATAATATAGAGACATGGTTAAAAAGCACATGTAAAATAGGGGGGAAAAGCCATATAAATTTCCAGTTCCAAATGATTCATCTGATGGTAGTACAGAATACAATAATAGCGGTCATATGCAATGGGAAATTAGAGCTAACAGCTGATTTACAACCACAGAGCATAAGATTCCATCTTAAACCATCTTCTGATACAATGCTACTAAATATCAGGGCACAGATCCTCTGTGCATCCAGCACTTGAAGCAGCATTTGGACTTCTCATCTCCCTGACATCTTAATGACTAGTATATCAAAGCATATCAATGATTTTGTCTCTTCTTGGACTTTCTTCAAGATTAGTATCAGCCACGGGGTGAAATGTTGATATGCTTTGAAATGAATCCAGCGGGCGGCCAGCTGCTGTTTGTGTTCAGCCGGTGGACCATGGCTGGGAGACTTCCAGGCCATTAACTTGCTCAGAATTATGTCTGGGCGTGTGGGTTAGATTTCAAGAATTAGGTGTACAAAACATCCTAATCCTTGTGATTTACTTGTGTTCTCAATGTCAGCAGGAGCTCACTAATTTTCTGTTGCCATCCATGGGAAGTTTCTATTTCTCGTAACTTTTGCCATCCTTCCTACTCTTCTCTTACCGCTAACCCTTCGCTGTTTTTTTTTTCCGTTTTTTCTTCAAATACAGTAAGCATCTCCCAGACAATGATATTTCCAGATAATAGACTGTCATAGTTACTTACTGTGCACATTTTACCCAGTTGGTGATGCATTAACTGCATGTTACAGTACAAGTTAAGACCGTTTATGTTTGACATGCATTAGTATTGAACACTTGGGGTAATTGCAACGTATAAAAATGATGATACAGGTGTTACAAATGCTGGTGGGTACAGAACCATTACAACATATGGTTTCCATTTCCGTGGTATTGCTACAGGTGACGCTAGTAAAAGTATGTTTTATGATACCAGTGGACAAGGAGAGAAGATAAGAGGGGTATAATTGAATTCATAATAACTTATAAAATATTGTTTCCATAGATATAATGGGTCTCCTAAGCCAGATGTGTAATTTAGTACATATGGGTTTCTACTTTAAAGTGTGTAAAGTCAAACCACTGCCAGGGTTAGTGGTATCCCTCATGCCTTATGTCTCTCTCCTGAGGTGGCAGTCACGTGAATGTACCATTTGTCTTTTCCATACATACTATTATTAAATTCTGATGAATCTATCATTACCTATAATACCAATCCAGGTATGCATGCAACATACAGAGCAGGAGAGAGTAAAGTTACTGGGCAAGTTGGGAGATAACAGTTTGGAGAATACAATGATTGCTTCTGTGAAAAAGAGCTGATGATTGCCCAGAAATAGGAAGGAAGAAAACCTTTTTTTACTCTTGGGTGTTTCCTGATAATTGTGAATCTGAAGTTTTAATTGTGCAGGTGCGCGTGTCTATATTACACAAGTATCTACAGACACACAGTTGGATTACAGTAATAACATTATTTCTGGGGATTAATTTGTTAAATTATACTATTACTGTATACTTAACTGTCAGGTTTTTTTTCTCCCACAAAACTGCGCAAAAATTGTTTTTTTTTTTAAATTTAGTTAATAAAGTTTAAAAATATTTTTTAATAAAATATTAAAATATTTAATAAAAAATACAATATCGATCTATCTTTCTATCTATCTATCTAGGGGTGCACCTGCCCATCCCCCCATATCCTTAGGCCCCCATTATAAAATAACTTCCCACCCCCCATTGGCAATTTTCCCCCCAGTGGGCTTAAATTATCCAGGGGCGGGTTGGGATTCCGGGACGCCGGATAATTTTCCGGTTAGCCGGTCCCGACGTCCCCTCAGTGGCCTTCACTGACCTGTGCTGGGCCGGCTGCCGCGATCGGGAGACCGCGCATGCGCAGAAGCTTAAGTCTGTGATGCGCCGCGTTACCTCCCGGCTCCCGTCCCTCTGCACTCACAGGCGAGGACCGGGCTGCGGCGTCTCACTGCAGCGCAGGCTTAGTGTCTGCCTGCGCTGCATGTAGGAGAAAGCGTGTAGGAAAATAGAGGAGGGCCCCAGGGAGAGAAGCGATGCCAGTGTCTGCCTCAGCCCATCCACCATGCTGAACAAGGGCCACCAAATTGTCATCTCTTTCTCCTGCAGCCACTTTCAAAAGGAACCGGCCAGCATGGAGGAACCACCCCCAGCCACAGCCATCCAACTAAAGGTAAATACACAGCTCCTCACTCAGATCCTCACACATAGCCCTACCCTCCTCACACAAAGGCGGACGCTGTCTGCCATAATGTGTAAAAAGGGGGACGCTGTCTGCCGTAGTGTGTAAAAAGGGGCACACTGTCTGCCGTAATGTGTAAAAAGGGGGACGCTGTCTGCCGTAATGTGTAAAAAGGGGATGCTGTCTGCCGTAATGTGTAAAAAGGGGGACGCTGTCTGCTGTAATGTTTAAAAAGGGGATGCTGTCTGCCGTAATGTGTAAAAGGGGGATGCTGTCTGCCGTAATGTGTAAAAAAGGGGGACGCTGTCTGCCGTAATGTGTAAAAAAGGGGGACGCTGGTTGCCGTAATATGTTAAAAGGGGGACTGTCTGCCGTAATGTGTAGAAGGGGCTCTACCTGGTGTAGTGGCACTACTGTGCGGCGTAATTTGAATAATGGAGACTATTGTGCACCGTAGTATGAATTGGTATTATTTTGTGACCACACCCCTTCCCCATGAAGCCATGCCCCTAAAAATTTTGCGCGTGCCTACGGCGTGCACTGCCTGTGTTTTTTTCGTGAGGGGGGCATCAATGCCGTTTCTTTCACACAGCGCTAAAATGCCTAGTTACGGCACTGCCCCCTTGCACATACAGCAGTGAGCCGTGTTAGTTGCAGAGGAGGTCAGATGAATAATAATTTTTTTTTAAGGGGCTGGCCATGCTACTCCATATTTTGCCACATCCCACCAATACAGCAATCCATATCCGCTCTCCGCTGCCTTGACCCTGCCCGCTATTTAGGATGCTTCCAGTAATTTCCCAGGCTGGTTTTGTATTCCAATCCGCCCCCGATAGTACCCTCCCCTACAACTCCTTAGCAGCATAAAAAAATAAAAACATGTTTAATAACATCCCCAGTTTTATCCTTTTTCTGTAATTCTCCATCCCCCCCCCTCCCAAGGGTTTATTTTTTATTAATACTAACTCCCCCCATCCAGCATCATTTCAATACTTATTTATTTATACCTCTCCCTACTGGTTAACCCCTACCCCCCATGGCCATGCAGAGCGGAGCCTGTGCCATCAGTCCCTCCTGCTGCAGCTGATCTCTTCACAGAGGACATCTAAATTGTGCAGGGAGAGGATCGATGCTTCCCTCCCTGTACTACGCTTCTTCGGAGCATGGGGCGCAATTCTGACAGTCACTGCCGGGTACGGTGGAGCACAGTGGAGGCAGCTATGACACTGGATCTTCGGGCAGCGGGTTGCATGTGATGCGACCAAGCCAGGTAACAGACTCCTGGCTTCAGTCGCATCCTGACTTTGGTTTAAATACAAACCCCATAGCATATGAACCGGTTAGAACATTTGTCATTTAGGAGTATATATTACATAAATTATATTGTCATTGCCACAATTGTAAAATGATTAGTATTTTTAGTGGGACCGAAGTTGCCTTTACAGAATGACTTTGAGATTATTATCTTTTTCAGTGCAGGATTTGACTAATCATTGCCCCCCCCCCCCCCCCCCCAAAAAAAAAAAATATATATAAAAAACAAATAAATAAAATAAAATAACTGAAATACAACCTCCCATAGCCACAATGCTGTGCAGCTACGCCCCCTCTCCCCCCCTCCCCGAGCTAACAGCTACACCCCCACACACACACTAATGAGCAGCTAACACCCAGAGCTTCCTCAGATCGACTTAAACACTGAAAAAGCCATAAAAACATTAAAGAAGCCGTATTTACATAAAAAACAAAATGCTGAAAAAGTTAGCTCCACTTAACTTTCCCCCCCAAAAACAAAACAAAACACTGAGACAGCCAGATCCACATCAAATACATTGAAAAAGCCAGGATCACATTAACAGGAAAAAAAAAAAAACATTGACAGAGGTGGTACAGTACTGGTACTGGGGTCCGTTCAATTTGCCAGCTGTCTGTTTCCCGGCGGTCAGGATACCAACGCCGGAATCCGGGCAAAACAGGACTATTCCCACTCGTGTGTGTCCACGACAATCCTAGAGTGGGAATAGATGCTGTGGCGAGCCACCGAGCCTGCAACGGGACTCTTTGCGCTCGCCCTGCTGCTGGCATTTTGGTGGGCAGGATACCCCTGTCGGGATATGGACAGCCAGCATCCAGCCCGCAGGTAAAACGTATGTATTCCCTGATCCTCACTGTGGACTGAGTACTTGTTATGAGGGTACCTGACCGTGGAGGCTGCAGTAATAGAGCAGCACGAGCCTTTGAATCCAGCCCAGTCAGAGGGTAGATGCAGGGGAGTGCGGCTCCTAGACAGGCAGGCTGTAGGACAGCTTACAGGCGAGGGCCCAGCAGCAGTAACGCATGACAGCAGCAGGGTACAGGTGGAATGGGAACAGAGTGGTGGGCGGTCACAAGCAGGCCGGCGACCATTTTAAATGTGGCCTGTTTAGCAAACCATTCAGAGCTCGCGGTCCGACAAAAAATCAGGAGCCAGTGTCCCTGATTGGCTTCCAGTCCGTGAGCTCTGACTGGCTGATGGCCGGTGTCACAACAGAAATATTGCCAGAGTTAAGCTGGCCACACACAGAGCGATATGTGCGACCGATGTGATGGAGCATCCGAGGGCTGACATATTGAGCGGTCCCCACACAAGTGGCGATCCGGGGCCCGACTGGCCGTTATGCCGGCCCTCCTACGCATATCACTTCATGGGTTCATCCGCCCGCATTGCTGCTGATTTGAACATGCAGAAAGATCAGCAATGCAGGCGGACAACCCCACGGGTGTGCACAATAGACGACGACATGCCCACACAGATAACGATATAGCTGCTATATCATTCAATTTCATTGGATTGATGGCTATATCGTGCTGTGTGAGTGGCCTTTAGTGTCAGAATCCGGAAGTATTACCTCTGGTGGCAGGGTTCCAGGGCCTGCATGTCCGATGGCTGGCAGTGCTGCGGAGGTCTGTTGCCGCTGGTGTGGTGCAGTGGTGTGAGCGCTGGTCACTGTGCGGCCGCTGGAGCACTGGTGTTGGAGCCGCTTAGGTGAGATTCCGCTTTTTGTTGTGTCTGCAGTGCTGGGGTCTGCCATGTTGGAGACCAATTCTCGGTGAGCCAATAAAGTTTGATTCCTGTTCCTCTCAGCCAATTGCATGCAGGTTCCTCTTTTAAAAGGGGTCAGTTCAGCTGTGAACCTTGCCAGTGCTTTATGTTTCGCCTAAGTGGAGGTGCTTCAACTCTGAGCTCCTCACAGGATTCTCTTGTGGTTATTATAGCGCCCCAGGGGGGTATGGGTCGTTGGGACGACTCAACTTAGGTCGACAGTCATTAGGTCGACCATGGAAGGTTGACATGTACTAGGTCGACAGGTGAACAGGTCGACATAGGTATTTGGTCTTTTTTTGGTGTAATTTTCATAGTAAAGTGACGGGGAACCCCAATTAGTGCACCTTGGGGGTAATTCGAAGTTGATCGCAGCAGGATTTTTTTTAGCAGTTGGGCAAAACCATGTGCACTGCAGGAGAGGCAGATATAACGTGCAGAGAGAGTTAGATTTGGGTGTGGTGTGTTCAATCTGCAATCTAATTTGCAGTGTAAAAATAAAGCAGCCAGTATTTACCCTGCACAGAAATAAAATAACCCACCCAAATCATACTGTTTCTGCACGTTATATCTGCCTCCCCTGTAGTGCACATGGTTTTGCCCAACTGCAAAAAAAAATCCTGCTGCGATCAACTTGGAATTACCCCCCTTGTCTCCTCGCATGGCTCGCTTCACTCGCCATGCTTCAGGCTGGTTACCGTTCCCAATTGTAGTGCACGTGGATCGTCAAGTATGAAAAAGTCCAATTTTTTTTATTTATTTTGAAAAACTCATGTTGACCGTTTGACCTGTCGACCTACTACATGCGACCTAATGGCCATTTCGACCTATTGACCATGTCGACCCAATGCATGTCGACCCAATGACTGTTGACCTAAGCTGTGTCGACCTAACGACCGTATCCCCTCCAGGGGAGCGGATCAATCCCCTGTGCAGCGGATCAGTCCCCTTTGTTGCCTCCCGCTGCACAGCCGCCAGTGGTCACTCCAGTCTTGCTGTCCGCCGCTCGCCACCTCCAAGCGGTGACCTCGGGAGCTCCTTAACAGTAGAATGTGCCCAGGATTCTATTTGTGCCTCTCAGCCACGTTTAACAAGCATTTATCATTACAGTCCTTAATCTACAGTGTTCTTCAATCTTGTTTATTGACCATCCATTATTCAAGTCTTCAGTGGTCTTCAGCCACGTCTAACAAGCATTCATCATTTTAGCCTTTATTCTTCAGAGTTCTTCAATTTCGTTTACTGAACATCCATTATTCAAGTCCCCAGTATTCTTCAGTCACGTTTAACAAGCTTCCAAGTCTTCATTCTTCAGTGTTCTTCAGTTACCATAATTAAGAATTCATTATTTGAATCTACAATCTTCTGTATCCTTTGTCCACGCTGTACAAGCATTCATTCTTTAGTCTTCAAGTTCTACTCTTCAGGCGGCTTATCTTTCAACTCCGTATAAGTATATGAGAGAGAACTACATCTGGCCTCCTCGTTTCTTTCCTGCAGGAACATCCACTTTTTCAGTTGACACCCACTCATCGGAGCCCCATCCTCAGCCCGTCGTGACATTTAGGGATCTCCATGGCCAAAATCTTGGAGGCAGGAATTGGGAGGAAGTAATCATTTGGCAGGAGAAGCGGCATGAATTTGTGGAGCTAAGAGGGCCGGTGGGTGTGTAAGGGGAGATAAGGTCAGATATGTAAATGGAAGAGGGATGGGTGAGTAGACGATATACCCACTTTAAATGAATAATAGTACAATTTTTTTCAAACTGTAAAATCAAAGATATTTTTAATTTTTTTAATCAAGGTCTTGTGTTTAGCTTGTTGTCCCCTCACTAGCCAAGGTGCAACGGTTGTGCAAAAAAAACAACAAAACATTCTTGTTAGCCCCCAATTTGTAAAAACTGACAAAAAGCACATCTGCCCTGCAGTCCTCAAGATTTATTTTGATGATTAAGATGTATCTCGCTGCCAGCATTGTTTTTATGCCTAGGAGATGGGAGAAGTCATTATGTGTAAATAATAAACGCTTAATGACAAAAAACATCCTCTGGGGTCTATTAATTGCCCTTTTTCTGAAAGACACCACAAGCTTGAGGTTCTAAACACCACAACAATTTAAAAAATGTATTTGTCTTTAAAAACTGGTTTCCCTTTGTGATCAGCCACACTTAAAGGGACAATATGCGGAATAAGGGACTTATTTGAAAAAAAAACCCTCTCTTCTTGAGAGTTAAGATATACCTGCTATGCAGTTTTGAAAACATTAATTTGTAAAGTTTGTTTATTAACATACTATTCTTTAGAAAATCAGGTGTAAAGTTGTGCCCCTGTTATTTTCCTGTACTTGAAAAAAATAAATTAGGCCAAAGTTTCCGAAACTTCACCAAGCAGTTCAGGTTTTAAGGATATCCATGCTTGTGACCAGATGATTAAATCAAATTGACTAAAATACTGTACTATTTAAGCATTAGGCAATATTGCAGTAACTTAGCGCTGTGTCATTGTTTTTTACACAGCCCATGTAGTGAAACTAGAAGGCTGCAGTACATTGGAGGTCCACACTCGGTAACAGGGGCGGATTGGTACACCGGGACGCTGGATCGGATTCTGTTTGGCCTGTCCAGTCATCCCCTCAGTGGCCGCCTGCCATCCCTCATGCCGGTCGACTGCCGCGCAGCTGCGATCGGAGCTTGGCTCCGATCGCAGCAGCGAGAACAGAAGCTCAATCAAGCTCTGAGAAAATGTCCGCCGTCGGAGCTGCTGTGCATGCGCAACAGCCTCCCCCCACAGATATGTCTTTGAGGAGCTGGCCCGTTTGTCACCGCCTCCCCTCCAGGCCCTTGTTGACACTGTCTATTCAAAGAAGGGTCTGCAGCAGCCAAAAGGAGCCGAAAGCCACCCAATTCTGACTGTAGTGACACTCAGTCAGTAGGTGCACTTGTTTGATCATTATATAGCACGCCTGCCCTGTTTAAAAGAAATAGCTGCACTATATATATATATTATATATGTAGAATATATACATAGTGTGTGTGTGTGTATGTATGTATGTATATATATATATATATGTGTGTGTGTGTGTGTGTGTGTGTGTGTGTATATATATATATATATATATATATATATATATATATAATATACATTTTCAGTGGTCGAAGTGGAAATTTTGAAGTGGGGGTATGGGAAAGTTAACGATGCAATTATGCGTGCGCTCCAGAAAAGGGGGCATGGTGTGGCCATTCAAAAGGGGGCGTGACCAGTGTAGTAGAACCCCTTATACTATCTAGTACTGGCGCCCCTTTCACCTTATAGCACACGGTACGAGCCGAAATTCACATTATAGCACACTGTACAAGCCGAAATTCACATTATAGCACACGGTGATGCAGTGCTGTGCTGCTGTCGGTGAGGCAGTGCTGTGCTGCTGTCAGCGATGTGCTGCTGGCGGTGAGGCAGTACTGTGCTCCTGTCAGCGATGTACTGCTGGCGGGGAGGCAGTGCTGTGCTGCTGGCGGGGAGGCGGGGATGCGCTTCTGACGGTGAGGCAGTAATGTGCTGCTTTACTGTCAGTACTGTAGTGTGTGTGTGAATGATGTTAGTGTTTATGCTGGGCATACACGGACCCTGCAGATATCTGGGACATACACTGGGGCAGATGTATTAAGCCTGGAGAAGTGATAAAGCAGTGATGAAGTTATAAGTGCAAGGTGATAACTCACCATCTAATCAGCTCCTGTCATTTTTCAAACCCGTAGTGATTGGCTGGTGCGTTATCACCTTGCATTTATCACTGCTTTATCACTTTTTTCAGGATTAATACATCACTGAGAGATCTCTCACAGTGTAAGTCACATGAAATCGATACTCTGCTCACGGGGAGGAGAGATTTCCCTGTTCCTTCCCATGTGATGGAACATGCTCAATGCGGCTGACCGGACACTTAGAAAATATAGAAGCGGAGGGAAATGCTGGATGATCCGGTATGCCCTATCAGTATTTTCGGTTGTGTTGGCCGCATGCACGCTACTATTATCTGGATGATCTGCCCAACATCTGCGTATCGGCCAGATAATTGTAGGGTGTATGCCCAGCAAAACAGTTGGATTTGTGTACAGATGGTGATGTGACAGTTGTAAGTAGTGCAGGTGTACTGTTATGCTTGAAGCTTTGGTTACTGGAGAATAAATACAGTCTTGCTTCTGAGAAGAAAGCATCCTGTCCATAACCAGACCTCGCCACTCAACAGACCCCACCCTTGAAGAGACTCCACCCCCATTAGGGCTGCTAACAGAAATTTCCCAGGCTGGTTTTCAAACCCAATCTGCCCCTGCTCAGTAATACGACTATGAATATTCACAGTTGCCCAGAAGATAGATCACTTCAAGCTGAGCTGTCACTAACATAAAACTGTGCATTAGATATCTGAAGAGACAACATAACACTAAGAGTGAGATTCAAATGATATTTCACGCCCAATTTCCTTTCTAAAATGATCTCCGTTATCGCGCATATTGCGCCCATAGTAATCAGGTTTAGCTGTGTAAAGGGTTGGGTGCCTCGCTACTCCGGGAATAGAGAGCTGAAATAATGATACAACGTCCCTGAGGGCAGAAACAGAACGGGTGTGTAAAGGGGTGAAAAGAATTGAATCCCGCCCTATTTGTTAGATTTAGGTCCTTATTTAGGGTTGCACTGCCTCAGGGGCAGATGTAACGTGTAGAGAGATTTAGATTTTGTGGGGTGTGTTCAAACTGAAAACTAAATTGCATTGTAAAAATAAAGCAGTCAGTATTTACCCTGCCCAGAAACCTTATAACCCACCCAAATCTAATAGGCCCTACACACTGGGCAATAATACTCAAAGATATGAACGATCTCGTTCATTAATGAACAAGATACCGTTCATATCTTTGAGTGTGGAGGCACCAGCGATCAACGATACGTGGCCCTCGCGCTCGTTCATCGCTGGTGCCCCGTCGCCTGTGCATGCAGGCCAATATGGACGATCTCGTCCATATTTGCCTGCACTTCCATGGAGACGTGGCGCTCCCTGATTGGCTGAAGGGACCCTCTTTGACAGCAGTCACGGGGGTTCCCAGCAGTGCGTGGATCGTGTTTGTCGTTTTTTTATTTTGCCACGTACGTGGATTACAAACAAGAAGAGGACCGATCTACACTGGATTGTTGCGAGTATTATTTTATTTACAGGTACCCCGTGGATTCTAGGAGGGGACCGACCCTTCGTGTCAACATAGGTAAGTATGTGTGTATGTTGGTGTGCATGTATGTAATAAAGTTATACTGTCACGGTGTGTGTGTACTGTTTTTATTTGGGTATTTTTTTGTAGTAGAACTACAGGTACCTGCGGGCCCGTTTTCCCCCCGCATGCTGGTACTTGTGGTTCTCCAAGTACCAGCTTGCGATGGAGGCTTGCTTGGACTTGTAGTTCTGCTACATAAAACAATTATTTTTTTTGACACAAGGCTATCAGCCCCCCATTCGCCGCCCTTGGATGGGAAGGACAGCCTCGGGCTTCACCCCTGGCCCTTGGGTGGCTGGAGAGGGGGGACCCCTTGATTTAAGGGGTTCCCACTCCTCCAGGGTACCCCGGCCAGGGGTGACTAGGTAGTGATTTAATGCCAGGGCCGCAGGGACCTATATAAAAGTGTCCCCCGGCTGTGGCATTATCTCTCTGACTAGTGGAGCCCGGTGCTGGTGTGAAAAATACGGGGGACCCCTACGCGTTTTGTCCCCCGTATTTCTCTAACGTCCTAGTGGATGCTGGGGACTCCGTAAGGACCATGGGGATAGACGGGCTCCGCAGGAGACATGGGCACTTTAAGAAATAATTTAGGTTCTGGTGTGCACTGGCTCCTCCCTCTATGCCCCTCCTCCAGACCTCAGTTTGATACTGTGCCCAGACGAGCTGGGTGCTTTTCAGTGAGCTCTCCTGAGTTTACTGAGAGAAAGTATTTTGTTAGGTTTTTTATTTTCAGGGAGCTCTGCTGGCAACAGACTCCCTGCATCGTGGGACTGAGGGGAGAGAAGCATCCCTACTCTTTGAAGCTAGGTCCTGCTTCTTAGGCTACTGGACACCATTAGCTCCAGAGGGATCGGTACACAGGATCTCACCCTCGCCGTCCGGTCCCGGAGCCGCGCCGCCGTCCCCCTCGCAGAGCCGGAAGACAGAAGCCGGGTGAGTATGAGAAACAAAGAAGACTTCACAGGCAGCAGAAGACTCCGTGTTCTTCACTGAGGTAACGCACAGCACTGCAGCTGTGCGCCATTGCTCCACACACCTACACATACTCCGGTCACTGTAAGGGTGCAGGGCGCGCGGGGGGGGGGGGGGGGCGCCCTGGGCAGCATTTGGGACCTCTTTTGGCAAAGTTAAGCATATATACAGCTGGGCACTGTATATATGTATGAGCCCCCGCCAAAAAATTGCATATTTAAGCGGGACAGAAGCCCACCGCAGAGGGGGCGGGGCTTCTTCCTCAGCACTCACCAGCGCCATTTTTTCTCCACAGCTCCGCTGAGAGGAAGCTCCCCAGGCTCTCCCCTGCAGATACACGGTAGAAGAGGGTAAAAAGAGAGGGGGGGGGGCACATAATTAGGCGCAAAAAGCAATATAAACAGCAGCTACTGGGTTAACATTAAGTTACTGTGTTATTCCTGGGTTTATAGCGCTGGGGTGTGTGCTGGCATACTCTCTCTCTGTCTCTCCAAAGGGCCTTGTGGGGGAACTGTCTTCAGAGAGGGCATTCCCTGTGTGTGGTGTGTCGGTACGCTTGTGTCAACATGTCTGATGAGGAAGGCTATGTGGAAGCAGAGCAGGAGCAAATGAATGTGGTGTCTCCGCCGACGGCGCCGACACCTGATTGGATGGATATGTGGAAGGTTTTAAATGATAATGTTAATTCCTTGCATAAAAAGTTAGAAAAAGCTGAAGCCTCGGGACAGTCAGGGTCCCAACCCGTGCCTGATCCTATGTCGCAGAGGCCGTCAGGGTCTCAGAAGCGCCCACTATCCCAAACTGTTGACACAGATACCGACATGGATTCTGACTCCAGTGTCGATTACGATGATGCAAAGTTACAGCCAAAATTGGCTAAATCCATCCGTTATATGATTATAGCAATTAAGGATGTGTTGCACATCACAGAGGAAACCCCAGTCCCTGACAAGAGGGTGCATATGTATGGGGAAAAGAAGCCTGAGGTAACCTTTCCCCCCTCACACGAGCTAAATGAGTTATGTGAAAAGGCTTGGGAATCTCCAGATAAAAAACTGCAGATTTCCAAAAGGATTCTTATGGCGTATCCTTTCCCGCCAACGGTCAGGTTACGCTGGGAATCCTCCCCTAGGGTGGACAAAGCTTTAACACGCTTATCCAAGAAGGTAGCCCTGCCGTCACAGGATACGGCCACCCTCAAAGATGCTGCGGATCGCAAACAGGAGGTTACCCTGAAGTCCATTTATACACATTCAGGTACCTTACTGAGGCCGACAATCGCGTCGGCCTGGGTGTGTAGTGCTGTAGCAGCATGGACGGATACCTTATCTGAGGAAATTGATACCTTAGACAAGGATACTGTATTGTTGACCCTGGGGCATATTAAAGACGCTGTCCTATATATGAGAGATGCTCAAAGAGACATTAGTCTACTGGGTTCTAGAATAAATGCTGTGTCGATTTCTGCCAGAAGGGTCCTGTGGACTCGGCAATGGACAGGTGATGCCGACTCAAAAAGGCATATGGAGGTTTTACCTTACAAGGGTGAGGAATTGTTTGGGGAGGGTCTCTCGGACCTGGTTTCCACAGCTACAGCTGTAAAGTCAAATTTTCTGCCTTTTATTCCCCCTCAGCCTAAGAGAGCACCGTATTATCAAATGCAGTCCTTTCGATCACAAAGAAACAAGAAAGTCCGAGGTGCGTCCTTTCTTGCCAGAGGCAGGGGCAGATGTAAGAAGCTGCACAACACAGCTAGTTCCCAGGAACAGAAGTCCTCCCCGGCCTCTACAAAATCCACCGCATGATGCTGGGGCTCCACAGGCGGAGCTAGGCCCGGTGGGGCCATGTCTTCGAATTTTCAGCCACAAGTGGGTTCACTCCCAGGTGGATCCCTGGGCGATAGAAATTGTGTCTCAGGGATACAAGCTGGAATTCGAAGAGATGCCCCCTCACCGATACCTCAAATCGGCCCTACCAGCTTCCCCCCACGAGAGGGAAATAGTGTTAACTGCAATTCACAAATTGTATCCTCAACAGGTGGTGGTCAAGGTTCCCCTCCTTCAACAGGGAAGGGGTTATTATTCGACCATGTTTGTAGACCCGAAACCGGACGGTTCGGTCAGACCCATATTGAATTTAAAATCCCTGAACATATACCTGAAAAGGTTCAAGTTCAAGATGGAATCGCTGAGAGCGGTCATCGCAAGCCTGGAAGGGGGGGATTTTATGGTGTCTCTGGACATAAAGGATGCATACCTTCATGTCCCCATTTATCCACCTCATCAGGCGTACCTCAGATTTGTGGTACAGGATTGTCATTACCAATTTCAGACGTTGCCGTTTGGTCTCTCCACGGCACCGAGAATATTTACCAAGGTAATGGCGGAAATGATGGTACTCCTGCGGAAGCAAGGGGTCACCATTATCCCGTACTTGGACGATCTCCTCATAAAAGCGAGATCAAGAGAGCAGTTGCTGAACAGCGTCGCACTTTCTCTGGAAGTGTTACGGAAACACGGCTGGATTCTGAATATTCCAAAGCCGCAGTTGGTTCCTACGACTCGTCTGCCTTTCCTGGGCATGATTCTAGTCACAGACCAGAAAAGGGTTTATCTCCCGATAGAGAAAGCTCAGGAACTCATGACACTGGTCAGGAACCTATTAAAACCAAAACAGGTGTCAGTACATCACTGCACCCGAGTCCTGGGAAAGATGGTGGCATCATACGAGACCATTCCCTTCGGCAGGTTCCATGCGAGGACCTTTCAATGGGACTTACTGGACAAGTGGTCCGGATCACATCTTCAGATGCATCAGTTAATCACCCTATCCCCCAGGGTCAGGGTGTAACTCCTATGGTGGCTGCAGAGCGCTCACCTTCTCGAGGGCCGCAGATTCGGCATTCAGGACTGGGTCCTGGTGACCACGGACGCAAGCCTCCGAGGTTGGGGAGCAGTCACACAGGGAAGAAATTTCCAAGGTCTGTGGTCAAGTCAAGAGACTTGCCTTCACATCAACATCCTGGAACTAAGGGCCATGTACAACGCCCTACGTCAAGCGGAGACCCTGCTTCGCGACCAACCGGTTCTGATTCAGTCAGACAACATCACCGCAGTGGCTCATGTAAACCGACAAGGCGGAACAAGGAGCAGGGTGGCGCTGGCGGAAGCCACCAGAATTCTTCGCTGGGCGGAGAATCACGTAAGCGCACTGTCAGCAGTGTTTATCCCGGGAGTGGACACCTGGGAAGCAGACTTCCTCAGCAGACACGACCTCCACCCGGGAGAGTGGGGACTTCATCAGGAAGTCTTCGCACAGATTACAAGTCGGTGGGAACTGCCACAGGTGGACATGATGGCATCCCGCCTCAACAAAAAGCTACAGAGGTATTGTGCCAGGTCAAGAGACCCTCAGGCGATAGCTGTGGACGCCCTGGTGACACCGTGGGTGTTCCAGTCGGTCTATGTATTTCCTCCTCTTCCTCTCATACCCAAGGTGCTGAGGATAATAAGAAAAAGAGGAGTGAGAACAATTCTCATTGTTCCAGATTGGCCACGAAGGACTTGGTATCCAGATCTGCAAGAAATGCTCACAGAGGACCCATGGCCTCTTCCTCTAATACAGGACTTGTTGCAACAGGGGCCCTGTCTGTTCCAAGACTTACCGCGGCTGCGTTTGACGGCATGGCGGTTGAACGCCGTATCCTAGCAGAGAAAGGCATTCCGGATGAGGTCATTCCTACGCTGATAAAGGCTAGGAAGGACGTGACAGCTCAACATTATCACCGTATATGGCGAAAATATGTTGCTTGGTGTGAGGCCAGGAATGCTCCTACGGAGGATTTCCAGCTGGGCCGTTTCCTTCACTTCCTACAGTCCGGAGTGAATTTGGGCCTAAAATTGGGTTCCATTAAGGTCCAGATTTCGTCCCTATCCATTTTCTTTCAAAAGGAGTTGGCTTCTCTACCTGAAGTTCAGACGTTTGTAAAGGGAGTGCTGCATATTCAGCCTCCTTTTGTGCCTCCAGTGGCACCTTGGGATCTTAACGTGGTGTTAAGTTTCCTGAAATCCCACTGGTTTGAACCACTTAAAACGGTGGAGTTGAAATATCTCACGTGGAAAGAGGTCATGCTATTAGCCTTGGCTTCGGCTAGGCGTGTGTCAGAGTTGGCAGCTTTGTCACATAAAAGCCCCTATCTGGTTTTTCATGTGGATAGAGCAGAATTGCGGACCCGTCCACCATTTCTGCCGAAAGTGGTTTCATCTTTTCATATAAACCAACCTATTGTGGTGCCTGTGGCTACTACTGACTTGGAGGATTCCGAGTTGCTTGATGTGGTCAGGGCTTTGAAGGTTTATGTAGCCAGAACGGCTAGGGTCAGGAAAACAGAGTCGTTGGTTATCCTGTATGCATCCAACAAGCTTGGTGCTCCTGCTTCAAAGCAAACTATTGCTCGCTGGATCTGTAACACGATTCAGCAGGCTCATTCTGCGGCTGAATTGCCGCTGCCAAAATCAGTTAAGGCCCATTCCACAAGGAAGGTGGGCTCTTCTTGGGCGGCTGCCCGAGGGGTCTCGGCATTACAACTTTGCCAAGCAGCTACTTGGTCAGGTTCAAACACTTTTGCAAAGTTCTACAAGTTTGATACCCTGGCTGAGGAGGAACTCTTGTTTGCTCAATCGGTGCTGCAGAGTCATCCACACTCTCCCGCCCGTTTGGGAGCTTTGGTATTACCCCCATGGTCCTTACGGAGTCCCCAGCATCCACTAGGACGTTAGAGAAATATACTTACCGGTAAATCTATTTCTCGTAGTCCGTAGTGGATGCTGGGCGCCCGTCCCAAGTGCGGACTTCTTCTGCAATGCTTGTATATAGTTATTGCTTCAATAAGGGTTATGTTATGGTTGCATCAGGGTTTGACCTGATGCTTTGTTGTTTGTCATACTGTTAACTGGTTGTTTTCACATGTTATACGGTATGATTGGTGTGGCTGGTATGAATCTTGCCCTGGATTACCAAAATCCTTTCCTTGTACTGTCAGCTCTTCTGGGCACAGTTTCTCTAACTGAGGTCTGGAGGAGGGGCATAGAGGGAGCAGCCAGTGCACACCAGAACCTAAATTCTTTCTTAAAGTGCCCATGTCTCCTGCGGAGCCCGTCTATCCCCATGGTCCTTATGGAGTCCACAGCATCCACTACGGACTACGAGAAATAGATTTACCGTAAGTAAAATCTTAGTTTTTGGCACCAGGACCAGGCGCAGAGCCCGGTGCTGGTTGTTAAAATACGGGGGATCCCCTGTCATTTTTCCCTCCGTATTTTTACAACCAGGACCGGCTCAAAGAGCCCGAGGCTGGTTATGCTTAGGAGGGGGGACCCCACACATTTCTTTTCAAGATTATTGAACACTTTTGTGCCGTCCATGAAGTCGAATCCAGGACGCACACTATTCGTCAATTGGTCCGTTTTTCGACAGCGGGACTGTCTAATCCGTTTTTTATTGAATATGTCGAATTCGGTTCCCGGCGGTCGGGATTCGACTATCGAATTGCGTCGAATCCAAAAACGGTTGAATTCCACCCGGAATTCGACCGCAATTGCATATACCCCTCTACATTTAAAAGGATGAGGATTTTAGTGTGTTTTTTTTTTGTTTTTTTTTTTTTTTATATTATTTTATTGAAGCATATCACATCATATAGTGTACAGTATAAATGTGTGCAGTGTTATGGAGTTTACATCGTAACAAAAAATAACAATTACAGATAAATGAGAACGTGCAATAGAGAACATCTGTATCAAGGAGCAGACATATACAGTGATTGGTTATGGATGTTGTATAAATTTCCTAAATAAAAGTTAAACGTTAACCAGAATCTGTATTTTACTCTCTAGTTTGATTTCAACCAGTTCTAATAAAAATGACGTGTGTGTAAACATTAAGCTGTATTGTACAAGGTACACATTAATATTGTATGAGGCAGAATATGTGACACCCGCTGTTCATGTCTTGGCTATTTCTGTAAAGTCAGGGCATTGACAGAGTGATTGGGGTCACCATCAAGTATTCTCAGGCTATACCAATTAGTTAAGTGTAAGCTATTATGAATAGTCTTACGTGTTGAAAGAGGCAACTGTGCAACATAACTCTCCCACACATCAAAAAACCTACCCACGTACTTTTCTTTGTTAAACATAGTCTCCACCCAGTCCATCCTAAAAATATGGTGGAGTTTTTCTTTGTATAATGAGAAAGACAGGAGAGCTAGGTTGTGTCCAGCTTACAGCTAGTAATAGCTTCTTACCTTCTTTTGTGTCACGTAGAGATTTTGGGGGGAATCAAAATATAGCCCATTCCGGAGAAAAGGGGACATAGTTAATTAGCGAAATCTCTTCATCCCGTTGAATCCTTAGCCAAAAACCTTTGACAACGGGGCAATCCCAGGATTTTTGTATTTTAATGTTCTCTATTCCCTGACCTGGCTGTCGGGATTAGGACATTGTGGCATTTTATTGCTGATGTATATGAGAGAGGCATGAAACTCTTGACGCATTGCCTGGATGACTCTGCAAATACATGAAGGACTGCCGGATAACACATGCACAGTGGAACTGGAAGCCATGGCGGAAAAAAAGGTAGTTATGTCAAAAATCGAAAAAACTCTCCCTGCCCACCAAATAAAAATGGATCTGGTAGCTCTCACAACAGAAGAGCTTTATTTTAATAAAGTATGTTTCTGTGATCTTTGAGAATCTAAGATGGCAACATGAATAATATGATTGCGGGTGACTTCCTTAAAATGGTAGTTTCTCCAGTAAACAGTTTAATAGATTAGTTAAACCTTTATTCCCAATCTACCTGTTTATAAATAGGCTGGAATACATCTAGCTAATAAACCAGCATTCTTGTAAACCACTGCAGATTACAGTAAAGCACCTCTGAATCATGGTACACAGTTTGGTGAGATTTTGGGAAAGACTTGTTGGACCTATTTTTCCAACTTTATTGCTCTTTTGTGCAGTTACACTGTCTTGCGTCTTGCTGTTTGGTCTTGTTTGTCATTAAAGTATGTGGTCGTTGCTCAGGTTAATAGCTAATACTCATGGTTTAGCAGGACCTGCTGTTACTGACCATAGATCCTCAATCACTGCCTAAAGAAATGCCAGGTGTTCAGTGTGTATTTAAAACAAAATGTGTTTATTTCAAGCAGTGCACTCAATAGCTGTATTTTGGATATTCTGTTCACAGAACATAGCTTATTGTTTTCTTTCATTCAGTAGTCTCCCATTTCACAAAATAATGTAATGATATTTTCCAGCTAATGGGTGATATCTTGCTCTCTAGGGGATAATGTCTAAGAAGATCTTCCTTGTGGCTGGGTTAAACACTTAAAGGGGCTCCTTTTATAATTACTAACCTGTCAGAATTTTTTAAAGCATTTTAACAACCGTTTGTAACTTAACTTCCCAAATGTCATAAGGGGTTGGGCTCGATTAGATGGCGTTTGTGATGCCGGTGGTCAGAATACCGACCGCGGCATCCAGATGGTCGGAATCCCGACATGCCCAGCCTAACCCTGCACAGAAACAGTCTAACTCTCTCTGCACGTTATATTTGCCACACCTGCAGTGCACATGATTTTGCCCATTTAATAACAAATTTGCTGTAGCGATCAGCTCTGAATTAGGCCCTAAGGCCATCAGCTATATATTGTTCTCTGAGGTTTATTTACCTTTCTATACTGTTTTTACAGTTTTGTTATGCGGTTACACATAGCCTTAGTATTGTACTTTTTGTTTATGTAAACCTAAAAGAAAAACAAATACAACTATTATTTTTCTAACATCCCAGAGGATACTGGGAATCCATTTAGTACCATGGAGTATAGACAGGTCCACTAGGAGCCTTGAGCACTTTAAGAATTTGATAATGTGCGCTGGCTTCTGCCTCTATGCCCCTCCTACCAGATTCAGTTTAGAAAATGTACCCGGACGAGCCGGTCACGAAGCTCCTGAAGAGTTTTCTGCATTTATTTTTCTGTTTGTTATTTTCAGGCATGACTAGATGGCACCAGCCGGCCTGCTACGTGGGACTTAGGAGGGGGAACGGCCCAACCTCTTGAAGGGTTAATGGTCCCTTTCCCCACTGACAGGACACTAGCTCCTGAGGGAACTATTCGCAAGCCCCACCACGGCAAGCTTACATTCCCACAGCACGCCGCCACCCCTAACAGAGCCAGTAGATAGAAGAGTGGTGAGTACTAAGCTGGCGTCCTGGTTAGCGGGTCACCGGGCATTATGGCGGCATGAGGGTACAGAGACGCACAGCTTCTACGGGGGTGGCGGAGTCTCCAGACTCAGTACACAGTGCGGACGCACAGCTTCTGAGGGAGCGAACTGAGTCTAAGTACACTACGGGTGCACACCGTACCCAGACTGGCATTACATACTTAAAAGGCGAGAGAGAGAAACAAAGCGGGAAATACCGCACAGGATCACTCCTTACCCTGATCTCCCTTAGAAAGGAGAGAATAAAGTCAAACTAGTAGTTGCATAAGGAGATGAAATTAGGATAAATAAACAAATTCCTTTATTTTAATAGCTGATATCACATCAGCACAGTCAATCATATAAGGGTTGGTGGTGTTCCCCAGAGTCAGAAATCGTAGATTTGTCTGGAGAAAAAAGAAGACTCTATAATGGGGGCACTCTTAACTGTACTCAAATGAGAATCCAGGAAAGATGTGTCAGTATTAATCTAAAATATACGTTTTATTGGCTATATATTTAAACATCAAAGAAAGTTATTATACATAAAAAGTTGGACAAAATACAGACACACAAAAAACATGTATCAAAAGAATATACACATATATATGTTGAAAAAAGTCCAACGTTTTATGTTATATAACTTTGATGTTTTAATATGTGTCCAATAAAAGGTATATTTTAGATCAATACTGACAAGTCTTTCCTTTAATCTCATTTGAGTATAGTTAAGAGTGCCCCCATTACAGAGTCTTCTTTTTTCTCCAGACTTAAAAGGTTACTGACTCAATTTTAAGCACTAAAAATGAACTCAGCCAGTATAAAAATGCGGGAAGACCGCGCGCCATTGACAGTGCGGGGCGTCACTATGAGCGGATCCAGCGGCTCACCAGCGCCATTTTTCCTCTGCAGTGGATACAGACGCTGACTGACAGGGACGCGCAGATCCTCCGGAGAGACTCCAGGTTTCCTCAGCAGTACCAGGGGGTCATAGGGGGGGGGGGGAGTGCTTACTAGTGTACTAAGTCCCTAATCTGGGTACTTAGTCTGCAACCTGGCTAAGCTTGGCATTAGCAGTAAGGGCGCTGTGTGCTGGATCCAAGATATCTCTGTGTCTCTCTTAAAGGGCTCTTTGTGGGTTAATTGTGCATTTAACCTTTTCCTGTGTGTGTGTGCTGTCACTGTACTGTATGTAAGACAAAGAGTGTGTTTCATGTAAGGCACAGTGTTCCTCTTTTCCAGGGGGTTCATTACAGTGTACTCAGTGCAGTGTACCTTCCCAGACTAGCGGGGCAGAGCCAGCTTGGCTGGATTCCATTAGGGTAATGATTTCCAATATTTCTACTAAATTGTCCCGCAATGAGAAAGAGACGCAATACTTGAGAAAATCGATGACTGAGTTTATGAACAGAGACTCAGTACCCAAACCAGCGTTTCAGTCCCCTGCCACTTGTCCGCAAAAACGTCCTATGGCCCATATCCTGCAGTCTGACTCTGATGATGAGGGGTCAGACATGGAGGAGGGGGAGGCTACTCTGTCACAGGGAATAGAGGTTCTCATAGAGGATATCAGAGAAATTCTACATATTCCTGATAAGGTAACAGAGGAGACTGAGGAATCTAATTTTAATATATGGGTTAATCCTGATAGGAAATGTTAAATCCCTAAATGGTTAATATCATCTTTTCCCTTTCCTCCTGAAGATAGGAAAAAATTTGAAAATCCACCGATAGTTAATGCATTGGTATCTAGGCTGTCACGGAAAATTGTATTGCCTGTCCCAGGTGTAGCCTCCCTAAAAGACACGGCTGATCGTAGAATTGAGAATACACTCAAATCTTTGTATACAGCTGCTGGGGTGGCCCGGAGACCCACTATAGCATGTGGGTGGATTACTAAGGCTGTCGCCAAATGGTTGGGTAACCTAATTGAGGGGTTAGGTACCTTGCCTCAGGGGGAGATTATTTTACTCCTGCAACATATACAGGACTCTGCAAATGTTATGGTGGAAGCCATAAAAGAAATAGGATTGCTTAATGCACGCACCACTGCTATGGTAGTGTCAGCATGCAGAGGCTTATGGCTACACCAGTGGACTCCAGAAAAGGTGTGAAAGGCCTACCTTTCACAGGAGAGGCCTTATTTGGAGATGAACTAGACCAGCGCTGGCTTTCATCCTCCGCATGCGGCTCGATCCGCTCCTGGCCACCGCTGCCGACACGGCGCACTCACAGCAGGTCTCCAGCGGCAGTGTCTATCTAAAATTCACTGCCGAATTGTGGGGATGTGTATCTGGTACTGGGGGCATATATGTATCTGGCACTGTGGGGACATGTGTATCTGGCACTGGGGGCAATATATGTATCTGGCACTGTGGGGGCATGTGTATCTGGCACTGGGGGCATATATGTATCTGGCACTTTGGTGGCACCCATTTTTTGGCATTTTTATATGTATGTGGCACTGTACAACATGACTAAACGGGGTTATGACACAAGGTCACACTCCTACAAATGTCATACCGAAAGGTGTGCGCACAAAAATGGGGCGTGGCTTTGTGACACACTTTGTGTCACAAAGCCACACTTTGTGTCACAAAGCTTTGTGGCTAGGCCACACCCCCATTTTTGCACGCGCGTCTTCGGCACGTACATGATAGTGGCTCTTGCCCTTGCCTATGGATCTTTTCTGGCTCTTTGCCTCTGACTTGTTGGCCACCCCTGAACTAGACAAATGGATCTCCAAAGCTACTGTGGGTAAGTCCACGTATCTTCCTTCTGCAGCTCCCCCAGCCAGGAAGGCCTACTCAGGACCTAATCTGCAGTCCTTTTGGTCTGCCAAGTTTAAGGGCAGAACCAGAGGCCACCAGAGGTGCTAGAGATAAACCAGGAAAACCAGCAACTGCCGGTTCACAGGAGCAGAAGTCAAGCTGTGCTTCCTCAAAGCCTTCAGCATGACGGTGGACCGCGATGCCTGGAAGACTGGCAGGTGGGAGCCTGACTGAAATTTTTCAGTCACATCTAGACCACATCATGCCAGGATCCCTGGGTCATAGATCTTATTTCCCAGGGCTACAGATTAGACTTTTAGTAGCTCCCACCTCACAGATTCTTCAAATCAGGCTTACCAGTTTCACAGGAAGCAAATGTAACCTTACAGGACGCCATTCAAAAACTGGTACAGACTCAGGTCATTGTTCCAATTCCACCTCATCTGAAAAACAAGGGATATTATTCCAACTTGTTTGTAGTACCGAAACCGGACGGTTCGGTAAGACCGATTTTGAACCTCAAGTCGTTAAACCTGAACTTACGAGTGTTCAAATTCAAGATGGAGTCTCTGAGAGCGGTGATCTCAGGTCTGGAGGAAGGGGAATTCCTAGTGTCTCTGGATATCAAGGATGAGTACCTTCACATTCCGATCTGTCCGCCTCATCAGGCTTATCTCCAGTTTGCACTACAGGACTGTCACTACCAGTTCCAGGCCCTGCCATTTGGTCTCTCCACGGTACCGAGAGTGTTCACCAAGGTGATGGCAGATATGATGTTTCTACTCCGCAAACAGGGAGTGAGCATAATTCCGTACCTGGACGATCTTGTGATAAAGGCTCCGTCCAGGGAGCGGTTGTTGGACAGCATTGGCCTCTCAACCAGACTACTCCTGGATCACGGGTGGATTCTGAACTTACCAAAATCTCACCTGGAACCGACACAGAGGCTTCCTTTCTTGGGAATGATACTGGACACAGAGTCTCAGAGAGTGTTCCTTCCCTTGGAGAAGGCTATGGAAATCCAGTCTATAGTTCAGGCTGTACTGAAGCCAACCCGGATCTCATTGCATCTGTGCATTCGCCTTCTGGGGAAAATGGTGGCCTTCAGTACGGAAGGATCCATGCAAGGCCCTTCAGCTGTAACTGTTGTACAAATGGTCCGGATCGCATCTTCACATGCATCAGAGGATCTGTCTGTCGCCAAAAGCCAGAATCTCCCTTCTGTGGTGGCTACAGACTTCTCACCTCTTCGAGGGTCGGAGGTTCAGGATTCAGAATTGGATTCTGCTAACCACAGGCGCAAGCCTCAGAGGTTGGGGAGCAGGCACCCTGGAGGTACAGTTTCAAGGAAGATGGTCAAGTCGGGAAGTCGTCCTTCCAATAAACTTCTTGGAACTCAGGGCAATCTACAGCGCCCTTCTGCAGGCCTCATCTTTACATCGGAATCAGGCCATTCAAGTCCAGTCGGACAATGTAACGGCGGTAGCAGCAATGTCAGAGGTGTCAAGAATTCTCCTCTGGGCGGAAAAACACACCGTGGCATTGTCGGCGGTCTTCATTCCGGGAGTAGACTACTGGGAAGCAGACACGACCTACACCCGGGCGAGTGGGACCTCCACCTGGCGGTGTTCTGGTGGTTGACACGATGGTGGGGATAACCACAGATCGACATGATGGCCTCTCGACTCAACAAGAAGCTCAAGCGGTATTGTTCTAGGTCGAGAGACCCACAAGCAGTGGCGGTAGATGCTCTGACAACTCCGTGGGTCTACCAGCTAGTGTACGTGTTTCCTCCACTTCCTCTGATCCCAAGAATTCTAGAGAGAATAAAAAGGGAAAAGGTTCAAGCAATCCTCATTCCAGACTGGCCTCGAAGGGCCTGGTTCGCGGATCTTCTCGAGATGCTGATCGAAGATCCATGGCCTCTACCTTTTCCCGATCTCTGCAACAGGGCCCGTTTGTCTATCAAGACTTACCATGGCTACGTTAACGGCATGGCAGTTGAACAGCTGATTCTAGCCAGATGAGGGATTACTGACAAGGTCATCCCGACTATGATCCAAGCCAGGAAGGGGGTAACGTCTAAACATTACCATCGTATCTGGAGGAAATATGTCTCTTGGGTTGAGAGCAGACTATTCTGCGGTGGAATTTCATCTGGACGTTTCCTGCTTTTTCTGCAGTCGGGAGTGGATGTGGGACTACGTCTAGCAGTGGCGTAACTATAGTCCCCGCAGCCACTGCGGAGGCTTGGGGGCGCTGCCACTGATTGCTGCGGCTGCTGTGTGTGAGACTGAGTCTGGGAAGGAGCCAGAGGGCACCGCGCGCGCCTCTCCGGTGTCCCTCCTGGCGGTGGGCGGCGGCGTGTCTGTCCAATGAAGTGGAAGTTGTGAGCCGATCAGGATCCGCAGCTACCGGTCCACGAGCTCTGATTGGCTCACGAACCGGCACTTCATTTGACAAACACGCCATCGGATACACAGGAGAGGCGCGCGCTGTGCCCTCCGGCTCCTTCCCGGACTGTACCACTACCCTCCTTCCCGGACAGCACAGCTGCGGGGGGAGTGTATGTATCTAGCACTGCTGGGGCATATTTGACACTGGGGGCATATGTGTAGCTGGCACTGGGGGGGGCATATGGGGCACTGGGGGCATATTTGGGACTGGGCATATGTGTATCTGGCACTGTGGGGGCATGTGTGTATCTGGCACTGTGGGGAATATCTGGCACTGGGGCACAGCCCTAGCAACCAGCATTACTCCCTGGTAACGAGCACGACACCCAGCTCATGAAATCCCTGGCAGCAAGCGTTACCCCCTAGCAACGAGCATGACACCCAGTGCATGAAACCACTGGCAACGAATATTACCCCCTGGCAACGAGCTTGACACCCAGCACATGATAACCCTGGCAACAAGCATAACACCTAGCACATGAAACCCTGGCAACGAGCATGACACCCTGAGCATGAAAAACCCTGGCATTGTGCATGGAACCTAGAGCATGAACCCCTGGCAATGAGCAGGTAATTTAAAAGTAATTAGAAGCCTTACTGTAGGGCTTATTGTGTATTGGGCCTTGCGGTGTGTGGCATAATGTATTACGGACATTGCGGTGTGTGTCATAATGTGTCACAGACATTGCGGTGTGTGTGGTATCCCATATCACGTGCATTGCGGTATGTGGTATAATGTCTCAGGGGCATTGCGATGTGTGGCATATTGTGTAATGGCATTATTGTGTGTGGCGTAATGTCTAAGGGCCATTACAGTATGTGGCATAATGTATACTGGGCATTACTATAAGGAGGAAAAACGACAAATAATGTAAGGGGCATGAATCAGTATTATTTTTTTTTCCTGTGGTGGCCAACGTCTGGGCGTGCAGGTTGCAGAACTGGGGCATAAGGCAGTATTTTCCTGCAATGCCACGCCCCTTTAAGCAAATTCACTCCCATTTCAGGAAGGCCACGCCCCCTTTTGCGGCACGCGCGCCTGTGGCGAACGCATAATCGTCACTTTATTAGTGCCAAGTAATGGGGGGGGGGGGGGGGGGGGTAGAGAATGTTTTTTCTTGGGGGAGAGAAATTTCCAGTTCCGCCACTGACGTCTAGGCTCCATAAAATCCAGATTTGGTCTTGTCTGTTTACTTTCAGAAACAATTGGCTTCTCTCCCTGAGGTCCAGACGTTTTTGAAAGGTTATCTGCACATCCAGCCGCCCTTTGTGCCTCCCACGACACCTTGGGATCCCAATATGGTGCTGCAGTTCCTCCAATCGGACTGGTTTGAACCGTTACAGGAGGTTGACGTAAAGTACCTTACGTGGAAGACCGTCACACTGTTGGCCTTTGCCTCAGCAAGATGTGTTTCGGAACTAGGGGCGTTGTCTCACAAGAGTCCCTACTTAATTTTCCATGAGGACAGAGCTGAACTCAGAACTCGTCAGCAATTTCTATCTAAGATGGTGTCCACTTTTAACATCAACCAACCAATTGTGGTTCCGGCTGTGACGGACACCTCTGCTACTTCAAAGTCTTTGGATGTTGTGAGGGCTTGAAAGTGTATGTAAAGAGACCAGCTCGTCACAGAAAATCCGACTCGCTGTTCGTTCTCTATCATCCCAATAAAGGCCCTCATTCCGAGTTGTTAGCTCGCAAGCTGCTTTTAGCAGCATTGCACACGCTAAGCCGCCGCCTACTGGGAGTGAATCTTAGCTTAGCAAAATTGCGAACGAAAGATTCTCAAAATTGCGAATAGAAATTTCTAAGCAGTTTCTGAGTAGCTCGACACTTACTCTGCCACTGCGATCAGTTCAGTCAGTTTTGTTCCTGGTTTGACGTCACAACACACCCAGCGTTCGCCCAGACACTCCCCCGTTTCTCCAGCCACTCCTGCGTTTTTCCCAGAAACTGCAGTGTTTTTTCACACACACACCCATAAAACGGCCAGTTTCCGCCCAGAAACACCCACTTTCTGTCAATCACACTCCAATCACCAGAACGAAGAAAAAACCTTGTAATGCCGTGAGTAAAATACCAAACTTCTTAGCAAATTTACTTGGCGCAGCCACAGTGCGAATATTGCGCATGCGCAGTTTGCGGAAAAATGCTGCGATGCAATGAAAAAGAACGAGCGAACAACTCGGAATGAGGGCCAAAATTGGGTGTCCTACTTCAAAGCAGTCTATTGCCCGGGATGTCTCGGCTTTACATCTCTGCAGAGCAGCTACTTGGTCAGGTTCGAAACCGTTTCCAAAGTTTTACAAGTTAGTAAGATACTTTAGCCTTTGTGGACCTTCAGTTTGGTCAATCAGTTCTGCAGGAACCTCAGCACTCTCCACCCCGGTTTGGGAGCTTGGTACTTCCCCATGTTATTAAATGGATTCCCAGTATCCTCTAGGACAGGAGTGGGGAACCATTGGCCCTCCAACTGTTGTTGAACTACACATCCCAGCATGCCCTGCTACAGTTTTGCTATTTGGCCATGCTAAAACTATTGCAGGGCATGCTTGGATGTGTAGTTCAACAACAGCTGGAGGGCCAAAGGTTCCCCCTACCGGTAACTCCTTTTCTCGTAGTCCATAGGGGATACTGGGCGCCCGCCCCGGTGCTTTGTTCTTCCGGCACTATTACTTGGTTAGGTATTCTGGTTTGTTCAGCTGTTGCTGTTCATGTTTCAAGTTTGGTTAGCATGTCTTTCCTATTGTTTTGTGTTCTGGTTCGTAATCTCACCACTTTCCTTATCTATCCCTCTCTCAAAGTATGTCCTTCTCCTCGGGCACAGTTTCCTAGACTGAGTCTGGTAGGAGGGGCATAGAGGGAGGAGCCAGCGCACACTATCAAATTCTTAAAGTGCCCAAGGCTCCTAGTGGATTCGTCTATACCCCATGATACTAAATAGATTCCCAGTATCCTCTATGGACTACAAGAAAAGGGTTTACCGGTAGGTAATTAAAATCCAATTTTTTTTCTTCTTTTAAAAGGTAAATTCTGGTGCCATTATTTTAGTGTTCACAAGGGAAATGTGTGTATTGCAGGGAATAATTTAAATGACTACTAATATAAATGCGATGGCTATCGGGATGCAGCAAGGCATTCTGTAATCCTATAAAGGTCACATAATCCAAGCATACTTTTATCATTTTTATACATTAATGCCAGATCAATAAAAAATAAACATACACAGTCAGTAGTAATGCTCTTAGACATTCAGGCGTTTAGTTGTGCTGATTAATATTTAGGATCTTTCTGGCATGCTGTTCACTCCATATGTAAGCAGCCATTGATGACTGCCCCTTTTACCCTGTGGTCCATCTGCCCCCCCCCCCCCCCCCCCCACTATAGCTGTGACAGTCCATATTTGTGGCCAAATTGAACATAGATCTGATCATGCCCATGTGTTTGCCTGACAGAGAACATGACTGAAGCATCTGACAAAATGTTAAATCTCCTCTGACACCTCCATTCGAGTTGTCTCATCTTTATTGTTCTGGAAACCACTTCGTTTCTAATGAAGTTGTCGTAGCTGTTATCACTCAGAAAATAGTTGATAAGTACATTAAGGCCAAATAACATATTTCCAGTGTTGATTGAACAGGATGGTTGTCATTCCTTAACCATTCCGCTTGCAAACACAGACACATCCATGTAACATAGAGCCACATTGTTCAGTGCTGAGGCTTGACTTTCATCCATACCACAAATATCTTTATACATTTTTGTTAATTAACCCCTACTCTGGGTTAACTCCTAATTTGCATCTCTCAGCCGCACCTAAGTGTGTTCATGTAATTATCACCACTTAGTAGTTTCACATTTATTGTGATATATTCATTTATAAAACTTAGTTGTAATAAAATATTTTCTGGTTTTCAAGTAGTGCTGGAGAGAAACCCATATTTGCTTTTACACCTCCATTATTAACCTTTCACCATCTATCTTCTGTTTGTAGATTATTGGTAGTCAGGTGAGACGGGAACCTGCAGAGGCTACAGAACGCTACACTCGATGGATCAATGGTCTGACACCAGAACAGCTCCTAACACAGGTGACTAGTTTCAGAAAAGTTAATTTTATTCGAGCCAGTTGGCACACAACCGATGGCATATTAAGCCCTGCCTCTTCTTCTAGCTGCACACCTTATAAAGTATATTCTACAGCCTCGCCATTCCTACCTCAGTTCAGTTGTGTTCTTTGTTATGCCACTGCCGGTTAGTTCATCATTTACTCAGCTTAGAGTGTATTGTTTTCCCTCCCTTTATTTTAGCCATGTTAGTTCATGTGTGTTCACATTCCCTAGATTCATTCTTCTTAGCTGAAAAAAATCTAAAATTACACTTTTTATGCTGGGGGTGGTTTGTGTTGCAGTCTCTGGCGCCCACAGCCTATACCATATGGTGTTTTTATAATGTGTTTTACTTGCATTTTTAATGCATGGGACACCAAAAACAAACTATATTTGTTATGTTACCATCACTATTGGTGTTTTACTTACGAACTCATCCTCATTGGTGTGTTACTTACTAACCTATCTTCATTGGTGTGTTACTTACTAACCCATCTTCATTGGTGTGTTATTTACTAACCCATCTTCATTGGTGTGTTACTTACTAAGCCATATTCATTGGTGTGTTACTTACTAATACATCCTCATTGGTGTGTTACTTACTGACCTATCTTCATTGTTATGTTACTTACTAACCCATCCTCATTGGTGTGTGTGTTACTAATTCATCCTCGTTGGTGTGTTACTTACTAACCCATGTTCATTGGTGTGTTACTTACTAACTCATCCTCATTGGTGTGTTACTTACTAACCCATCTTCGTTGGTGTGTTACTTACTAACCCATCTTCATTGGTGTGTTACTTACTAACCCATCTTCATTGGTGTGTTACTTACTAACCCATCTTCATTGGTGTGTTACTTACTAACCCATCTTCATTGGTGTGTTACTTACTAACCCATCCTCATTGGTGTGTTACTTACTAACCCATCCTCATTGGTGTGTTACTTACTAACCCATATTCATTGGTGTGTTATTTACTAACCCATCCTCATTGCTTTGTTACTTACTAATACATCCTCATTGGTGTGTTACTTACTGACCCATCTTCATTGGTGTGTTTCTTACTAACCCATCCTCATTGGTGTGTTACTAATACATCCTCATTGGTGTGTTACTTACTGACCTATCTTCATTGGTGTGTTACTTACTAACCCATCCTTATTGGTGTGTTACTTACTAATTCATCCTCATTGGTGTGTTACTTACTAACCCATCCTCATTGGTGTGTTACTTACTAATTCATCCTCATTGGTGTGTTACTTACTAATCCATCTTCATTGGTGTGTTACTTACTAACCCATCCTCATTGGTGTGTTACTTACTAACCCATATTCATTAGTGTGTTACTTACTAACCCATCCTCATTGGTGTGTTACTTAATAACCCATCTTCATTGGTGTGTTACTTACTAATACATCCTCATTGGTGTGTTACTTACTAATAATACATCCTCATTGGTGTGTTACTTACTGACCCATCTTCATTGGTGTGTTACTTACTAACCCATCCTCATTGGTGTGTTACTTACTAATACATCCTCATTGGTGTGTTACTTACTGACCTATCTTCATTGGTGTGTTACTTACTAACCCATCCTCATTGGTGTGTTACTTACTAATTCATCCTCATTGGTGTGTGTTACTTACTAACCCATCCTCATTGGTGTGTTACTTACTAACCCATCCTCATTGGTGTGTTACTTACTAATTCATCCTCATTGGTGTGTTACTTACTAACCCATCCTCATTGGTGTGTTACTTACTAACCCATCCTCATTGGTGTGTTACTTACTAATACATCCTCATTGGTGTGTTACTTACTAATAATACATCCTCATTGGTGTGTTACTTACTGACCTATCTTCATTGTTATGTTACTTACTAACCCATCCTCATTGGTGTGTGTGTTACTAATTCATCCTCGTTGGTGTGTTACTTACTAACCCATCTTCATTGGTGTGTTACTTACTAACTAATCCTCATTGGTGTGTTACTTACTAACCCATCTTCGTTGGTGTGTTACTTGCTAACCCATATTCATTGGTTTGTTACTTACTAACCCATCCTCATTGGTGTGTTACTTACTAACCCATCCTCATTGGTGTGTTACTTACTAACCCATCCTCATTGGTGTGTTACTTACTAACCCATCTTCATTGGTGTGTTACTTACTAACCCATATTCATTGGTGTGTTATTTACTAACCCATCCTCATTGGTGTGTTACTTACTAACCCATCTTCATTGGTGTGTTACTTACTAACCCATCCTCATTGGTGTGTTACTTACTAATACATCCTCATTGGTGTGTTACTTACTGACCCATCTTCATTGGTGTGTTACTTACCCATCTTCATTGGTGTGTTACTTACTAACCCATCTTCATTGGTTTGTTACTTACTAACCCATATTCATTGGTGTGTTACTTACTAACCCATCCTCATTGGTGTGTTACTTACTAACCCATCCTCATTGGTGTGTTACTTACTAACCCATATTCATTGGTGTGTTATTTACTAACCCATCCTCATTAGTTTGTTACTTACTAATACATCCTCATTGGTGTGTTACTTACTGACCCATCTTCATTGGTGTGTTACTTGCTAACCCATCCTCATTGGTGTGTTACTAATACATCCTCATTGGTGTGTTACTTACTGACCTATCTTCATTGGTGTGTTACTTACTAACCCATCCTTATTGGTGTGTTACTTACTAATTCATCCTCATTGGTGTGTTACTTACTAACCCATCCTCATTGGTGTGTTACTTACTAATTCATCCTCATTGGTGTGTTACTTACTAATCCATCTTCATTGGTGTGTTACTTACTAACCCATCCTCATTGGTGTGTTACTTACTAACCCATATTCATTAGTGTGTTACTTACTAACCCATCCTCATTGGTGTGTTACTTACTAATACATCCTCATTGGTGTGTTACTTACTAATAATACATCCTCATTGGTGTGTTACTTACTGACCCATCTTCATTGGTGTGTTACTTACTGACCCATCTTCATTGGTGTGTTACTTACTAACCCATCCTCATTGGTGTGTTACTTACTAATACATCCTCATTGGTGTGTTACTTACTGACCTATCTTCATTGGTGTGTTACTTACTAACCCATCCTCATTGGTGTGTTACTTACTAATTCATCCTCATTGGTGTGTTACTTACTAACCCATCCTCATTGGTGTGTTACTTACTAACCCATCCTCATTGGTGTGTTACTTACTAATTCATCCTCATTGGTGTGTTACTTACTAACCCATCTTCATTGGTGTGTTACTTACTAACCCATCCTCATTGGTGTGTTACTTACTAATAATACATCCTCATTGGTGTGTTACTTCCTGACCTATCTTCATTGTTATGTTACTTACTAACCCATCCTCATTGGTGTGTGTGTTACTAATTCATCCTCGTTGGTGTGTTACTTACTAACCCATCTTCATTGGTGTGTTTCTTACGAACTCATCCTCATTGGTGTGTTACTTACTAACCCATCTTCGTTGGTGTGTTACTTACTAACCCATCTTCATTGGTGTGTTACTTACTAACCCATCTTCATTGGTGTGTTACTTACTAACCCATCTTCATTGGTTTGTTACTTGCTAACCCATATTCATTGGTGTGTTACTTACTAACCCATCCTCATTGGTGTGTTACTTACTAACCCATCCTCATTGGTGTGTTACTTACTAACCCATCCTCATTGGTGTGTTACTTACTAACCCATCCTCATTGGCGTGTTACTTACTAACCCATCCTCATTGGTGTGTTACTTACTAATACATCCTCATTGGTGTGTTACTTACTAATAATACATCCTCATTGGTGTGTTACTTCCTGACCTATCTTCATTGTTATGTTACTTACTAACCCATCCTCATTGGTGTGTGTGTTACTAATTCATCCTCGTTGGTGTGTTACTTACTAACCCATCTTCATTGGTGTGTTTCTTACGAACTCATCCTCATTGGTGTGTTACTTACTAACCCATCTTCGTTGGTGTGTTACTTACTAACCCATCTTCATTGGTGTGTTACTTACTAACCCATCTTCATTGGTGTGTTACTTACTAACCCATCTTCATTGGTTTGTTACTTGCTAACCCATATTCATTGGTGTGTTACTTAACAACCCATCCTCATTGGTGTGTTACTTACTAACCCATATTCATTGGTGTGTTACTTACTAACCCATCCTCATTGGTGTGTTACTTACTAACCCATCCTCATTGGCGTGTTACTTACTAACCCATCCTCATTGGTGTGTTACTTACTGACCCATCTTCATTGGTGTGTTACTTACTGACCCATCTTCATTGGTGTGTTACTTACTAACCCATCCTCATTGGTGTGTTACTTACTAATACATCCTCATTGGTGTGTTACTTACTGACCCATCTTCATTGGTGTGTTACTTACTAACCCATCCTCATTGGTGTGTTACTTACTAACCCATATTCATTGGTGTGTTACTTACTAACCCATATTCATTGGTGTGTTACTTACTAACCCATCCTCATTGGTGTGTTACTTACTGACCCATCTTCATTGGTGTGTTACTTACTAACCCATCCTCATTGGTGTGTTCCTTACTAACCCATCCTCATTGGTGTGTTACTTACTAACCCATATTCATTGGTGTGTTACTTTCTAACCAATCCTCATTGGTGTGTTATTTACTAATACATCCTCATTGGTGTGTTACTTACTGACCTATCTTCATTGGTGTGTTACTTACTAATTCATCCTCATTGGTGTGTTACTAACCCATCCTCATTAGTGTGTCACTTACTAACCCATCCTCATTGGTGTGTTACTTACTAACCCATCCTCATTGGTGTGTTACTTACTAACCCATCCTCATTGGTGTATTACTTACTAATCCATCCTTATTGGTGTGTTACTTACTAATCCATCCTTATTGGTGTGTTACTAATACATCCTCATTGGTGTGTTACTTACTAATCCATATTCATTGGCGTGTTACTTACTAACCCATCCTCATTGGTGTTTTAGTTGTTAACCCATGCTTGGTGTAATGGTTAGCATTACTGCCTCATAGCACTGAGGTCTTGCATGGGTTGCCTCCGAGTACCCTAGCTTCCTCCCACAATCCAAAAATATACTTGTAGGTTAATTGACAAAACTTAGCCCTATATTTGTATGTACATGTGGTAGGGAATATACCGTAGATTGTAAACAATTCTGAGGTAGGAACTGATTTGAATGGCAAAGTATTCTCTGTAAAATGCTATGGGCTATGGGGTATATTCAATTGGTGTCAAAACTGGCGTCTTGTCGAAAAGACAGCAGTTTTTAACTTTTTCAGGTCGGAAGGGGTTCTAACCTATTTAGTCCCCGGCTTTTTTATCCGACAAGTCGGGAAATTCGACTTGTCGGAAAGCACGTGGATCGGCGGAATAGCTGCCGATCCGCGTGCTTCTGTAGGAAACGGGGCCAAATCTGACAGGTTTTGGCCCCATTCCGACCATCTCAATCCGACTTTAAAAAAAGTCGGATTGAGATGAGAGGTTGTTGAGGGAGAGCAGCGGGGAGACGGGGGAGAGCAGCGGCTACAGCAGCTTAGCCAGAGAATGGGGCACAGCCGCCAGACCTCACCGCAACGTCTTCCTGGCTACAGCAAGCGAGGTCCTCCGGCCAAGCTGCTGTAGCCACTGCTCTCCCCCGTCTCCCAGCTGCTCACCGCCGTCTCCCCGCTGATCACTCCCGTCTCCCTGCTGCTTACCCCTGTCTCCCCGCTGCCTTCCCTCGTCTCCCCGCTGCTTTCCCTCAGCACCCTCATCTTAATCTGACTTTTTTTAAAGTCGGACTGAGATGTCAGGAACAGCCAAATCCTTTCGGATTTGGCTGCATTGAACAGGTTCTGTCAGATCCATTCCGACAAATTCATATCGGAATGGATCCTGTTTTAATTGAATATACCCCATTGCATGTGCTATATAAATATCTGGTAATAATTAAGTAATGAAATCCCCATTGGTATTTTATTTAGAAACCCATCCCTATTGATGCTTTACTTACTAACCTGTCCCCATTGGTGTTTTACTTACCTTTCTGTTCTGGATTACATACGTAATACTGACGGATGGGATGCCAGCTGTCAATCTCCCGACATCAGCATCTGGCTGGCATTTTAACTGCATACCCCTGTTCCCACCAGGGCTTTACTAAATTAATATACTCCTAAAAACACATTTGAAATGCAAGTGATGGTGTAAGGCTTTGCATTTTCTTCTTGCCTTTTATTGCGTTTAGCACATCCAAGTTCATGAACAGACTAAATTTATTAACCACACATTGTAATACCCTCTGCCTCACTGTATTTCACAATTCAAGGGTCACAAATAACCCAGAATTCTGACTTCCTCTCTTATGTCCTCTAAACAATGCTACGTTCTAGCGTGTTGTGTAATTTTCTGCATGTGGTGTTTTTGACATTTTCAACTTCATTATTTTGCAAAGTACATGTGGGTAATCTTTAAAGCAAATCTGTTATCTACACACAACTGCACATGAAGCAGATATCTAAAGAAATAAATACATAAACATACATGGGGGGTCATTCCGAGTTGTTCGCTCTGTAAATTTTTTCGCATCGCAGCGATTTTCCGCTTAGTGCGCATGCGCAATGTCCGCAGTGCGACTGCGCAAAGTAAATTTGCTATGCAGTTAGGTTTTTTACTCACGGTTTTTTCTTCGTTCTGGTGATCGTAATGTGATTGACAGGAAGTGGGTGTTTCTGGGCGGAAACTGTCCGTTTTATGGGAGTGTGTGAAAAAACGCTACCGTTTCTGGGAAAAACGCGGGAGTGTCTGGAGAAACGGAGGAGTGTCTGGGCGAACGCTGGGTGTGTTTATGACGTCAAACCAGGAACGACAAGCACTGAACTGATCGCAGATGCCGAGTAAGTCTCGAGCTACTCAGAAACTGCACAGAGATGTCTTTTTTCGCTATATTGCGAATCTTTCGTTCGCAATTTTAAGAAGCTAAGATTCACTCCCAGTAGGCGGTGGCTTAGCGTGTGTAAAGCTGCTAAAAGCAGCTTGCGAGCGAACAACTCGGAATGAGGGACATTGTATCATATCTAGGGATACATTTACTAAGCGCCGAGTTTGTGTTTTCTACAAATATTTGTCAGATTTTCAAATTTGACATTTACTAAAGGTACAGACTTTAGAAGGCAGTAGAAAATCAGACGGACTATCAAAAAGTTTTTTCTGTTAGAATAATAGAAACTCCAGATTTACTAAGCGGCAGCAAACCCTCTAAAAAAAATACACCTACCTCTGGCAGGCGGGTCGTTGTTTTAATAACGTTTAAATGTGTCCTCCCCCAGACAAGTCAATAACCAGGCCCGGACCTCTGAACCTAGGCTGGTATTGTAAAATAGAGGGACAAAACAGCATAGGGTCCCATCTATTTTCCAAAAACCATCACTAGGCTGAATCAGGCTGATGCTATAGCAGGGGGGACACAAATCCTGGGGTCCCTCTGCCATAATGACAATCGGCCCCCAACTGGTCAGTCCAGTGGTGACGAGCCCATGGCTTTGGGTGCGGAGGTAATAGTTTAATTAAATTGTCTACTAATATTTATAGGTGGGCTATAGTTTCCAGCAAGGCTGCCCGGGCACTATGGCACTGGTTGAATCACAAGTGTCAGCATGCCTGGACATCAAGGGCCTCCTGGCACCTATACTCTACCTGTAAAAAAAATAAAGGGCAAGAGACACAGTGATTATTGTATTAAATAAAAACAACCCCACACAGCCCTCATTATTTATTATTTATTTATTACCAGTTATTTATATAGCACACATATATTCCGCAGCGCTTTACAGAGAATATTTGGCCATTCACATTAGTCCCTGCCCCAGTGGAGCTTACAATCTTTATGTTCCCTACCACATGTACACGCACACACATTTATGTTAGCGTTAATTTTGTTGCGAGCCAATTAAACTACCAGTATATTTTTGGATTGTGGGAGGAAACCGGAGTACCCGGAAGAAACGCACGCAAGCACAGGGAGAATATACAAACTCCTCACAGTTAGGGCCATGGTGGGAATCGAACCCATGACCTCAGTGCTGTGAGGCAGTAAAGCTAACCATTACACCGTCTGTGCTGCCCCGATTACCCCTTTCCGATAGAATCCGCCACCAAGCTGGGGCAAAATTAAAGCAGGGCATAGATCACGGTTTATATTTGTAAGAAATGCCACAAAGTGACCAATCCACGCTTCCCCATTCATTCCTATAGAAAGTGCCACAATTGACCTCTCCTCTGCAATGAAGCTGACCCATTTATTATAGAATGTCAGGTTCTTAATTCTCTGTAATTTCCCAAATCTTGCCAAAACAAAAAACAACGCTACTGCTCCTCCGGGAGCTTCATTGCAAATGAGAGGTCACTTGTGGCACTTTCTATAGGAATAAATGGGGAAGCGCGGATTGGTCACCTTGTGGCATTTCCTACAATCAATGATCTATGCACTGTTTTCATTCGGCCTCAGCTTGGTGGAGGATTGTATCGGAAAGGGGTAATCCGACAGTGTTTTAGACCGAAAATAATATGATGGACATACTGTAGCTGTCTGACTGCTCTTGTTGCTCAGATCTGATGGTTAGTAAATACTGGATTTTTAGACAGCAGTCCAAAGGTGGTGTCCACTGCATTGTAATAGAGAGCAAAACGGATCCTTAGTAACTTTACCCCTTAGTTTATTGTTTCTTCTGAGGTTACATTTCTATACAGTATGTTAGCGAGCAGAGTTACATCAAAGCTGATGCACCATGTGCGTCAGTAGGACTCAGAGGAAGTGTGTTGGCTGGTCACCGATAAGTGTCAGAGCACAGTGATTTATTGCTTGGTAAAATGTAATCTTTTTATTCATCTGTGTGACACCATTATGGGATGACTTTATTGCGGCTTGCAGTAGAATATATGCATTTTAATAATGTTTATTACAATATTCATCTTTATTAAAATTGTTGAAAAATGTTAACTTGTTGTACGAGATGTATGTTTTTAAGGTGTACAGAGCTAAAGGTTAGCTCATGTGTGTTCAGTTAGATGCATGTCATAAAAGCTAGTTTATTCCTTTTACTCAGTGTACATGACAAAATCCTTCTTGCAAATGCTATATTTCCCACCGTAATATTCCAGAGGGCCCGTGGGAAACCCACATTTGCACATGCAATCCTACCTTGCCTGGCTTTACCATTAACAGGCTTTTCCAATCCCCTTTAAATGATCCCTGGATTAAGTGTTACAGGTTAGAGACAGGTGCAGTTTTGCGGTTGGACCCTTGGCCTTTGAAGCTGCTGTCCGTAAGTCTTTTGCTGTTTCAATTCCTCCTGGAGAACACAGTTGACATGGGGAAGGGGATTTGTGCACATGTTGCTGTCTATCTAGCAAACACTTTTAAAAGCCCAATCTCCCCATTGAAGCATAGTGTTGTTTGCTGGCTCAGAATGTACAAGGATTTGGTAGTAGCGGGTGGACTGATTTTAATTTATTGTGACCTGGTAAGTAAATGCATGGTGGACATGGCTTACGGTCAAGTTAATAATTAATTTATACTCGTTTACATGGTCAATTTGGGACACCTTGTGCCTGATTCAAAAATGCACCCAATGCAGAATTTCATGGAGCTGAGCCTTTGTTTTGTTATTGTACTTGCAGGAAAAGCCCTAAAAACTCCAATGATTGCATAGAGTGTACACACAAAGTCACTGTTGTGAGTGAGACACATGGTATCAGAAGTCTTGTAAAAATGCTGGGCATTCCTGGGCGGTACAAGTGTTGATGTTGCAACCAATGGTGGCATCTAAACACACACCAGGTGGTATTACAACATTTATTGACTGGACTCTCAATCTTTGCACATTCATACACATGGATGTGCACCAGGCCATGGCTTTGTAGTGTCATTTGCATAAAGTTACAGATGGGCATCCGTGAAAATACGCAGACTCTGCCACATCTGAAGCCACCTCTGAATCATACTTCTTGCATGTTAGATGCTGTGAATTTTTACTACTGTATGTTTTACCTGACTCATAACAGGTGCTGGGGAAAGGATGTCACGTGTTCAATGGTTTTCAACGCAAACAGTTACATATCTCAAAGTGTTAATTAGTGTGTGGTGTTGTAGTACCCTACTCCTTCTACTGTCTAACATTCAGCCTGTTGGCCTTTGTTTGCTCCATTCTCCTACTTACATCATGACACTAGTTTTTATTTTGTAGGAGTAACCTTTTTAAAAGATAACCTTACCAGAGATTCTTTCTCTTCATCAAGTCAACGGAAGTGCATGTGCAATATGAGTAATAGTAGTATACGTTATCCTTCATAGTTTAAATACTAAGGGCCTTATGCAGATTTAGTAGCAATCAAAAGAGAGATTTAGCTTTGGGAAGATGTGTGTACTAGCTTAGTTCTAAATTTTAGTGTAAAAGCAAAGCTGCCCATTATTTGTTTGCTACATCCAAAAGCAGTCCGTATTTTCTCTGCAATAGCCAACTTTGGTCCTGCTTATGTGGCTGACAGTCCCAGGTCTGCAACCCTGCAATCGACCAGGGTTATTCCTGGGACTTGCAACCCAGGTCAGTGCCCAGGCTTATGTCTAAATAGCGTAATCCTTTTTAGACCCAGGTCGCACAGAGAAAAAGCTGATTAGGAGTTCAGGACTGTCTGGGGCTATTACTGATGGCCTCATTAGCGGCAGACGTCCCCTCTAAATAACTTCACAGTGACTGCCAGGCCAGACATGGCTTATGTGTGAAAGGGGTCGCCTGGGAAAAAAATGGGTCTGCAGTGTAGTGTGAATGTGGTTCTCCAAGTTGGGGGCCGGGTTACGCCTGTGTTAAAAAAAACCCGGGTCGGAGCCGTATATTTTGCCGGGGTGTATGTCTGAAAGGTGTGACCTTAAGAAATGTGCTGATTGCAATAAGTGACAAGGAATGTCTGTGTCAATGGTGACATTTAATACAGATGGCACTGCAATTATTTTAACTTTGACAAGTATACTTAATAAATGACCATCATCATATAAAAATAAATACCTATTTGGTATAATAAGAATAAGAATGTAAATATCTCAAACAGTTACATATAGAAAATCACCCAGATACAACCAAGTCGGTAATAATTTAAAATGACGATACATTTATTTATTTTACAGTCAGGTGTTCACATCATCTGATACATATAAAATTGTCCACGGCTAATCTAGGAAGGAGGAGTATTGCTGCCTACACCCTTATGGGGGTGAGCTCCAAAGGGTGGATCCTTTAGGTCAGTCGAATGGGCATTATGCCAATAAGCCTGCACGTTTCGTCCTGAGGACTTCTACAGGGTTGTGGTCTTTAAAATAATTAGTGTAGATAGATGTTCAAAAATATTCAAAATATATTCAAGACAGTCCCAAAGTGAGAGGACATTTAAGAAATTCACACTATGGATTATCTCCAAGTGTAAAATATCGGCCAACACCAGTCAGGAGACATAAGGTGGATAACTAATCAGAAGTGAAATTCTCAGTTTTATTTTAGATGGCTGTAAAAGCAAAGTAAGACGTGCAGCATCACAGTCTCCAAAAAATGGTGGTGTGTGTATATGTCTGTATGTATATATATATATATATATGTGTGTGTATCTATCTATCTATCTATCTATCTATCTATCTATCTATCTATCTATTATAAAAATGTATGGGTGTGTGTGTGTGTGTGTGTGTGTGTGTGTGTGTGTGTGTGTGTGTGTGTGTGTGTGTGTGTGTGTGTGTATCATGCATGTTCCAGTATAACTTTGAAATGCCTGGAGCAGTTTACACCAAACTTGGTGCACATATGACTTGTAATCGGGAAAAAAATACTGTGGGGGTAAGACACCCCTAGCACCCCAAGGGGTGGGGGTAGGAAGGGAGTGACATGTAAAAATCCATAGTTTTTGAGCATAACTCTGGAATTCCTGGAGCTATTTATACCAAATTTGATAGTTTCGGGGTTGCTGAGCTGAATAGCGACACTTCAGATGCTGTTTCAGTCCAAGTTCAGCTGCCATCAGAATGGGGGATGAGAAGGGGTGAAAGATAAAATGTCCGACATTGGTGTCAAATTATGCTGGCGCTATAAGCATCAAACTGACAAATATATAGCCCAGAGGCCCATTACACAGTGACCCCTGGGGGAACAGCTCCCGCATAGACTACACCTGGCTCGGGTGATGAAACAATGACAGCAGTTGGCAGTGTGTGCTGGGGGAGGGGTGATTGGGCAGCCCTGCTGCTGCTGCTTCCACACTTACCCACGTCAACAGACTCTCACACAGATCCACCCGGTCCAGGCTCTCCATGTTTAACATCCTCCCTCCGCTCCTTGCTTTCTTCCAACTGATCTGCAGCAGCGCGAGGCGGCTCCGTCCCCGGCTGCACAGTGGCAGCGATGATAAATCGCATCAGGGTCGCTGCTCCCTGTGACCACAGACGCCTCCGCTATAACTACTACTTTCACTGTACAGGCCACTGACACAGAGGGGCACAGTGGCACCGCTCCTGGGTAACGCAGATGTCTCCCCGCCGGTGTACCCGGCGCTGGCTGCTTTGTCCAGCTTGGGCAGGGTGTGATCCCGGGAGGTTCCCAGCAGCGGGCGTCTCTGGGCTGCTCCCTCCGGTTGCTGCTGGCTGCTGCCTTGCTAGGGGATGGGTGCTCTTAGTTTACCAGGAAGTCCTTCAACTAACATCGACGAACATCGGTCAGTATTTATCAGGCTGTATTGTTGGAGCTTTGCTTGAAGAAGTTGAAGGTGGTGAAAAGGAAGAGAACCAGTCAGCTGAAGAGGATGCAGTGAGCACTAAACAGAAGCAGGGTCTCTTCCAGGTAGTAGGGACTCTGAAGCTGAATTTTCCTGTGGAAACTTACACGTTTGGCAAAGTGATTCTTTGAGGCACCTCTACATTGGAAAAATAACCTTGATGTGCATGTCACAGTGAGCTATGCTGTAAGTTGGGTGCGCCACCCATGTTTTATATTTAAGAGCACAGTCGGGGAAACTTGTAGAAGAGGGAGTGGTCTGTAGAAAACCTCTATTGCTGTGGATCTTAAAGAAACCTTTATATGTGGATCCTACTTCACATAGGTGTGAGTACGGTACACTAATCTATTCAACCTACTACTGGCGAAGGAGAAGTCCCCTTTAAATCACCGTCATCTACCTTGTTACACTAATTGAACTTTTACATTCCGAACTTACTACACTATATGGTGTTTTTATCCTTTTTTCTATATTAAGGATATCCTCTTCCGGAACATTTATGGACCTATGATACTTTTAATGAAGATTGAGAAACTCTGTGTCTCTTAAAAAAAAAAAAAAAAAACACATCTGAATTAAGGACTTTTATCTAAGTGAAGTAATGTATATTTACGTTTTTTTCCATTAGTGAGTGCGAAATCATTTAACTGTGTTCCTATTACCTAATACATAATAATTAATCTGCTCTTGCGAACAAATAAATATAAGTTGATAAATGAATCTGTTACCAAGTCCAAATGACTGGCTGACCCTAATGAAATAATTCAACAGATGTATTAAAAGATCTCAATGAAATATGTGATGCAATTACAGGAGATTAATCACCAGTCCAGGTTCGGCATTGCTCATATTCTCATAGCAAAGGATCTTACATCTTAATTGTCACTCCTTTAAAACCTGAGTGTCCGGGGATTTATTATTGTGATGCTGCGTCAGCTGCTGAGAAGCCTGATTCTAAAAGGCACTGTCCCATAAATCTATTAAGTAAACCAGGAGGATAGATGCCAGCACACCTACAGATTTCTTGGTACAAAGTACAACTGAAGCCACAATCTCTTAATGGTGATCTAGTCACCTGTTGTCTGTAGCTGGTATTGCGTCTGATCCACTCATGTTCCCTACCTGTTTAGGAGCATACCCTCCAGGCAGCCGGAGAAATTTGCAGTGCCTAACAAGTGTGTGCATCTAATCTAAGAACAGTCCTCAGAAACAAGGCTCTTCCAGTGCACCAGGTACTGTATGCCTCTCCTGAATATCTGGAAGTCAGTGATCTACTGGTCGACGTAATCATGGTGGCCCTCTACTTCTACTGTACTAAAATCTTTTGTCTTGGAAATAGATCCTTCACCACTGGTTTCAAAAGGGAGATATGAAATCCCTGATCAATCCAGAAGGAAGGTGGTAACAGCCTGTACAGTATGGAATTTGTATTATTGCTGATTATGCACAGATTAATATACTTAGGCCCCAGTTTGAATGGGGGCATCTTCAGTGCAATGTTGTTTGTGGATAGTCCATATTTATTGCTCACTGATAATGCTAGCTTGTCTCTTTTCCCCTGGTCCAAAAATTGTTTTGTGATATGTCTTCACCTGCTCCTGCACAGTCCTTGGAGATCCTGCACATGCAATGTTGTCCATGATGATGGTCATTAAAGATGGCCTTGAATAGAAGTGAATTTCTTTGCAGTAAAGAACAGGGTTGAAGAACATCCATGTCCTAGGCGCCCCTGGTTATAGGACTGTAACTATTGAGAACCTGAAGATAAAACATCAGTAGTAGTTGCTTAAAAACACACCATTGTATTGCATTGAACCCTCTAAGCACCTGCCAATTGAGCACTGCAGATAACTTCTCTAGTTACATTTATGTGTCCTTAGTGATGTATGCCAGGAATTTGACTATGTATTTGTCCATCTTGGCAAACAGTTGATTATCTAATAGCTGCTACAATGCCTCTGTCCCTTTTCACCTTTCTCTTCCTCATCTCTGTTTTCTCCTCCACTTCCCCACTGCCCCCATTTGTTTAAAGAGGTGGCAGTATTCTCTGTGGTCTAGTACTGGTCCTCGGAAACTTCTCATTCCCTCACATCGATACATCTTACATTTGTAAGCCGCTTGTTTATGTAACCACTTTCAGTGGCACTGCATGTTCTCCACTGAATATAGATTGCTTCAGCTCACAAAATACTAAATATTACCTCTGATTTGTGTAGTAAGCAGGCTACTTTAATTTGTTCGGAAGTTTCATGTCACATTTCACATTTTTAGTCTTTTTCAGTTTCTGGTGACCTCTTACGAGTAAGCGTTGCTTCTTTGAGTTTAATATCTTTTTTTTTTTTTATCTCATAAAGAAAATGGTGTATCTTAACAGTTTTTAAGTGTGTAAAAAAAGGAAGCACTCAGGATATCCTGTTATTCTGTTACTGGAATTTACTGCACTGTATCAGCATCGAAACAGACTTTCACTGCACATGTTTCTTTCACACATTGAAGGATGTTCTAAATGTGGTGTTTATGTTCATAGAATTGTGTAAAATACACAAATCTAAAGAGCGAAACATCTCTAAATGATTTCTTTTTATATTTACGTGCTGCGCCTTATTCTAAGGAAGAGTAGTTGTGTCCATGTTAGTTCATAGGGGTAGATTTACTAAAGCTTCTAATAATGAAGTGTGGTGACTTTGCCTGTAGCAACCAATCAGATTTGAGCTATCATTTATATATTGCATCTGGGAAAATGAAAGACAGAATCTAATTGCTTGACTTTTTTTGCCATTTTTCCTGATGTTTCTTCAATATTTGTAATGTCATGACGCCATATATGATGGGTTCTGTGATGTTCTAGTTATATAAAGAAACACTGATCCTAGCAGTTGACCGTCTATTTACTTTTTAATAATAATGTATTGAAAGTTCTATCTTTAGTAGGAGATTACACTTGAGGGCCACACCTAGAAATGTTTTGCACAATAGTGACATAATGAATAATGTTTTGTGAAGAAGTTCTGAATATGTGTAATTATGAGAAACTCCGTTCCACACAGTTTGCAAGCTAGTACTGTAGTAAAAAGGGAGCACTCTAGCCAATAAAATGGTCAATTGCCAATGGTCGGCAGTTATTTAGAGATGGTCGAACTGTCAATGTGCAGCATCAACAGTGACCGAGTCAACATTCGTCATGTCTGCATGGATGATATATCGTCATGATGAACTGTTGGCAAACCGTTCCCTGGTGTCTTGCCCTATCCTCCGGTGCCGCTTCCTGTTCCCGTCAAATCATCTGACTTGCAAGTGTCTTGAGAAGCAGGGTTACAGTAAGTAGCTCTCCCCTAACCCTCCCCCTAGTGCCTGACCCTAATTCTCCCCGCCCCCCAACATTTCACCCATGGCAACATTGTTAACCTGTCGACAGCATGAGTCATGTCAACCTGATTACTTTTGACATGTATGTATACCAAATAAAAATATAATTGGTGTCTAGATTAAGTTAAAATGAATAGCTAATTAACACCATTGTAACAAATGACCATGCATGAGGCCAACCTTCCGTCCACCTGTGTGGCAAACACAGACAAAATTCCAGCTACTTTGTGACCCTGCTGAACATCCAAATTGTGCCAGATGTGGGGATCATTAGATTAATTATAGAAAAGTCTAATTGGTTGCACATTTATTATTTATTTATTTATTTATTAACAGTTTCTTATATAGCGCAGCATATTCCGTTGCGCTTTACAATTAGAACAACAGTAATAGAACAAAACTGGGTAAAAACAGACAGACAGAGGTAGGAAGGCCCTGCTCGCAAGCTTACAATCTATAGGGATTCATACTTCTGTTACCAAATAAGCCCCCATTGTATTCGTATGCTTAGAATAATGTGTCATCCCATGTCTCTCTTAAAAGTCTTTTCTTGTCCAACATACCAAAGCGCAGACACTCTTTACTGCATCTTTCCCTCTGCATCCTCACTGCCGGGGTTGGAGAGGACCCTCATGTGGGCAAACTGCCAGCACTGAGCTTGGGGAAGACTTTGGCAAAAACAATCTTTGCTTAGCTTGGCATTGGGCCAGCGGTTAGCATATTAACCACTGCATTTCTTTGATAGGCTGTAGACCCAGTGCAGAGGAATCTGCTGCCGGTCCAGCTAGTGATTAGCTTTATTTGAGGTGAGAAAGCTACTGTTGTTTTCACGCAGAACGATCAATCAGAACATTACTGATTATCGGGTCCTTTAATTGCTAGATAAAGGTGCATTTTAATGTAAAGCGGTTTCCATCTCTGTTACGCAGCAGACAAACAACAGAATTACATGGATCTATATTGGATCAAGTTGTATGTATACAGCATTTCTATTGTAGCTAAGAACAAAGAGAAATAACAGCCTTGCTTGGAAGCTAATGCTATCTGAAAGTAGACCCCTCCTTTAATAACATTTCCAAATTTGTACCATTTGAAACTCTGAGTAAGGAGTAGCCTTCAGATACTGTAGGTGTTTGATCCAGAAAGGAATATTTCCCTATGCATGCCAGTAAACACCTTGGGAGAACCCTTCTGAAACAAAAGTTGCAGATTACTTAACCTATCTTCTTTTTAATATTCCCTTCGATGGCACCAAATCCCTTTGTTTTCTGCCGCCCTGATACTTATTCAGTGTCGTCTGCTGATGCAGCTATGTTTATATACTCTCTACTTGTCCTATGTTGTCTTGAACTGTAAGTCACCATTTTCTTGCTTTGCTTATTTGTTTATGTACTCTGTAACTGGTCGCTGCGGATCCCTAGTGGCGCCATATAAATAAAGGATAATAATAATAGGGGAATAACATTCGTGGGTGTGTAGGTCATGTCCAGAATTCTATGGACTTTTCAGGCAGAATATACGTGCCTACTATTGAAAAAATTGGTGTCCGGATGATATTTAAAAGGTTGACACCAAATGGTTGAAGTGGGCAAAAGGTCGACATGACAATTGGTTGACACATGAAAAGGTCTGCATGATTTTTTGGGATTTTATTTTCACTTTAAGGACTTTTTCATACCTTACCATCCACATGAACTACAATGCGAGGGTTCACGGTGCACTAATTGGGAGTCCACGTGCTTAAAGGAACATTTTGACACCAACATTTTTTGTCGACCATTTCATACATTGACCTTGTGCATGTGTATCATTTGGTGTCCACCTTCTGATTGTCGGCCCCCGGTATTAGCAAGGGTGTATGCACTTTCTGATGCCAGTGCACATTACATCAGTTGGGTTCATACATTGAGTAGTTGTACCCGGCTGGGTATACACTGGAGCAATATCAGCCCTATGTGTCGTTTCTGTCTATGGGCCTAATTCAGACTGGATGCAGGGGCAGTGATCGCAGTCTGAATCCCTATGCGCGTTCGCACACCGGGAGCCCAGTGAGATGCTAAAAACATCTCAGGGCTGCGATCGCCTCTGCCTGATTGACTGCCAGAGGCGGTCGCAGGGTGGTATGGGGCGTGCCACCCCCCGTTAGAACGCCATTGGCGGGGTGCGGTCTGCACAACGGCGGCGTGTCTGGACAGTTGCGGGCTGCGCGATGTCACACGCAGCCGCCGCAACCCGGGATGCGGCGAGCAGCGACCTGCAAGTGCAGGGAGCTACTCAGCGGGTGCAAAAGCATCGCCGTTGTGCGATGCTTTTGCACCCTTGCGGGATGGGGGTGGTAGGGCCAGACATGCGGGGCGGACTAGCCCTGTGCTGGGCGTCCCCCCGCATGTCTAAGAAACTGATCGTAGATGTGCTAAATTTAGCACATCTACGATCAGATCTGAATTACCCCCTAAATCAGAACACCATATCAGCTGGATCGTTCAGTGTGCACGGCCAATCTGTGTGCTCCCACTATCATTAACAATAATCTTCTGGTTGATCTTGTTGCACAGCCAACTGGATGATATTTCATGGTACCATGCAGTGTAATGAAAGACGGAATGAGGGATCGTTTTGTCCTTCATTGCATCGTACTGATTTCTACTTAAGATGCGGCTGATTTCTACTTCAGCTGCGATATTGTCCGGGTACACATATCTCCAGTGTGTACCCAGCTAACAGAGGCAAAGTATTTTTCTTTTGTGTGCATGGCAGTAGTTGATGACATATGAGCCATTACTGCCATTCAAAGAGAGGATGCCAAACAGTGTGTCCCAATTTGCGATATTGCCCCATGTACAGTAGCCAAACTGCATGAGATCAGGACGGATAACTTTGTGAAAGATTTTAATATATAAATATATGGCTGGGTCTAGGACCTGAAATACCCTTTTCACACTGCAAACCCGGGTCCAGCCTGGGTCACTGAACATGGGTTTCAAGCCGTTTCACAGAGACTTGAAAACCATTCACACCACAAGCTGGACCTGGGATATTGCTGGGGCTTCTCCTCTGCCAGCGCTTGGAGATGACATCATCTCCGAGCGCCAGTGAGCTGGCTCTCCATAGGATTAGAATGGGAATTACCCCTTCACACTGCCCTGTGACCAACCCCTTAACACCGAGCCGTGACCCTGTATTATACCGTTTTCAGATCACAATGCCGGGTCTCACCCGTGAATTGGAAACGGGTCCTTCCTTGGGGCGACCTGGCATTGGACCCTTTCACATTGGCTTCCTGACCTGGCAATACACCGGGTCGGGTCGCCAATGCGAGTGGGGGGACGGAGCCGGTATCGGGTGCGGAGGCGGCGCTGGGAAATTGTATAATCTCCACGCCGCCTCTGCCTTTGCTGTGATCTGGTCCCGGGTCGCATCGACCCAGCAACCCATTCACACTGAACCTGACCCGCTAATATCCCGGGAATGACTCTTCTTTATTCCTGGGTTGAATTACTGGGTCAGGCGACTTGGGAATTCGATAGTGACCCCTTTTTACACCGCACAACGACCCACGTCGACTCGGCAATATACCAGGTCGATACCAGGTTATTTGTGCGGTGTGAAAGTGGTATTAGTGGTTAAAAGCTCAACATGTGGTCTTTTTTTTTCGCTGCATTTAATAACCCACCTAATAGCAATTTAATTAATTTTAATCCTATTGCACTTGAGAACATTTTTTCATGTCCCAAGGATAGAACTACCTGATTCTTAGAGACACTTTACAAACATATTTGAATTAATTAAAAAAAGGGATTTGCATTTTTTAAGCCCCATCTATACATATTACAGTTTATCAAAAAGACAAACTTGTAGCTTAAAAAGTAGTTTGATTTTCTGCTGCAATTTGCCTCAGAAATTTCTCTTTTACGCATCCAGTACTATTCAGCCAGCAAATTGGGTTGCTGCTTCCCTCGGTCACACTTTTCTCCTGATAAAATGCTCCCCATATTTGTCGCTCACCGCACCCATGTTTTCCATACAAAGCGGTATATACAATATCTGTCGGAAACTGCCGTCTTGTCAGAAAGACGTCAGTTTCCGACAGGTTTAGGTCGGAAGGTGTTCCGACCTTTTCAATGCCACCTGTTGTTTTTTTCCGACAAAATGAGTTGTCAGATTAGCCGCGGATCCACGTGTTCCGCGGCGGTTTTGGCCCCGGTTCCGACAATGTCAATCCGTCTTTTTTTAAAGACGGATTGACATAGTCGGATCCGGGGAGATGAGACGTGGGAGCGGGGACACGTCATGACGGCGTGGAGGGACAGGTAGGAGGGGACAGGACCATGTGAGGAGAGGAACGTGGACGGGTGAGGCAGCCGGAGGGGACAGCAGCACGGATGAACGGCTGTGACAGTTGTCCGGAACAGCCAAATCTGACAGTCGGATTTGGCTGCTCATTGAATACCAACCTGTCGGTATTGAATACACCCAAAAAGTCCAAGCCCTTAATTTTTATTTTCATATTGCGCCCCATTGCTTTGTAAGACATAAGAAGGTTACCCACTTTTTCAGAATCGTTTTTGACCTTGTGATTCCCCCAAAAGTTTAAGCTTGATGTGCAGTGGAGGAAGGTACACTTTTTCAGAATCAGCAAGTGAGCTATTTACAATATTCTTGCCTGGAGTGAGGTACGTTTTGTCCAGTCCTTCTGAATTTAGAGGTTTTGACTGTCCCACTCACCTAGAAAACAACAGTAGAGAAGTGGATAGAACATGCAAAAGTAGGTACATTAGGGTGCGCTAATGAGCAATGATATTATTGGGGAAAAGATGAACCAGACGGGAGTGTGACGTGGACGAGGGAACAAGGTATCGGAGCCTAGTATCCCACATTTACACCTGAAGGCCCGTTTTCCACAACTTTCTGGTAATCCTCCACCCATATAAAACCCTGCATTGGGTTGTTTTTATAAAGAAATTTCCTCTATGGTTGCATGTATGTTATCCATGCGATTTTAGAAAGTCAAATTGATCTTTTATGAGACATAGTTAGAACCTTTTAAACATTAAATATCCCTATACAAATATACTACACTATATGCCATTTCTTGTTTCCTTTGCATATGGAATCCGCTTGAAAACTGTGTGCATTTGTGAAGTATTAAGGGAAGTATCTAGCATTCCCACGTTAAGGGAATTTTGTTTGTTCATCACTATTGGAATCACCTAGAGGATTGTTATCATTCTCACATTTAGAATATCATTGCTCATTAGCGCACCCTATTGTACCTACTTTTGCATGTTCTATCCACACTTAGGTATAAGGGAATACCATTGGTTCAAAGGGGTTGCTGCTTGCAAAGAGCCTATCTGGCGCCACACTAGCTCTATAGATCTAGCTATACTACAACAGTAGAGAAGTGTCGCTGCGTAGAGCAGTGTTCTGTAGCGGGACTGCGATGTGTATGCAGCACAACATACCGCATGCGCACGCATCGCATGCTGCTCCAATTAGAATGAATGGGAGCAACTTCTTATTCACTTCAGTGTATAGCACATAGTTTGACTTGCAAATTGTTTTCTTTTACTTATTTGCAATCTTTTAATATTTTGCTTAATTATACATTTCTTCAGGCCTGTTGTAAGCTTTAACAACCAGTCAGATGTTTTCATGATTGGTCTAATGCAAGTTTTGCAATTATTTGCAATTAAAATTTGAAAATGAGCTTTCCTATATCTGTAGAAAACTAGACTACCTACAGTTAGTGTAAACTGAATGACATACTGTCAGGACTGTGAGCCCTTGTATTACTGGTTGTGCAGCTATAGCACTGCTGTCACCTGTAAAAACATGGAGTTGTTTTCAATGTTTGTATCACTTCGGCTTCATTTCACCACACACAAAGGCAGCTATTGTATCTTTCAACTGCCCTTGTTTTGGATTTCAAGTTTAGCAATTACTTACATACTGTACATTGGATACAGCAGTTTTATGGACTAAACCAAATTTTGTTGGAGCTAGTGGTATCACTGAGGCATGAGTCAAAATATAATCTATGAAAATGTGGTTGATAGACAGGTACTTGGATATATTTGATCAGCTTGTGAATGCTGCTTTCTGAATACCCTTTCAAATAAATTGGTAAATCCTTTGTGCCTGGTAACAGGAATTCATGACTCTTTTTTTGTTTTGTTTGTACAGACACTATTAAGTGCGATGGCTGCTATGTGCTACTCCGAAACTACACATCACATGCAGTCACAGCCTACTTTTTCCTTGCCTCCCTCCCACCCCCATAGAGGTGCAGAGGGAAAGTAGTGATGTTGATGTTACCTTAAAAGGCAGATATATGCGCAGCTGTATATTGCGGTGATGTCCCACGGCACATCCTGCTGTACTAAATCGGTCCCAAAGTATGGGGTAGATATAGTTGAAGTGACAGTCTTGCGTTGTCCTAGGTAACAGAAGTACTCGGCATATTGGTAAATTCATGCACGGCACGGGCAATATGGGACCTTTTGTTCTTTACACGTTTCTACTGAATATAAGCACCAACCAGTAACGGAGTAAAGGCTGTGAATTTATTCCTTTGTATTCAATAGAAAGTACTAACATTCACTCATTTGTCCAAAATTAGTTTTTTTTTCCCCACCATGACATTTGTTTCCAATTGAGTGTACTTCCTTCCTACTCTGTCGCCATTTATTACAGGGCTTACTTAAGTTATTATCCACCATAAAATCCTGCAGCCTGTCGTGAGGTCAGCCTGTAGTGGAGTTACTTTATATATCCTCTCCTAAGACAGGACTTATGTACAAGTACCAGGACCAAAAGATGTATTTGCATCAGGAAATGAAAAGTCTACTCTGAGGCCTGTCCAGCATCCACCACGTGATGCAGTATAGTTCTGCTGTCCTCTCACTAAATCCCTGCTCTCCCTTGGGAGCCAGCAGCATGTTTAATAAACCAATATATGAGTTCCTGGGACTGCTGATGCCATCCTCCTTTTATACACTTTTTCTTAAGCATTCTGAAACTTTTCACTGGGGACATTTTTATTTTATTTATTTTTTTATTGGTTTGAGCTTTACTTTGTGTAAAGCTGGGCATACACTATACAATTATCTGGCAGATCATCTTCCAGATCTGGCTGGTTGGAATGAAAATCGGGTAATGGATGAGAGCAAATGACAATCGACCATTTGCTCCCAATTACTGGAAATTGGACAAACTGTTGTTCACACAAAGTGGTTAAATCACGGATTTAACAAATTGTATGAAAGACAGGTTTTGTCCGTTTTCCAGTGTTTGTAAACAAATGTTCGATTGTCATTTGCTCTCAACCAGCCAGATTTGACAGATGATCTGCCAGATAATTTTATAGCGTATGCCCAGCTATAGATTGTGGGGAAGATATATCTTGTAGAGCAGGGGTGGGGAACCTCAGGCCCGAGGGCCGTATAAGGCCCGCAGAGCCACTTGATCCGGCCCGGCCAGGCTCACCTAGCCGGGCGCCCGCAGAGATTTTGTTATTAGTGGGTGCCTGGCTTTTTACCCTCTGTAGCAGCTGGAGGCAGGAGCTCACTCCTGAGTCCGGCTTTCGGCTCTGGCAGTGTGCGTGTGCGGCTGTGCGGTGTTATGGGAGAGATGTCATGACTTCTCTCCCATAGTTCTGAGGAGCGAGCGGCCAGGCAGAGGGCAACGGTCCGGAAACAGGAGCGGAGATGGTGAGTATTGTTTTTTTTTTCTTCTTTTAATGTGTGTGTGTAAGCGTCGCTACTAGGGGGCATATCTAATGCGGCATAACGACTGACTGGTGGCATATCTAATGGGGCATAACAAGTGACTGGGGGCATATCTACTGGGGCATAACAACTGACTGGGGGCATAACTACTGACTGGGGGCATATCTACTGGGGGCAGGATCATTTTTAAGTTGATAATTTTTGTATGGCCCCTGAAGGATTTTATAAATATCCAAATGGCCCTTGGTAGAAAAAAGGTTCTCCGCCCCTGTTGTAGAGAGAGTATCAACCAATCATTTTGTAACTGCCATTTTACAGGCTGATTGTTACTTTATCTCTTGCGGGATTTAATACATTTCCCCCAAGAAAGAGAAACCTATCAAAGTAATTTTGTCCCATACGCACAGTGGAGGCCTGTCATACAGCCTATCAAATCGCCTATCAATCAAGGCATTGAAAGTTATGTAAAGTCCCTTGTGTAAACTTTGTTTTGAGTTCATGCGATGTCAGTGTGCAGCCTTATCAGCATAAACTCTTCCCACTCCTACCTCCAAGATTTTGCACGTGCTGCTCCCTTTCTCGGAAATTCTCTTCCTCTCCCCCTCAGGCTCTCCACCCCTACAAAACTTCAGTTGGGCACTCAAGACACACTTCTTCATCAAACGCAGCTGTCTCTCCTTCTAATCCCTCTGTCCCACGCTCACTTTCTACCCCATTTGTGTAAACCCTGTTTGTGTGCCCCTCCACTTTAAGAAGGTAAGTTTTCATGAGCAGGACCCTCTTCTCTCATGTGCTTTTCCATCTCTAACTTAACCTATCTTCTTTTCAGTACTCCCTTCGATAGCTCCAAATTCCTCGGTTTTCTGATAATACTACTTCTAGTGTAGTGCAATGCTCTCAGGATTGTATGGCGGCCACATAATTGCTCTCAGGATTGTATAGGGATCACAAAAATGTGAACTGATGGTGCGTACCTTTTTAGAATCACATGCATCTGAGACCTATATCCATCCAGTTATACCCACTGGGTGGGTGTAACTGGATGGCAATGGGGTAGGTTTGCTATGACTTGCTGAGAGAATTGCAGGCATTGCTAACTGTCACCTATCATCACTTATCGTTAAGTAGACCCCTATGTGTTTTATTACTTTATGGATTAGTTTGCTTTGTAATTTATTTTTTATTTCTGTAGTGGAAGGGGGTTATTTGTAAGATTTTCATTTAGCTCCAGCTTATCTAGGAAAGGCGTTCATTTTATGAATGGATCAGGGTGGGGGCCCCTAAAGCTGTGTCCTGATTGCTATGCTCCTCATTGCTATATTTACTCCAGAACATTGCGCTACCAGTGCAGTTGTCAGTGCAGTTGCCGGTTCCAGTCCAGTTCAGTTCTTCTGGTTCAATGTAGTCCTCTTGTTCCAATCCGTTTCAGAGTAATCAATCAGTTCAAGTCCGGTTCAGAGTATCCTCCGGTTCCAGTCCAGCCCTAGAGCTACTGTACTTCGGTTCCTGACCATTCTAGTACTAATCTACTTCAAGCCCGGTTGTAGTGTACTGAAAACTCCGCCGTCCAGCTACACTGTGTTCCAGATGTTCTCCTTAGACTTTGGCTGTTCACCTTGTGCCTCTGTTTGCCAGCAGCCAGTCCACATTTCGTATCTTCACAGGTAACAGAGACAGTATCTATAAACATGAACTTGATTAGCCATCCAGCTTCCAGTCTAGCACCTCAGACTCCACACCTGCCAGTGAAGTCCGGGTTCACAAACAAACACATCGCACATGGCTATTGTCTTAGACACCGTAGGCTGCACTCCAAACCTTTGCACTCCTCACTACACCAGCAACTTAAAACATTAGTGTTAGGTGTGACTATGCATTCACTAGCTGAGCATCGATAATGGGGGCAAACTTCTGACTGGGAGACACCACCCAAGTTTGAGATAGTAAACTGTGCTGATCTCTCTACCTGATGTCTTGGGAAAAGTTGGACTGCGACCGAAACGCGTTGACAAGGAGTGTGAACAGCCAATATTCGCCATTTTATACCTTGGAGGTATGCTATACCTAACTTTTATGGACTTTCTGTTTCATGCATTTTAACAAATTTTTTTTTTTTTCTTGGGACTCATTTTTTATGTGATCGACCTGCCCCTACTGTCTGGGGAATTCTGTTTTTGGATTTCTCGTTTAGAATAAATTGTACTGTTTACTTACGTGTTTCACATTCTTTAGACCTTATCATGGGGTTATGAGAATTATTATCAAATTGAGAAGGTTTTTCACAAATTGCTGGATGAAAGATACCTTGATGTACGTTGAACAGTCTGATGTACTGTGAGTGGAATACGCCCAATCAATCATGTGATTGTTTGGTATTTTTTAAAGAAACCTTTATATTCCTTTTCTTTCCTGCACTTACAGTGAGTGATGTATACCCATTGGATTTTTACATGCACGAAAAGGTTGATTGCCTGTGGTGATAAAGAAACCTTGATATGTATAGAACTTCTTTGCCAAAGTGTCAGTTGGGGTATGCCTGAGATATAAGCACCTCTTTCTTTCCCCATACACAGATTGGTCTGGAATCCCTACAATTAATTGCAAAATAATTGTGTTGAGACTGTCCTACACATTTCTTTATGTTTTATTATTTACATGTTGATCTTGTGCAACACTTGGGAGCCAAGGAGAAATCAATAGACAAGAGAAGAGAAAAGTGTGAACATCTGCATTCCTCCTATGCAGGACGTATAAATAAATTTATTTCATTGATGCTGTATTATTGAGCACCCATAGGTTGAGTCCTTCCATCTTTCATTGTATGTAATGTTTCTAGAAATTCAGTGAGATTTCAGGTTGTGACACTTTCTTGGGCTGTCGGTGCACCAGTGAACTGGAGATTTTTCAACTTTTTGTGCATTGATCTCTCTACCTGCTCTTGCTTCTGGTGTTTTAAGCTCATTTGCATCTGGTCTGTACTGTATGTCGAATATTCGGGCTCTGTTTTGGAAGGTGATGGGTACTACTTGGCTCTCAGACAGGGCCGAAACTAGGATTTTTGGCACCCGGGGCAAGGCAGTAATTTGGCGCCCCCCATGCGCACACACAAACACACACATTTTGGAACCATGGAAAAAACACACTAATAAATAGTTGGCAAAGTGACAACCAGCACCGTCAGGGTGCATCCAGCACACATTCCCTATGAAAATGGATAGGAACACAAGAAACCTAACATGCACCTCAGAGTATTGTGGGGGACTCAGTATGCCAGTCAAGACCGAGGACCAATTAAGGATGCAATGTGGGTTATCCTGGTTGCAGAGAGGAGTCCCTAGGACTGGCTTGTGTTATAAACCTGATATAAGCCATGCAATCACTGTATCACACACATGGGGGGGGGGGGGTGACTCCAACTGGCCAACTGTATGACTACAAAGCCCTGTTTGCCAGTTGGGACCTAGGACCATACTTTGGGGGGGCAGCAGCTGTTTTGGTGTATAGAGACCTCACCTCAGTGCCCAGATTAATTGTCGGCCGCTGCTGCTTCCTCTCGCCCTGTCCTTTTCTGGTGGAGCGGCCGTGCAGGAAGGGGAAGGCCCTGAGGAACAGCCAGTATGTGAACAGCCACCCCGCCCCATTCATAAGTCTTTGCCTGGGGGGTTGGTTTCCCAGGAGTCCACATTGGTGGTACTGGGGAGGGGGACCTGCAGCGAGGGTCCTGTGACCCGGCAGAAGGTAGCCTCTTAGGGCTGAAATGAGGCAAAGTACCTATCTCTGCACCCTCTCAGATTCTGCACCCGGGGCGCATGCCCCCTTAGCTTCCCCCCCTAGTTGCGGCCATGTCTTAGACGAGCAACAAGTGAACATGATCCACTTTGACTCTGTATTTTCAGAATTCCAACCATTTGTTTAATCGTATTTTGTGATTTCCTGTGATGTGTTACATAAAAACATTTCAACAGTTAAAATTCCTGATCTCTCTATTCTGCCATCTTGTTAGAAATGGGATCAAATCCTGGGATGGAGTTAAAATACCGGATGGCGGAATCCCGGCGTTCAGGAGACCGACGCCGGATTCCCGACAGCCAGTGAAATACCGCCGGATGGAATTTCGACCTCCGCAGGGTATTCCCACTTGGTTAGTTGGTCCATGCCACTAACCGAGTGGGAATATAACCTGTGGCGAGCGAAGCAAGCCCGCAAAGGGACTCGCTGATGGGATTCCGACAGATGGGATGCTGCTGTCTGTATACTGACATCCGGCATCCCGTGTGCCGGTACAACATACAGATTCTAAAAAGTGAACGTCCTTTCTTCCTAGCTTGCTGATTGAGATCTTATGACATCCTTCGCTCCTTCGTTTTTTAAAATGATTGCAACCACTTAGAGCTTTGAGCCTATGGGCCAGTACTCACGGCCCGATGCTGGAGAGATGTGTGCTGAGCGAACCGCTCAGCACACATCTCTCCCGGCGCTCAGCACAGCGCGATCTGTGCTGAGCGTGCGGGGGGAGACGGGGGGGCCGCTCACTTCACCCAGCGGGTGAAGTGAGCGACCCGCTAGATTGGCCTGCATGCAGGCCAATCTAGCAGCAGCGATAGCGATGCGCGGGGCTGCGCATCGCTATCGCTGTTAGGGCTACACACGGAGCGATCTTGCTGAAAATCTAAGCAATCTAGTCAGATTGCTCAGATTATCGCTCTGTGTGTACCCCCCTTATCTGTAGGAGTCATAATTGACTGAGAGCACTGCATGTCCGGTACTCAATGCTGTTGCCGATCCCTGACTCAGACTTATGAAGTAGCAAATGCATGATGCCTGAAATCACGCATGCTGGATGGGTATGTTCACTGATAACTAGACTGATTCCCCATATCTTAGTACATTGTTAGGCTGGATATTGAGTCCATCTACAAAATAACTTCCTCTATTGTGCTTGAGTAACAGGTACAATTTAACTGAGAAAAATGCCATTGCATGATTCTCCAAATGCACTGCTATTACTGGAAGTACTGGAACATGTAAATATATTTTCTTGTAATTAAATATAGTTAAATAAAGGAAATACTAATTGTCATGGTGTAGATTTTTTTCTGCAATTTTAACGTTTTGTGCTCTGGAAAACAAAAGTATAATCCATTGACAGGCACAGCCAAACTTTTTTTTTCTTCTCAATACCTTGGATTCAATAGAAAATAAGTCCCTTACAACCTTAAGCAATAAAAAAAAAAATTGCTAATCCACATCTGTGTAACAAAAAGAGACAAGTGGACTCTCCTAATTGGATACACTTTACATCTTCTCGGGTCAAGGTCTTTTAACCTCCAAAATGCAGCTCTGCTGAACGTCTCAGATCTGGGCATCTAATGTATAAATCAGAGTTTCCTAAACTCAGTCCTCAAGGCACCCTGACAGTTCAGGTTTTAAGTGTTTAGTACAGGAACCTGCTTTCTTGTTTGTTTGATTCAAAAATGAAAAGGTGTGTTAAAGCTCAGTGTTCTAAAAACATTTATGTATTCTCTAAGACAGTCATGACAATAGAGGAGGAAGCTTGCAGCCCTGATCTATACAAATCTGGTCTGTGCTTAATCATCCGTGAGTCCCATCATCTTTTGCGCACTCTTGGATCATCCCATTGAACAAACAGAGATGTTTCAGCTCTTCAGAACAAATGAGCCATGTCGCTTTTCATCTTCCTAGGAGATATGTGCGGTTTACAAGGACCACTTCTGTGTTGTGCCATGTAGTGTGGGGAGCAAGTGACAATGTTTCTGTTTGCAAATGCAAAAAATGTCAGGAGACCAAAAGCATTCCTCTGAATTCGGGCAACACCTGTGAAATTATTGCGCCCCCCCCCCTTTTTTAGTAATAATGTGCATTGTTGCTACATAACACAAGTATGTGCTGTCCTCCATGATCCCAATGCAACTGTATTGTATACATTTTAAAATTCGAAATACTTGGGGGTATATTCAATTAGGGTCGAAAACTGCCGTCTGTCGAAAAGACGGCAGTTTTTGACTTTTTAAGGTCGAATAGGGATTCAACCTATTCAGTCCCATCAGTTTTTATTCGACAAGTCGTGGAATTCGACTTGTCGAATAGTATGTGAATCGGCGGTATAGCTGCAGATTCATGTACTTTTGAGTGAAACGAATTTGGTCCCGTTTCCGACCATCTCAGTCAGGCATAAAAAAATGTCGGACTGAGATGTGGGACCCAGAGGAGGGGGGGGGAGCTGCAGAAAGACGGGGAACAGCCGCAGGGCATACAGGGGAGAGAAGCGCTACAGCACAGCGCTGCAGCAGGATGTCTCACAGCCGCAACGCTCACGGCAGCGTCCACCCGGCTCCAGCAAGCGAGGTCACGCTTGCTGGAGCCGGATGGACACTGCTGTGAAATCTGGCGGCTGTAAGACAACCTCCTGTAGCGCTGCTCTCCTGCAGCTGTCTCTGCTGGTCTCCCCGCGGCTCCACCCCACTCTCCTTCTCTGGGTCCCTCATCTCAATTCGACTTTTTAAAAGTCGAATTGAGATGAGATTGAATAGGGGTTGTCGGATCCATTCCGACAAATGCATGTCGGAATGGATCCGACCCTAATTGAATATACCCCTTGGAGTGCTTTATTGTCATTAAAATATATAGTAGAACTATGCTTTTAAACAATAGTTTGCAAGAGCACCCCCAGATAGTAAAAGACATGGTGTGATATTTTTAACACAGGTTCTGATTGGTTAGTGCATTCATATATATTGGTAGATGCTTTTTTCTTGCTTAGAAATACCCCTCCCTTTCGAGCACCTGAGTGATATCACTAAGCTAATTGAGCATCTACAAATATATAAATGTTTGTTCTGAGAGGCAGAGGGGTTCCTGCATTAGGAGGAGGTGCAGGCCCTGACATGCCACATGGAGCATTATGGGGTTGCTCCAAGGTAGGTAGCTCTTAGCTTAGACATGTTGTAGTAAGGAGCCATTATCATGTGGCTCCTTGCTGGTTAATCTTAGATCCAGATTGGGGTAATGGAGGTGTGAGGTGTGGTGCCTCTGGACTGGCTGAGCTGGATGGCCTTAGTGTGGCATACCTTTACATTCTATTAACACTTTTCACTTATTAATTTTTTAACACTATTTCTCTATTTTAATTGCATTTAATTTTTGTATCACTTTCTCTATAGCTTCGCCTTCCTAAATACTAATTTATTAACACTATAGTTTTTTCACTGGTATGCTACGCTGGGCTTTCTGGCTTATGCTGGTGTTTTGGGGTGCCACATCCTGCACCTAGATATAGCGCTAGGGACCCCAAATATACAGAGACGCCTTGATGCGGCTTTGGGGCTTATTCACACATTTGCGCAAATATGTGTAACGAAGATCTCTGAATTCTATTATCATGTGGAATTTATATCTGGTTACGGTTATCATTCAGGGTGCTGGGGGAAACAAATGGTTAGTGCATTCTCATTCGTTCTCTTCACGTTGTTAATGTGTCCAAAAGAGATATTCTGCAGCAGCCTTTGGGCCGGATGTAATGGCTTGCGAGACGGCCGGAGCTCCGAGACTTCCGCCGAACTCGTACTTTTTTAAAAGCAGCAAATGTTTACAAGGCAAAACCAACCAGGTTGTAAATGTTTTCTGCTTTAAATGTTTGCTGCTTAAAAAAAAACAAAAACGTACGAGTTCGGCCGGAGTCTCGGAACTCCGGCCTTTTCACAAGACATTACATCCAGCCAGCCCTTTGTCTTGGTACCCACTCCATTGTACTCTTTGGAGGAGAAGGGGGCGATTGGCTTATAATTTCAAATTCTGTTTTAAAATATTTCATTTTGGGGAGTTTGTAAAAGTGAGTATGCTTTGTGAACAGTGTGACTAGGGTACTCTATACTCTTACTTCTCTTTTGGTTATAGTGAACTTGAGACGGACTTGCTTACCAAGCTCCATCCAGGGGCTGGCTTGGCAGGGGGGCAGGGTGCCATCTTCCCCCCGGGCCAGTGCAATTTAAGTGTTCCAGGGCCACCTGACTACAGATTCCCTGTGGAAAGATGGGCCACTTGCTTGAGTCTGCCCCCCAGGCTGAAAGTTGGCAGCCAGCCCCTGGCTCCATCCCATCCCATAATTCTCTGTGAACATGTGTCTTTCAGATGTGTTTAGCTGAGCTGCTGTATTTATAAATGACATGAAGTTATATTGAAGTGGCATGAATATATATGTAAAATATCCTCTAAAAGATATGCTTGTTTGTGGGGAGCAGTGATGTCACTACTTTAATATATAATTGTATTTATTTTGTCACGGCTCTCTGTGAAAGTGTTCTGTGATGCAATGTCTGTCTGTTTGAAGGTAATACCTGGCTATCAGGAACACCTCATACAAGTAACATGAAATTGAACGTTGCTTATTATAGTGAAATATGTTCCCTCTTAATGAACCTCACCCAGGAGTTCAGTGATTTGCTTAAAGCACTAGGCTGTCGCTTTAGGTAGAATATCAGAAACAGCCGTTAAGTTTCATCCCCCATTGGCTATCTTCACAACAATAATAGATAATACTTTGGACTAATTAATAAAATGATGCTGTTTCAGTGCCTCCAATAAAAAATTGTCCTGGCAAAAACTGTACACTGATGTTAAAACTATCGTTATAGTTCCAGATTCAGTCAAGGCCTATTCACTGCGCATGTGGGACCATCAGGCAGTGCGTGCACAAAAAATTACGGCAGGACTTGATAAAATAATAATTATCTGTGCTAATCCTGAGAAAGCATCAGTTTTTGCAGGCTTTAAGGTCTTAGATATATATAGACGCACTTAGCCTGCATGCAGCCTTTTTCCTTTATATAGTCTCATATCTGTGACTTCTAGTAATCATTTACAGCAGAGGCACATTATTTCCACAACATTAACTTCATATAGCCCAGTACCCTGCGTAGAGAATTGAAACTGCAGGAATTATTGCAGAAAATATTTAATTACATTTTCACAAAGACCATTAATGGCTAACGCCACTAATAGTGTGTTTCTGAGTCTTGAATAGGGAATTTAATGCAGCAGCCCTGTTCCAAGTTTCAGGAGTTATTCTAATAATAACTTGTAGTAGCCAGTATATTGATATTTTAATTTGGTAAATATTTTAAATGGCTGCACCAGTTTAATAAAGAATAACTATAGTACAGTATAACCACATGTATCTACATTCTAGAGGAGGGTGTTGTACAGTACATGTTCATATAGCAAGCCATTCAGAAGTTAGTAACACCTTGCCTTACTTTGAAATAATTCATTAAATCTGGCAAGTTTTTAAGAGCTTTGCTGAAAAACGTCTTTAAATAGGCTAGTAAACCAGTTTTATAGCCCTTCTGCTGTAGCTCACAGCTGTCATTGCTTCTGCTCCTGCTCCGGCCCTTTCTGAGTGCTGGTGATTGGTCCATACCCTGCATTTACTTTTAGCAGAAGGTACAGTATATAACTTTTTTTTTCCAGTGGTGTTTTCCTTGTTAATGATCATATTATATAAAGTAAACGTTTCACACTTTATTGCTGAAAGCAAAGTTTAGAACCCCATACGTTTTGTGTGTTTAAATGGTGGATTAGAAGTTTAAATAACCATTTTATTAAAAAAGAATTCCATTGTTAAATACTGATTTTAAAATATCCGCGAAGATCATGGCCAATAGGCTTCAGAGCATACTCCCTGAGCTATTAACACATCATCAGGTTGGCTTTGTCAGAGGTCGACACTCTGTGAAGGCAATACGAACCGCCCTTGCGTCAGTAATTGCCGCTTCTCATTCCTCGAATCCTTACTGTATGCTACTTAGCTTAGATACACACAAAGCCTTTGACACCGTCGTATGGCCTCATCTGTTTCGGGTCCTTGAAAAGCGTGAATTCGCCCCCTCATTTTTACAATTAATTCAGTATTTTTATTCCTTGCCTACCACCCCTCTAATTGTTAATGGAGTACATGGCCCTTTAATAAACATGCAAAGAGGCACGCGCCATGGCAGCCCCCTTTCACCTTTACTATTCAATTTGGCAATAGATCCACTCTTTCGAATCCTGCAGACTTCACCCTCATTCCAGGGAATCCAAATTGGTGCAGCGGAGGTTTGTCTCATGGCTTTTGCAGACGATGTTCTATTATATATATCTAACCCCCAAGACTCTCTGCCCGCAATCTTGAATATTTTGAATGACTTCGGAGGGGTCTCGGGCTTCAAAGTAAATATATCTAAGTCTATGGGCTTATTCTTGAGGCCTGGGGTTGTCCATCCATCGTGGAGTAGACATATCCGTGGGCCAAATCTCACATCACCTATCTGGGAATACAACTGCCATAGCTGCCATCGGCTCTTTATCGTTTAAATATTACTAAAGCAATCTCTTCCATTGCGCCGGAGCTAGAGGGGTGGAGCCGTCTCCTGTTATCTTATTTGGGTAGGGTGAGTCTAATAAAAATGGTAACCTTCCCACATCTACTTTATTTGTTTCAGTCCCTGCCACTTCTATTAACGCAAAGGGACACTTTAAAGATTATTGCTTTATTCAGGAAGTTTCTTAGAAAGGTAAACGTCCTAGAATTGCCCTGGTGAAGTTGCAGCAGACTAGAGACAATGGAGGTATTAATTTTCGCATTTAACATACTATAACCATGCATCTCTTTTATGATATTTGCGCGACTGGTTACACAATAGTGATACTTATGTGGATTCATTTTTAGACAAACAATTTCTGTCAGAGGGTAATTTAATTAGCTTCTTACACCAACATGATGCAGAAATTGGCCAGGAGATCTGAGAGAACCCATTATTATGGTCTACAAGAAAGGTGTGGCATCAAAATAATTTAAATGCGCATAAATCCTTGTTTCTACCGTTTCTGTCTAATCCAGATTTTCAAAATGGAATAGCATGGATGAATCTGATACCAGAGTTGCCCATACAGACACCATCTTGTAAAGGCAAATATGTTAAAATAGCTTTAAGTAAATGTATTCTTCACAACGCAAGAAATGATTTCTGAAAGTAACCAAGTAGATTGTTTTTGTTAACTTCATAGTATTGGAATGCCTATAACCTTCACTACACCCAGAAATGAGAGAATAGATAGGGAGGTGTTCACCAGGTGTAGGATGATGAACCCCACCGCACAGCTCACATGCATCTTAGAAGTAGCAATAAGATAAGGGATTTTCTGTATAATGAGCTTTTGTATCCAATTAATTGTTTGAGTAATAAATGTTATTCAATGAATTGCACTGTATGCATTTTCCTATAAAGGAGTGTCCGAACTGAAATTAAACTCCGTGAATCTCTGACACACATGCGATTCTCTTGTGTTCTCACTCACTCCAATTGATTAATTGTAAGACAATGACGTCAACCTGAAATCATTCAACTTGGCTTATTGAACTTAGAGATATGGGTTCCACAGCATCCTTTACTTTTACATTATGGTGGAGAGAGGGAGTACAGAATGTAGGTAGTGTTGCCGACACTTCATCTAAGGGTCTGTTGACATTCGAGCAGGAAAGAGAAAAATACCCAGTACTTCGAAGATTCCCTCTAGCATTTTTACAGGCGCAAGACTACTCTTTAACATGGATTGGATTGAAGCATCATTGAACAAGGAACGCTGGGTTCCGCCTTTTTTTTGTACATGGAAGAGTTATATTTCCACCCTGCCCAGGGAATTTCAAAATAGACTGGTAGAATCTCTTAAAAACACTACGTGGTATCAGCAGCGGAGAATCACGGGAGATCTCCCCTTCAACATATGAGAGAGAACTACTTGTTGCTTTCCCCTTTTGGTTCTGGTTGACGCCTTGAGAATTGGGTCCTATGGCGCTGGGCGGCTCCTCACTCCCCTCCCTCTTCCTCCTCTTCTGTCCACTTATTAATATATAATGTTACTATGAATGGCAATGTTATTGTTATTCCACTTTACGGTATTGCTTCCATGACTATAGCTTATATTCTATCTCTTTGGTAAACAGATAAACTACCCTTATGGATTACTCTATTGCACTGTAACATATTTGCTATGCCTGATTTACTGTACTTCGTGGATACATATTCTTGGCCATTTACATGTATTTAATGTACAGATTGTAAAATATCATTGACAACTGGAGTGCTTAATAAAAATGTATTTAAAAAAATAATAATAATTCCATCTAAAAGTTTTGTTTTTGGAATATTCAAAGTCATACCCTATCCCAAACATTTATTTCCATGAGGTCTGTTGTTCAACCTTGGTGGGTCCCCTAGCACCTTGCATAAAAACTGGGACAAAAAGGTGCATACACATGGTGCGACGGGGTGTCGCGGCCGATACGGACTATATTGTGCCGGAGGCATGTAGACAGTATCGGCCCTGCCTGCACCCACTATATTTTCGTGCAATGCTGATCCGCGCATTGGCATCACAAGGTTATACACACACGGTGCGATATGCACTATGTTTCCGTGCGATATGGACTATATAGTCCATATTGCACAGAAAATTGCACCGTGTGTATGCACCATAAATCTTTTGTCATATTTGACTGTAGTTTTATTTTATGTCTTTTGCTACATACAATGCATTACATTAAATTAACCTATGTAAAATTGTTGAGCCTGTCACCCTCTTCTACACATAACCTCACAGTCATGGTCCATTGCGCTGTTTTTAGAATATGTGAAATTTCTACAGTTCCTTCCGCACCCACAAGTGTATATTTTGCTTTACTCTAAACCATCTGATCTCTGCAGAGCAGATGTTGACAATTATGCAGGGAACAGAGGCCACTCTGTGGTCGGCCGGCAAACCCTACTGCACGTGGGTCGAGCGAGGCTCAAGGCGGTAACTGCTTCCTGTCAGCACGGCTGGGTGACACTGCTACAAGATCCCGCTGGCTGCAGCCCCAGAGAACTTAACAAAGTCACTTTTGTAACCCCCCTCCTCCCCCTGTCTTTTTCAAAGCTGACGGATTAACCCCTTCAGCTCCTCTGAGGCTCCACAGAAAGGCTTCTGACCTTTATTTTAAGTTACTTAAAAAAACAGCACTTTATTACGTGAGTTGTTGGTTTTCTGGGCTGTAACCTGATAAATTATATAACTGAGCCCCTGAGCATGAGAAAAACAGGCCGATGTTTGTAAACCGCTCTAAAGCGGCTTTCAACTTTTTATGTTCAAGAATATACGGGGGAGGGGTGTTTATAGATTAGTTGCAATTGTAAAATTATCCTTAATAAAAAAAAGTGTTACATTAAAGTACAGATGCAACATTCATTTAAGACAAATATCAAAAATTGCTTGCAGTAGGTCACATCAGTTATCAGTTGTTCATTAATACTTAAGATGATATGAAGGAGCTTATTTAAATGCTCAAAATCATATGTTGCTATGTGTTCCATTTGTTCTGTTATATATTATTTTGGTGTCTCTAGTTTCAGTTCATTACACAATAGTGAAAAAAGGGAAATTTGTGTTAATGTTATCCTTCTTTGTGCTTGTATTGCATGATATTATATTGCCATATTTATATGCACTGCCACCTCTTCATATTCTAGTAAGAGAGCGTGTGCGTTGTTAGAAGACGTAACATTTACAGAGAACTACTCATACTGCAGTCATTTTCGCTGCATGGATTTTTCCAGCTGAATCAGTGCGACACATACAAAATCTGACTAATGGGAACTAATTAGGCTATAAAAAAACAACAATTTTCTTAAGCAAAAAAAAAAAACCCACTCCCAAATATCTTTTTTTTTTTTTTTTTTTTATTATAGATGCATTTCTATAAACTTTTTGAGTTCCCTCGACCATTTCAAAACATCCCAAAGTAGTATTTTATACTGTAGGTTTTGTGTTTTTCCTGGGTCCCCAGCATATTTCAGAATTTTTAGCATGGGTTCTCATAAATATTCAGGCAGCAATATGTCTCTTGTGTGGAGATGATGAGTACACTTCAGTTTGTTAGGCTGGGTACACACTTTTCGATATATCATTAATTCGATTGATGAATTTCGATAAATCACTAGTGCTTTGGTGAATACATACACCTGATATGTCTGTGAACGACTTTGTTCACAGACATATAAGGTCGGCCCTGCACCACAGCCGATCCTGATATACAGTATTATTCATATATAGATATGTCTTCATACACCTTTGCTGCAATCATGCCAAACAGCCCCTCCTGGCACGCCAGGAGCCGTGAGACTGTGTCAAGCATCTTTTTTGCTGAAAATGCATATTTGCCGCAACGCAATGCGACTAGTATGCACCAGGAGACTGTGCTAATTTCATATGCGACACTTGAGTATCTGTGTGGCTGAGGCCCAAACATGTTAAGCCATAAAAAGTGATAACGTGGAGAGTGATAAAGAGAGATAAAGTACCAACCAACCAGCTCCTGTCATTTTTTATTGCATGGGGCAGCTCACTCGTTCCAGGCATCTCATGCTGTGTGGTGTATCAAGGCTAGATGTATGAGGACACATCTACATTTAGGTACATCTAGATGTGTGTATGGCCGTTTTGCTGACTGCGCAATAGGTCACCCGCAGCAGCCATTGAATATAATGTCACAAGTGGGCGGACATATTCAAATGGATATGCTACCAGACATATCAGGCCACGGATTAGTAATTGTGTATAAGGGTATCACAGGCTTTGTAGCCACAGCTCATGGGGCTTGCTAGTGCGACAAGGATAAATACATTTTATTTAATGGTGAAGTGAAAATAGTCAAGTCCTAAAAAAAAGTTTGTTTCTAAATCATACATACAGTACAGATGTGTCCTCCTATATCTTTGCTGCAGTAGTGTTGGCCATCTTTTTTTGCTTCTTTTTTTCCGAAAATGTGTCTTATACGATGCTGCTAGGATGCACTAGGAGACACTGCTGATTATTTTCATATGCAACTCTTGTATATCTGCGTGCAACTGAGTCTCTAAATCTCCATATGTAGTGCTACGATGCAGCGTCGTGGATTTTTTCCATACCAAGTTCTGTTGGGCCACATCACATTGTGACAAAGACTCATTTTCGGCAAGAAAAGACGCCCAGCGCTAGCACAGTTGCACAGGACCTGACAGTTGTTTTGCGACAGGCATCTCCCGCTGCATGGCCTGTTGAGGCTAAATGTATGAGAACACGTGTAGCTATTTTTTAAGTTTTGATCTGTCAATATCAATGTATACTGACAAAGACAGATGTTCTAATTATTACACTATACATGTGTGATCCCTGGCTATACAAAACAAAGTGGATTATATCTAGTAGATTCTATTATACCCCTTTTACACCACCTGAAATATCCCGGGATTTTGCACGGGAGCGCGCAAAATCCCAGGACTGCAGGCGGTGTAAAAGGGTCCTTCTCCTAAACCCCGGGTCTACTTTCCTGGGAATCCAACACGGCGCATACACAGGGTTGGACATGGGTAAGACCCGGGGTAGGAGGTGGTGTAAAGGGGTAAGCCGGGTCAGCCGACCCGGTACCCATTTACAGCATAGCAAACCTCCCGTACTGCAGTGTCCGACGGGCGGTCGGGAGGCTGGGGGTCATGGCGCACATTGTCTATGCAGACAGCATGCGCCGTGCTGGTTGCCATGCAGTGGCTGGGGACATGGCACATGCTGTCTATGCAGACAGCAGCGGCATGTCTGGAGCCCGGAAGCGCCGGAGTCTGGGGGCAGCACAGCAGCTTCCTGATTGCTGTGCTTGTCCCCGCCGAGACGCTCCGGAGTCCTGCTCTGCAGTGTTTCCTGGCGCTTTGCACCGGGTACAATGTAAATGGTGCCGATCCAGGAATATCCCGGATCGGCACTGCAGTGTAAATATGGGGAGGGGGGGAGTCCCGGGTCTGACCCGGCTTGGAACCGTGTTCCAAATCCTGGGTCAGACCTGGGTTTTTGGTGTTAAAGGGGTGTTAGTCTCTGTCATCTACTGCACAAAAAAGGGTGTTTTATCACTTTTATTTTTGCCCAATGTTCATTATCGGGATATTCAATTATAGCTCATTTTTTCCATGCAAAAAAATAAATAAAATTTGCATGGAAACATGTATGATCCACAAAAAGCTGCAGAAACACGATTGTGTAAAAAATGTTAATTGGGAATTTGGCGTACGCACCTCTGGCTCGGCTTGTCCCAACCCCCAACAATAAAAAGTTGGGAGATATGTTGACAGATGTAGTTACATGTGAACTATGACTATGGGGGATATCCTCTTACCCCCTGGTAAAACATCAGGTGTGAAAAATGTACCCCAGTGGGAAAGCCGGGGCAGTGCTGTGACCACACACCCCCCTCTCCCTGGTAGTGGTCACATGACGGGGGAGCGCACACGTGACCGGGGATGGGGGGGCGGCAGATGAGCAGCGCTGCACCGGGAGCTGTCAGCAGCCGGCACCCGGTGCAACATCAGGCAACATCAGGTAAATTACCGGGGCTAATTGGATATCCCCTCATATGTAGAATTCTTGTAGGTTTGATGAGGTTACTCCTCATAGGTGTAGTGGAACTTGTTTATTGATAGTGGCAGACACCTGTAGAGTATATGAGTAGGCACAATGATATAGTCACTGATTGCCAGTCTGGACTGGTGAGTAGGATGAGGACAGAAAATATGCAGAGAGTGCCCAGCTGAGACCTAGCATAGAGAGTCACTGAGGTATTGATATGAAATCCAGTAGCCGCAACACAGGTTCAGATGACTCTCCTCCATAAAGGTTAACACAGCAACACATAGTACAATGGAAACTGTGAGTAGTGCACAACAGTAATGACTGATGCTGAGAGTACACATGAGAAACTGTGAGGCGCGCCCTGTAATAGTGGCAGACGTTGATAGTATACAGGGGTACACTGGAAACTGAAGAGCGGACAGTATTAGTAGCTGGTGCTGAAGGTATCACAGGAGCACACTGGAAACTGTGAACTATGCCCAGTAGTAGTGACTGGTGCAGAGGGTATCACAGAAGCATACTGGAAACTGAAGGCGTCCACCAGTAGTGACTGGCGCTGGGCGTAATACAGCAGCAAATGGAGCACACTAACTGTGGAGCCAAACTCTGGAAACAACTGCACACAGGAAGCTTAGCAAGCAGACTACAGCAGATGTTGTGGCGAAGGACCATGGCCAGGGAGAGACTATGGGGAGTCCTGGCTGCTGATAGGTCACAGGAGTCATGTGCAGGGAATCAGGTCAGAGATCGGTTAGCCGATTACATGCAAGACTGTGGTGCCCATGTGCCGCCGGCAACCGCTCCATTATGGGAAAACAAACAGACTTTGCAGCAATGCTGCATGGGACATGTTCTGCCATATAGTGTGCCAGATACAGTGTCAGGGACCGCCAGTACGGTGTGTGACATAAAGAAACGAAGAATTAAATAACTTTACAATATGAGAGTAGCTGTAATTGCAGTGTAAAATGTACGTATAAAATATACTACTTTTTAGTGGATTGCGTCATAGAACTAAATTTGATTTGTTATACATAGTTTATTACTGCTTATTTTGAAAGCTATTCTCATTCTCTGTACAGTATACAGTATGTTGGCACTTTATAACCGTAACAACAGCTCCTGTACTTATTTCTCTTAACATCCAACAGGCGTAAAAATGTTGCACAAAGTTGATAAAAATTTGTTTTTAAATAAGGATGTAGGTTACTGCTCTGTAATATAAATGTTTTCAGGCTTGCTCATTAGTAATACAAGGCCTAACACTTTGATAAGCGTGATGAAGTAGATGAGGTCTCTGTGCTGGTGTGAGCTGCCTATTTTCACACCTTTGCTCTATTACAGTGGTACCAACGGGAAGGAAGGCACTAACAAAATGATTAACAATGCTGACGAGAAAAAAAGAAAGTACGGTGTATTAAAACAATTTATAATACTAATACTTATGTTAGAGTGCTTTTTGTTAATTCTAGTATAGACATACTTACCTACATTGTATTTCTCCTCTCCGGGAGAAGCCCGGAGAGGAGACGCTGCAGGTGTCTTCGGGGAGCGGGCCGGACTGTGACATCACTAAGCCCCGCATCGGGAAATGTTGCGGGTCCGTGGGAAGGGGGCGGGGCTAAAATGCCACGATTTGCGTCATTTTAACCCCTTCTCCACCCGACGGACCCGCGAATGCGGAAGGTTATCTCTCCATTCTGCTCACATCACTAGGGTGCGAGCAGGATGCGGGAGACCTGCCCACTCTTCCGGGGGTGCGGGGGGCTACCTTAAAAAAACGGGAGCCTCCCGCAGCTTCCGGGAGAGTAGGTAAGTATGAGTATAGAGTTTAATACCATTCTCCCAACTACTTTAATAGGCAAATTACTGAATTTGGGGTTTTCTTTAACACTATGTTATTGGATTTTGGATTTTTAAATGTGTATGCCGCAGCAAGTTTAATTGGGAAATTGTAGGTCATCTGTTATTAGTGTTAAACTGGTACCCCTCAGCAGGGCTGCAATCAGAAATTGTGGGACCCGGGACTAACCAAATAGGTAGGGCCTCCCTCCCCCTGCAGAAACACTGCACACAGGCACACATAACATTTAGATATAGGACACACTGTACACAGACACTTACAGTATAACATGTAGGTCTAGGACATGCTGCACACTGGCACATACAGTATGGCATGTAGGTATAGGACACGCTGCGCACAGTCGCATACAATATAACATGTAGGTATAGGACACGCTGCACACATAGCATGTAGGTGTAGGACACGCTGTACACAGACACTTACAGTGTAGCTTGTAGGAATAGGACACGCTGCGCACAGTCGCATACAGTATAACATGTAGATATAGGACACGTTGCATACAGGCGCGTACAGTATAATATGTAGGTATAAGACGCTGCACACAGGCGCGTACAGTATAATAGGTAGGTATAAGACACGCTGCACACAGTCGCATACAGTATAACATGTAGGTATAGGACACGCTGCACACAGTCGCATACAGTATAACATGTAGGTATAGGACACGCTGAACACAGGCACACACAGCGTGTAGGTATAGGACACGCTGTACACAGACACTTACAGTATAGCTTGTAGGAATAGGACACGCTGGCACAGTCGCAATAAGTATAACATGTAGGTATAGGACACGCTGCACACAGGCGCGTACAGTATAACATGTAGGTATAAGACACGCTGCACACAGGCGCGTACAGTATAACATGTAGGTATAAGACACGCTGCACACAGGCGCGTGCAGTATAATATGTAGGTATAAGACACGCTGCACACAGGCGCGTACAGTATAATATGTAGGTATAAGACACGCTGCACACAGTCGCATAAAGTATAACATGTAGGTATAGGACACGCTGCACACAGGCGCGTACAGTATAACATGTAGGTATAAGACACGCTGCACACAGGCGCGTACAGTATAACATGTAGGTATAAGACACGCTGCACACAGGCGCGTACAGTATAACATGTAGGTATAAGACACGCTGCACACAGTCGCATAAAGTATAACATGTAGGTATAGGACACGCTGCACACAGGCGCGTACAGTATAACATGTAGGTATAAGACACGCTGCACACAGGCGCATACAGTATAACATGTAGGTATAAGACATGCTGCACACAGGCGCATACAGTATAACATGTAGGTATAAGACACGCTGCACACAGGCGCGTACAGTATAACATGTAGGTATAAGACACGCTGCACACAGGCGCGTACAGTATAATATGTAGGTATAAGACACGCTGCACACAGTCGCATAAAGTATAACATGTAGGTATAGGACACGCTGCACACAGGCGCGTACAGTATAACATGTAGGTATAAGACACGCTGCACACAGGCGCGTGCAGTATAATATGTAGGTATAAGACACGCTGCACACAGTCGCATAAAGTATAACATGTAGGTATAAGACACGCTGCACACAGGCGCGTACAGTATAATATGTAGGTATAAGACACGCTGCACACAGGCGCGTACAGTATAACATGTAGGTATAAGACACGCTGCACACAGGCGCGTACAGTATAACATGTAGGTATAAGACACGCTGCACACAGGCGCGTACAGTATAATATGTAGGTATAAGACACGCTGCACACAGTCGCATAAAGTATAACATGTAGGTATAGGACACGCTGCACACAGGCGCGTACAGTATAACATGTAGGTATAAGACACGCTGCACACAGGCGCGTACAGTATAATATGTAGGTATAAGACACGCTGAACACAGGCGCGTACAGTATAATATGTAGGTATAAGACACGCTGCACACAGTCGCATAAAGTATAACATGTAGGTATAGGACACGCTGCACACAGGCGCGTACAGTATAACATGTAGGTATAAGACACGCTGCACACAGGCGCGTACAGTATAATATGTAGGTATAAGACACGCTGAACACAGGCGCGTACAGTATAATATGTAGGTATAAGACACACTGCACACAGTCGCATAAAGTATAACATGTAGGTATAGGACACGCTGCACACAGGCGCGTACAGTATAATATGTAGGTATAAGACACGCTGCACACAGGCGCGTAGAGTATAATATGTAGGTATAAGACACACTGCACACAGTCGCATAAAGTATAACATGTAGGTATAGGACATGCTGCACACAGGCACGTACAGTATAACACTTCCATGTCAAACATAGTGTGCGACGAGGGCGCGTGCAAAAAAATTATAGGGGCTTGGCTTCATAGGGAAGGGGCGTGGCCACAGTTATGTCCGCTGTAGTTATGGCCTTAGTAGCTGTGCCCCCTGTAGATTTGCCCCCAGATGTTGTGCCCCCTGTAGCTTTGCCCCCTGGTTTGTGCCCCCCTGTAGCTGTGCCCCCTGGTTTGTGCCCCCTGTAGATTTTCCCCAAGTAGTTGTGCCCCCTGTAGCTGTGCCTCCTGGTTTGTGTCCCCTGTAATTGTGGCCGGAGTAGCTGTGCCCCCTGTAGTTGTGGCCGGAGTAGCTGTGCCCCCTGTAGTTGTGGCCGGAGTAGCTGTGCCCCCTGTAGTTGTGGCCGGAGTATCTGTGCCCCTGTAGTTGTGGTCGGAGTAGCTGTGCCCCCTGTAATTGTGCCCCCTGGTAGCGCCACTAGCAGACACTAAAACAATAAATACTCACCAACCCCGCTCCTGCTTTCCGACCGCTGCTGCAGCTGCATCTACATCTCTGCTGCCGCTGCTGCTCCGCCCGCTTCTGTCTACGGGAGAGACGTCATGACGTCTCTCCCATACAGCGCCACACAGACACGGAGGTCAATTATGACTTCTAGTGTCTGACGATGAAGCCGGCTGCAGCGGACGCCCACACAACCCACGGCGTCCGCTGCAGCCGGGGTGCAGGATGCGGAGGGCGCCTGTGTGATGACTGTGGCCCCACCAGCGGGCCGCAGCACCCCGGGCGCCCACCCCGCTTGCCCGTGCCTAGTACCGCTCCTGATGGAGGAGGATGCGCACACACAGTTGTTCCTGTCTCCTCCTACCTCACTCACTGCTGCCCTGCATACACAGTTGTTCCGGTCCCCTTCTACCCCATTTACTGCTGCACCGCATACACAGTTGTTCCTTTCCCCTTCTACCCCATTTACTGCTGCCCTGCATACACAGTTGTTCCGGTCCCCTTCTGCCTCTGCCAGCATATGATACTTACAGCAGCTTTCCTTCAGAGGTGCAATGTGCGCTAGATAATATATTTTCTGCAGCAGGGTACACTGTGTTCCACAGGGAATACATCGGGGTGTAGAGATGGATCTTGATCCAGAGGCACCAACAGGCTAAAGCATTGCGGTGACTCCTCTATATAACCCCGCCTCCAGGCACTGTGAGCTCAGTTTTTAGAGTTGGTGCCTGCATAAGCAGGTCACTCAACAGGAGGGGCTGCGCAGGCAGCCCTGAAAAAGCTATTTAGATAACTTCTAGGGCTGCAGCACTTCATATGTTAGTGTGACATACTGTGCTGCGGCTCCATCACCTCCCGAGCAGCATCGCATACTCCCACTGGCTCTGTTCCCGAGTACTTGCGGTGGAGATGCTCCAGTTCCTAGGCACACCACTGCAGAACGCTCTCCTTGATCGCGTGGCTGCCTCTCAGGGAGGAGGTAAGAGGGTCCCCCAGGCTGTACAGGGACCCAACTATATCCACCAGTGCAGGGGAGCACAGGTCGGATAATACATTATCCATTTTTAATAAGGCTCCATAGTACCCGGCGGTGAGGACCAGCATAGGATATAAGACGCTTGACCTGTAGCCCCTTCACCAACACCGCGTGCCATCTACTGCTGGTGTTCCCACCCTGGAGCTGCCTCACACTCTCCCTTACTCCCTGACTGAGACGCTGGGCGCCATCTTCTAACAGTAGATGCGACTGGTCTCCGGGACTGCAGGGCAAGGTCTCCTCTGTAAATCCGCCTGATTTATCAGCGCTGTGATTCTACAGACATTTAAGTATTGTACATTTCATTTTAAGACAGTGTTAGTTAAGAACAAGTGTACCTCTAACAGAATATATTGTACGAGTATTCTGATATATACATCCGGTCTCAGACCGCGCATTGTTTATATATATATATATGTATATATATATATATATATATATTTTGGACAATCGCCCGACACTCAATGGTGGATACAAATCGTAAATGCTGCGGTGCCTTCCATAGCTCCAACAGCGTGGGCCAATATTAGAAATTTGTAATGCAGCGGCACTCAAGCAGTCTGCATAAGAATATAAAATGCAGCTTTATTCGTCGACGAATAAAGCTGCATTTTATATTCTTATTCAGGCTCTATATATATCTAGTCCAGTGCAGTTTTATTGTCACTGTGACTGTGTGTGCCTGTAACTGATGTGTGGTTTTCACTTTTAGTGTATCCCAGCTGTATCTATCACTGTATTCTGTACCCTAGGATTAGGTGCATTAGGGTCTCATATATAGTGCTGCACAGTATTTATCGTTAAGTGTATTCTACTGTGTACTCGGTCACATCATACTGGATTTAGACGCTGGTGTTGTGTACTGTGTACGCTGTCACATACTAGGGGATTTATTCGCAGATATTGTACTCTGTCTGTATCGTACTCATACGCTTGGTGGATACATTCACTGCAATGTCTAACAAAGGGCGAGAAATCCGTGGTGCTCCTGTATCATGCAGCGCATGCGCCAGGGATTTGCCTGAGGGGGAAGCTTTGAATGATGGTCTGTGTAACATGTGCCATACATCTTCCAGTCAGCCCACTGCTCCTTTAGCCAATCAGGAGCCACCTTGGGCGGCGTTCTCCAATATGCTTAATACGCTTGTGACACGCCTTATGCCCCCTATGGGACCTCCTGTGCCATTGCAGCCACATATTGTGCCTATGGTTAATCCGCCCTGGGCGGATACTCTGTCTACCCAGGTACACCAATTGAATAAATCTTTAGTTAGACAAAAACCTACCCCACGTCCCTCTGCAGTCAAGGGGTCATCTAAGCGGGCCGCTTCCTTCTCACAATCCACTGATATCTCAGATGATACTTCTGATGAGGATGGGGAGTATACTGATCCATCAGACACATACAGTCGCTTCTGACGAGAAAACTACAACACAAGTTGATGTCCCTGACCTGGTGGAGGCTATTAAGCTGATTCTACAAATCGATGATGATGTAGATCCCACTACTGTGTCTACGAAGCCTGATAAATTTAAACGTCAGATGGTAACTAAAGTAGTCTTACCGCATTCTGACTATTTGGTAGACATACATCAGGAATTCTGGTCTTCTCCAGGAAAGAAATTGTCCCTGTCTAAACTCTGCTGAGTTGTGTAACAAGTGGGAAAATCCGCCGCAGGTGGATTCCCATGTTACCCGTCTTGTGGTGTCATCTACTCTGCCTGTTACCACTGTCGCCTCACTGAAGGAACCGACAGATAAGCGTGTTGAAGGATGCCTGAAGTCTATGTACTCCCTTACAGGTGCTATACATAGACCCATTATTGCAGCCTCCTGGGCAGCAAAAGGAATTGAAGCATGGGTTCAGGTACTATAGGAGGAGCTGCCTCAGGATATATCTGACACTGCCAGACTTTATCTGTCTCATATTGCCACCGCCTTCCATTACATTCAGGAGGCGTCCTCTGAGGCAGGTGTAATGACGGCCAAGGCGTCGACTACGTCCATCCTGGCTTGCTGAATTCTGTGTTTGAGGTCATGGAAGATGGACCTGGACTCCAAAAAGACCTTGGAGGTACTCCCTTTTAAGGGAGACATCTTGTTTGGGGAGGATGCGAATAAGATTGTGACTGACTTAGCGGTTGCTAAGACTGCGTTTCTCCCAAATACTAATCCTTCTACACAGAAGGCAAAGACTACAATTTTTTGTATCTTTCGACCTCAAGGGAAAGCAAAAGGTCAGGCAAACCCGAGACAAGCTCGTGCTCCCAAAACCACTAAGCCCAAAGAAAAACAATCCTGGGCTGCCCGTCATCCTGCTTCCAAACAAGACAAGCCTGCTGCATGACAGGGCGGGCCTCCCCCTGGGAGGCCGACTTCTGCAATTCACCCAGGTCTGGTTAAAGACCACTTCAGACGCATGGGTGCGAGAAGTCGTCTCTCACAGGTACGCAGTCTCTTTCAAGAGATGTCCCCCTTGCCAGTTCCGACCGACAATTGTCCCTTCAGATCCATTGAAGGTGCAAGCTCTACACCTGGTTGTGCGTTCCCTCCTGGATACAAGAGTGGTAGTGCCGGTCCCCCTGTCCCAGAGTGGTGGAGGATACTACTCGACCCTGTTTTTAGTCCCGAAACCGAATGGGTCTTTCCGGCCTATACTCAACCTCAAATCACTGAACAAATTTGTGAGTGTGTCCAAGTTCCGTATGGAAACGCTGCGCTCGATTGTACTGGCCATGGAACCCGGAGATTATATGGTATCCCTGGATATACAAGATGTTTATCTGCATATACCTATTGCTATATCGCATGAGCAATATGCGGTTTGCTATTGGCAACCTTCATTATCAATTCCAGGCTCTGCAGTTTGGACTGGCCATGGCCCCTCAGATCTTCACCAAGGTTATGGCCGTGATGACGGCTTATCTGCGTTGTCAGGGAATCAGGATCCTGCCGTATCTGGAAGACTTGCTGATCCTGGCGTATTCCCAAGATGTCCTTCTCAGTCATTTACAACTGACGGTAAACTTGACCATTGGCAGCAGACAGTGCTGGTGGGGGGTGGCAGAACCATGGGCTTCCTTCACTTTGTTGCACTGTGGCGAGCTCAGGACCGGGGACTGCTTCACTTTAAGTGAGTAGCAGTGGGCGGTAATGGACTGGGTTCTACTTTCATGCACTGGCAGTAGCAGTGGCCATAGGATGAGGGGTCTCTTTCAACTTGCAGATGTAGTGGACAGCCGGGCGCTAGGAGCAGATCCCTTGCTCTAAGAGGACTCAGGACTGAAGTCCCGACAGTCCTCCCTTAATGGCGGACCTGCCCTTCAGGGGTTTGTATTAATTTTTTTCTCGCTTTATATATACGACTGTGTTCCCTTGTTTGAATTGAATGCTATTGTGATATGACAATAGTGGGCCTGGTTTCTAATGGAGATGAGATGGTGTGTCATGATAAGGTGGAGCACTTGCCTAACTAGAGCGAGAGTAATTTCTTATACTGGGCATACACACTACACACAATATTAGCGGATTGGCCAGATAATTGCAGCATGTATACGGTCGACCGATCCAGTAATATCGATCGGTCGGACATGCCGGATCGTCCAGCATGTCCCTCCGATTCGATATTTTTAAAGTATTATGTCAGCTGCATCGGGCAGTGTATGCCCTGCAGCAGCTGACCAACAGACATTCCCCTGTTCCTTCAGAGAACCAACGGGGGAAATGTCTCTTCCCTGGGGGTGGAGCACCGATATCATGTGACATGCACTGTGAGAGCTCTCACAGTGTTCTGTATTCCTATGATATCTGCAGTGTCAGATAAAATGCCTGTCGGTCTTGTGAATCGGTTTTCCTAGATTCTTGTCAGTGTCTACATAACGTTATATAATAATTTGTCCAGTAGGAAGTTGGCACTCCACTTTCCAGGGGCAGTATAATATCACTTTTTAATGCAGTATATATGACACCAGGTGGTAAAATACTAAACAGTGGTTTTGCTCAGTTACGGGCGGGATGCACAAATATGGCGGCAACAATTTGCATCTATACTAATCGCATATGTACTAATGCTATTAGTATCACAATGCGATAACGTGCACCCTGTGTTACCTGCTGTGTTGAGGGAGAGGGTTTGTTCTGGTCTCCGTCACCACCTAGACCTGGGAGATGACGCCTGCAGCCAGTCCCAGGCTCCTCCTCCTCCTCCCTGCAGCTGGAAGGACAGCTAGCTGTGTTGCTGTGGGAGGAGGAGGTTGGAATCAGGGAGCGCTTCAGGAGGTTGCCAGCTTAAAGGTATTGGGACGCCGACGTGAGCGGCACTGGACAGCGAAGGCAACAGGATGCGGTAGGCTTCTATGGGGTAAAGCCAGAAAAAGCTGGGCAGGCGGACGAGGCTTAGTACATTCGAAAATGCGGTAAAAACCCAGAAAACGGGATATTAACGCATTTTTCCTTTAGTACATCCCGCCCCTTGTAACCACCAGAAAGTGTTTGGATGTCGATGCCTGGTAGTCTACAAATGGCTTAACCCTTAAGGGGCCTACACACTGGGTGATGTTTTCGACCCTCGATATTATCGACCATCAATATTATGAGTAGTCGATTTTACCTACACACTGGACGATATCGATGGTCAATTTGGACGATATGAGAGTACATACATCTATATCGTCCAAACTGACTGTCATGTATCAACGATGAACAATTGCGGGCACGCGCATCGTTTATCGTTGATTCATCCACACTGAAAGATAGGAACGATTTATCATTCATATCTTTCAAGGTATCGCCCAGTGTGAAGGCCCCTGTAGGTAAATAAAATGTGAAAAGTGATGTAAAAGGACATCAGAAACTGCAATATACCTATAATGAAAACAATCATTGTTTATTGACTAAGGGGGCAAATAACTTTAGTGGCCAATTTCTATTTTATTTTATTTCATTAAATTATTATTGCCCCATAAGAGGATTGTTAATATTAAAGGTCTCCTTAGTACATAATGATTGCCCCCATTATAAGTGTATTGTGGTTTCTCACTTTCTGATTGGCCAGATAACTCAGACAGCATGCTATTTAGCTACCCTTACTGTCAGTGCCACCTATTTTTTTATGGTGGTTTTGGGCACTAAATTTGGTAGTGCCTACTCTTCAAAAAAAAAAAATCAGGACAGCAATGTGTAGAGTATCATCTTATAAACTAGTGGTTTTTCCGGCTGTTTATTGGCGGGTTTGACGTTAGTAAATATGGGGATGCAAAGCCTCCTGTACTGTACATACCTGGAGTCTCACGTTCAGCCATTCTCGTATTTCCCCTAGCGTCCTGAGCATATCAGCAACTGATCTGCTCACTAGTTAAAGCGCTTCTATAGCACATTTGGAGCTTTAATGTTGGGCTAGCATACCTCCCAACTTTTCTCTTCTGTAACTGCGGCCCGCGGGTGGGACAGCGGGACAATCCCCAAAAACGGGACTGTCCCGCGAAAATCGGGACAGTTGGGAGGTATGGGGTAGTAACGGGCCATAAGTTAGCAAGTCTGTTTTTATGTTATTTTCATTTACAACTACAGATACTTTTAAAAGACATTTCCAAGCTTGTCTAATGTCAGTTCTCTTATAAGAAGTTAGAACTAGATATAGTTAGAATGGGCATAATAATTGTCCACGGGGAATCCTTTCCTTTTAGGTTCTCCCCCCACCCCCTAATTCTTAGGTTTCTGGGTGGTCTCATTTTAACTGTCAAAGTTACTGAAGTCTCAGATGTGACCACTTCACTAGCAAGAGGGCAAAGGGTGACAATTAGACCAGGGGTTAAATGACCATAGTTAAAGTCTAGAGGTTTCCGCCCTTTAAGTGTAAGAATCAGTGACTAATTCTGAGTAATTTGTAGCTGCTGTGGTGTATGTGCTTGAATGGTGATTCAGTGGTCCCTGGATGTTACTCACCACAAAGCGAGATGCTTATATTTGGGGTCCCCACAATACTTTTACTTTTTGCATACATGTATATAAGAGTCCTAGTTGACGTCCTAGTTGATGCTGGGGACTCCGTAAGGACCATGGGGAATAGACGGGCTCCGCAGGAGACTGGGCACTCTAAGAAAGATTTAGTACTACTGGTGTGCACTGGCTCCTCCCTCTATGCCCCTCCTCCAGACCTCAGTTAGAATCTGTGCCCGGCCAGAGCTGGGTGCTTTTAGTGAGCTCTCCTGAGCTTGCTAATAAGAAAGTATTTTAGTTAAGTTTTTTATTTTCAGAGAGCGTCTGCTGGCAACAGACTCTCTGCTACGTGGGACTGAGGGGAGAGAAGCAAACCTACTAACTGCGGCTAGGTTGCGCTTCTTAGGCTACTGGACACCATTAGCTCCAGAGGGTTCGAACACAGGATCTTAACCTTGGTCGTCCGTTCCCGGAGCCGCGCCGCCGTCCCCCTCGCAGAGCCAGAAGACAGAAGCTGGCAGAAGACTCCTGTCTTCACATGAGGTAGCACACAGCACTGCAGCTGTGCGCCATTGCTCCCACACTACCCGCACACTCCGGTCACTGTAGGGTGCAGGGCGCAGGGGGGGGCGCCCTGGGCAGCAATTATGATACCTCTTGGCAAAAAGGCACATATATACAGCTGGGCACTGTATATATGTACGAGCCCCCGCCATTATTTTTACACAGAAGCGGGACAGAAGCCCGCCGCTGAGGGGGCGGGGCCTTCTTCCTCGGCACTCACCAGCGCCATTTTCTCTCTACAGCTCCGCTGAGAGGCAGCTCCCCAGGCTCTCCCCTGCAGTCTCAAGGTAGAAAAAGAGTAAAAAAGAGAGGGGGGGCACATAAATTTAGGCGCATTTTATCATTATACAGCAGCTACTGGGTAAACATTAAGTTACCGTGTAATCCCTGGGTTATATAGCGCTGGGGTGTGTGCTGGCATACTCTCTCTCTGTCTCCCCAAAATACCTTGTGGGGGTCCTGTCCTCATTTAGAGCATACCCTGTGTGTGTGCGGTGTGTCGGTACGTTGGTCGACATGTTTGACGAGGAAGGATACGTGGAGGCAGAACAGGTGCAAATGAATGTGGTGTCGCCGCCGACGGTGCCGACACGTGATTGGATGGATATGTGGAAGGTGTTAAATGATAACGTGAACTCCTTGCATAAGAGGTTGGATAAAGCTGACACATTGGGACAGTCAGGGTCTCAACCCATATCTGATCCTACAGCTCAGAGGCCGTCAGGGTCTCAAAAGCGCCCACTATCCCAGATTGTTGACACAGATATCGACACGGATTCTGACTCCAGTGTCGATGGCGATGATGCAAAGTTGCAGCCTAAAATGACTAAAGCCATCCGCTACATGATTATAGCAATGAAGGATGTATTGCACATATCGGAGGAAAACCCTGTCCCTGACAAGAGGGTTTATATGTTTGGGGAGAAAAAGCAAGAAGTGACTTTTCCCCCTTCACATGAATTAAACGAATTATGTGAAAAAGCGTGGGATTCTCCTGATAGGAAAGTGCTGATTTCCAAAAGATTACTTATGGCGTATCCTTTCCCGCCATCGGACAGGTTACGCTGGGAATCCTCCCCTAGGGTAGACAAAGCGTTGACACGCTTATCTAAGAAGGTGGTCCTGCTGTCACAGGATACGGCCGCCCTAAAGGATCCTGCGGATAGAAAGCAGGAAGGTATCCTGAAGTCAGTGTATACACACTCTGGTACTCTACTGAGGCCAGCAATTGCTTCGGCCTGGATGTGTAGTGCTGTGGCAGCATGGACAGATACTCTGTCTGAGGAGTTAGATACACTGGACAGGGAGACTGTTTTACTGACCCTAGGACATATCAAAGACGCTGTCCTATATATGAGGGATGCCCAGAGGGACATTTGCCTGCTGGGCTCTAGAATAAACGCAATGTCGATTTCTGCCAGAAGGGTCCTGTGGACTCGGCAATGGACAGGTGATGCCGACTCTAAAAAAAAACACATGGAGGTTTTACCTTACAAGGGTGAGGAATTGTTTGGGGACGGTCTCTCGGACCTAGTTTCCACAGCTACGGCTGGGAAGTCAAATTTTTTACCATATATTCCCTCACAGCCAAAGAGAGCACCGTATTACCAAATGCAGTCCTTTCGTTCACAAAAAAGCAAGAAAGTCAGAGGTGCATCCTTTCTTGCCAGAGGCAGGGGTAGAGGAAAGAAGCTGCACCGTGCAGCTAGTTCCCAGGAACAAAAGTCCTCCCCGGCTTCCACTAAATCCACCGCATGACGCTGGGGCTCCACAGGCGGAGCCAGGAGCAGTGGGGGCGCGTCTCCGAAATTTCAGCCATCAGTGGGTTTGCTCACGGGTGGATCCTTGGGCTATACCAATTGTGTCTCAGGGATACAAGCTGGAATTCGAAGTGACGCCACCTCACCGTTACCTAAAATCGTCCCTGCCAGCTTCCCCCATGGAAAGGGAGGTAGTGCTAGCGGCGATTCGCAAGTTATATCTCCAGCAGGTGGTGGTAATGGTTCCCCTCCTTCAACAGGGAAGGGGTTACTATTCCACTATGTTTGTGGTACCGAAACCGGACGGTTCGGTCAGACCCATTTTGAATTTAAAATCCCTGAACATTTATCTGAAGAAGTTCAAGTTCAAAATGGAATCGCTCAGAGCGGTCATTGCAAGCCTGGAAGAGGGGATTTTATGGTGTCTCTGGACATCAAGGATGCTTACTTGCATGTCCCCATTTATCCACCTCATCAGGAGTACCTCAGGTTTGTGGTACAGGACTGTCATTACCAATTCCAGACTATGCCGTTTGGCCTGTCCACGGCACCGATAATTTTTACCAAGGTAATGGCGGAGATGAAGGTGCTCCTTCGAAAGCAAGGAGTTACAATTATCCCATACTTGGACGATCTCCTTATAAAGGCGAGATCCAGGGAGCAGTTGCTGATCAGCGTAGCACACTCTCAGGAAGTGTTGCAACAGCACGGCTGGATTCTGAATATTCCAAAGTCGCAGCTGATTCCTACGACGCGTCTGCCCTTCCTGGGCATGATTCTGGACACAGACCAGAAGTAGGTGTTTCTCCCGGCGGAGAAGGCTCAGGAGCTCGTGACTCTGGTCAGAGACCTCCTAAAACCAAAACAGGTGTTGGTGCATCACTGCACGCGAGTCCTGGGAAAGATGGTGGCGTCATACGAAGCCATTCCCTTCGGCAGGTTCCATGCGAGGATCTTTCAATTGGATCTATTGGACAAGTGGTCCGGATCACATCTTCAGATGCATCGGCTGCTCACCCTATCCCCCAGAGCCAGGGTGTCTCTTCTGTGGTGGCTGCAGAGTGCTCACCTTCTCGAGGGCCGCAGGTTCGGCATACAGGACTGGGTCCTGGTGACCACGGATGCGAACCTCCGAGGATGGGGGGCAGTCACTCAGGGAAGAAGCTTCCAAGGGCTGTGGTCAAGTCAGGAGGCTTGTCTGCACATCAATATCCTGGAACTAAGGGCCATATACAACGCCCTGAGTCAAGCGGATCCTCTGCTTCGAAACCAGCCAGTGCTGATTCAGTCAGACAACATCACTGCAGTGGCCCATGTAAACCGCCAGGGCGGCACAAGAAGCAGGGTGGCAATGGCGGAAGCCACCAGGATTCTTCGGTGGGCGGAGATTCACGTGCAAGCACTGTCAGCAGTGTTCATTCCGGGAGTGGTCAACTGGGAAGCAGACTTCCTCAGCAGACACGACCTCCACCCGGGAGAGTGGGGACTTCATCAGGAAGTCTTCACGCAGATTGCAAATCGATGGGAACTGCCACAGGTGGACATGATGGCGTCCCGCCTCAACAAAAAGCTAAAAAGGTATTGCGCCAGGTCAAGGGACCCTCAGGCGATAGCTGTGGACGCACTAGTAACACCGTGGGTGTTCCAGTCGGTCTATGTGTTTCCTCCTCTCATACCCAAGGTGCTGAGAATCGTAAGTAAAAGAGGAGTGAGAACAATACTCATTGTTGCGGATTGGCCAAGAAGGACTTGGTACCCGGAACTGCAAGAAATGCTCACAGAGGACCCATAGCCTCTGCCTCTCAGACAGGACCTGTTGCAACAAGGGCCCTGTCTGTTCCAAGACTTACCGCGGCTGCGTTTGACGGCATGGCGGTTGAACGCCGGATCCTAGCGGAAAAAGACATTCCGGATGAAGTTATTCCTACGCTGATAAAGGCTAGGAAGGACGTGACAGCAAAGCATTATCACCGTATATGGCGAAAATATGTTGCTTTGTGTGAGGCCAGGAAGGCCCCTACAGAGGAATTCCAGCTGGGCCGATTCCTGCACTTCCTACAGTCAGGAGTGACTATGGGGCTAAAGTTAGGGTCCATAAAGGTCCAGATTTCGGCACTATCCATTTTCTTTCAAAAAGAACTGGCTTCACTTCCTGAGGTTCAGACGTTTGTTAAGGGAGTGCTGCATATTCAGCCCCCTTTTGTGCCACCAGTGGCACCTTGGGATCTTAACGTGGTGTTGGATTTCCTGAAATCCCACTGGTTTGAGCCACTTAAGACCGTGGAGCTAAAGTATCTCACATGGAAAGTGGTCATGCTGTTGGCCTTAGCTTCGGCTAGGCGTGTGTCAGAATTGGCGGCTTTGTCATGTAAAAGCCCCTATCTGGTTTTCCATATGGACAGGGCAGAATTGCGGACTCGTCCGCAATTTCTGCCAAAGGTGGTGTCATCTTTTCATTTGAACCAACCTATTGTGGTGCCTGCGGCTACTCGTGACTTGGAGGACTCCAAGTTGCTGGACGTAGTCAGGGCTTTGAAGATTTATGTAACCAGAACGGCTGGAGTCAGGAAGACTGACTCGCTGTTTGTCCTGTATGTATCCAACAAGCTGGGTGCTACTGCTTCAAAGCAAACTATTGCTCGCTGGATCTGTAACACGATTCAGCAGGCTCATTCTGCGGCTGGATTGCCGCATCCAAAATCAGTGAAAGCCCATTCCACAAGGAAGGTGGGCTCTTCTTGGGCGGCCGCCCGAGGGGGCGGCTGCCCGAGGGCTCTTCTTGGGCTGCTACTTGGTCGGGTTCAAACACATTTGCAAAATTCTGCAAGTTTGATACCCTGGCTGAGGAGGACCTTGTGTTTGCTCATTCGGTGCTGCAGAGTCATCCGTACTCTCCCGCCCGTTTGGGTGCTTTGGTATAATCCCCATGGTCCTTACGGAGTCCCCAGCATCCACTAGGACGTTAGAGAAAATAAGATTTTACTCACCGGTAAATCTATTTCTCGTAGTCCGTAGTGGATGCTGGGCGCTCGTCCCAAGTGCGGACTTTCTGCAATACGTGTATATAGTTATTGCTTAATATAAGGTTATGTTATGTTGGCATCCATTGGTTGATGCTCTGTTGTTTGTTCATACTGTTAACTGGGTAAGTTTATCACAAGTTATACGGTGTGATTGATGTGGTTGGTATGAGTCTTACCCTGGATTCCAAAATCCTTTCCTTGTAATGTCAGCTCTTCCGGGCACAGTTTCCTTAACTGAGGTCTGGAGGAGGGGCATAGAGGGAGGAGCCAGTGCACACCAGTAGTACTAAATCATTCTTAGAGTGCCCAGTCTCCTGCGGAGCCCGTCTATTCCCCATGGTCCTTACGGAGTCCCCAGCATCCACTGCGGACTACGAGAAATAGATTTACCGGTGAGTAAAATCTTATTTTTTCATACATATACATTGAGTGGCCAAATAATTCTGAATCTTTGAAATGAAAGGCTAATGTATGTAGAGGCTAATAAAGTGCATCGCTCATGAAATTGTGGGTAAACTACGCAATCTGACGGCCTTTGAACGGTTAATGATTGTTGGCACTCACTGCTGCTGTGCTGCACTGGTGGGTTGTTCAAGGGTTGCAGTTGTTAAAGTGTACACAGAGTGGACCAGCAGACAAAAAATATGAGAGGTCTAAACTCAAGGCCTGTAGTCATAAATGGCTGCTGCATACTCGAGCGGAATTGAGAGTGGGGAAATTTGTTCAGTCTCACAGATGGGCAACAGTGCATCATATTATGGATAATGTTAATCCTGAACCAATGCAGGTTCCTCTCAATGAACAGTACAGTACACTGCACATTACATTGTAGGGGCCACAGAAGCAGAAGGCCTGTCCATAAGCCATTGTTGTCTGCTGCAAATGCCTCCAGGTTACTCAGGGGTTACTCCCAGCCCGGTTATTACATTTAGCTGAGAGAATTTGACGGCAGATAAGAATCACTGGGCCCATCTAGTCTGCCCTAAACGCAAGTACATGCACACGCTTTGCACACTAGGGTTCATTTATTGTTGGGAGCCAGTTAACCTGCCAACATATGTTTGAATAGCGGGAGGAAACCAGAGTACCCAGAGGAAACCCATGCAAGGACGGAAAATATACAAACTCCACACCATCTTGGGAAGCAAACCCATGACCTCATTGCTGGGAGGCAGTAATGCTAACCTTTGCACCAACCGTACTGCCAAAAACATGACCTAAGTGCAAAATATTACTATATCATCATACGGTAGTTTAGTAACAAGTGCATACAAGACCACAAAATTACACATATAAAGAACAGGAAATGCGTACATTGTACAGTATATAATTGTGATAGATTTTCAAGATAGTTGATCAAATACTTTGCAGTAAACCTTTGTTGAGGTTTTGATTTCCACCTAGTGCCACCTAGAGTGATGAAGGAAATTATTCTTTCAGCTAAACTTTTATTTTAATGTTCCATTTTTTTCTTATAAAAGTGATACTTCGCTGACATTCTGCATTCAAGTAAAAGAGAGAAAAAAAATCAAATCCGCTCACACTGACCCAGATAAAATGTTGTTCTATGGAAATGATCCATGCAGGAACTAATTCCTTGCTGTGTTCCTTCTGGGATAATTGTGTGAGTCTTGCAGCAATGTGCTTAGGATACCATAGACGGAGAGTTAAATAGTGGCAGGAGCAGGGGTCCTTAGCAGTCGAGTACTGATATGAGCTAAGGTCACACTATTGCTCGAAGAATATAGTGTCAAATGCATTTCTGTGCAACAAAGTTCACACACCTAAGTTGTTTGAAGAAATGGTTACTTTAATGGTGGTCTCATTCAGTAAAACAGGGGCATCTTCTCTTAAAGAAGTTGTAAAATAAAAATAAAACATTCTTTTAGGAACGTTTTTTTACCCACATCTGTTACCTATCTTACATTTTGTGTAGATTAACCCCCCCCCCCCCCCCCCCTGATTATTATCAGATCCCTGTCAATCTATGCAATCTATTGGTAAACGCTAAATTTGTCCTCCTTTATGAGCAACTAACCATTGTCTGGACAGTATTTTTGGGAGATTCAGAACTCATGTAATTTCTCCTGTTGGTTTGTATCACCAATCACAGGACTTTCTGTTGGGTAACAGCCACAGGGTGCAATTCAGTTACAGGCAAGAGTGATACGTTTTCATGAATGTTAAATTATTGCTCATATCGCCAGTTAATTTCACTTATTAGTAGTCAAATTAGAAAATGGGTGTTCTGTGTTGTACCCAATGGTCCTTGCTGTTTTACATGTGTTATGTGTAGGGGAAAATGGGAAAGTCTGTCTGTACCCCCTCTCTCCCCCCCCCCCCCCCCCAAAAAAAAAACCCCAACAACAACAAGTATTAGATTACAGTATAGAAGTCTATTAGTGGCCATAATAAGTATTTGGGGTTATTAAATTGTGTCAAACGGCTGTTATATGCACTTTTCTATAACAGTGACTAAATGATAGAAAACAAGTGTTTATTTATTTTTTTGCAAAATAGATTACTTAAATTAGGGGTGCATAAAAATGTATTTACTTGTGTCATTTTAAGCCACTTTAAAAAAAATAATAAAAAAACACCACTAACACCCACCTATAACCTTAAAAACACAATTTTCATTCATACAGCATCTTCATATACCTTTCCCACATCAATTAACCAGTTTCCTGTATTTTGCACATTTTCACTTTAAAAATACGTCGTTATTGGTCAAATTAAGGCAATTAAAATGTGGCTAATTAATCATTAGGGAGTGTGTCCCAAAGGTTCTGAACCAAGTCTCGACATTTTATCCTTAATATAGGGATTTTTCCTAACTTTGCTCCTGCTCAGGAGGTGGCGAAAAAAAAGAATGACAAATCCTGAAGAGAATTCTTCCGTATTAACTTCACCTGTAATTGAATTGGCCATTAACCACTTTTCACGAAAAGTGAAAATGGGATATCATCTGCAATTAAATTCCCCCATAGCATGGCTGGATACTGGGAGCTAGGGTGATTTGTTCAAGGGGCATATTCATCATCACTTAAATTCTACAAATGTAGGTGAAAATTAACATTTTCACCTACTTTTGTAAAAATGTTGTTTTGTGGCCATTCATCATGAAGGTAACACAGGAGATATCTCCTGCTTACCTTTCTTTGCGGAGCTGGCCCCTGCGTCTCCATACTCTAGTATGGGGACTTCATTCATCAAGCTCCGAAAATACAATATTTTCGGAGCTTGACTGCGGGAACATTCGCCATCTACAGGTGGCAAATGCTCCCTCACTCCCACTGCTTACCTACAGTATGGGAAGCAAGTCCTGCTTGCCATCAGGGATCCTCCTGGATCCCTCCCCTACTGTCCTCTTTCTTCCACCGGACACCAGAGGCTTGTTTGCCTTGTTCATTCAGGCGCACTTGTGCTAGCACTGAGGGATTTTTTCATTGCTACGAAAGTAGCAGTGAAAATATTAATAGAGACAGCTGATTTTCGCATCAGTCATCTCCACGCCAGAGCCAAGTCACAATGTTAATTATCTGGTGCTGTCCGTTGCCTGATGAATAACATGATGAATATGCCCCATAGGCTGTTTAGTGGCAAGGATGGTGGCAGAACGCTGCTTGCCTTCTAACAAAGTCCTGTGATGAAATGCATTTCCTAAAGTTTGGACTAATGGTCCTGAAAAGGGTTTAAGTATATGTGGAGGAATTATCTTTAATACAAAGGGGTATATTCAATTGCAGTCAAAAGCTGCCGTCTGTCAGAAAGACGGCAGTTTTCGACTTTTTTAGGTCGGAAGGGTTTCTGACTTATTCAATACACCCTAAAATTATCTGACAAGTCGGGAATTACGACTTGTTGGAAAGCACGTGGATCGGCAAAATAGCCGCCAATCCGCGTGCTTCTGTCGGAAACGGGGCGAAATCTGACAGGTTTTGGCCCTCTTTCCGTCCATCTCAATCTGATTTAAAAAAAGTCGGATTGAGATGAGGGACCTGAGAGGAGTAGACGGGGAGAGCAGCGGCTACAGCGCAGCAGGAGGATGTCGCACCGCCGCCGCTCACAGCAGCGTCCACCCGGCTGCAGCAAGCGAGGTCCCGCTTGCTGGAGCCATGTGGACTCTGCCGTGAGGTCTGGCGGCGGTGCGACATCCTCTTGCTACGGATGTAGCCACTGCTCTCCCCTGTCTCCCCGCTGCTCTACCCGTCTCCCCGCGGCTCTCCTCCCAGGTCCCTCATCTCAGTCTGACTTTCTCATACGTCCTAGAGGATGCTGGGGTCCACTTATTGACCATGGGGTATAGACGGTTCCGCAGGAGCCATGGGCACTCTTAAGACTTTTCAATGGGTGTGAACTGGCTCCTCCCTCTATGCCCCTCCTCTAGACTTCAGTTTTAGAAATGTGCCCAGGCAGACTGGATGCACTCTGAGGAACTCTACTGAGTTTCTCTGAAAAAGACTTATGTTAGGTTTTTTATTTTCAGGGATAACTGCTGGCAACAGAAGTAGAACCAACTTCCTGAAGAGTTTCATGGCTCTGCTTCTGGCTGACAGGACACCATTAGCTCCTGAAGGGAACTGAACGCTAGCTGTGCCTAGATGGTCACTCCCACAGCACGCCGTCACCCCCCTCGCAGAGCCAGAAGACAGGTGAGCAGAAGAAGATAGATCTTCTATCAAGCAAAGTGACGGCTGAGGTACAGCGCGGCTGGCGGGAGCGCAGCGCGCCATTACTACCCACACACACAGGCACTGCAGGGTGCAGGGGGGGGGGGCGCCCTGGGCAGCATAAAAACCTCTCTAAACTGGCAAAAAGGGGGCATAAGATGCTGCTGGCACAGCCCTACCCCTGCCAGTATAAATATTATGCACATACACTGAGTGAAAAACGCGCCATTGCGGGGGCGGAGCTTCTTCCTCAGGCAGCCAGCACACTGCTCAGCGCCATATTCTCTCTCTATCCTCAGGCTGCAGAAACCACGCTGGTCCTCTCCTCCACTTCTGACTACAAGTACAGGGTGCAATTAAGGGGGGCACAAAGCGTTTGTGGTGCATTACAAGTGTGAATTACTGTGTAAAAGTGCTGTTTGTCTGTGGGCATTCTGTGTTCACAGACATTACATACTGGTGCTGGGGTTGTGAACTGGCTGCTCCTATACTGTGTCCCTCTGACAGATTTTACTGTGGGTCTGTCCCCTTATAAGTCCCAGTGTGTCTGTGAGTGTGTGTTGTACACGTGTGTAAGACATGTCTGAGGCAGGGAGTTCCTCCCCGGAGGAAGGCATTTTAGGGACACAGAGTTGTAATGTGGTGGCGCTGCCGGCACACCAAGAGCCTGCATGGGTGAAAGAAATACGTGACAGTATGCATCTTATTAACAGGAGGTTAGATAAGTCTGAATCTCAGGCTAAATGCTGGAGAAAATCTGTGGAAGATGTGATTTTTCAGGACTCAGTTCTTCCATCTGCAGGGGGCCCCTCTGGGTCACATAAGAAATCATTTGTGAATACTGATACCGACACGGACTCTGATTCTTGTGTCGACGATAGTGACTCCAGAGAAATAGATCATAAATTGGCAAAAATATACAATATATGATTGTGGCTATAAGGGACGTGTTGGAAGTTACAGAAGCCACGCCTGTACCTCAGGAGAAGGCTTATTTATGTAAGGAAAATAAATCCAAAGTCACGTTCCCTCCTTCCCACGAGCTAAATACTCTCTTTGAAGGGATGTGGGTGAATCCTGAGAAGAAATTTCATATCCCTAAGAGGATTCAGGTAGCTTACCCTTTCCCAGCAGAGGACAGGAAAAAATGGGAATCACCCCCTGTGTTAGACAGTGCACTATCCAGGTTGACAAAGAGGGTAATTATCCCTGCACCTGGCACGGCTTCACTAAAAGAGACTGCTGACCGTAAGATTGAAACTACATTGAAATCCATTTATGTTGCCAATGGTACACTGCTCAGACCCACTATTGCCTGCGCGTGGGTCAGTCGCGCTATTGAAAAATTATCAGACAGCGTGTCATCAGAAATTGACACGGTTGATAAAGATGCGATACTCCTTAAGTTAGGGTATATCAAAGACGCTGCCGCCTACATGCTAGAAGCGATGAAAGATATTGGACTCTTGAGTTCACAAGCCGCTACCATGGCGGTATCAGCTAGGCGGGCATTGTGGATTCGCCAGTGGAACGCGGATGCGGATTCCAAAAGAAACATGGAGGCTCTCCCATATAAAGGTGAGACCTTATTTGGCGATGGTCTGGATGCATTAGTCTCGGCGGCTACCGCAGGTAAGTCAACATTTTTGCCACCTGCACCGGCAAAAAGGACCTATCACACACACATGCAGTCCTTTCGGCCCAATAAATACAAAAGAGCGAGAGGTTCCCCCTTCTTTGCAGGAAGGGGAAGAGGAAGGGGAAAGAAGCCCACAGTGGCTCCAGGTTCCCAGGAGCAGAAGTCTACCCCTACTTCTGCCAAATCTTCAGCATGACGCTGGAACTCCCTTGCGGGAGGCCGCTCGGGTGGGGGCACGTCTCAAACTGTTCAGCCAAGGTTGGATTCTGTCTGGCCTGGATCCCTGGGTATTGCAAATAGTGTCCCAGGAATATAAGCTGGAGTTTCAAGACGTTCCCCCATGCCAATTTTTCAAATCAACCTTGCCAGCTTCTCTTCCAGAAAGAGAAGCAGTAACAGCGGCAATCCAAAATTGTCAGGACCAGGTCGTAGTCCTGGTACCTTTGCCGCAACAAGGGAGGGGTTTTATTCAAGCCTCTTTGTAGTTCCGAAGCCAGACGGCTCGGTCAGACCGATCCTGAAACTAAAAAATTTGAATCTCTACTTGAAACGATTCAAGTTCAAGATGGAATCACTTCGGGCAGTGATTTCCAGTCTGGAGGAGGGGGATTACATGGTGTCGGTAGACATCAAGGATGCTTACCTGCGTGTTCCCATTTATCCTCACCAGGCCTATCTGAGATTTGCGGTTCAGGATTGCCATTACCAGTTCCAGACGTTACCTTTCGGTCTCTCCACGGCACCGAGGGTATTCACCAAGGTGATGGCGGAGATGATGGTCCTCCTTCGTCAAAGAGGAGTCAATATAATTCCTTATCTGGACGATCTCCTGATAAAGGCGAGATTCAGGGAGTAGTTGTTACAAAACATAGCGCTCTCCTTGTCGATACGCCAACAACACGGTCGGATCATAAATTATCCAAAGTCACAATTGGAACCGACAACAAGATTGTCTTTTCTCCAGATGATTCTGGACACGGAAGTTCAGAGAGTATTTCTTCCGATGGAAAAGGCTCTGGAAATCCAGAAAATGGTAAAACAATTATTGAAACTATCCAGTGTGTCGATCCATCAGTGCATTCGGTTGTTGGGGAAGATAGTGGCGGCCTACGAGGCCATACAGTTTGGCAGGTTCCATGCCAGAGTATTACAGTGGGACCTGTTGGACAAGTGGTCGGGATCCCACCTTCACATGCACCGAGAAATAGTCCTGTCGTCAAAAGCCAGGATTTCACTCCTGTGGTGGCTACACAGTCCGCACCTACTAGAGGGACGCAGATTCGAGATTCAGGACTGGGTCCTGGTAACCACGGATGCAAGTCTCCGAGGCTGGGGAGCTGTCACTCAGGGGGAAAGCTTCCAAGGAAAATGGTCAAGTCAGGATGCCTGCCTTCACATAAACGTGTTGGAATTGAGAGCCATTTACAACGGCTTCCGACAAGCGGTACATCTTCTTCAAGATCATCCCGTGCAGATCCAGTCGGACAATGTAACAGCAGTCGCGTACATAAACAGGCAGGGCGGAACGAAAAGCAGAGCAGCAATGGCAGAGGTGACAAAGATCCTCCTCTGGGCAGAAAGGCATGCAAAAGCTCTGTCAACAATTTTCATTCCGGGAGTGGACAACTGGGAAGCAGACTTCTTCAGCAGACACGATCTCCATCCAGGAGAGTGGGGCCTCCACCAAGAAGTCTTCGCAGAGGTGACAAGTCTTTGGGGAGTTTCTCAAGTAGACATGATGGCATCTCGTCTCAACAAGAAGCTTCAGAAATATTGTTCCAGGTCGAGAGACCCTCAAGCAATAGCAGTGGATGCGCTAGTGACCCAGTGGGTATTCCAGTCAGTGTATGTCTTCCCTCCACTTCCGCTGATCCCAAAAGTTCTCAGGATAGTAAGAAGAACAAGGGTTCGAGCAATCTTCATTGCCCCAGACTGGCCAAGGAGGGCTTGGTACCCAGATCTTCAGGAGTTGCTCATAGAAGATCCTCGGCCTCTTCCTCTTCGCGAGGACCTGCTGCAGCAGGGGCCGTGCGTGTATCAGGACTTACAGCGGCTACGTTTGACGGCATGGCTGTTGAGCGCCGGATCCTAGCCCGAAAGGGTATTCCAAAAGAAGTCATTCCCACACTTATTCAGGCCAGGAAAGGAGTAACGTCTAAACATTACCACCGTATTTGGAGAAAATGTGTCTTGGCATGAATCCGAGAAGGCTCCTACGGAAGAGTTTCACTTGGGACGTTTTCTCCATTTTCTGCAGGCTGGTGTGGAGGCGGGCCTCCGATTGGGGTCAATCAAGGTCCAGATTTCGGCCTTATCAGTGTTCTTCCTAAAACAATTGGCCTCTCTTTCAGAGGTTCAGACCTTCGTGAAAGGCGTTCTGCACATCCAGCCTCCTTTTGTGCCTCCAGTGGCACCATGGGACCTTAATGTGGTGTTGCAGTTCCTTCAATCGGATTGGTTTGAGCCATTACAAGAGATAGAGTTGAAGTTTCTCACTTGGAAAGTGGTGATGCTTTTGACATTGGCATCCGCACGGCGGGTGTCTGAATTAGGGGCCTTGTCTCACAAGAGCCCTTACCTGTTTTTCCATGAAGATAGGGCAGAGTTTCGAACTCGCCAACATTTTTTTCCAAAGGTGGTTTCTTCTTTCCACATAAACCAACCTATTGTGGTGCCAGTGGTTACTGACACGTTCACTGAGTCAAAGTCTCTAGATGTGGTTAGAGCTTTGAAGATTTATGTCGCTAGAACAGCTCGAATTCGGAAAACAGAGTCTTTGTTTGTTCTGTATGCTCCCAACAAGATTGGGTGTCCTGCTTCCAAGCAGACTATTGCACGTTGGATCAGAAGTACGATTCAGCAAGCTCATACGGCTGGATTGCCGTTGCCGAAGTTGGTGAAGGCCCATTCCACTAAGAAGGTGGGCTCATCCTAGGCATTACAACTTTGCCGAGCAGCTACTTGGTCGGATCAAACACGTTTGCAAAATTCTACAAGTTTGATACCTTTGGCCGATGAAGACCTCCAGTTTGGTCAGTCGGTGCTGCAGGGTCATCCGCACTCTCCCGCCCGTACTGGAGCTTTGGTATAAACCCCATGGTCAGTAAGTGGACCCCAGCATCCTCAAGGATGTATGAGAAAACAGGATTTTAATACCTATCGGTAAATCCTTTTCTCCTAGTCCGTAGAGGATGCTGGGCGCCCGTCCCAGTGCGTACTTTACCTGCAGTTTAGTTATACACAAGTTGTGTTATGTTAGTTTCAGCTTGTTGCTGCAATTGATTCATGCCTGTTGATGGCCATGTGTGCGGCATAGTTGAGGTGTGAGCTGGTATGTATCTCACCACTAGTATTAAAGTAAATCCTTTCCTCGAAATGTCCGTCTCCCTGGGCACAGTTCCTATAACTGAAGTCTGGAGGAAGGGCATAGAGGGAGGAGCCAGTTCACGCCCGTTAAAAAGTCTTAAGAGTGCTTATGGCTCCTGCGGAACCGTCTATACCCCATGGTCAATAAGTGGACCCAGCATCCTCTACGGACTAGGAGAAAAGGATTTACCGTTAGGTATTAAAATCCTGTTTTTTTAAAAAGTTGGATTGAGATGGTCAGGAAAGGCCAAATCCTGTCGGATTTGTCAGTTTATTGAATAGCCCTTGTCTGATCCACTCCGACAAATGCATGTCGGAATACCCCAAAGTATTTAAGTGGATCACTATCTTTTATCTTGTCCCTTTTAACTTGTCACCTAGTTGCAATGCTCTTACCATGCTCATTTAACTACTGTTCTGCTTAATTTGAGGCTTCTCAGGAAGCTAAAAACTGTGAGTGCATTCACAACAAACGTGACGCAGTTTGTAATTAAAATAAAAATAAGGTCACTCTATTAGAACACTTCCCTTTTTGGCTAATGGGAAGTAGTTTCACAACTGGTTGGCCTGAAAAGGGAACCAGCTTGACTGTACTGTGGTTTATTAATGAACAGATCTGGCAATGGAAAGTCCCCTGATGACAAGTCCCCGGTGTCTTCACTCTCATTACCAGATTAGGATAGAAGTTAATGTCTGCAGACTTCACCTCAAACATCATCTGTAATTTTCAGTGATTCATCCAGAAATCAGTTGCCAAAATTGGAAGACCAAAAAAACTGAATTAGTATGGTTATCCACACCAGAATACCTCACCCAACAGTAATTTGTTTCAAATGTTTACTCTTCAAACTGATAATTTTGTGCACTGATGAGCACTGCACACCACTTAGCTACCTGTTCTTAGTCTGCTAGAAAACTATTTAACATGTCTGCAGACCAGCACTTCCACATATCTCAGCTGGTGAGCTATTTTGTGTTTCATAATAACACCCGAAGGTCGGGTCGGGGAATTGGAAATATTAAAGATGTTAATAAATCCCGATTCCTCTATCCCGACCAAAAACGGTCTGGAATTTTTAACATGTTTTAATTTCCCCGACATATTGCCGATCATTGCTTGCCGCCAGTTGGCGGATCGGAGAAACAGGGCCTCTGGATATATGGAGTCCTTTAGTGTGAAATGTTATACTAGGAACTGAATACAGACGTTTTGCTAATGATCATCCTTTTGTTTTTTGTTTTTAAATATCAAAAATATTTTTTTTTGTTTTTAAATATCAAAAATAACGAAACTTTAATATTTGTTTTTGTAACTGTTATAAATACCTATTTCATGTACTTCACAACTGTAAATGTGCCTTCCATTTTTACTGCATAACAGTCAGGGTTTTTTCTTAATGTATCTAACCACTTAGTAAATTCCTTTTGAAGTACCCGCTCACCTTATTGGTCGGTGAACCCACTAATCTTCTGTCTCTGGGTCACTGAGTGAAGTCTATCACTATTGAGCAGGTTTTGGTTTTAAAGGGGTTATCCATTTTTTTTTTTAAGAGTTAAGTAAATCCTCTCCCCGCCTAATAATAATAGTAATACAGAGTACTGCTAAAGGCGATAAGCAGACACGTGAAGCCTTTACCCTGCTAAACTCAGCTGGGGGAGGAGTGATGTTTGGACAAGATTTTGTAATGAAGCATTTCTTATTTAAGATCAGTAGAGTTCATGGTGTTAATTACAATGAGTGATAATTTCTTACCTCTTTGTTATTACCCTGTTTTGTCTTATTAATGCTTTGTTCCCAATTGTAAAGCAAAATGGAATATGCTGGCGCTATAGTAATAACTTAATAATAATTGTGTGAGTCTTTGTGTCTGGTCATTAACTTAGCCACGGGTACGGTTCTATCAAAGTTGCTGACCCAAGTTTGTTGCCATATTGGACTCTTGGGCCATGTGATCAGATCTGGCCATATCAGGCCAGTACAACCATAAATGCAAATTAGCCATGACACGTATATAGTCTGTGAGAGTACCCTATTGGTGGCAGCTGTGTCTATCTATAATATCAGCTTAATCATCTTTAGCTGTTGTACGCTGGTGCTGAGGACAAGTCCCACCCAGGGCTGTAACTAGGGGTGTGCTAGTGCACAGCGGCACTGTTACTTCCCTGTGACACCTGTATGTGGCTTGCAGGGTCCCTGGAACAGCATCCTGTAATCTAGAGAGTAGCCACAGAACTGTCTAGGTTTCTTTTTGGACCCGAAGGCACCCAACCCTCATCATGATGTCACATGTGCATGGGGTTGAGTCCAGCTCAGGTAGCAATATTGCCCTGCTATGGCCCTAGTTCCACACCCTCTCTGAGCTTTAAGTAGCTTCTAGGGATGAGATGGAGTGAGGTACCCCACCACCACCCCTTATGGCTCACACGCACTGAAGCCTACTGGACTTAGCACTGATAGATAATTAGAAGTCTGTACCCACCAGCCAGCACCCTGCGCAAAACCCATGGTAAGGATTCAGTGATGAGAGAAATAAAATGGGAACAGAGATGAGAGTGCGAAGAGGGAGCATGGGGCAGAGATGTGTGTGTGTGAGAGACAGACAAAATAGGGAGGGGGGCAGAGATAAGAGACAGATGAGGGTCAGAGAGATAGACTGGGCAAGCGCTGACAGAGATGAGAAGTTTCGTAAAATGGGAAGAAAACATAAATTGCAAAATAAATAAATCTGAAAAGCATTAAAATTCCTGTCACTCCATATTTTAGAATCTGAACTTTGACTCTTAAAGCAGATGATGTAGTTTCAAGAAATCAAATGCCAATACTCATATTAACCACTTGCCTGGCATAGTTGCGATCACACCAAGCTTCCCTTACACGGTTCTGATGCAACCCACTTGGGCCGCTGGGAGGTAAGCATCAGCCCCTGTGTTCCCTTGGAAACCCCACCCAGCCTCCACCTCCCACTACAATCTTCCTGCAGCCCAGACTCAGGTCAGCTGCAGCTTTCCACCAGTTAATTCCATGGCTGCATAGACTGTGCAGTGTTCTCCCCAACGTCTTTTTCTTGGGTGCTACGTCTGGCTGCATGCTGCATTGTGATGTAGTTGACATTGCTCTATGTAACAGTTATGCCGAGCTGGTGTTACACTGTTACAAACAGTGACGTCAGTGCAGCACAGATTACTGACTGCGTCACAGTGCTGGGCCTCTCTGTGACAAGCCCATCGCTGCAGCAGTAGTAATTACTCTCAGTGTATAAAAGCCACGGCATGATTGGACATGTGGGTACAGTCAGTGTAGACTCTCTCAGCATGCAGGTCACTTCTGCCACTGACACATTGATCTCCATGAAGTCTATTAAAAATGTGTTCTGTCCAGCCAGCAAGTATGCAATATCTAGGCTATTAAAACTTATATTTGTGTCCAAGCAGCAAGATATGAAAATTGTTATCTTTGTCCAGCCAGATTACACTGCACCCACCCGGCTTCTTCTTAATGCCACCCTGCTAGCAACATTTCTGGTGAGAATACTGCTATGAATAACCATCATCCACCAACCTGGACCCACCTTAGTCCCTCCCCCTGTTTTATTCAGCAGTTTTATTCAGCAGTGATGGATGATCCTCAAATGCCCACACCAAGCTACTGGCTGCTCTTCTGTAAAGTCCTACTAGAAGTGTATCTAAGAGGACATTTTAGCATTATAGTAAGAAATATGTGATTAATTTTACTGCGCTAACTATATAAACTGCTCAAAAAAATAAAGGGAACACTAAAATAACACATCCTAGATCTGAATGAATGAAACATTCTTATTAAATACTTTGTTCTTTACATAGTTGAATGTGCTGACAACAAAATCACACAAAAATTATCAATGGAAATCAAATTTATTAACCCATGGAGGTCTGGATTTGGAGTCACACTCAAAATTAAAGTGGAAAAACACACTACAGGCTGATCCAACTTTGATATAATGTCCTTAAAACAAGTCAAAATGAGGCTCAGTAGTGTGTGTGGCCTCCACGTGCCTGTATGACCTCCCTACAACGCCTGGGCATGCTCCTGATGAGGTGGCGGATGGTCTCCTGAGGGATCTCCTCCCAGACCTGGACTAAAGCATCCGCCAACTCCTGGACAGTCTGTGGTGCAACGTGGCATTGGTGGATGGAGCGAGACATGATGTCCCAGATGTGCTCAATTGGATTCAGGTCTGGGGAATGGGCGGGCCAGTGCATAGCATCAATGCCTTCGTCTTGCAGTAACTGCTGACACACTCCAGCCACATGAGGTCTAGCATTGTCTTGCATTAGGAGGAACCCATGGCCAACCGCACCAGCATATGGTCTCACAGGGTCTGGGACTCCATGTCAACAACAAAGACACACCTTAGGTCAACGCCAATAGGTCGACACACCTTAGGTCGACATGGACAAAAGGTCGACATGAGTTTTTTATATTTTTTTGAGTAGTTTTCTTCGTAGAGTGATGGGGAACCCCAATTAGTGCACCGTGTCCCCTCGCATGGCTCGCTTTGCTCACCATGCTTCGGGTACGGTGCCTCGCTTCGCTCGGCATAGATTACCGTTCCAATCGTAGTCCACGTGGATCGTTAAGTATGAAAAAGTTTTAAAAAAAAAATTGTGAAAAACTCATGTCGACCTTTTGTCCATGTCGACCTTTTGTCCATGTCGACCTAAGGTGTGTCGACCTATTGACGTCGACCTAAGGTGTGTTGACCTTTTTGTTGTCAACCTGGAGTCTGGATACCGTCACACAAGGGGTCTGAGGATCTCATCTCGGTACCTAATGGCAGTCAGGCTACCTCTGGCGAGCACATGGAGGGCTGTGCAGCCCCCCAAAGAAATGCCATCCCACACCATTACTGACCCACTGCCAAACCGGTCATGCTGGAGGATGTTGCAGGCAGCTGAACGTTCTCCTTGGCGTCTCCAGACTCTGTTACGTCTGTCACATGTGCTCAGTGAGAACCTGCTTTCATCTGTGAAGAGCACAGGGCGCCAGTGGCGAATTTGCCAATCTTGGTGTTCTCTGGCAAATGACAAACGTCCTGCACGGTGTTGGGCTGTAAGCACAACCCCCACCTGTGGACGTCGGGCCCTCATACCACCCTCATGGAGTCTGTTTCTGATCGTTTGAGTAGACACGTGCACATTTGTGACTTGCTGGAGGTCATTTTGCAGGGCTCTGGCAGTGCTCCTCCTGTTCCTCCTTGCACAAAGGCGGAGGTAGCGGCCCTGCTGCTGGGTTGTTGCCCTCCTACGGCCTCCTCCACGTCTCCTGATGTACTGGCCTGTCTCCTGGTAGCGCCTCCATGCTCTGGACACTACGCTGACAGACACAGCAAACCTTCTTGCCACAGCTCGCATTGATGTGCCATCCTGGATGAGCTGCACTACCTGAGCCACTTGTGTGGGTTGTAAATTCCGTCTCATGCTACCACTAGAGTGAAAGCACCGCCAGCTTTCAAAAGTGACCAAAACATCAGCCAGAAAGCGTAGGAGCTGAGAAGTGGTCTGTGGTCACCACCTGCAGAACAACTCCTTTATTGGGGGTGTCTTGCTAATTGCCTATAATTTCCACCTGTTGTCTATTCCATTTGCACAACAGCATGTGACATTGATTGTCAATCAGTGTTGCTTCCTAAGTGGACAGTTTGATTTCACAGAAGTGTGATTGACTTAGTTACATTGTGTTGTTTAAGTGTTCCCTTTATTTCTCTGACGTCCTAGTGGATGCTGGGGACTCCGTCAGGACCATGGGGGGGATAGCGGCTCCGCAGGAGACAGGGCACAAAAGTAAAAGCTTTAGGATCAGGTGGTGTGCACTGGCTCCTCCCCCTATGACCCTCCTCCAAGCCTCAGTTAGATTTTTGTGCCCGGCCGAGAAGGGTGCAATCTAGGTGGCTCTCCTAAAGAGCTGCTTAGAGTAAAAGTTTTGTTAGGTTTTTTATTTTCAGTGAGTCCTGCTGGCAACAGGCTCACTGCATCGAGGGACTTAGGGGAGAGAAGTGAACTCACCTGCGTGCAGGATGGATTGGCTTCTTAGGCTACTGGACACCATTAGCTCCAGAGGGAGTCGGAACACAGGTCTCACCCTGGGGTTCGTCCCGGAGCCGCGCCGCCGACCCCCTTGCAGATGCCGAAAAGTGAAGAGGTCCAGAAACCGGCGGCAGAAGACTTTTCAGTCTTCATAAGGTAGCGCACAGCACTGCAGCTGTGCGCCATTGTTGTCAGCACACTTCATAGCAGCGGTCACTGAGGGTGCAGGGCGCTGGGGGGGGCGCCCTGGGCAGCAATGATAGTACCTTATTCTGGCTAAAAATACATCACATATAGCCCCTGGGGGCTATATGGATGTATTTAACCCCTGCCAGGTCTCAGAAAAACGGGAGAAGAAGCCCGCCGAAAAGGGGGCGGGGCCTATTCTCCTCAGCACACAGCGCCATTTTCCCTCACAGAAATGCTGGTGGGAAGGCTCCCAGGCTCTCCCCTGCACTGCACTACAGAAACAGGGTTAAAACAGAGAGGGGGGCACTTATTTGGCGATATGACTATATATATTAAAATGCTATAAGGGAAAAACACTTATATAAAGGTTGTCCCTGTATAATTATAGCGTTTTTGGTGTGTGCTGGCAAACTCTCCCTCTGTCTCCCCAAAGGGCTAGTGGGGTCCTGTCCTCTATCAGAGCATTCCCTGTGTGTGTGCTGTGTGTCGGTACGTGTGTGTCGACATGTATGAGGACGATGTTGGTGAGGAGGCGGAGCAATTGCCTGTAATGGTGATGTCACTCTCTAGGGAGTCGACACCGGAATGGATGGCTTATTTAAGGAATTACGTGATAATGTCAACACACTGCAAGGTCGGTTGACGACATGAGACGGCCGGCAAACCAATTAGTACCTGTCCAGGCGTCTCAAACACCGTCAGGGGCGTTAAAACGTCCTTTTACCTCAGTCGGTCGACACAGACACGGACACTGACTCCAGTGTCGACGGTGAAGAAACAAACGTATTTTCCTTTAGGGCCACACGTTACTTGTTAAGGGCAATGAAGGAGGTGTTACATATTTCTGATACTACAAGTACCACAAAAAAGGGTATTATGTGGAGTGTGAAAAAACTACCTGTAGTTTTTCCTGAATCAGATAAATTAAATGAAGTGTGTGATGATGCGTGGGTTTCCCCCGATAGAAAATTATTGGCGGTATACCCTTTCCCGCCAGAAGTTAGGGCGCGTTGGGAAACACCCCTTAGGGTGGATAAGGCGCTCACACGCTTATCAAAACAAGTGGCGGTACCGTCTCCAGATAGGGCCGCCCTCAAGGAGCCAGCTGATAGGAGGCTGGAAAATATCCTAAAAAGTATATACACACATACTGGTGTTATACTGCGACCAGCGATCGCCTCAGCCTGGATGTGCAGCGCTGGGGTGGCTTGGTCGGATTCCCTGACTGAAAATATTGATACCCTTGACAGGGACAGTATTTTATTGACTATAGAGCATTTAAAGGATGCATTTCTATATATGCGAGATGCACAGAGGGATATTTGCACTCTGGCATCAAGAGTAAGTGCGATGTCCATATCTGCCAGAAGTTGTTTATGGACACGACAGTGGTCAGGTGATGCAGATTCCAAACGGCACATGGAAGTATTGCCGTATAAAGGAGAAAAAGACAACGTCTTTTCAGCCTCAGTCCTTTCGTCCCCATAAGGGCAAGCGGGCAAAAGGCCAGTCATATCTGCCATGGGATAGAGGAAAGGGAAGAAGACTGCAGCAGGCAGCCCATTCCCAGAAACAGAAGCCCTCCACCGCTTCTGCCAAGTCCTCAGCATGACGCTGGGGCCGTACAAGCGGACTCAGGTGCGGTGGGGGGGGTCGTCTCAAGAGTTTCAGCACGCAGTGGGCTCACTCGCAAGTGGACCCCTGGATCCTACAAGTAGTATCCCAGGGGTACAGATTGGAAATTCGAGACGTCTCCCCCTCGCAGGTTCCTGAAGTCTGCTTTACCAACGTCTCCCTCCGACAGGGAGGCAGTAGTGGAAACAATTCACAAGCTGTATTCCCAGCAGGTGATAATCAAAGTACCCCTCCTACAACAAGGAAAGGGGTATTATTCCACACTATATTGTGGTACTGAAGCCAGACGGCTCGGTGAGACCTATTCTAAATCTGAAATAGTTGAACACTTACATACAAAGGTTCAAATCAAGATGGAGTCACTAAGAGCAGTGATAGCGAACCAGGAAGAAGGGGACTATATGGTGTCCCGGGACATCAGGGATGCTTACCTCCATGTCCCAATTTGCCCTTCTCACCAAGGGTACCTCAGGTTCGTGGTACAGAACTGTCACTATCAGTTTCAGACGCTGCCGGTTGGATTGTCCACGGCACCCCGGGTCCTTACCAAGGTAATGGCCGAAATGATGATTCTTCTTCAAAGAAAATGGACGATCTCCTGATAGGGGCAAGGTCCAGAGAACAGTTGGAGGTCGGAGTAGCACTATCTCAAGTAGTTCTACGACAGCACGGGTGGATTCTAAATATTCCAAAACCGCAGCTGTTTCCGACGACACGTCTGCTGTTCCTAGGGATGATTCTGGACACAGTCCAGAAAAAGGTGTTTCTCCCGGAGAAGAAAGCCAGGGAGTTATCCGAGCTAGTCAGGAACCTCCTAAAACCAGGAAAAGTGTCAGTGCATCATTGCACAAGGGTCCTGGGAAAAATGGTGGCTTCTTACGAAGCGATTCCATTCGGTAGATTTCACGCAAGAACTTTTCAGTGGGAACTGCTGGAAAAATGGTCCGGATCGCATCTTCAGATGCATCAGCGGATAACCCTGTCTCCAAGGACAAGGGTGTTTCTTCTGCGGTGGCTGCAGAGTGCTCATCTACTAAAGGGCCGCAGATTCGGCATTCAGGACTGGGTCCTGGTGACCACGGATGCCAGCCTGAGAGGCTGGGGAGCAGTCACACAGGGAAAAAATTTCCAGGGAGTGTGATCAAGTCTGGAGACTTCTCTCCACATAAATATACTGGAGCTAAGGGCAATTTACAATGTTCTAAGCTTAGCAAGACCTCTGCTTCAAGGTCAGCCGGTATTGATCCAGTGGGACAACATCACGGCAGTCGCCCACGTAAACAGACAGGGCGGCACAAGAAGCAGGAGGGCAATGGCAGAAACTGCAAGGATTCTTCGCTGGGCGAAAAATCATGTGATAGCACTGTCAGCAGTGTTCATTCCGGGAGTGGACAACTGGGAAGCAGACTTCCTCAGCAGGCACGACCTCCACCCGGGAGAGTGGGGACTTCATCGGGAAGTATTCCACATGATTGTAAACCGTTGGGAAAGACCAAAGGTGGACATGATGGCGTCCCGCCTGAACAAAAAACTGGACAGGTATTGCGCCAGGTCAAGAGACCCTCAAGCAATATCTGTTGACGTTCTGGTAACACCGTGGGTGTACCAGTCGGTGTATGTGTTCCCTCCTCTGCTTCTCATAACCAAGGTACTGAGAATTATAAGACGTAGAGGAGTAAGAACTATACTCGTGGCTCCGGATTGGCCAAGAAGGACGTGGCACCCGGAACTTCAATAAATGCTCACAGAGGACTCAGGGCCTCTGCCGCTAAGAAGGGACTTGCTTCAGCAAGTACCAGGTCTGTTCCAAGACTTACCGCGGCTGCGTTTGACGGCATGGTGGTGGAACGCCAGATCCTAAGGGAAAAAGGCATTCCGGAAGAGGTCATTCCTACCCTGGTCAAAGCCAGGAAGGAGGTGACCGCAAAACATTATCACCACATGTGGCGAAAATATGTTGCGTGGTGTGAGGCTAGGAAGGCCCCACGAAGAAATTTCAACTCGGTCGATTCTTGCATTTCCTGCAAACAGGAGTGTCTATGGGCCTCAAATTGGGGTCCATTAAGGTTCAAATTTCGGCCCTGTCAATTTTCTTCCAGAAAGAATTGGCTTCAGTTCCTGAAGTCCAGAAGTTTGTCAAGGGAGTATTGCATATACAACCCCTTTTTTGTGCCTCCAGTGGCACTGTGGGATCTCAACGTAGTTCTGGGATTCCTCAAATCACATTTTAAACCGCTCAAATCTGTGGATTTGAAATATCTCACATGAAAAGTGACCATGCTGTTGGCCCTGGCCTCGGCCAGGCGAGTGTCAGAATTGGCGGCTTTGTCTCACAAAAGCCATATCTGATTGTCCATTCGGACAGGGCAGAGCTGCGGACTCGTCCCCAGTTTCTTCCTAAGGTGGTGTCAGCGTTTCACCTGAACCAGCTTATTGTGGTACCTGCGGCTACTAGGGACTTGGAGGACTCCAAGTTGCTAGATGTTGTCAGGGCCCTGAAAATATAGGTTTCCAGGACGGCTGGAGTCAGGAAAACTGACTCGCTGTTATCCTGTATGCACCCAACAAACTGGGTGCTCTTGCTTCTAAGCAGACGATTGCTCGTTGGATTTGTAGCACATTTCAACTTGCACATTCTGTGGCAGGCCTGCCACAGCCTAAATCTGTCAAGGCCCATTCCACAAGGAAGGTGGGCTCATCCTGGGCGGCTGCCCGAGGGGTCTCGGCATTACAACTCTGCCGAGCAGCTACGTGGTCGGGGGAGAACACGTTTGTAAAATTCTACAAATTTGATACCCTGGCTAAAGAGGACCTGGAGTTCTCTCATTCGGTGCTGCAGAGTCATCCGCACTCTCCCGCCCGTTTGGGAGCTTTGGTATAATCCCCATGGTCCTGACGGAGTCCCCAGCATCCACTAGGACGTCAGAGAAAATAAGATTTTACTTACCGATAAATCTATTTCTCGTAGTCCGTAGTGGATGCTGGGCGCCCATCCCAAGTGCGGATTGTCTGCAATACTTGTACATAGTTATTGTTACAAAAATCGGGTTATTATTGTTGTGAGCCATCTTTTCAGAGGCTCCGCTGTTATCATGCTGGTAACTGGGTTCAGATCACAGGTTGTACAGTGTGATTGGTGTGGCTGGTATGAGTCTTACCCGGGATTCAAAATCCTTCCTTATTGTGTACGCTCGTCCGGGCACAGTATCCTAACTGAGGCTTGGAGGAGGGTCATAGGGGGAGGAGCCAGTGCACACCACCTGATCCTAAAGCTTTTACTTTTGTGCCCTGTCTCCTGCGGAGCCGCTATCCCCCCCATGGTCCTGACGGAGTCCCCAGCATCCACTACGGACTACGAGAAATAGATTTATCGGTAAGTAAAATCTTATTTTTTTTGAGCAGTGTATAGTTAGTACAGTAAAATTACATTTTGTTTTTAACTGAATTAAACTTTTTTTTTCCAAAAATGTCCTCAAATTGTCAAGTTTTTGTTAAATTATATAAGCAATAGTTATTTGAAACTGATTCAGTATAATGAGTGTTTTTAATAACAGATCTGCATATTCCTTAAAAATGTACAGAAATTTGATAATAAAATAATCATGAACCATTTTGGGGACATTTTTGGAAAGAATATTAGCCAGTTATGTGGTTGATAAGAATTGTAACTAGCACTTTCCTATCTTTATGCACTAGCAGCAGCCAAATAATATACACTGTTGTAGAGACTAAAGAAAAATCTTGGGAAAATGAACTAAATAGGGGTTATTTCCCTTCATAGACATACTGTATTGAGCATTTTACTATACTTAACCCAGGCAACAGGGATGCTATGATGAAGGTTTGTGCAGTGCATACCTGTGTAAACCAGTGGCGTGCGGTGAGGTCAGAGGCTGGTGAGGCACTACAGCCATAATGTCCGCCGAATCCTGCCGATGACCCCTGCCGCCGCCGAGCCAATGCCTGCTACTGCCTCTGAGCCGATGCCTGCTGCCACCGCCAATGGCTTACAAACTCGCCCACCATCAACTGACCCAGCCCTCCGCCACTAATTTGCATCTCAATCCGATGCCGCCAATGCCCGCTGCCTGCCTGCTCATCATACTTGTGATATATTGTACATTATTATAGAAAAAAAATTAAAATTAGTGTTTGGGAAGGGAGTGGGAGGAGGACATGAATGCAATTTTGTTGTCCAGGGCTTCCATTAACTTAATGGAGAAGGGTCTGAATGGGTTAAAAAAAAAAAAAAGCGTGTGGTCCCCCTTCCTAAGTATAACCAGCCTCGGGCTCTTTGAGCCGGTCCTGGTTGTTTAAATACTGGGGAAAAATTGGACAGGGGTTCCCCGTATTTAGATAACCAGCACCGGGCTCTTAGACCGGTCCTAGTTCCAAAAATACGGGGGACAAAAGATGTAGGGGTCCCCCATATTTTTAAAACCAGCACCGGGCTCCACTAGCCAGGGACACAATGCCACAGCCGGGGGACACATTTATGTAGGTCCCTGCGGCCATGGCATTACCCCCCCAACTAGTCGCCATTGGCCGGGGTTCCCTGGAGGAGTGGGGACCCCTTAAATCAAGAGGTCCCCCCCCTCCAGGCACCCAAGGGCCAGGGGTGAAGCCCGAGGCTGTCCTCAGCACCCCTGGGCGGTGGGTGCCGGGCTGATAGCCATAAGTGTGTATAAAAAAGAATATTGTTTTTTTGTTGTGGAACTACAAGGCCCAGCAAGCCTTCCCCGCTTGCTGGTGCTTGGAGAACCTCAAGTACCAGCATGCGGGGAAATAACGGGCCCGCTGGTACCTGTAGTTCTACAACAACAAAAAAATACCCAAATAAAAACACAACACACACACACACCGTGAAAGTAAAAATTTATTAAAACACACTTACACACACACATACTTACCTACATCCCACGCCGATCACGTCCACTTGTCCATGTAGAATCCAATAGGTGGTTCCTGTAAAAATGAGAGAGAGATTACTTACCTACATCCCACGCCGGTCACGTCCACTTGTCCAGTAGAATCCAATAGGGCCGGTACCTGTAAAAATGAAAATTATACTTACAAACAAAATAATCCACAGGAGGAGAGAGAGAAATTAATGAATATTATGCACTCGCTGACGCGGGAAGACGTTAGCATAGACAGGGGAGAGTGCTGCTGCTAGCTGGGATGATGGAGCAGGCTCCCCCAATAGTTGTGAGCCTAGTAGCTGTACCCCTAGTAGCTTTGCCCCCTGTAGCAGTGCCACGAGTAGTTGTGACCCCTGTAGTTGTGCCCTTTGTAGCTGTGCCCCCTGTAGCTTTGCCCCTTGTGGCTGTGCCCCCAGTAGTTGTGACCCCTGTAGCTGTGCCCTGAGTAGTTGTGCCCCCAGTCGCTGTGACCCCTGTAGCTGTGCCCCCAGTCGCTGTGCCCCTTGTAGCTTTGCACCCAATAGCTGTGCCCCGAGTAGTTGTGCCCCCAGTCGCTGTGCCCCCTGTAGCTTTGCCCCCAGTAGCTGTGGCCCCAGTCGCTGTGCACCCTGTAGCTGTGCCCCCAGTAGCTGTGACCCCTGTAATTGTGCCCCCAATTGTTGTGCCCCTTGTAGTTGTGCCCCCCAGTTGCTGTGCCCCTTGTAGTTGTGCTCCCCAGTTGCTGTGCCCCTTGTAGTTGTGACCCACAGTTGCTGTGCCCCTTGTAGTTGTGCCCCCCAGTTGCTGTGCCCCTTGTAGTTGTGCCCCTGTTGCTGTGCCCCTTGTAGTTGTGCCCCTTTTGCTGTGCCCCTTTTGCTGTGCCCCTTATAGTTGTTTCCCTGTTGCTGTGCCCCTTGTAGTTGTGCCCCTTTTGCTGTGCCCCTTATAGTTGTGCCCCTTTTGCTGTGCCCCTTATAGTTGTGCCCCTTGTAGTTGTGCTCCTTTTGCTGTGCCCCTTATAGTTGTGCCACTTATAGTTGTGCCCCTTTTGCTTTGCCCCTTATAGTTGTGCCCCTTATAGTTGTTCCACTTTTGCTGTGCCCCTTATAGTTGTGCCCCTTATAGTTGTGCCCCTTATAGTTGTGCCCCTTTTGCAGTGCCCCTTTTGCAGTGCCCCTTATAGTTGTGCCTCTTTTGCTGTGCCCCTTATAGTTGTGCCCCTTTTGCTGTGCCCATGTTGCTCTGCCCCTTATAGTTGTGCCCCTGTTGCTGTGCCCCTTGTTGTTGTCCCCCCAGTTGCTGAACCCCTGTTGCTCTGCCCCCAACACACACACAAGAAAAAAAAAAAAAAACACACACACATACTTACCGCTCCAGCAGCGCAGCTCCATTAGCGCTGTCCTCCGTCTCCGTCCGCCGTCTCGTCTCTGCTGTACTATGGGAGAGACGTCATGACTCATGACGTCTCTCCCATAGTAGCGCCGCTCAGCGGCGCAGGCTGCAGCGGGCGCCCACACAGCCCACGGCGCCCGCTGCAGCCGGGAAGGGGGCTCGCTAGTGATTGGACAGCGGATCCAGCACTGGATCCGCTGGGCCAATCACATCTGGGGCACTGACAGGGGCGTGCATTCATCGGGGCTGAATGCACGCCCCTGTCATTGCGGCACCAGTATAGGTGCCGCTTCCCCATTCATTTTCAATGGGCTTTCACAGCCCATTGCTGCGCCCCGCCCCCCGCTGCCCGGACTTTTAGTGTTAGCAGCGGGAGGCACCTCTCCCGCTGCCTCCCACCCTCACAAGCAGCCACAGGGGGGGGAATTATTAAAATAATGAAAAAAGGTATTTATAACACTGTTATAAATATCTTCTTTTTATTATTTTAATCATTATGACGGGGGAGGCACTGCCTCCCCTGACTGCACGTCCCTGGTGTAAACACTAGTGTATTAAGGTTGGATATTAAATCGGTTATCCAGCGTCTACTTCTATATTTTTTCATTTGAAACAGGACTGCTACAGATTCCACTGTTTCAGACAGACACAAAGACCATTTATTTCCCTGAAAGCGAATGCACTATTTCACTGGGAAATCACATCTCACATACGAAATCCAGATGGTTAACTCTCCTTCATCCACTTTCCTGGAGATTCAAATGTCTTTCTGCAGTGGCGTGTTCACCTCTGCAGTCTGTGTCAGGCATACAAGTAATCGCTGCTCAACTTTACCTTGTGGAAAGATGCTTGGAAAGGTTTGTTTGTCTAGAGATCGATTTACTGTCTGTCTGGCACATGTCTCTCAGTCGACAAAAATTGGAAAAAAAAGACAGGAAAAACCGGTATTAGGTAGAACAGTAATCTATTTAGATGTGCTGTTGCATACACACTGTTGTGACAGCTATGTTGTGTGCTGAACCACACAAAATGTTCCTTTGTTCATAAGGAAATGATAGATTGCATCATACTTGCCTACTTAGTAAAAAAGCATTTCAGGGATGTTGTGAAAACAATACCCATGCGCCCTGCTGAGAAGAGGGCGTGTACTGCTCCGCCTGAGTGGCGTGTGATAAAATTGTCTTGCTCTCAATTGTAAATGAGCACCAAAAAGTTACACAGATTTGCTATCTATCCTCATACATCTTTGCTACAGTCTCGCAAATGGGATGCAGTTGGGATGCCTGCAGTCAGCATACCGACGCCGGGATTCCGGCAGGGGGCCCAGGGCTATTCCCACTCGTGTGTGTCCACGACACCCACAGAGTGAGAATTGAACCTGTGGCGAGTCCGTAAGAGGCTTTGTTGTGCTTGGCATCCTGGTAGCCGGGATCCCGGCGTAGTTATGCTGACCGGCATGATCCCGACCGCAGGTCACCCGACCCCTATCCTCACCAACAAGCCCTTCTTGGCACGCCCGATCGCAATCCATTCGCAGATGCATATGCAATTTCCGGAACATCGAAGATTTGTTGCGTCTGAGTAAATGTAAGTAGGTCTGAGGCTGCCACTAATCTGCGACTGAGACGGCCTGGAAGTGGTCTGCGCTGACGTCAGAGACCCTCCCCAAAAATGCCTGGATACGCCTGCGTTTTTTCTGACACACCCAGAAAGCGGCAGGTTTCCGACCCAGAAACACCGGCTTCCTGTCAGTTAAACAGCTGCAATATTGCGATTACTATCTGTACGCACATTCTGGCACTATTACCCCTCTCACGTGTGCAATGCAAACGCTGTGCATGCGCAGTTGCTTGAACGATCGATTTGCGATTTCTCAGAATAGTAATCCATGCTGAATTAGTCCCAGAGTCTCTTAATCTGCATACGAAGTGCTAGAAAGCAGCCGCGCAGATATACAAGTGCCACATATCAAAGTAGATTGACTCAGTACTATTTTTCTTTGTGTTTCATTTTGTGTCTAATTGCATGTATATATGTTCCCTATAATTGGTCATGTTTATGTATTTTTGCACTGATTGGTTTTAAATATACTAAATTAGAGATAGCATCTATAAAATTGGCACAGCCGTTATTAATAGAGTCATTAGACAAGTTTAATTCTGGATCACTGAGAGGGGAGGTATCCGTCTTGAGGAAGTCTCCGGTTGCCTAGGAGACGAAACGCGTTGACGCCCACTCCACATTGGTTTCTGTCTGGTCTGATCTGTCCGTGGAACGGACCTACTGCTTCACACAGCCACAGCATCTCCCTGCACGCTGCACGCCGGGCGCTCCAGCTGACTACTAGCCGCAGATTACACCTCGAGAGGCAGCAGTCTGGTGCTCAAAGCCGGCGGTATCCTGCAGTATTCCACGTCAAAGTTTCACCATTGCCATCAAAGTCGGCGAGTACCAACCAATTACCGCACATGGCTGCCCGCAGCGGCTCCAATCTCACCTGCCATTCCACCTGTTCTTACCGGGTGCCTGCTAATGTCCTCCGCAGGGGGGTCTATTGCCCGTGGTGTGGAATCAATTATAGAAGCCGCCTGACAAAGCCATCAATCAGGGGAGCTTTTGGCGAATGGAACGGTAACTCTATTCTACTGATCACCTACACATGTGCAATTTATTATAAAACGGACCCTGTATCTAAACAATTCAGGAACCAGCATATTGGTAATTATTCATTACAATTCATATATATTATCCATTAAGAGACTGCATTATCATATTTGCGGGACTTTTTTTTATTTATTTTGATACTGGGACGCCAGTGCTTAATAATTCAATCCTTACCAAACAGAGCCAATAAGTTATTTTTAGAATACATAGTATATTGTTTATATTGTTTGTCTAGAGAGCAATTTATTGCTACAAAGTTTATGTATGTATGTGTTTTATGTTGCTAATCTTAACAGACCAAATATAAAAGTGGTTATTTATAATTGAAGTTGTACTGAGTCAATCATTATACATGACAGACTGCACACTGGTATCACAAAGTGTCTTTTGGCGCAGAGTAAATTTTTTCTTCACATATCAAATTAGAAGAACAGTCTCCTGGTGCTTCCTAGTCTCATCTTGTTGTGACTAAGCTTAAGTTTTGCGGGGGAAAAAAAGATGGACATCTACCGTACTTGCGACAGACATCTACTGTACTCATTGCTATGCCTTATTGGACTTGAAAACTGTTCCTGCTGCTTCTGATAAGTGTCTTGTTTAAAACTATGGCTTACTGTAGTGCTTTGTTTACAAAAATTAGAGTTTTTAGTGAAAATGGGGAATGTGCATGTAGGAGTGAAAAGCCCTTTATCACTGATAACAGGGCTTTTCACTGCTTCCTCTCATTCACAGTAGGGGTTACCATGGAGAAATCTCAGATTTGTGATTAGTGTAGATATTGCTTCCCCATACACTAGTATAGGGAGAGAGATTCCTAGAAGCACGGGAAACTCTGCTTTCTGGTTTGCTTCTAAAAAAATGTTTGCCGTCTCAGCTTTCTACCTGCCTCCTCCCTATTCTCCCCGCCCCCTTCTCAGTCCCCAGCCAATCAGAGGAGCCCCAGCAATTGATGTACACATGGAGAACATTACAGATAGTCAGCAGGGCCGGATCATGCTCTTGTGGCGCCCCGGGCGAAAAATTGGGGCGTGGCTTCATGAAGGGGCATGGTCAGTTATGCCCCCAGTAGTATTGCCCCTAGTAGAGTTGTTGTGCCCCCTAGTTTGTGCCCCCAGTAGTATTGCCCCAGTAGAGTTTTCCCCCCTAGTTTGTGCCCCCCAGTAGTATTGCCCCCAGTAGAGTTGTGCCCCCTAGTTTGTGCCGCTTACAAAAAATATTAATTAATACTCGCCATCCCTGATCCTGATACCCGACCGCTGCTGCCCTCCGTGTCCGGCCGCCGGCGCTGCTCCTCTGATCTATGGGAGAGGTCAATCATGTGTGGCGGCGGCGCATTTTTTTTATGTCATGGGGGGGGGGGCGCATTTTTAAATCTCGCACTGGGAGCCAAATTGGCTAGAAACAGCCCTGCATAGCAGTAGGCCAAAAACCCGGAGGACAGAAGCATAATAGAAGTATAGCATTGCAGCTTTGACAGAGTGTAAAGTAAGAGCATCCTTACAGGCTGAAGAGTCATTGATGTTCAGCCAGTGGAACCAAACATCTATAAAAACCTCATATTTACCAACCTCAGATGTCACAATGTTCATATCCATAAGTGTATTTTAGCAAATCAGTTTAATACAGTTGGGGGAGAGGAGGAATGCCAGCAAACTGGAATAGCTGCCTTGGCTGCACTATGCAGCGGACACAATAAGAACTTCGAAAGGGGCAGTGATGAGAAGTAAAAAGCCAAAACAGAGGGTCAGAAGGAACTGCTTACCCAGAGATCTTAGATGAAAGTTGGATCACCTTGCACCAGGAAGGTCTGAGCACTGCCACCATATATGAAACTGGATACCAGGGACATTGGAATATCGCCAGCAAGTGTAGGGGATGCAAAACCGCATATTACATAAAGTGTTGTGGAACCTATTTGAGAATTTTTATGCAAATATGTGCTGGCCTCAATTAGCCATTTTGGAGCTGCAGATAGATTGTGCTATTTAACTCTTTATGACGAAGCACCCCTGTATATCTGTGTGCGACTGAGTCTCTGAATATGTTGAGGTGCACACAAAAGATGCACCATCAGTCATTCAAACAGTTCTGTGGTTGCTCAGATCAAGGCCACTGGTGCCAGTGGATCTAAGCCTTTCGACATGCCCCCGGCAGGGCTGCTATTAGCCACCGTCCAAACAACGTCCAGGAATACCTGTCAAAATTACATGGATCTCCAAGTAATTCCAGTATGCGTCCCCTGGCAATAAACATCGGGATGCATGTTTAGGGCGTCTCTGATGCATGCACAGCATTAAAACATTGGGTGCTTGCTCCCAATGTTTTCATTTCATCCACCCCTAAATCAGGCCCTACAGATGTGTCCTCTTATATCTTTGGTCTGTGCACTACAAGTCGCGTTACACACAACGCATGAGTGCCAAGCGTCCTTTTTTGCATTTTTCCACATACCTACTGTATATTCTGTGACTGCGACTGTATTTGCATACAAAATGCTATGCTAGAGTATTTTCATGGAAAACACTGTAACGTGGCATTTCGGATGCAGATAGAGCTGCAATTACAAACAGAATATAGACATGCTGCATATTACTTTAATCAGCAGACACTGATGGTGCGTCCTATTACATTATGGTTTTTAATTTTCGCGGACAAAGACACACAAAAAAAGAAGCTCTGCTCTACCGAGTCCCACCGCGGCATGGCGCAACTTCAAGGTCTGTTTAGCGTGACTGCGGCAAGGATGTAAGAGGACACACCTGTAAGTGTCAGCTGTTCGTGACCAAGGACAAACCACTCATCTTGTTTAAAGCATCTAAAATAAGATTGTAAGCTTCACTGGAGGTGAAGCTTACAATGGTGAAGGTGAAGAGGTGATGCCTGGAAAATTGTGTGTGCAGGTCTGCAAATAACTTCATACCATGTGAACTAACCCAAAGTGTCGGGTAAAGAACTTAATCTTAGTCCTTAGTAAACATTTTTTAAATTTAGAATGAAATTAAAACGAAAGACTTTGTATCGCCTATAACAGTTTTTGTTCTTTTAAATAAAACTTGATCTTTTTTTTTAGTCTTTTTAAAATAACAGTTTCTGAGCGGACAATCACTGTGAAAACTCAGAAGTCAGTTAGATTTATCAGTTTGCAGCTAACGTGACAAGATGAGGGGTGCAGGAAGGTGGATTGGAGTTTAGATTAGCAAAGCAGAAATTACTCATAACTATAAATAAATCAAGCAATTTCCTTTATTGAGAAACAGAAATGTAGTGACTAAATTCTTAACAAAACACCAGTTGTTCATCTAAATGTGATGTGTGCAGACTTAACATTGGAACGCCTCAGGTTTAACCCTTTCAGTTCTAAATTTTTTCCACTTTTTAACCTTTGCAGCTATAAATTGTGTTTTACCTTCTATGGATAAAATAACCACACACATTATTTAATAACTCTGCACTTAAAATCCATTTCACATAGTAAAAGTATGATAGTCACTGGTCCATTAATGTCAGTTGTTCATAAAGTGTACAAGAGGGAAGGCAAAACACAACCCTGGTGTGACCACTGCTACTGAGGCCACACATGGATTCTTTGTGGAGCAGGAGAGATCCAACCACACAGGGAACAAAAGGGACGTATGACCACACCTAGAGGCTGCCCTATTGAGACAGAACCCAGGTGGTGGTGGAGCAGACAGACATTACAAGTGGGACTGCAGTCAGAGCTCAGTGTGCTTTGAGTCCACTGAGGGCCAGAAGGCCAATCCAGACCTGTATGTGGCAGGGTGGACTACCAAGCTCTGTGAATGAACTGCACTTGCAAAGTTGTGGCATTCAACTAAGCCAGGCCGGAGCCTGTATTACCCTGCAGGCAGCAGGCAGGAATGAGACTTTGTTCTAGATTATCTGCCCTAACATAGAGAGAGTGAGGTGGTGCTCTACGTAGGGACTAGACTGTATTGTTGTTTTCTGTTTTGTTTATGCTGACATTAAAGCATTTTTTCATAAATTTTCCGGAAAAGCTGAGTGTGAACCCTGATTAAGCACTTAGACACTGCTCCAATACACCCCTCTACCAAGCTAATTACCCCAGATCACAGTATAGGGTAACCTATTTCTTTGTGTTTTATACCAGTGAAATTTCCATCACTTTCTCATCTGATAAAAAAACCACAGCTTAGTCACCCTTACAGTAAATAATCCCTTCCTATGCTTATGATGAAACTGTGTTTATGTCACTCACAACTAATGAGCGTTTGTGCTCAATATAGTCATTTTGTACGAAAAGTGTGTTAGGCATATCTTTAATGATTGTATCTTTTTTTTTTTTTTTTAAGTACTTTTTACAATTTTCTAGTTTTCCAATAACAACATATCAGGCAGCAGATGGGGGTGGTATAGAAGATCTAAAGTTATTAGACAGTCATGAGGTTGACCACATACGGTTGACACGAGTCGAAAGGTTGCCATGGAATAGGTAGACAGTAGAAAAGATCAACATGGAAATGATTGACACAAAAAAGGTCTACACAAGTTTTTTGGGTGTCATTTTCTATGTTTCATCACAAGTGACCACAGTTATTGCAAATGTGCAGTATACCGTCATGGGCTCCGTTTGTTTGCCACGCTTTGGGCAAGGTGCCTTGCTCTGCTGCTGCTGTGAACGGCATATGATACTATTCCCAATCATTGTCCATATGGATGGTAAATCAAGCAGTGTTTGAAATATATGTGAAAACCCCCTAAAAACTTGTGTTGGCCATGTGTGTGTGGATCATTGACATGTTGGCATTTTGTACTTGTCTACCTAATGCATGTCCACCATATGGGGTCAACCTAATGAGTATCTAGAGACTATCTATACAGTATGTTGGAACCTGCAGTAGACATACTGTATAAAAGAGTACGCATAATCAAAAATGGATACACAGATAATAGTCGCAAGTATTAAGGATCCAACGGTTCATACGTGTTAGTTCCGAGATCTGTGTAACATAAGTAAGCAAAACAGGAGTTCCACACACTAAAACATCAATTATCACACATTTAAGGGCCTAATTCAGACTGGATTACTGCAGCTGCAGCGATCGCAGTCTGAAGCCCTTTGGGGAGTGCACATGCGCACTGCGCGTGTGCACCCCGTGAAGCCCAGTGAGTTGTGATTGCCTCTTCCTGATTGACAGGCAGAGGCGGTCGCGGGGCAGGAGGGGGCGTGCCAACGCCATTGGTGTGGCGCGGTCCGGACAATGCAGGCATGTCCGGACCATTGCGGGTGCAGGCAGCGGCACGCAGCAACTGCGACCTGGGACACGGCGGGTAGCTGCCTGCCATCTACGATCAGATCTGAATCACCCCCTAAGTAAAGGGGGGCAAACACGGAGAGATCCGTGCTTAATTTCTCTTACGTCCTAGAGGATGCTGGGGACTCCGTAAGGACCATGGGGTATAGACGGGCTCCGCACGAGACATGGGCACCTAAAAGAACTTTTCCTATGGGTGTGCACTGGCTCCTCCCTCTATGCCCCTTCTCCAGACCTCAGTTAGATTCTGTGCCCAGAGGAGAAGGGTACACTGCAGAGAGCTCTCCTGAGTTTTCTGTGGAAAAATAATTTTGTTAGGTTTTTTATTTTCAGGGAGTCCTGTTGGCAACAGGCTCCCTGCATCGTGGGACTGAGGGGAGAGAAGCAGACCTACTTAACTGATAGGCTCTGCTTCTTAGGCTACTGGACACCATTAGCTCCAGAGGGAGTCGGGACACAGGTCTCACCCTGGGGTTTGTCCCGGAGCCGCGCCGCCGTCCTCCTCACAGATGCCGGAAGATAGAAGTCGGGTAAGTATGAGAAACAAGAAGACATCTCAGGCGGCAGAAGACTTCAGATCTTCATGAGGTAAGGCTTGCAGCGGTAAGCTGCGTGCCATTGCTCCCATACACAACACACAGCACTGATGGGTGCAGGGCGCAGGGGGGCGCCCTGGGCAGCAATAAACCTCGTTTTTGGGCAATAAGGTGCTATTAGGCTGCGGAGGCAGCAAATAGATGATCCCCCGCCATTTTTGTGAAAATTGAAGAGGGACCGAAGCCCGCCGCTGGGGGGGCGGAGCTTGATTCCTCAGCACTAACCAGCGCCATTTTCTTCACAGAGCTGCATGAGAAACGCTGGCTCCCCGGACTCTCCCCTGCTGAACGCTTCAGAGGTTGGAAAAAAGAAAGGGGGGGGGGGCACATTGGCGCGCAGTGAGTGGGAAATTGTATATATATATATATATATATATATATATATATAATATAAAAGTGCTATCTGGTTTTTCCAGTGTCATTTGGGCGCTGGGTGTGTGCTGGCAACTCTCTCTCTGTCTCTCCTAAGGGCCTGGTTGGGGTTTTGTCCCCTTATAGGTATATCCCTGTGTGTGTGGGGGGTCGGTACGTGAGTGTCGACATGTCTGAAGCGGAAGGCTTCTCCAAGGAGGAGGTAGAGCAGATGAGTGGTGTGTCCCCGTCGGTAGTGCCGACTCAGGAATGGATGGACATGTGGCATATGTTGAATGCAAGTGTGACATCTTTACATAAGAGGCTAGATAAGGCTGAATTCAGGGAGGCGTCAGGGGGTCAATCCTCGGATTGGACCGACTCACAGGGCCCGTCGGGGTCTCAAAAGCGTCCCTTGGCAAAAATTGTGGACACAACTACTGACACGGACTCTGATTCCAGTGTCGACTATGATGAAGCTAAATTGCACCCTAAGGTGACAAAGAGCATTTAATGTATGATTATAGCAATAAGAGATGTGTGGCATATTGCTGATGAACCCTCTGTTCCTGACACGAGGGTACACATGTTTAAGGGAAAGAAACAGATAATAAACTTTCCCCCATCTCATTAACTTAATGAGTTTTTTTAAAAAGCTTGGGAGACTCCGGATAAGAGACCGCAGATTCCCAAAAGAATTAATATGGCATACCCCTTCCCTACACAGGACAGGGTACGTTGGGAATCCTCTCCCACTGTGGACAAGGCTTTAACGCGCCTGTGAAAGAAAGTGGCGCTACCGTCTCCAGACACAGCGGCCCTCAAGGATCCTGCGGATCGCAGGCAAGAGACTACTTTAAAGTCTATTTATTCACATACTGGAGCTTTGCTAAGACCGACAATTGCGTCGGCATGGGTATGTAGCGCAATTTCAGCCTGGACAGATAACCTGTCGGCTGACCTTGATACCATGGATAGAGATACTGTTTTGTTAATTCTAGCCCATATCAAAGACGCAGTCTTGTATATGAGAGACGCTCAAAGGGACATTGGATTACTGGCTTCCAGAGCCAATGCCATGGCTATTTCAGTAAGAAGATCCTTATGGACCCACCAGTGGACGGGTGATGCGGATTCGAAAAAGCATATGGAGGTTCTACCCTATAGGGGAGACGTGTTGTTTGGGGATGGGCTGGCGGACCTGGTTCCACAGCTACCGCAGGTAAATCTAACTTTTTACCGTTTATTCCCCAACAGCAGAAGAAAACTCTAACATATCAGATGCAGTTCTTTCGGTCACAACAGTCCAGAAGAGGTCGGGGATCCTCCTTCCTTGCCAGAGGTAAGGGTAGAGGGAAAAGAACACCTGCTTCGGCTGGTGCCCAGGAACAGAAGTCCTACCCGGCTTCTACAAAACCCACTGCATGACGCTGGGGCTCCCCTGCGGGAGTCCGCACCGGTGGGGGTTCGTCTTCGACTCTTCAGCCAGGTCTGGGTCAGCTCAGACCTGAATCCTTGGGCGTTGGAAATAGTTTCCCAAGGCTACAAACTGGAATTCGAAGAGGTGCCCCCACGCCGATTTTTGAAGTCGGCCTTACCAGCTTGTACCCCAGACAGGGATGTAGTGTTAGCTGCAATTCAAACGCTGTGTCAACAGCAAGTAATTATCAGGGTTCCCTTGAACCAACAGGGAAGAGGGTTCTATTCAACCCTCTTTGTGGTCCCGAAACTGGATGGTTCGGTCAGACCTATTTTGAATCTAAAATCCCTAAACCTGTACATGAAAAGATTCAAATTCAAGATGGAATCGCTCAGGGCGATAATAGCCAGCATGGAGGAGGGGGAGTTTATGGTGTCACTGGACATAAAGGATGCTTACCTTCATGTCCCCATATATCCTTCCCATCAGGAGTACCTGAGATTCGCTGTACAGGATTGTCATTACCAATTTCAGACGTTGCCGTTTGGGCTTTCCACGGCCCCAAGGATTTTCACTGTCCCCCGGGACCACGTGTCTCTTCTATGGTGGCTGCAAAGTGCTCACCTTCTGGAGGGTCGCAGGTTCGGAATTCAGGACTGGATCCTGGTAACCACAGACGCGAGCCTCCGAGGATGGGGAGCAGTCACCCAAGGAAGAAATTTTCAGGGACTGTGGTCAGACCAGGAGTCCTGTCTACACATCAACGTGTTGGAGCTAAGAGCCATATACAACGGCCTTCGACAAGCGGAGAGTTTTCTTCGCAACCTACCGGTTCTGATTCAATCAGACAATGTCACAGCAGTGGCTCATGTGAACCGCCAAGGCGGGACAAGAAGCAGAGTCGCAATGGCGGAAGCAACCAGGATTCTTCGCTGGGCGGAAAATCACGTAAGCGCTCTGTCAGCTGTCTTCATTCCGGGAGTGGACAACTGGGAAGCAGACTTCCTCAGCAAACACGATCTCCATCCAGGAGAGTGGGGACTTCATCAAGAAGTCTTTGCAGTGATAACGGGTCTTTGGGGAGTTCCTCAAATAGACATGATGGCGTCACGCCTCAACAAGAAGCTTCGGAGGTATTGTGCCAGGTCTCGGGACCCTCAGGCAGTAGCAGTAGACGCCCTGGTAACGCCATGGGTGTTCCAATCGGTCTACGTGTTTCCTCCTCTTCCTCTCATCACAAAGGTGTTGAGGATCATAAGGCGAAAAAGAGTACAGACAATACTCATTGTTCCAGACCGGCCTCGAAGGGCCTGGTACTCAGATCTTCAGGAGATGCTCACAGGAGATCCCTGGCCTCTTCCTCTAAGGGAGGACCTGTTGCAGCAGGGTCCTTGCGTGTTCCAAGACTTACCGCGGTTACAGTTGACGGCATGGCGGTTGAACGCCGGATCCTAGCTGAGAAGGGGATTCCGGAGGAGGTCATCCCTACTCTAATAAAGGCTAGAAAGGAGGTGACGGTAAAACATTATCACCGTATCTGGCGAAAATATGTGTCTTGGTGTGAAACCAAGAACGCCCCTACGGAAAATTTTCATTTGGGTCGTTTTCTCCACTTCCTACAGACAGGAGTGGATATGGGCCTGAAATTAGGCTCTGTTAAGGTTCAGATTTCGGCCCTCTCGATATTCTTTCAGTAGGAATTGGCTTCTCTTCCAGAAGTCCAGACTTTTGTAAAGGGAGTGCTACACATCCAGCCTTCTTTTGTGCCTCCAGTGGCACCATGGGACCTGAACGTGGTGTTGCAGTTCCTAAAATCTCACTGGTTTGAACCACTTAACAAGGTTGAGTTGAAATTTCTTACCTGGAAGGTGGTCATGTTGTTGGCCTTAGCATCTGCAAGGCGAGTGTCAGAATTGGCGGCCTTGTCTCACAAGAGCCCCTACTTGATTTTTCATGTTGATAGAGCGGAATTGAGGACACGCCCTCAATTTTTGCCTAAGGTGGTTTCTTCATTCCATTTGAACCAACCCATTGTGGTGCCTGTGGCTATGAGTGACTTGGAGGATTCCAGGTCCCTGGACGTAGTCAGGGCCTTGAGGATTTATGTAGCCAGGACGGCTAGAATTGGGAAAACAGAGGCTCTGTTTGTCCTGTATGCTGCCAACAAGATTGGCGCGCCTGCTTCGAAGCAGACTATTGCTCGCTGGATCTGTAACACGATTCAGCAGGCTCATTCTACGGCTGGATTGCCGTTACCGCATTCGGTTAAGGCCCATTCCACTAGGAAGGTGGGCTCTTCTTGGGCGGCTGCCCGGGGCGTCTCGGCATTACAGCTTTGCCGAGCAGCAACTTCGTCGGGGTCAAACAGTTTTGCTAAATTCTACAAGTTTGATACCCTGGCTGATGAGGACCTAGCATTTGCTCAGTCGGTGCTGCAGAGTCATACGCACTCTCCCACCCGATTGGGAGCTTTGGTATAAACCCCATGGTCCTTACGGAGTCCCCAGCATCCTCTAGGACGTAAGAGAAAATAAGATTTTAAACCTACCGGTAAATCTATTTCTCCTAGTCCGTAGAGGATGCTGGGCGCCCGTCCCAGTGCGGAAACTCTGCAAGACTTGTATATAGTTGTTGTTTACATAAGGGTTATGTTACAGTTGGAATCGGTCTTGGACCGCTACTGTTGTTTGTTCATACTGTTAACTGGTTATGTATGTTCCGGGTTACATGGTATGATTGGTGTGGGCTGGTAGGAATCTTGCCCTTGGATTTATAAAATCCTGCCCTCGTATTGTCCATCTCCTCTGGGCACAGTTCTCTAACTGAGGTCTGGAGGAGGGGCATAGAGGGAGGAGTCAGTGCACACTCATAGGAAAAGTTCTTTTAGGTGCCCATGTCTCCTGCGGAGCCCGTCTATACCCCATGGTCCTTACGGAGTCCCCAGCATCCTCTACGGACTAGGAGAAATAGATTTACCGGTAGGTTTAAAATCTTATTTTCTAAGCAATCTGACTAGATTGCTTAGAAATGAAGCACGGATCTCTCCGTGCGTATGCCCCATAGCGATAGCAATGTGCGGTGCTATCGCCAGCTCTAGATTGGCCTCACTTCTCAGCTGGGTGAAGTGAACGTCCTCCCCGACACCCCCCCCCCCCTCCCCATTCGCTCAGCACACATCGCGCTGTGTGCTGAGCGGCGGGAGAGATGTGTGCTGAGCGGTCTATGCTAGATTGCTCAACACACATATCCCGATGTGTACTCCCTTCAAAGATATACACAGCGTCATAAGGCTATACAGTGCTTAATATATCAGAGCTGCAGAACAAAGAAAGTGCAAAAAGGATGTATTGAAGAAAAATTAAAAAAAAATAAAAATAAACAGGAATATAACATGAAGATAATTTGAGCCACATCTAGTATATCAACATACAAGGTCAAACAGAAACCAATAAGATGTGTCTTCATACATCTAGCCTCAATACGATATGCTGCGCAAGATGCCTGACATGAGTGAGCTGCCGGGTCCCATCTGACTCTGCTAACAACATAAGACTTCTTTTTTGCCGAAAATGCATCTTCGTCGCAACGCAATATGACTGGGACGCACAAGGAGACTGTGCTGATTATTTTTATATATGACACTTGTATATTGTGTGTGAATGAGCCTGTATACAGAGCAGTACAGAACTTGTACTGGAAAAAAGCCGCGGGTCACATGCAACATCTTCCAGTCTATCTTGCTGCATGGCCAACTGGACAATATCACAATGTGCATATTAATGAAGGACAGAATGGCATCTTTCTGTTCATTAAATCGTCTGATGTGTACAGCCGGTTGGGGATAGTCTGTAACAAATGGAAATCTTCCATACCATCAGCCCGATTGTCTGTCGTTCTGGTGTGTACCCACCCTAAGGCTGCCTCCCACACCTTATCACCAAGAGTACCAACCATAGACTCCCAACCTATGCGCAAATCATGCAAAGTGTCAAAATTGTGAGAGGACAATAAAAAATAATATACACATGGCAAAGACTTCACAGCACCTAAAGCAGAGACAAATGTTTTCTACAGAACATAGGTAAAATTAAGAGGACTGTTTTTGAATTGGGCATGAACTTATAAAAGTATGCAACTGGAAGCCCATATTTATTTTATCTTTACATATTAATTAGGTCACCGCTAAGGTACCTTTTATCCTTATTGTACAGAGTTACTAATACGCAAATGATTTACAAATTTCAGAGGTATAGCTGCACCAGAGATATTTGCAATAGGAAATGTCATCCCCAGTAATGCTATTCACTTTCCATACTGAGAGAGAGGGTGAATATTTTACAGAAGTTGTAGTATTTTAAAAATATATTTGTCCATCTTCTCTCACAATAATATAAGCAGCTATCTTGGCTCGGAAGCTTGTAAACATATATGCTCCTTTTTATCAAGGCGTACAGTATTTCCTCACATAATATGCAGTGCTTGTTTCTTTGGTGATTGTGTATTTGCTCAGATGATTCTGGGAGAAGGCCAGCACATCATCCTGCTGCCCTCTGTCGAAATGATTGCTGCACATCCTATTGTTTGGACAGGCGTAATGCCAAGCCTCCGGAGCCAGGTGCAGATGTGAGCTGACCCACTGGAGTTTGTTCCACGCTCCAGCATTGTGAAAGTGAAAGCAGGTGATCAACAGGAAATATGGTGGGGAGTATTGAAACTGTGATAATCCTAGGCCAAACTTCCTGTGTAGAAAAGAATATGGTCTGTTATTGCTGAATGCTTAACTGCTTAAATCCTGCTCAACCTGAAACATAAATAAATGTAAATGGTAAATGCAGTTGATAAAAGGTATATCCTTGCCTACCCTGTATCTTAGTAAAATATCTTCTATTTGCCTTTCAGTCCTCCTGAAGTTCACAGATGTATGATTTTGAAATATTTAGCGGACAATTCTAGACATTAATTTTAGTTTTTATGCATTGATAACACTATAACAATTTTTTTTGTCCTTGGCTAGTACAGTAAGTGATGTTTCTTAATTGCTTATGTCTCAAAAGCATGGAAAATTAGATTTATTCCCCTCAACCTTTAAACACTTTATACTTTGGAATTTCTTATGTCAGATGAGAAAAGGGCAAATTTGCATTTTATTGTACACATTGTCAGAAAAAAAATCAACATTATATATATATATATATATATATATATATATATATATATACAGGTTGAGTATCCCATATCCAAATATTCCGAAATACGGATTTTTTTTGAGTGAGACTGAGAATAGTGAAACCTTTGTTTTCTGATGGCTCAATGTACACACAGTTTGTTTAATACACAAAGTAATGAAAAATATTTAATTCAATGACTTTCAGCCTGTGTGTATAAGGTGTATATGAAACATAAATGAATTGTGTAAATGTACACACACTTTGTTTAATACCCAAAGTTATTAAAAATATTGGCTAAAATTACCTTCAGGCTGTGTGTATAAGGTGTATATGAAACATAAATGCATTCTGTGCTTACACTAGGGTCCCATCACCATGATATCTCATTATAGTAAGCAATTATTCCAAAATACGGAAAAATCCGATATCCAAAATATCTCTAGTCCCAAGCATTTTGGATAAGGGATACTCAACCTGTATATATATGTGTATATATATATGTATATAAATCAACAAACGTTGTATATACACAGATTAATAATAAAGGAGTAGCTTTTCAAGATTTCCAGTTAAACATACATCACTTTCACGAATTAGCCCCCAGATGTAGTCTCCCATCATGGTTTGGTTATACTGTCCTTGGTAGAAGCGTTCAAACTCTAGATTATTTTGGTAGAAGGACTGGCCATGCTCCTCCTAGTATGTTCCCTTGTCCTCCTTGAATTTCCCAAGATGAGCAACAAGAATATGGAAGTTGAGGGATATCCTTGACCCCATTGTACCGAAGTTTTTAACCAAAGTCTCCACCAACTGCACATAGTTTTCTGCCGTGTGATTGCCCAAGATGCCCTGAACATAGTAACATAGTATCTGAGGTTGAAAAAAGACAATTGTCCATCGAGTTCAACCTATTTTTGGTCTCCTATGCATGATGATTTGACTAAAATTTCTGACTGATGCTGCTGTCAGCCGTTGCATTTTATCCCTATTTACAGTAACTATAATGCATGACTATGCACCATACCCCTGGATATCCTTATCCATTAGGAATTTATCTAACCCATTCTTAAAGGTGTTGACAGATTCCGCCATTACAACTCCCTCGGGCAGGGAATTCCAAACACGTATTGTCCTTACCGTGAAAAAGCCTTTATGCCGTATTGTGCGGAATCTCCTCTCCTCTAACCTGAGCGAGTGTCCACGAGTCCTCTGTGTTGATCTAACCAAAAACAGGTCCCGCGCAAGCTCTGTGTATTGTCCCCTTATATATTTGTAGATGTTGATCATGTCCCCTCTTAGTCTCCGCTTTTCCAATGTAAACATGCCTAGTCTTTCAAGCCTTTCCTTGTATTCCATCGTCTCCATGACCTTAATTAGTTGGTCGCCCTCCTCTATACCTTTTCAAGCTCCAGGATATCCTTTTTGTAGTACGGTGCCCAGAATTGTACACAGTATTCAAGGTGTGGCCTCACTAGTGATTTATATAACGGGAGTATAATACTCTCGTCCCTAGTATCAATACCCCGTTTTATGCATGCTAATATCTTATTAGCCTTCTTTGCTGCAGTCCTACTTTGGGTACTACTGCTTAGCTTGCTATCTATGAGGACACCTAAGTCCTTTTCCAGTACAGAATCCCCTAATATTACCCCATTTAGTAGGTAGGTGTTATTTTTGTTCTTGTTACCACAGTGCATTACCTTACACTTGTCTGTGTTGAAGCGCATTCTCCATTTGGCTGCCCATGCTTCTAATTTAACTAAGTCGTTCTGAAGAGACACGGCATCCTCCTCTGTATTTATAGCCTTACACAATTTGGTATCATCTGCAAAAATTGACACCATGCTCTCTAGACCTTCTGTTAGGTCGTTAATGAAAATATTGAACAATAGCGGTCCTAATACTGAGCCTTGCGGCACACCACTTAGCACTTCAGTCCAAGTTGAAAAAGATCCATTAACCACAACGCGCTGCTCCCTATTATCTAACCAGTTTTTGACCCAAGTGCATATTGTGCTTCCTAGCAACTGTGATAAAGCTGGTCGAAGCAGCTTCCGCCTTCTAAGCAGGCATCTTTGGGAATTCCTTGCACTGCAGGATTTTCTTAATCTGTGGTCCCACAAAAACACCGTCTTTGACCTTTGCTTCAGACAGCTCAGGGAAGAAGTACTGAAGGCTGTCGAATCCTTCTCTAAAGCCCTTGTTTCATAAGGAAAAACTTGAGGTGTAGTGGAGGCATCAACACCTTACTGGAGTCCACCAGTGGCTCCACTTGGTGTTATTTGTCCCCACACAGATCTTTGGGGGAGATGTATTATGCGATCACATATCGTGCTGCTATAGTGCTTCATGCTTCACCTCTTTACTGAGGCAAAGCAGTAGCAGCGAGGTCTATTAAGATCTCGGATGCCTGATCGGAGGAGTGAAAACTACCCCAATCCCTGACAGAGCCCACAGCGCATCAGCCGCTGTGTCAATCCTTCCAGCCGGCTCCACTGTGCTTGTAGGAGATTTTGCTACTATCGCAAGATCTCCCATGCAGCCAGTAGCCCTGTAGCCACAGATAGTGGCTGTGAATGGGGCAACAACACTTGCAGCTGTCAAAATCGATCGCTGCAGGTGTCTGAATGGTCAGTGCAACTGAACATTTGTACATTGCCCGGCACATCATCGTGCTATCTTAAATATAGCAGTGCCGATAATGATAGAGGCTCACACCCTACTTCTTCATATATGGGGAAAAGTGGTATCAGCACACCTAACGTGTGCTGATACCACTTTACCCCATATCGACCATTAATACATCTACCCCTCTGCCTGCTCTGGCCAGTGCTGTCTGTTGACTGTTAGCTGGCAGTGACACATGAGTCTTGGGGGCGACGAGCGGATACAGCAGGGATGCTGCTGAATGCTATGTACTGACGGCGGCTGTAATATACACCCAGCTGATCCCCGGAGAGCTTACTGTTCCCGCAGACTCCCGGCAATATTAAGCAGCATTTGGAGGTACAGTGTTCTTGGGTTTCCCTCTGCCAGCCTCCACATTGCAACTGCACTGAAGTATAAGAAATGTCCTGGAAAATAGGAACATTTCAAAATATCTCTGTCCAGGTCATAAAAACATAGTTTGTGGGGAATAATTGACATTTTCAATATTCTTGGGTCATAGACTATTATATTGTTTATGACCTTTGTTTCACCTCAAAATGAGAGATACCACAATATTTCTGTATCAGAGTAAAAGAACCTCACAACATTACTCTGTGCTGGTGGAGGAACCTGTTCCTTCCACTATAAAACTCCTTCATTTTTGGTTTCCTGCTTACCTCTTTTCCTCTCCTTACTTCATGTTACATCCAGCCAAGTCCTCACATGACATGTGAACAGGTCACTGCTTCCCAAGAGAGTCCCATTCACTCGCAATCTGATATACAGGATAAAGACTGGTAACAAAACAATTCTCAAACCATAGAAAGAAAGCTATAAAATAAAAGAAAATAGGGAAAACACATGTATAATCAAGTTAAAATAATCAGATGTACTTAGTATACTGTTTTTTCCCCCCAGAAACTAATTCATTTAAGCACGTAAAATAAAAATAATAATGAGATAACATGTACCGAGTTGTATTTTACAACTTTGGCATTTGCTGAGAACAGCAATGATAATTTCGTAAAAGCAAATGATACTGTTGTACATATATTGAGAAACAGTGGTTTATAAAGGAAAGCTAGAGGAGTTAAAGATTGTTGACTGACGTCAGTGATGGTATAGATTAAAAGAACTTGTGACAAGGGCTCCTGTATCTAAGGATTCTTGTAGAAATAAAGCTACTAAAGGTTTTTTTTATGTGCTTTTGAATTCTGTGGATGTTTCAGCTGTTGTGTACCAAATAAAAAAATAAAAAAATAGGACTAGACACTGCAAAAACAATTGTGCTACAGTGAAGTTGATATGTTCTGACAGACAGGGCTTCCATTAGAAATTGTGGGGCCTGGGACTGACAAAATAGGCAGCTCCCCCACAATTTTCTATATATATATATATATATATCCAGAACAAACGACCGGCACTCTCTCATCAAATCATAGCAGCTTTGCCGGGTGCCATACAAACACTGGTGGGTGTAATGTAGAAAAAGTCAAACTGTCGGCACTCCAGGCGAATAAAGAAGACAACTGACACGATGTCTTGATAAAAGAGGTCACAGCCTCTGAAACGTTGACAAGTGTCAGTTGTCTTCTTTATTCGCCTGGAGTGCCGACAGTTTGACTTTTTCTATATATATATATATATATATATATATATATATATATATATATATATTCATTGTGTCTTTGTACATAAGGATTCTACCCTGATCTCACACCTTTGATAAAGTGAGGGTGTGATGTATGTAATTTCCTCATTACTGGCATGTTTATGAATTTTGGTATTCCGATAATTCTTCTATGTGTTTTTACCATTCTTTTATTACTCTGTGAATAAATATATTCATTATCTATATTTGACCAATAATGGTTTTCTTTTTGGGTGATATTTCTTGGTGAGAGGGTTCATTCCAGTGCACGCTACATTGACCTCAAGGAGGAATATCTATTGCTGCATAGAATAACGTTGGGCCCTATACACTGAATTTTCAGTGTTAAAAGTACTAGCGCACTAGGATACTTTTTGTGTGTGTGTGTGTGTGTGTGTGTGTATGTATGTATGTATATATATATATATATATATAAATATATATATATATATAAATTCCTGTGCACATACTCTCACCAACACTGTATTTTGCACCACAAAGTAATGCCCCTTGTACCATAATAAGCCTCCACAGTAATTCCCCTGACACCATATTACGCCCCCACAGTTATGCACCTGTCACCATATTATGCCCCACAAAGTAATGCACCTGACACCATATTATACCCCCATAGCGTTGCTTCCTTCACCATACTATGCCCCCACAGTGAAACCCCTGTCACCTCATTATGCCCACATAATAAAAAATGCCCAATGCCACATTACCTGTTCTCAGGGGTTCTGTTCGTTGTCAGGGGAAGCCCCCCAGCTGCCTATACGGTTCTGCGATCCCTGCAGGGGGTGGGTGATTTTGGGCCTGCCCTCTTCAGCCTTTTGAAAATGGCAGCCACCTCTAGCATTAAAAAAAACTCTCCTTTGAGGCGGTGGCCATTTTGGGAGGGACATTTTCAATACTTAGAGCTGGGGCCCTCTTCGTAGCGGGCAGCAGTGGGTGGCCCAGGCCCTCCGCCTTCCATTATCTGTCAGAACGGCTGAGCCCAGGTCAGTTGTGCCCCCAGCACCCCCCTGATGATGAACCTGCTGACAAGTGTCATATTAATAACAGCTGAGTAATCGGCATATCCTATAACTAATTACAGTTTGCTTGCCACACTAATTTATTCCCGCTCAGGGGGGTAGCGTGGACCACCCGCCGAGTGTGGATTCCGACCGCCGGGATTGCCTTGGCTGTCAGGATTCCGGCGTCAGTATCCTGACTGCCAGGATCCCGACAGCCGAGAAACGAACTGCTTCCCCCCAAAGACAGCCCACAGGCTGCACTTAAAAGGGGATTTCTTTTCTGGTCTGAATAGACCCAAAAATAATTCCCGATAAATAGCCTATTTCCTGTGGCAAACATGATAACAAATTGGTCTGGAAACATATTCCAGATTCTGTGGATTAACGCCCGAAAAAAGATTACTAACGGGCAAGAAAAAGGGGCTTTAATGGATTAGCCCCACGTTTAAAGCTCAAGAATATCCCCCTTTCTCTGACGTCCTAAGTGGATGCTGGGACTCCGTAAGGACCATGGGGAATAGCGGCTCCGCAGGAGACTGGGCACAACTATAAAGAAAGCTTTAGACTACTGGTGTGCACTGGCTCCTCCCACTATGACCCTCCTCCAGACTTCAGTTGGAATCTTGTGCCCGGCTGAGCTGGATGCACACTAGGGGCTCTCCTGAGCTCCTAGAAAGAAAGTATATTTAGGTTTTTTATTTTACAGTGAGATCTGCTGGCAACAGACTCACTGCAGCGAGGGACTAAGGGGAGAAGAAGCGAACCTACCTAACTGGTGGAAGTTTGGGCTTCTTAGGCTACTGGACACCATTAGCTCCAGAGGGATCGACCGCAGGACCCGACCTTGGTGTTCGTTCCCGGAGCCGCGCCGCCGGCCCCCTTACAGAGCCAGAAGCAAGAAGTGTTCTGGAAAATCGGCGGCAGAAGACTTCAGTCTTCAACAAGGTAGCGCACAGCACTGCAGCTGTGCGCCATTGCTCCTCATGCACACCTCACACTCCGGTCACTGATGGGTGCAGGGCGCTGGGGGGGGCGCCCTGAGGGCAATATAAGACACCTTGCCTGGCAAATCTACACCATATATAGTCAGGAAGGCTATATAGGTGTAAAAATACCCCTGCCAGAATTCCAGAAAAAGCGGGAGAAGTCCGCCGGAAAAGGGGCGGGGCCATCTCCCTCAGCACACTGGCGCCATTTTTCCCTCACAGCTCCGCTGGAAGGACGCTCCCTGGCTCTCCCCTGCAGTTGTCAAGCTACACAAGGGTAAAAAAGAGAGGGGGGGCACTAAATTTAGGCGAAGTATATATAAAATAAGCAGCTATAAGGGAAAACACTCATTTATAGTGGGATCCCTGTGTTATATAGCGCTCTGGTGTGTGCTGGCATACTCTCTCTCTGTCTCCCCAAAGGGCTTTGTGGGGTCCTGTCCTCTGTCAGAGCATTCCCTGTGTGTATGCGGTGTGTCGGTACGGCTGTGTCGACATGTTTGATGAGGAGGCTTATGTGGAGGCGGAGCAGATGCCTATAAATGTGATGTCACCCCCTGCGGGGTCGACACCTGAGTGGATGGTGCTGTGGAAGGAATTACGCGACAGTGTCGACTCCTTGCATAAAAGGTTTGACGACATACCAAATGTGGGACAGCCGGCTTCTCAGCCTGTGTCTGCCCAGGCGTCTCAAAGCCATCAGGGGCTCTAAAACGCCCGCTACCTCAGATGGCAGACACAGATGTCGACACGGATACTGACTCCAGTGTCGACGACGATGGGACTAATGTAACTTCCAGTAGGGCCACACGTTACATGATTGAGGCAATGAAAAATGTGTTGCACATTTCTGATGTTACCCCCGGTACCACCGCATTATGTTTGGAGAGAAAAAACTACCAGTAGCTTTTCCTCCATCTGAGGAGTTAAATGAAGTGTGTGAAGAAGCGTGGGCTTCCCCTGATAAGAAACTGGTAATTTCTAAGAGGTTACTAATGGCGTACCCTTTCCCGCCAGAGGATAGGGCACGTTGGGAAACATCCCCTAGGGTGGATAAAGCGCTCACACGCTTGTCAAAGAAGGTGGCACTACTGTCTCCGGATACGGCCGCCCTGAAGGAATCTGCTGATAGAAAGCAGGAGGCTATCCTGAAGTCTATATATACACACACACAGGTGTTATACTGAGACCAGCTATTGCTTCAGCATGGATGTGCAGTGCTGCAGCTGCATGGTCAGATTCCCTGTCGGAAAATATTGATACCCTAGACAGGGACACTATATTGCTAAACGTAGAGCATATTAAAGACGCACTTTTATACATGAGGGATGCACAGAGGGATATTTGCCGGCTGGCATCTAAAATTAGTGCAATGTCCATTTCTGCCAGGAGAGGGTTATGGACTCGGCAGTGGACAGGAGATGCAGATTCCAAAAGGCACATGGAAGTTCTGCCTTATAAGGGTGAGGAGTTGTTCGGGGATGGTCTCTCGGACCTCGTTTCCACAGCAACAGCTGGGAAATCTACATTTTTACCCCATGTTCCCTCACAGCCAAAGAAAGCACCGTATTATCAGGTAGAGTCCTTTCGGCCCAATAGGGGCAAGCGGGTTAAGAGCGCGTCCTTTCTGCCCAGAGGCAGAGGTAGGGGGAAAAAGCTGCAGCATACAGCCAGTTCCCAGGAGCAAAAGTCCTCCCCCGCTTCCTCTAAGTCCACAGCATGACGCTGGGGCTCCACAGGCGGAGCCAGGTACGGTGGGGGCCCGTCTCAAATATTTCAGCAATCAGTGGGCTCGCTCACGGGTGGATCCCTGGATCTTTCAGGTAGTATCTCAGGGGTACAAGCTGGAATTTGAGACGTCCCCCCCCCCCCGCCGTTTCCTCAAATCTGCCTTACCAACCACTCCCTCAGGCAGGGAGGCAGTGTTACAGGCAATTCACAAGCTGTATTCACAACAGGTGATAGTAAAGGTGCCCCTACTTCAACAAGGACGGGGTTACTATTCCACAATGTTTGTGGTACCGAAACCGGACGGTTCGGTGAGACCCATTTTAAATTTGAAATCCTTGAACACATATATAAAAAAAATTCAAGTTCAAGATGGAATCGCTCAGGGCGGTTATTGCAAGCCTGGACGAGGGGGATTACATGGTATCACTGGACATCAAGGATGCTTACCTGCATGTCCCCATTTACCATCCTCACCAGGAGTACCTCAGATTTGTGGTACAGGATTGTCATTACCAATTCCAGACGTTGCCGTTCGGTCTATCCACGGCTCCGAGGGTCTTTACCAAGGTAATGGCAGAAATGATGATACTCCTTCGAAAGAAGGGAGTTTTAATTATCCCGTACTTGGACGATCTCCTGATAAAGGCGAGGTCCAGGGAGCAGTTGTTGGTCGGGGTAGCACTATCTCGGGAGGTGCTACAACAGCACGGCTGGATTCTAAATATTCCAAAGTCACAGCTGGTCCCTACGACACGTCTACTGTTCCTGGGGATGGTTCTGGACACAGAACAGAAAAAAGTGTTTCTCCCGGAGGAGAAGGCCAAGGAGCTGTCATCTCTAGTCAGAGGCCTCCTAAAACCAAAACAGGTGTCGGTGCATCACTGCACGCGGATCCTGGGAAAGATGGTAGCTTCCTACGAAGCAATTCCATTCGGCAGGTTCCATGCAAGAACCTTTCAGTGGGACCTGTTGGACAAGTGGTCCGGATCGCATCTTCAGATGCATCGGCTGATAACCCTTTCTCCAAGGACAAGGGTGTCTCTGCTGTGGTGGCTGCAGAGTGCTCATCTTCAAGAGGGCCGCAGATTCGGCATACAGGACTGGGTCCTGGTGACCACGGATGCCAGCCTTCGAGGCTGGGGGGCAGTCACACAGGGAAGAAATTTCCAAGGACTATGGTCAAGTCAGGAGACTTCCCTTCACATAAATATTCTGGAACTAAGGGCCATTTACAATGCCCTAAGTCAGGCAAAACCCCTGCTTCAAAACCAGCCGGTACTGATCCAGTCAGACAACATCACGGCAGTCGCCCATGTAAACCGACAGGGCGGCACGAGAAGCAGGACGGCGATGGCAGAAGCCACAAAGATTTTCCGATGGGCGGAGAATCACCTGTTAGCACTGTCAGCAGTGTTCATTCCGGGAGTGGACAACTGGGAAGCAGACTTCCTCAGCAGGCACGACCTCCACCCGGGAGAGTGGGGACTTCATCCAGAAGTCTTCCAAATGATTGTAAACCGTTGGGAAAGGCCACAGGTGGACATGATGGCGTCCTGCCTAAACAAAAAGCTAGAAAAGTATTGCGCCAGGTCAAGAGACCAGCAGGCGATAGCTGTGGACGCTCTAGTGACACCGTGGGTGTACCGGTCGGTTTATGTGTTCCCTCCTCTTCCTCTTATACCAAAGGTACTGAGGATAATAAGGAGAAGAGGAGTAAGAACTATACTCATTGTTCCGGATTGGCCAAGAAGAGCTTGGTACCCGGAACTTCAAGAAATGATCTCAGAGGACCCATGGCCTCTGCCGCTCAGACTGGACCTGCTGCAGCAGGGGCTTGTCTGTTCCAAGACTTACCGCGGCTGCGTTTGACGGCATGGTGGTTGAACACCGGATCCTGAAGGAAAAGGGCATTCCGGAGGAAGTCATTCCTACGCTGATTAAAGCTAGGAAAGAAGTAACGGCTAACCATTATCACCGCATATGGCGTAAATATGTTGCGTGGTGCGAGGCCAGGAAGGCCCCAACGGAAGAATTTCAGCTGGGCCGTTTCCTGCACTTTCTACAGTCAGGGATGACTATGGGCCTAAAATTGGGTTCCATTAAGGTCCAGATTTCGGCTCTGTCGATTTTCTTCCAGAGAGAACTGGCTTCACTACCTGAAGTTCAAACTTTTGTTAAGGGAGTGCTGCATATTCAGCCCCCTTTTGTGCCTCCAGTGGCACCTTGGGATCTCAACGTCGTGTTGGATTTCCTAAAGTCACATTGGTTTGAGCCACTTAAAACCGTGGAATTGAAATATCTCACGTGGAAAGTGGTCATGTTGTTGGCCTTGGCTTCGGCCAGGCGTGTATCAGAATTGGCGGCTTTGTCATGTAAAAGCCCTTATCTGATTTTCCATATGGATAGGGCAGAATTGAGGACTCGTCCCCAATTTCTCCCTAAGGTGGTATCGGCTTTTCATCTGAACCAACCTATCGTGGTGCCTGCTGCTACTAAAGACTTGGAGGCTTCCAAGTCGTTGGATGTAGTCAGGGCCCTGAAAATTTATGTTTCCAGGACAGCTGGAGTCAGAAAGACTGACTCGCTATTTATCCTGTATGCGCCCAACAAGTTGGGTGCACCTGCTTCAAAGCAGACTATTGCTCGCTGGATCTGTAGTACGATTCAGCTTGCACATTCTGCGGCTGGACTGCCGCATTCTAAATCAGTGAAAGCCCATTCCACGAGGAAGGTGGGCTCTTCTTGGGCGGCTGCCCGAGGGGTCTCGGCTCTTCAACTTTGCCGAGCAGCTACTTGGTCGGGGTCAAACACGTTTGCAAAATTCTATAAGTTTGACACCCTGGCTGAGGAGGACCTAGAGTTTGCCCATTCGGTGCTGCAGAGTCATCCGCACTCTCCTGCCCGTTTGGGAGCTTTGGTATAATCCCCATGATCCCTACGGAGTCCCAGCATCCACTTAGGACGTCAGAGAAAATAAGATTTTACTCACCGGTAATTCTATTTCTCGTAGTCCGTAGTGGATGCTGGGCGCCCATCCCAAGTGCGGATTGTCTGCAATACTTGTAAATAGTTATTGTTTAACTAAAGGGTTATTGTTGAGCCATCTCTTGAGAGGCTCAGTTGTTATCATACTGTTAACTGGGTATTGTATCACGAGTTATACGGTGTGATTGGTGTGGCTGGTATGAGTCTTACCCAGGATTCAAAATCCTTCCTTATTGTGTCAGCTCTTCCGGGCACAGTATCCTAACTGAAGTCTGGAGGAGGGTCATAGTGGGAGGAGCCAGTGCACACCAGTAGTCTAAAGCTTTCTTTATAGTTGTGCCCAGTCTCCTGCGGAGCCGCTATTCCCCATGGTCCTTACGGAGTCCCAGCATCCACTACGGACAACGAGAAATAGAATTACCGGTGAGTAAATTCTTATTTTTTCACCCCCGTTAAATTAACGGAACTAATTGAATCCCCCCCCCCCCCTAACTTTGTAAACTGTATAACAGTAATTAGTTAGGTTCCACTCCTAACTCCATTGAACAGCAAATATCTGATAATCAAAGGAAAAATTGCATCTCTCTACAACTCCCTTACACAATAGTTTATGCTTATGTTACAATAATTTTTTTCTTTCACATTTTAACTTTTGTTTTGTTGTCAACAGCGTTGACTGAAGAGATGAAACCAAATGCTTTTACAATAACAATTACCAGCATCTCTCAGGAGAAATCATAACGTGTAGACATAATGTGATGCCTTGTGCATAAAAAAAGAAAAATATTCAGAGAATCCACAGTAAATAAGTAGCTCAGAGAGCTACCAATTCATAACTATTCAAAGACTAGTCTTGAATAATTATTCAGGACAGTGTAAGAGAAAAGTTTCAGATTTTTTGCTTATTCTAGACGATGCCAAGATAGGTCATCTACTTTGTATTAAATGCAGATTTTTTTTATTTTTTTTTATGATTTGATTATAGGATACATTTTAGGCTTCAGTGATCCTAAAAGGAATGACTAGTGTATTTTTGATATTTAAAGAAATAGCCTACTTTGAGCTAAAATTGGAAAGAGCTCAGGGTGTAATCTGGCATAATTAATTGTATATTTGTATCCCAATAGACTTTGGCACACATTGATTTAGTTTCACTTTGTTTTTTACTTGTGGGGAGGAAACCGACTTTGGTAAGTCAAAAATATGCAGTTTTTGTCTGGTGCAGTAAAACCGTACAGGTTTGTAGTATGTGTAATTGGTTGAAATAGGAAGTAAAGGGGTTAGGTTAGAGGTGGACATGGTTTCAGGAAGGTTAGTGACAGCAGAAATCACTGTACAGACACACCGCACTGTGATCACTCCCTGAATTTTATGGTGTCTGCTAAATAACAAGAACTGCTTGGGTCACTAAAAGAGTAACACATTATGAAGCCAATTTAGTTAGCCATGATGTCCCTGGAGAAGCATCACAATTTCTGTTTCCATGATTCGGTAATGATCACTCTCCTATTTGCTTGCATTTCATAGGGGTGCAATCACAAATTAGTGATGAAACCTATTTAGTATAGAAATAAATACACAAATCAGCTAATTGAACTTGCCTTTTCTACTGCTACTACAGATGGGTCCAGATTTATCTTGACTTTTAATAGGATTAACTGAGACTGGCCAGTCGGACTTAATCCCCTGCTGTAATTACTTAATCCCCTGCTGTATTGTTCTCTGTATTGTATTGTAGCTGAGAACAATAGATGAATGGTTTATGCTAATAAATCATGTTGTGCCTAGGCGCAGAAAACTAGTCAAGATAACCGTGGACCCCTCTGTAACTGTAAAGTTTTGTGTTATACGAAACTACTTGCACATATTTTTATATAAAAGAGCCCCTTCTTTAACAGATCTTAAGATCTTTAATCTTCTGCAAATTCTTTCATCAATAAACTTTCACAGAAGTTTGATCTGCATAAAAGAAAAAAGTTTCATATTTAAAATAAAACAAAAATAATCCAGTAATCTTTATTTATACCTTAAATGCTATGGCACAAACATTCGGAGTAGATTTGGGCATTACCTTCTCCCAAGTAGCATGTCCCCATATTTCCTTGCAGTGGAAAATTCATACAATGAAAACTGTTAATGCAGGCACTTTAGATGTCGGCAGTATATAACAGGGTGATGATGAAGGAATAGCATCTGTCTCTGCCAGTTTTAGATGCTGTTTAGGTTTTTATAGGGAACAGTGATCCCTTTGCTGAGTGCAGCTAGCGATCTGAGAACAGAGTGGGAAAACACAGATGTGTGAATAGGTACATACCTCTTGGATTTAAAGTATTTAAATGAAAAAGCCATTTTTTGCAAAGTCTGCTTTTCATAATGATTTATGTAAGGCAGCACGGATGGTGTAATAGTATTACTGCCTCACAGCACTGAGGTCATGGATTCGATTCCTACCATGGCCCTAAAGGTCCATACACACGGAGCGATATAGCTGAGAGATTTTGACTATATAGTCAAAATCACTCAGAAAGTTAGTGCATATCGCTCTGTGTGTACACAGCCAGCAATAGCGATGCGCGTCCCCGCCAGGTCGCTATCGCTTCTAAAAATAGACTGTGCAGGCAAGTCAATTTTGGCTAGGGCGCTGGAAAATAAAAAGCATCCCCTTGCTTAAATGAGTTAGCCAAAATCGTCCGTAGCCAAAATCGCTCATAAAGTTAGTCAAAATCGCTGTAAAAGTTAGTCAAAATCTCCTACAGCCAGTTCAAGGGAAAACGCTCAGTCAAAATCTCTCATAGTTAAAATCTCTCCGTGTGTATGCACCTTTACTTTGTGGAGTTTGTATATTCTCCCCGTTTTTGTGTAGGCCTCCTCTGGGTACTCCGTTTCCTTCTACAATCCTAGAATATACTGGTAGGTTAATTGGCTCCCGTCAAAAATTAACCCTAGCGTGAATGTGTGTGCATGTACATGTGGTAGGGAATATGGATTGTAAGATCCACTGGGGCAGGGACTGATATGAATGGCCAAATATTTTATCTGTAAAGCGCTGTGGAATATATGTGCACTATATAAATAACTGGTACTAAAGAATAAATATTTTACTCTGTAACTTGATTATAGATTTTTTATTCTTTTTATTTTGCAAATAAATGTTATTGGGATTTTACAGGTAAACACTATGTAGAATAAGTAACATATAACAAAATCTTTGAATCTCACACAAAGTTAAATATCTAGGATAAATCACTCGAACAACAATCTGTTGAGATCTGCAGTATGATCAACATATATCTATATAAAACATGGGGGGTAATTCCAAGTTGATCGCAGCAGGATTTTTGTTAGCAATTGGGCAAAACCATGTGCACTGCAGGGGAGGCAGATATAACATGTGCAGAGAGAGTTAGATTTGGGTGGGGTGTGTTCAATCTGCAATCTAATTTGCAGTGTAAAAATAAAGCAGCCAGTATTTACCCTGCACAGAAACAAAATAACCCACCCAAATCTAACTCTTTCTGCACATGTTATATCTGCCTCCCCTGCAGTGCACATGGTTTTGCCCAATTGCTAAAAAAAAATCCTGCTGCGATCAACTTGGAATTACCCCCATGGTACAATCATACAATAAGTTTGCCACAATGAAAATATTAACGTAGAGAAAAAGGAAAGACAAAAGAAAAGGAAAGCAAAGGAATAGCACAAGAAGAAGAAAGCAAGACAGGGCAGAAGCTTCAATGATAGCAGAGGTAGAGGACTTCTCGCTACCTATTAGTGTAAAGCTTTATAATGGTCTGACTCTTTATAAACCAACCAAGGGAGCCAGGTGGCAGTGAAGGCCTGGCTTCTAATTTTTAGAGAGGAAATAAGGTCATCCATGACCATATAGTGCTCCAACTGCGCAGACCAGTCAGACATAGAAGGAATAGTGCTGGACTTCCAGTGAACTGGTATCACTGGATGTTTCTATTATTTTCTCTAATGTCCTAGGGGATACTGGGATGGTCTTAGTACCATGTGGTATAGATGGGGTCCATTGGAGCTTGGCACTTTAAAACATCTTCAGAGTATACTGGCTCCTCCCCTCTATGCTCCTCCTACAGACCCAGTTTAGAAAAATGTGCCCAAGGAGCCTGGTGCATTCTCTGGAGCTCCAGAGAGTTTTCTTCAATTTTTCTTTTAGTTTCTTATTTTCAGGCAGGATTAGTTGGCACTAGTCTGCCTGCATCGTGGGACTTATGGGGGGTGGGGATCGGTACCAACCTCTTGCAAGGGTTAGTCGTCTGTACCCCTGCTGACAGGACATTAAGCTCCTGATGGTATTGTTTCACTCACCCTGCCCGGTGAGCACACACTCCCACAGCATGCCTCCACCCCTAAACAGAGCTGAAGACGCGCTGAGTGATGAGTACAGAATCGGGATCCCGGTTAGCTGGTCCCCGGTTCAGAGGGTGGCACTAAGACGTTGCGGGCACATGGCTTCGCTGGGGCTGCTGTGTTCCGCTGCACAACGCACACTGGCGCTGGAACAGAAAAGGGGTTTTAACCCAGTTTTCTGTGTGTTTGAAGACTGCCAGTCTAAATATATAGCGGGAATGCCGCGCACAATTGAGGGGGCGGGGCTTCCCGGAGTGCGCGACCAGTGGCTCAGAGCGCCATTTCCTGCTGCATTATGTACCAGGCTACCTGCACAGGAGCGCTGCTCCTCTGAAGGACCCTAAAAAGCACCTTGATTGGTACCAAGGGGGGTTTGTAGTGGGGTGGAGCAATATATTATATATGTATATACGGCAGAGCATTTATTTAGCTGTAGAGGCAAGGTGTGCTGGTTTCTCCTTCTCTGTCTCAATCCTTACAGGCTTTCTGGGTTACTGTGTTCTTTAATCTGTTCCTGTGTGTGTTTGTATGTGTTCCACTGTACAGTATGTCAGGCAAGAAAGTGATGTGTCAGTCCTGTAGCACAAAGATTTCCCCTTCTCTGGGGAGTCTCTGATGTGTACACAGTGCAGCCCCCCTTCTCAGGGAAACAGCGCTCAAGAGCCAGAGTGGCTGGACTCCATTAATGGGATGATTACAGATATATCATCTGAACTGGCTACTGCCAGTCAAGATTTTGAAAAATGTATCGATTTTATGATTCATAATTCAGACCTCAGGCCAGCTTCTCAGCCTTCTCTGCTGGTTTCACAGAAATGTACGCTGCCCCATGTTCTCCAGTCTGACTCTAATGACGAGATGCCAGATCTGGAGGAGGGGGAGGTGGCGGTCAACGTAATTCCATACCTGGACGATCTGATAAAAGCGAGTTCCCGGGAGCTTCTACTGCTCCATATAGATCGCACTATCCAACTTCTGTCTCACCACGGGTGGATCCTCAATCTGCAGAAGTCCCACCTGGAACCATCTCAGCGGCTCCTGTTTCTGGGGATGCTCCTGGATACGGTAGCACAGAAAGTGTTCCTCCCAGAGGAAAAAGTGAGAACACTTCAAGAAATGGTTCGCATGGTGCTCGAGTCTCCATTCATCTTTGCATAAAATTGCTGGGAAAGATGGTGGCCTCGTACGAGGCGATACAGTTCGGAAGGTTTCATGCCAGACCGTTCCAATTGGATATCCTGAACAAGTGGTTCGGCTCCCATCTTCAGATGCCCCGGATGATTCGGCTGTCACCCCAGGCCAGGATTTCACTCCTGTGGTGGCTACAGTCTTTCAACCTGCAGGAAGGTTGACGCTTTGGGATTCAGGATTGGATCCTCCTCACAACAGATGCGAGTCTGAGAGGATGGGGAGTTGTCACCCACGAGGCGCAGTTCCAGGGCAGGTGGTCTGCCCAAGAGGCCGTCCGATCAACATCCTGGAACTTCGGGCCATCTGCAATGCTCTGATTCAAGCCTTCCCTCTACTCAGGGATCGGGCGGTCCAGGTTTAGTTGGACAACGTCACGGCTATGGCGTACATCAATTGACAAGGAGGGACAAAAAACAACCTGCATGTGAGAAGTGTCAAGAATACTGGCCAGAAAGAAATGCAAGAGCACTGTCCGCAATCTTCATCCCGGAGGTGGACAACTGGGAAGCGGACTTCCTGAGTCGCCACAATCTCCACTCAGGGGAGTGTGGACTACACCATCAGGTGTTTCAACATATCGACAGGTGGGGCTCCCCACAGATCGACATGATGGTCTCTCGCCTCAACAAGAAGCTTCATTGTTATTGCTCACGAACCAGAGACCCTCAGGCAAGCGCAGTGGATGCGCTGACAATGCCTTGGCCTTACCAGCTGGTCTATTTCCTACGATGCCGTTGATCCCCAGGGTACTTATGAGGAGCAGGCATCAAAGAGTGCAGGCAATCTTGATTGCCCCAGATTGGCCCCAAAGAGCGTTGTACGCGGCTCTTCTGAACATGTCCATAGAGGACCCTTAGCCTCTGCCGCTAAGAAGAGATCTTCAGCAAGGACCTTTATCTACCCGGACTTACAGCGGCTTCGTTTGACGGCATGGAAGTTGAGCGGAACATCTTAGCTCACAAAGGGCTTTCCAAAAAGGTCATTGCCACTATGGTGCAAGCCAGAAAACCTGTGACGTCAAAACACTAAATCATATCTGGCAGAGATATGTCTCTTGGTGCGAGAATGCACATATCCGTCTGCGGATTTCCACTTGTGGAGATACCTTTGTTTCCTGCAGACATGAGTGGATAAAGGTTTACGTCTTGGATCCATTAAGGTCCAGATTTCAGCTCTTTCCGTCTTCTTCCAGAAGAAGTTGGCTCTCCTACCAGAAGTTCAGACCTGTGCTGCCTACGGCACCTTGGAATTTGGAGGTGGGGTTATGCTTTCTACAGTCCTCCTGGTTTGAACCTCTGATGACGGTAGAAGATAAGTACCTCACGTGGAAGACGGTGATGTTACTGGCCCTGGCTTCTGCTAGACGTGTCTCAGAATTAGGGGCCTTATCATGTAATAATCCCTACTTGGTCTTTTACGAGAATAGAGCAGAGCTCAGGACTAGACAGCAGTTCCTGCCAAAGGTAGTCTCCGCGTTTCACTTGAATCAACCTATTGTGATTCCGTCCAGTTTTGGCACTTCTGCCCCTCTGGAGGCATTGGATGCAGTGCGAGCCTTAAAAATCTATGTCAAGAGGACGGCTCGGATCAGAAAGACGGATTCCTTGTTCGTGCTCTATGATGCGCAGAAGAAGGGTTGCCCTGCTTCAAAGCAGTCTATTTTTTGTTGGATTCTGCTTTCTATCCAACAGGCCTATGTGTCGGCAGCCTTACCTGTTCCACAGTCTCTGAAGGCCAACTCTACGAGATCGGAGGGGGTCTTCCTGGACGGCTGCCTGTGGAGTCTCGGCCCTCCAACTGTGCCGAGCCGCTACCTGGTCGGGAAAGAACACCTTTGTGAAGTTCTACAAATTTGATACCCTGTTCACAGAGGATACCCAGTTTGGGCAGGCGGTACTGCAGACGTCTCCGCACTTTCCCGCCCGTTATGGAAGCTTTGGGACATCTCCATCGTACTAATCTGTCCCAATATCCCTTATGGATGCTAGAAAAAATAGGATTTTAAATACCTACCAGTAAATCCTTTTTTCGTAGTCCATAAGGGATATTGTGCGCCCGCCTCTGTATGGTGACTTTCTGCAGGGTCTCTGTTAGGTGTTACCTGTTCAGCTGTTGATGTTGCTAGCCGTTGCTGGCCCGGTTATGTTTTGGTGTGTAAATCTCAACACACTTATTATTGTTATGTTCCTTCTATCAAGTATGTAATTCTCCTTCGGGCACTGTTTTACCTATAACTGACCTGTAGGAGGAGGCATAGAGGGGAGGAGCCAGCACACCCAGTTGAAGAAATTTAAAGTGCACTGGCTCCTTTGGACCAGTCTATACCCCATCGTACTAATCTGTCCCCAATATCCCTTATGGACTACGAAAAAAGGATTTACCGGTAGGTATTTAAAATCCTATTTTTACAATAAAAAAAACATGATAAAACATAATTCTACTGAAGAGTGTACCCCTATCCTTTTGGATGAGTCTGACAAGGATAGTCTATGTACATTAGAAGGATTATTTCAAGAAGGTAATAATATAGAACTCAAGCTGTTTGATATTGATGCCAATCATTCAGAGTTGACCTATCCTAGATTTAAGAAAAAGTCAAACGTCTTCCCACTGGAACAACAAAGTTCTGCTATTACAGTTTTTTTTTTTATAACAAAACACTCCAGGATTTCAAATCTCTATGTCAAAAAACAGATAGAAACTGGAAGAGATCTTCAGTGTATCATTTATAAAATCTGACTAAGTCAGAACTAAAGGCATTGAAAACTTTTAAGGAAGACCTCTCGCTAGTCATAAGCCCGGCTGATGAGGCAGGAGGATGGGGGAGATTGTTCTGCAGACTAGAGCTAATTACAGCAAGGAAGCGTACAGACAATTGATACTGAACACTATGGGGTGTATTCAATAACTGTCGGAAGCTGATGTCTTGTCGGGAAGACGGCAGCTTCCAACAGAAATAGGTCGGAAGGGGTTCCAACCTATTCAATAGGGGCTGATTTTTTCCGACAAGTCGGGAATTCCCGACTTGTCGGAAAACACGTGGATCAGCGGAATAGATGCCGATCCACGTGCTTCTTTCGGAAATGGGGCCAAATCTGCTTTGTCCCCCTTTTCGACAAACTCAGTCTGACTTGAAAATAAGTCGGATTGAGGAGAGGAGCGGTGCTGCGGGTGACGGGGAGCAGAGATCGACAGGCAGCAGGGGGCGCTGGCTGCGGAGGGACATGTCTGCGGCGGTAAGGGGAGGCGCTGCAGGGAGAGAGGTGCCTGGCCGTCCTCAGCCAGGCACCTCTCTCCCTGCAGCGCCTCCCCCTGCCGCCACAGACATGTTCCCCCACAGCCAGCCCCTCCCGCCGGCCGCCGATCTTTGCTTTCCCCGCAGCACCTCTCTCCCTGCAGCACCTCCCTTCGCCGCTCCACACATGTCCCCCGCAGCCAGCCCCTTCCGCTCACACCCGCCGGTCTCTGGCAGCCGCTGACAGCAGCGGCCTGACAGGACCCTGTGTACGGCTAAATCCGACAGTCGGATTTGGCCGTCCATTGAATAGGGGTTGTCGGATTCAATCCGACAACTGCATGTCAGAATGGATCCGACTCTTATTGAATATACCCCTGTATCAGACTGCAGAGCAATCCCAGCACCTCATACCACATGGAATTAAAAATGATTTTACTTGAAGCTAAAATGGAGAATGTGATATCAGAGGATGAATTTTATTTTTTTGTTTCCCTCACACCCCATCGCTCCTATTTTTTTTTATCATTTACCAAAAATACATAAGGACTTAACACAACCACTGTGTAGACTTATTAATTTTGGGGGTGGGTTCACTTACATCAAATCTTTCTCACTTTGTTGACTTTCATTTGCAGGGCCACGTCGTCAATTTGGAATCTCATAAAAGATACTCAACATATATTGCGTAACATTTTAGATAAGAAATGGACTAGAGGATGGGGTTTCCTCACCCTTGATGTCCAATCTTTGTATACTAATATACCTCTTCAGAAAGGAATTGAATCTGTTAAATATTACTTGGAAAAAGATTCTTAGATAACCCAGGGACGACGTGACTTTATTTTGGAAGCCATTCTTTTCATTTTAACTCACAATGATTTTTTATTTGACGATGAATATTTTTTACAGCGCCTTGGGACGGCCATAGGGATCAGATTCACGCCAAGTTTCGCGAATCGCTATTTGGGCCGCTCCGAGGAGGAGGACATCTGGAGAGGTCCATATAGAGAGAACCTGGTCCTTTATGGCCATTTTAGAGATGACTTGTTTATTATTTGGGAGGGTGGTCAACAAAAAGCACTTGGTTTTGTAAATGATCTAAATAATAATAATTATAATTTGAAGTTCACTGATAATTTTGATTTCTTGAGCATGCATTTCCTAGATATCACATTCTCAATTCAAAATTATGTTGTTATATCTACGAACTATATAAAACCAGTGGATCTGGTAATTATTTACATTTTTCCAGTGGTCATCACAGACCATGGGTAAATAATATCCCCAAAAAATCAAATTATATGTCTTCGACGCAATTGTACAGTTGACTCAAGTTTGTGATATGCTTAAAAAGTTTGAATTAAGAGGGTATCCATATCATTTATTGAAGGAAGCATGGCTTTATGAGAACTCCATTCCTAGAGCTACTCTTTTGGAATCTATAAATGCAGAACCAGTTGTAAATAATGAGCTGAACAAGGCTAAAACTAAAAACAAACATAAACATGGGAAAAGTGTCACCAGCAACATGTGTAGTGATACCAACTTTAAAGATTTGGTAAAATTTATTTCAAAATTCAATAACAAATCCACTGCTATCAAGAGAATCATTCAGACCAACTTTGATCTTGTTAAGCAAGATCCAGTTCTAAACAAATGTTTAGCAGATAAACCACTGGTGATATTTAGAAGAAATACAAACCTTAAAGAAATGATAGCACCAAGTTATCGCAAACCTTTAGAAACTGAAATAAAGCCTTCATGGCTACCTAGGAAACCAATGAGCAATTATTGTTGCAATAAACCAGTTTGTTTGACATGAAAATACATGGAAAATAGGTAATTACAAGTTACCTCCACCACGAATGGAAGCATACATCAAATTAAACAGTATATTAATTGCAATTTAGAATACTGTGTCTATATCCTACAATGCTCATGTTCATTACAGTACGTTGGAAGAACGACTAGGTCACTTATATCCAGATTTAGAGAACATAGACTGATCATTATAAAGATATTGCAAACTCATTGCGTCTCTCGCCATTTTTCTAGGGTACACAATGGAGATCCGGCGTCTTTAACCATTGTTGGTGTAGGGCAATTCACCAGCACCAAGAGATGGGGTGACAGGTTTAGAAGATTATGCATTGGAGGATCCTCCTGGATTTTTAAATTGGATACTTTACATCCACAAGGTTTAAATGAAGCACTGGACTACACTTCTTTAGATTAATAATGTTGGGTATTTTTCTATGTGCACACACTTGGATACATTTGTGTGTACATAGTTGTAATTAGTGGCTCTACATCAGTGTTTAAAATCACTAATCACTAATACCCCTTTCACACAGGTGGAGGCGGCGCTGGGAGATGAGCTCATCTCCGCGCCGCCTCTCCCATCTAGTAAACGGGTCCCGTGTCGCGTCAACCCGGGAGCCCGTTTATGCAGCCACTGACCCAGTATTTAACCCGGGTATAACACTGCTTTATACCCGGGTTGAATTGCCGGGTCAGTCCACCCGCGATTTCGGCAATGCCCCTTTCACACCGCACGCCGACCCGTGTCGACCCAGCAATATGCCGGGTCAATACCGGGTTATTTGTGCGGTGTGAAAGGGGTATAAGTGATATATCAGGGAAGATGAAGGTGTGTTTTCTTTAGTGTTGTTGTGGAGATTCAGTGTTTCAATTATATACAAATTCCACATCAGGTATAAGCGCAAACTATTAGGCTAACGTGTATATTGTAGTACAGCCGATGTAATATGATCTAAACCAGTGATGGCTAACCTTGACACTCCAGCTGTTGTTGAACTACACATCCCAGCAAGCCCTGCATCAGTTTTAGCATGGCCAAATAGCAAAACTGTAGCAAGGCTTGCTAGGATATGTTCAACAACAGCTGGAGTGTCAAGGTTAGCCATCACTGATCTAAACCATGAAAGATACCTTACTGGATATTATATTAAACATTGAATGTTAAAAGCATTATGTGCACAGGTACTCGGTGAAGCTCATTAAAATTGTGATTACTTAGGAATATATTCGTGTCTGGCGATTGTTTTTCACCTGCAGGCTTTACTTATTTGTTTTATAAAGTGTTGCTTTACTAAATGTTGCTTTTACTAATCACTGTGAGACATGTATACATTTACATAGAAAAAAACCTTCTACATTAGACACATGAAATGTTCTCTAGTGATTATGTGTGGCTAATTAAGTTAACCAGTTCGCCTGAATTTAATTTTATCTGCTATTTGGGTATAAATATCGAGCAGAAGGAGGAAGTGACATATCATGAGAGAGTCTTCAGGTTGCTGGGAGATGAAACCGGTTGACGCTTACTCCTTCTGTCTGCTTCTTGCGTTGTTGGATTCGCCGCTCTCTGCTCTCCAGCTTTATCAATGCCGCATACACGTGGACTTCCCCTGACTGTTCTCCTGCCTCTCAGTGTGGAGCAGCGTCTGCTGGCTATGCGGCGGTGGACGGTGTTACCTGTTATATCCAGCTCTGCACTCTACCTGGATAAATCATGGAAAGTGCAAACACACAGAGAGTGCAGCCAGCATTCAGCTTTTAAAAATGGCACTGCATACCTTTTTCCAAAAGGATATCACCACAAGTGCATTTTGCAAAGGACGCTGGATTGCTACAATACAGGAACCAGCACAGTGGTAAATATCTATGCATTTCTGTGACTGCAAGCCGCTTTTAACCCACTAACCACCAAATGCATGTACTTTTGAAAGCTTAACAAATAGCGGAGTTTATTGTACTAACCTCACTGGGACGCCAGTGAGAGAGTTATCAATTGTATTGGGAGAGACTATTATTTTAATGTCTGTCATTTTATACTAATAAGCACTGATAACATATGTGCTGCAGCACCATACCCAATAGCAGTTGCCTATATGAGATACTAATGTACTTAAAGTTTGCAATCTTAAAGCTTGTTTACTATTTTATATGTGTGATATCGTTGTTTGTGAATCTATTCATTCATATATAAACTAATTTCTCTGACGTCCTAGTGGATGCTGGGAGCTCCGTAAGGACCATGGGGAAATAGACGGGCTCCGCAGGAGACTGGGCACTCCAAAAGAAAGATTAGGTACTATCTGGTGTGCACTGCCTCCTCCCTCTATGCCCCTCCTCCAGACCTCAGTTAGAATCTGTGCCCGGCCAGAGCTGGGTGCTCCTAGTGGGCTCTCCTGAGCTTGCTAGAAAGAAAGTATTTATTAGGTTTTTTATTTTCAGTGAGATCTGCTGGCAACAGACTCACTGCTACGTGGGACTGAGGGGAGAGAAGCAAACCTACCTGCTTGCAGCTAGCTTGTGCTTCTTAGGCTACTGGACACCATTAGCTCCAGAGGGTTCGAACACAGGGCCTGACCTCGATCGTCCGTTCCCGGATCCGCGCCGCCGTCCCCCTTGCAGAGCCAGAAGACAGAAGAGAAGCGATGAAATCGGCAGCAGAAGACTCCTGTCTTCATTAAGGTAGCGCACAGCACCGCAGCTGTGCGCCATTGCTCCCACAGCACACCACACACTCCGGTCACTGTAGGGTGCAGGGTGCTGGGGGGGGGGGGCGCCCTGGGCAGCAATAAAAATACCTTTGGCATAAAAATACACATAATACAGTCTGTGACTGTATATGTGTAAAACCCCCGCCATTTTTAGTCAGAAACAGGACAGAAGCCCGCCGCTGAGGGGGCGGGGCCTTCTTCCTCAACACACCAGCGCCATTTTCTCTTCACAGCTGCGCTGGAAGGAAGCTCCCCAGGCTCTCCCCTGCAGTATCCTGGTACACAAAGGGTGAAAAGAGAGGGGGGGGGCACATAAATTTAGGCGCAAAAATTGTATATACAGCAGCTACTGGGTAAACACTGAGTTGTAGTGTAATACTTGGGTTATATAGCGCTGGGGTGTGTGCTGGCATACTCTCTCTCTGTCTCTCCAAAGGGCTTTGTGGGGGAACTGTCCTCAAATAGAGCATCCCCTGTGTGTGTGGTGTGTCTGTACACGTGTGTCGACATGTCTGATGTAAAAGGCTCCTCTAAGGAGGTGATAGAGCGGATATGTGTGTGAGAGTGTGTATCCGTCGACAACGCCGACACCTGTTTGGATATGTGTAAGTGCTAAGGTGAATTTATTGCACAAATGTTTAGGGAACAGACAGGAAATCTACCCATGTCTGTCCCTATGTCACAGAGACCTTCAGAGTCTCACAATGCTCACTATCCAAAATAACAAACACTGGTATCGACACGGAGTTTAACTCCACTGTCGACTACGATAATGCAAAGTTATAGCCAAGATGGCTAGAAGGTATTCAATATATGATTATTGAAATAAAAGATGATTTGCATATCACTGATGACTCATCTGTCCCTGACACAAGAGTACACATGTTTAAGGGGAAGAATGCTGAGGTAAATTTCCCTCCTCTCATGAGGAAAAAGAGCGGGAATCTCCAGACAAGAGACGGCAGCTTCCCACAAGAGAATTCTCAGGCTGTATCCTTTCCCCACTAGGGCCAGGATGTGTTGAGAATCTTCCCCCAGGGTGTCCTGTTTGCACAGATGGTAGCACTTGCTATTCTCAGGGATCCTGCAGATAGCGTGCACATTCTAGTATACTACCCAGACCGGTGATTGTGTCGGCATGGGTTTATAGCGCTGTCGCAGCGTGGACAGGTACCTTATCAGAGATTGAGACCCTAGTAAATATATTAAAGATGCTGTCTTAAGTGATAGATATATAGTTATATTGCATGCCCAAAGAGACATGAGTATACTGGGTCCTAGAGTCAAAGCTATGTCGATCTCTGCTTGACGTGTCCTGTAGAATATGCATTGGACAGATGATGCAGACTTAAGAGGCATATGGAAGGCTGAGGATTGTGTGGAGAAGGGTTCTCGGGCCTGGTCTCCACAGCTATAGCTGGTAATTCTGCTAGTTTGCCTTATATTCCTGCACAGCCTAAGAAAGCACGACATTATTAAATGCAGACTTTCGAATAAAGTAACAAGAAAGTCTGAGGTGCGTCCTTTCTTGTCAGAGCCGGGATCAACACAGCTAGTTCCCAGGAACAGAAGTCCTCCCCAACCCTACAAAAATCCACCTATGCCGCTGGGGCTCCACAGGCAGAGCTAGGCCCGGTGGGGGCACGCCTTCGTAAGTTCAGCCACAAGTGGGTTCACTCCCTGTTAGGTCCCTGGGCAATAGATATTGTGTCTCAGGGAAACAAGCTGGACTGTGAGAAGATGCCCCCTCACAGACGGCCCTGCGGGCTTCCCCCCAAGAGAGGGAGCCAGTGTTAACTGCAATTCACAAATTGTATGTCAGGAATCGACTCACCACTGTTATGTCGGTCCGCCGGAGCGGACTCCGTCTGGGGTCACTGCATGTTGCTGTCACCTGTCGCCCTGCTCATGGATGTCGCCGCGGGCCTGGAGGCGCCTCTGGAGTCAACGGGCGTGTGAGTGCGCCGCGTCCCTGCCGGGCCGCGGCATGGGCGCCGCCATGACAGTATTCCCCAGTGTAAGTGCGGCGGCCAATCCGGAGCTTGGCCGCACCCCCTTGTCTCACTCCAGCCAATGCCTGCCGGTCAGGGGGTATATCAGGAGCTGCTGGGTGAGTCAGAGGTTGTCCTGAACTTTGTGTCACTCCTGCGACTCGTGTGTTTGGACCTGTTATCCTGTTCCTCCGTGTTCCTGGATATTCACCTGATCCTCCGTGTTCCTGGATACTCCCCTGTGTCTCCGTGTTCCTGGATATTCTCCTGTATCTGCTACTCCGTGGAACTACAAGCACCAGCACCACAGCAATACCTTTCTGGCTTCACACCTTCCACACCTGCAGTGTGCTCCAGCCATCAGCAGTAGAGACTCCCTATCCAGGTGCATTCTAACAACTCACCTGTGATTCAGCCTGCAAGCTGATTGTGCTTTCCACCAGCACAGTGGACATTAACACCACGTCTCCTGCATTGCTACCAGGTTTGCTACTACTATTCCTATCTCTGCTGGCTCCACGTTTTAACCATTCCGGTTTCATTTCCATGCTACAAACTCTGCCATAGACTTTCAGTTTCAAACCATACTATTCCATTGCCATTACCATTGCCGTTACCATTGTCATTTCCATTGTATTCGTTTGTTTACTTTCTGCTGCATTATTATCTGGACTTTTCTGTTATTAATAAATCTACATTGTGCACATGCGCAGAAACCCAGTACAGCCTCCTCACTTCATTCCACCTACCTCCACTGACCCACTAGCGCCCCCTCCGGGGACACAAACAAAACCGTCTCTGACAGTAAGTTCAGGACCGATGGACTCGGACGGTGGTCAGAGTGTGGGGTCAGGGGCCTTAAAAAATCTGGTCTCCCGTTTGGATGGACAAGAGGTTGTGCAGCAGCAGATATTCCAGTTTCTGCAAGGGATGTCTTCCCGGATTGATACGTTACAACAATCTCTGCTAAGTGCGCCTGCACCTTCAGTTCCTGTTACCCCTGCACATGCCAGTGTTGGGGGTTCTTCTTCTTCTCCGGCTGCATCTGCTCCTGTATCTCGTTTGCACTTGCCTGTGCCTAGCAGGTATGATGGCAGTCCGAAGTTATGCCGTGGGTTCCTCAACCAGTGTGAAGTCCAGTTTGAACTTTTACCTCATAATTTTCCCACGCCAAGATCCAAGGTTGCTTATATCATCTCACTGCTCTCTGGATCAGCCCTGAGCTGGGTGTCTCCTCTGTGGGAACGTGCCGACCCGTTGATGAACAACTATGCCGAGTTTGTTTCCATCTTCAGACGCATCTTCGATGAACCGGGTCGTGCAACTTCAGCCTCCGCAGATCTTCTCCAGCTCCGTCAAGGGACTCGCAGTATGGGTCAATACGTCATCCAGTTCCAGACGCTAGCCGCAGAGATCCAGTGGAATAACCAAGCCTTAGTAGCAGCCTTCTGGCATGGACTCTCAGAGAGGATAAAAGATGAACTGGCAACTCGTGATATTCCTGAGCAATTACCCGAGCTAATCTCCCTATGTATCAAGGTGGACTCTCGCATCCGCGAACGCAACAATGAGCGTACTCGTGCTGAGTGTCACAAACCAAGAATGGTACCTCCTGTACAGTTGCAGCCTCCACCTTCTGATGAGCCTATGCAAATTAATAGGTCCCGCTTAACTGCTGAGGAGCGGTCAAGGAGACTCCGTGAGAGACTGTGTCTTTACTGTGCGGCAGTAGGCCACCAAATAAGTTCTTGTCCAGTGCGTTCGGGAAACGCCAGATCCTGACTTGTAAGGGAGGAGTCAAGTTGGGATCTTTCAAGCAAGCTCCTTCAACCCAAGATCTCATTCTTCCTGTGACCTTAGAGACGGCGGCTGGACTCCAATCTGCAACTGCGTTGGTAGACTGTGGTGCAGCGGGGAATTTCATCACTCAAGCTGCGGTAGACAAGTTTCATCTGCCGGTCTGTGAACTTTCATGTCCCGTCTACATTACGGCAGTAGATGGTAGCCGTATCTCTAAGGGATATATCACTCAACAAACCAGGCCAGTGATACTGGGGGTTGGGTTCCTACATTCTGAGTTAATTAAGTTTTTAGTTATTCCACAGGCAACTCAGGAGATTGTGTTAGGTATGCCCTGGCTCCAGCTACATAATCCACAGATTGACTGGTCTACATTACAACTAACTGCTTGGGGGTCACATTGCCGTCAGTCTTGTTTAGCCCAAGTTGTTCCTGTCAAGACTTCTGAAATCAAGACCCCGTCTACTCTTCCTACGGCCTACCAAGACTTCGCTGACGTCTTCAGCGAAAAGGCCGCTGATGTTCTACCGCCCCATAGAGAGTGGGATTGCCCCATCGACCTTGTTCCTGGCAAAAAACCACCTAGGGGGCGCACCTACCCGTTATCTGTTCCTGAAACCGAAGCGATGAGTAAATACATCCAAGAAAATCTACAGAAAGGATTCATCCGTCCCTCATCATCACCTGCTGGGGCAGGTTTCTTTTTTGTTAAAAAGAAAGATGGAGGACTACGTCCATGTATTGACTACCGGGGACTTAATGACATTACCATTAAGAACAGCTACCCGTTACCTCTTATTACCGAGTTATTTGATAGGGTCAAAGGAGCCCGCATCTTCACCAAGTTAGATCTCCGCGGTGCCTATAATCTCATCAGAATCCGCAGCGGTGATGAATGGAAGACGGCTTTCAATACTCGGGATGGCCATTACGAGTACCTGGTAATGCCATTCGGGTTGAGCAATGCCCCAGCAGTGTTCCAGCACTTTGTTAATGAAATCTTCCGTGACGTTCTGTACAAATATCTCGTAGTTTACCTGGACGATATCCTCATCTTCTCTCAAGACCTCTCCTCTCATCGTCTCCAAGTCCGTGAAGTTCTCCGACGTCTTCGTGAGAATCGTCTCTACAGCAAGTTGTCCAAGTGCACCTTCGAAGTTGCCTCCGTACCCTTCCTGGGGTATATAATTTCTGGATCGGATCTTCAGATGGACCCGGCAAAATTGGAAGCCATTGCCAATTGGTCCATTCCGAATACTCTCAAGTCAATTCAACGATTCCTGGGCTTCGCCAATTATTATAGGAAATTCATCCGAGGCTTTTCAACTCTCATTGCTCCTATTACCAGCTTAACTCGAAAAGGGGCAGATCATTCCAACTGGTCAGAAGATGCCCTGCTGCGTTTCAGAAAATCAAGATGGCTTTTATGACCGCACCAGTCTTGCTACAACCTGATGTTAATAAGCCATTCGAGTTGGAGGTGGATGCCTCCACAGTAGGAGTGGGAGCTGTTCTCTCTCAGATAGGAGCTGACGGGAAGATCCATCCCTGTGGATTCTTTTCCCGCAAATTTCTTCCTGCTGAAGTTAATTATTCCATCGGAGATCAAGAGCTTCTGGCGATTAAACTGGCCCTTGAGGAATGGAGGTATCTCCTGGAAGGGGCGAAGTTTCCATTTAACATCTATACGGATCATAAAAACCTGCTCTATCTGAAGGCAGCTCAGTGCCTTAATCCTCGCCAGTCCCGATGGGCTATGTTCTTCTCCCGTTTTAATTTTAAGCTCCATTTCCGCCCAGGTTCTCAGAATACCAAAGCAGATGCCCTGTCTCGATCCATGGAATCCGAGGACGAGATGTCCGATTCAGCACCACGCTTCATCCTGGATCCTGTGGCATTTGCCTCATCACAAGTTTCTCCAGCTCCGCCTCCTGGTAAGATTTTTGTTGCTCCTGAACTCCGTTCTAAGTTGCTGTCTTGGGCCCATCAGTCTAAGTTTACTGGGCATCCTGGTGTCCTAAAGACTTTTAAATTTCTCTCCGGGACATATTGGTGGCCAAAAATGAAAGTTGACATCAAGGACTTTGTAGAGTCTTGTCCTAAATGTGTGCAGCACAAGACTCCTCGTCAGTCTCCAGCAGGTTAACTACAGCCATTATCCATCCCCAGCCGTCCTTGGTCACATCTGTCGATGGATTTCGTCTCTGACCTTCCCTCCTCCCAAGGATACAACACCATCTGGGTAGTGGTCGACAGATTCACCAAAATGGCTCATTTTGTTCCACTCCAAGGACTTCCTTCAGCTCCAAAACTGGCTCAAATCTTCCTGCGGGAGATTTTCCGTTTACATGGACTACCCACTGAAATAATATCTGACCGTGGAGTCCAGTTTGTGGCAAGGTTTTGGAGAGCTCTCTGTTCTGCCATGCAGGTCCATCTCAAGTTCTCGTCAGCATATCATCCTCAGACGAATGGGCAGACAGAGAGGGTAAACCAGGAGTTGGAAACTTTCCTGAGACTGTACGTATCATCTTCCCAAGATGACTGGGTGGATTTGCTCCCGTGGGCCGAATTCGCTCACAATTTCCGCTACCACACAGCTACTGAAACCACTCCGTTCTTCGCTGTTTATGGGCAACATCCACGAGTTCCTGATTTTCAAGACCTTCCTAGCATCGATGTTCCTGCTGCCACTACTGTCCTCAGTCAGTTCTCAACCATCTGGAGGAAGATTCATACTTCACTCAAAAAGGCTTCTGCTCGGTACAAATTCTTTGCCGACCGCAAGAGACGTGCAGTTCCCAGCTTGAAACCTGGGGATAAAGTCTGGCTGTCAACCCGGAATCTTCATCTTAAAGTGCCTTCGATGAAGTTTGCACCACGCTTCATCGGTCCTTTCTCCATCGAAAGAGTTCTAAATCCTGTGGCTTACAAGCTCAAGTTACCCTCTTCTTTGCGTATTCCTAATGCTTTCCATGTCTCTCTCCTCAGACCATTAGTCCTGAATCGCTTCCAAAGAGCTCTTCCAGTTGGCCCCAGCATTCCAACTCAGCGGGGCATAGAGTTCGAGATAGAGAAGATCCTGGACTCCCGTCACCGGTATGGTCGTCTGCAATATCTCATCGACTGGGCCGGTTATGGTCCTGAGGAGAGGAGTTGGGTGAACTCTGCTGATGTCCACGCTCCCAGGTTGGTCCGTGTTTTCCACAGGTCTCATCCTTCCAAGCCACGTGGGTGTTCGGTGCCCACCCATAAAGGAGGGGGTACTGTCAGGAATCGACTCACCACTGTTATGTCGGTCCGCCGGAGCGGACTCCGTCTGGGGTCACTGCATGTTGCTGTCACCTGTCGCCCTGCTCATGGATGTCGCCGCGGGCCTGGAGGCGCCTCTGGAGTCAACGGGCGTGTGAGTGCGCCGCGTCCCTGCCGGGCCGCGGCATGGGCGCCGCCATGACAGTATTCCCCAGTGTAAGTGCGGCGGCCAATCCGGAGCTTGGCCGCACCCCCTTGTCTCACTCCAGCCAATGCCTGCCGGTCAGGGGGTATATCAGGAGCTGCTGGGTGAGTCAGAGGTTGTCCTGAACTTTGTGTCACTCCTGCGACTCGTGTGTTTGGACCTGTTATCCTGTTCCTCCGTGTTCCTGGATATTCACCTGATCCTCCGTGTTCCTGGATACTCCCCTGTGTCTCCGTGTTCCTGGATATTCTCCTGTATCTGCTACTCCGTGGAACTACAAGCACCAGCACCACAGCAATACCTTTCTGGCTTCACACCTTCCACACCTGCAGTGTGCTCCAGCCATCAGCAGTAGAGACTCCCTATCCAGGTGCATTCTAACAACTCACCTGTGATTCAGCCTGCAAGCTGATTGTGCTTTCCACCAGCACAGTGGACATTAACACCACGTCTCCTGCATTGCTACCAGGTTTGCTACTACTATTCCTATCTCTGCTGGCTCCACGTTTTAACCATTCCGGTTTCATTTCCATGCTACAAACTCTGCCATAGACTTTCAGTTTCAAACCATACTATTCCATTGCCATTACCATTGCCGTTACCATTGTCATTTCCATTGTATTCGTTTGTTTACTTTCTGCTGCATTATTATCTGGACTTTTCTGTTATTAATAAATCTACATTGTGCACATGCGCAGAAACCCAGTACAGCCTCCTTACTTCATTCCACCTACCTCCACTGACCCACTAGCGCCCCCTCCGGGGACACAAACAAAACCGTCTCTGACATTGTATCTTTAACAGGTGGTGGTCAAGGGTCCCCTCCTTCAACAAGAGGGTGTTATTATTCGACCATGTTGTAATCCCAAAACCAGACGGTTCGGTCAGACCCATATTGAATTAAAAATCCCTGAACATATACCTGAGAAGGTTCAAGTTCAAGATGGAATCGCTAAGAGCGGTCAGGGCAAGCCTAAAAAGAGGGAGACTTTATCGTGAATCGGGTCATAAGGGATGCATACCTTCATGTCCCCATTTATCCACCTCATTAGGCGTACCTCAGAATTGCGGTACGGGATTGTCATAACCAAGGTAATGGCGGATATGATTGTGCTCCTGCGGAAGCAAGGTGTCACTATTATCACGTACTTGGACGATCTCCTCATACAAGCGAGATCAAGAGAGCAGTTGCTGAACAGCGTATCACTTTCTCTGGAAGTGTAACGGCAACACGGCTGGATTCTATATATTCCAAAGTCGCAGTTGGTTCCTACAGCTCATCTGCCTCTCCTAGGCACGATCCTAGACACAGACCAGAAAAGGGTTTATCTCCCGATAGAGAGAGCTCAGGAGCTCATGACACTGGTCAGGAATCTATTAAAACCAAAACAGGTGTCAGTGCATCACTGCACTCGAGTCCTGGGAAGGATGGTGGCATCATACGAGGCCATCCCCTTAGGCAGGTTCCATGCGAGGACCTTCCAATGGGACTTACTGGACAAGTGGTCCGGATCACGTCTTCAGATGCATCGGTTAATCACCCTATCCCCCAGGGCCAGGGTGTCTCTCCTGTGGTGGCTGCAGAGTGCTCACCTTCTCGAGGGCCGCAGATTCGGCATTCAGGACTAGATCCTGGTGACCACGGATGCAAGCCTCCGAGGGTGGGGGGCAGTTACACAGGGAAGAAATTTCCAAGGTCTGTGGTCAAGTCAACAGACTTGCCTCCACATCAATATCCTGGAACTAAGGGCCATATACAACGCCCTAAGTCAAGCGGAGATCCTGCTTCGCGACCAACCGGTTCTGATCCAGTCAGACCGCAGGGGTTCATGTAAACCGCCAAGGCGGCACAATGAGCAGGGTGGCGAGGGTAGAAGCCACCAGAATTCTTCGCTGGGCGGAGAATCAAGTAAGCGCACTGTCAGCAGTGTTCATTCCGGGAGTGGACAACTGGGAAGCAGACTTCCTCAGCAGGCACAACCTCCACCCGGGAAGGTGGGGACTTCATCAGGAAGTCTTCACGCAGTTTGCAAATTGATGGGAACTGCCTCAGGTGGACTCAATAAAAAGCTAAAAAAGGTTTTACGCCGGGTCAAGGGACCCTCAGGTGATAGCTGTGGTCGCACTAGTAACACCGTGGGTGTTCCAGTCGGTCTATGTATTCCCTCCTCTTCCTCTCATACCCAAGGGCTGAGAATTGTAATAAAAGAAGGAGTGAGAACAATATTCTTTGCTCCGAATTGGCCAAGAAGGACTCGGTACCCGGAGCTGCAAGAAATGCTCTCAGAGGACTCAGGGCTTCTGCCTCTCAGACAGGACATGTTGCAACAGGGGCCCTGTCTGTTCCAAGACTTACCACGGCTGCATTTGACGGCATGGCGGTTGAACGCCGGATCATAGCGGAAAAGGGCATTCCGGATGCAGTTATTCCTACGCTGATAAAGGCTAGGAAAGACGTGACAGCAAGACTTTTTCACTGCATATAGCGAAAATAGGTTGCTTGGTGTGAGGCCGGGAAGGCCCTACAGAGGATTTCCAGCGGGGTCGATTCCTGCACTTCCTACAGTCAGGAGTGACTATGGGCCTAAAATTAGGATCCATAAAGGTCAAGATTTCGGCCCTATTCATTTTCTCTCAAAAAGAACTGGCTTCACTGCCTGCAGTTCAGACGTTGTTCCGGGGGTGCTGCATATTCAGCCTCCTTTTGGGCCACCGGTGGCACCTTGGGATCTTAACGTTGTGTTGGATTTCCTGAAATCCCACTGGTTTGAGCCACTTAAGACCGTGGAGCTAAAATATCTCACGTGGAAAGTGGTCATGCTATTGGCCTTAGCTTCGGCTAGGCGTGTGTCAGAATTGGCGGTTTTGTCATGTAAAAGCCCTTATCTGATCTTCCATATGGACAAGGCAGAATTGAGGACTCGTCCCCAATTTCTCCCTGGGGTGGTATCATCGTTTCATTTGAACCAGCCTATTGTGGTGCCTGCGGCTACTAGGGACTTGGAGGATTCCAAGTTGCTGGACGTAGTCCGGGCTTTGAAAATTTGTTTCCGGAACGGCGGGAGTCAGAAAGTCTGACTCGCTGTTTATTCTGTATGCAGCCAACAAGGTTGGCGCTCCTGCTTCGAAGCAGACTATTGCTCACTGGATCTATAGCACGATTCAGCTGGTTCACTCTGCGGCTGGATTGCCGCATCCAAAATGGTGAAAGCCCATTCCACAAGGAAGGTGGGCTCTTCTTGGGCGGCTGCCCGAGGGTTCTCGGCTTTACAGCTTTGCCGAGCTGCTACTTGGTCGGGGTCAAACAAGTTTGCTAAGTTCTACAAGTTTGATACCCTGGCTGAGGAGGACCTTGAGTTTGCTCATGCGGTGCTGCAGAGTCATCAGCACTCTCCCGCCCGTTTGGGAGCTTTGGTATAATCCCCATGGTCCTTACGGAGTTCCCAGCATCCACTAGAACGTCAGAGAAAATAAGAATTTACTCACCGGTAATTCTATTTCTCGTAGTCCGTAGTGGATGCTGGGTGCCCGTCCCAAGTGCGGACTCTCTGCAATACATGTATATAGTTATTGCTTAACTAAAGGGTTATTGTTATGAGCCATCCGTTAAATGAGGCTCAGTTGTTGTTCATACTGTTAACTGGGTATGGTTATCACAAGTTGTACAGTGTGATTGGTGTGGCTGGTATGAGTCTTATCCTGGATTCCAAATCCTTTCCTTGTTGTGTCAGCTCTTCTGGGCACAGTTTCCCTAACTGAGGTCTGGAGGAGGGGCATAGAGGGAGGAGCCAGTGCACACCAGATAGTACCTAATCTTTCTTTTGGAGTGCCCAGTCTCCTGCGGAGCCCGTCTATTCCCCATGGTCCTTACAGAGTTCCCAGCATCCACTACGGACTACGAGAAATAGAATTACCGGTGAGTAAATTCTTATTTTTTATATTATTGAGCTTCACCGAGTCTATTTCATTCATGGGAGACAACACAAGTTGATATTTATATTTTTTTAATTGCCCTTTTCTGAGCGCAGTGATTTTTTTTTTTCTATATATCTATTGTTCCTATACAGTTTAGCAAACTGTGTTCATTTTGCAGCTAGAGAAGTATTTATTATTAAATTAAATTAAAGCACCAGGTAGTAAGCAGCCAGTGACCACGGTCCCAGTCTGTTTACACATTTTTTCCATTTTAATGATTAAAGCAATCAAGGAGATTTGTCTGATCAATGCCCGCTCTACGGCTATGGCTTTGTTGGCACGCAGGGATTTATGGCTTTGGCAGTGGTCAGCAGACGCTGATTCCAAGAGGGGATTTGAGAACCTTTCCTTTACGGGTGAGGCTTTATTTGGTGATGAACTGAACAAGTGTATTTCACAAGCGACAGCCGGTAGGTCTACCTATCTGCCATCTGCGACCCCACCAGCTAGACGTGCTTACCCCAACTCCTCTCGACAGTCCTTTTGGGTGGCCAGGTTTAGGGGCAAGGCCAGGGGTGCTTCCAGCGCTGCCAGAGGAAGTCTAGGTAAATCTCGCAGACCAGCAGCTGCTGGTTCCCTGGAGCAGAACTCAGGTTCTGCCTCTTCCAAGCCTTCCGCGTGACGGTTGGACCCAGCTTATGGGGGACTTACAGGTGGGTGCTCGTTTCAAATATTTCAGACACATATGGGCGGTCTCCTGCCGAGATCCCAGGGCTACCGGTTGGAGTTTTCAAACGCTCCCATCTCACAGATTCTTCAAGTCCGGCTTGCCAGTTTCACCTGTGTCAAGGGCTACCTTGCAAGAAGCCATACAAAAACTGTTCTGAACTCAGGTCATTGTTCCAGTTCCGCCTCCACTCCAAACAAAGGGATTTTATTCAAGCCTGTTTGTAGTATCGAAACAGGACGGTTCGGTTCGGCCGATCTCAAATCTCTGAACCCGTACTAACGTGTGTTCAAATTCAAGATGGAGTCTCTGAGAGCGGTGGTTTCTGGCCTGGAAGAAGGGAAATTCCTGGTATACCTGAATATCAAGGATGCGTACCTTCACATCCCGATATGGCCGCCTCATCAGGCGTACCTCAGATTTGCACTGCAGGACACAGTTTGTCGCAGAAAGTGTTCCTTCCTATGGACAAAGCATGGACAATTCAGTCAATGGTTTGCTCCATTCTGAAACCGACCAAAATCTCGGTACATCTTTGCATACGCGTACTGGGAAAGATGGTAGCCTCATACAAGGCAATTCAGTATGGAAGATTCTATGCCCGTCCTTTTCAGCTGGATCTGCTGGACAAATGGTCAGGATCACATCGCCACATGCACCAAAAGATATCCCTTTTTCCAAAGGCAAGGATCTGTTGTGGTGGTTGCAGATCTCCCACCTAGTGGACGGTCAATGCTTCTGAATTCAGGCTTGGATTCTGTTGATGACGGATGCAAGCCTCCACGGTTGGGGTGCGGTGACCCAGGGGGCTCAGTTCCAAGGACGGGGGTCGCACCAAGAGGCTTCTCTGCCAATAAATATTCTGGAACTCAGGGCGATTTACTGTGCCCTTCTGCAGGCCTCTTCTCTCCTTCATCGTCAGGCCATACAGGTACAGTCGGACAATGCAACGATGGTGGCGTTCATAAATCGACAGGGAGGAACAAAAAGCAGGGCCGCGATTAGAGAGGTGTCCAAGATACTCCTCTGTGCAGAACACTATTCCAGAGCCATATCAGCCATTTTCATTACGGGTGTGGACAAGTGGGAAGCAGACTTCCTCAGCAGACACGATCTGCACCCGGGAGAATGGGGCCTTCACCCGCAGGTGTTTCAGCTGTTAATTCATTGGTGGGTCTGCCCTCAGATCAACTTGATGGCTTCTTAGCTCAACAGGAAACATCCGCGTTACTGTTCCAGAACGAGGGACCCACAGTCCACAGCGGTGGATGCTCTGATGCCGCCGTGGGTTTACCGGTTGGACTACTTATTCCCTCCAATTCCTCTCATTCTAAAAAGGGAAAGAGTACCATCAATTCTGATTGCCCCAGATTGGACGCGCAGGGCCTGGTATGCGGACCTCCTAGCCATGTCCCTCGAAGTGCCCTGGCCTCTTCAGGAAGATCTTCCTCTGCAAGGGCCGATCGTCTATCAAGACTTACCGCGGCTACGTTTGACGGCATGGAAGATGAGCTAGGAATGGGATTCCCGGAAAGGTTATCTCGACTATGGTCCAGGCCAAGAAGGTGGTCACGTCGAAGCATTATCATGGCATATGGAAGAAGTATGTCTCTTGGTGTGAGGGTCCACAGTTTTCTACTGTGGATTTTCATCTGGGACGTTTCTTGCATCTCTTGCAGACGGGAGTTGATTTGGGCCTATGCTTAGGCTCCATTAAAGTCCAGATCTCGGCCTTGTCTATTTTCTTTCAGAGGCAGTTGGCTGTTATCCCTGAAGTCCAGACGTTCTTGACGGGGGTCCTTCGTATTCAACCGCCCTTTGTACCTCCCATGGCTCCGTGGGATCTCAATCTGGTTCTGACCTTTCTCCAATCGGATTGGTTTGAACCTTTACACAAGGTGGACATGAAATGTTTGACTTGGAAGACTGTCATGATGTTGGGCTTGGCCTCTGCTAGGCGTGTCTCGGAGTTTGGGGCCTTGTCCTGTAAGAGCCCTTATCTGGTGTTCCATAAGGATAGAGCGGAATTGAGAACTCGACAGCAATTTTTGCCTAAAGTGGAGTCGGTGTTTCACATCAACCAACCGATCATTGTTCCGTGGCAGTTCTTCGCTTTATCGGGGCCATTTCATTTTTCACATGGGTGGTATAGGTGTTGGATAACTTTTTTTCTTCAATACATGAAATAAGCATTTAAAAACTGTATTTCGCATTTCCTCAGGGTGTCTTTGTCTTATATTCAGTTTTGTTTGAAGCTATAAAAGAATTAACAGTGAGAAATATGCAGAAATAGAAGAAATCGGGAAAGGGCAAAAAACTTTTTCATGCCACTGTATTTTGACAATTGGATCAGAACAGTTATGTTTATATAATGTGACTGACAGTGTAGTTTGTACAAAATGACCTTTTCAATGTGGCTGTCAATAGAATCTGTGCAATTCAGTTTAAATTTGTCTGGAAACTACTAACTGGCTGGAGAGCTCTGTAATATGCACAGATGTACAGAAGCATTCAGACATATGGAGATAAACACTTGCTGGGGAACCTTTTATACATAGAAAGAAATAAGCAGATCCACGTGACGCCTTTATAGATACATAAACTTGTTTTCAGAAACACACAACTGTATTCATACAAAAAAGAAAAACACTTGACATGTGAATTACAAGCAAATAATTACATATATTCACATTACTATTTTGAACTATGAAATAAAGATTTCATACCAAGTAACAACTGCAAGTATATTTAAGAATAGTGTGCTTCATTTCTGGTCCATTTCACCGCCCATTTGTGTTGGCAAATCCCATGATTAATCTGCCTGCACAATCAAGAAATCACTCCAAAACTGATCTACGGTAATGACGTCAGTAGTACTTGGGAATAAAATGTCTCAACTGGTACACATGCTGTGCGTGTCACACTCAAGTAGTTCACTATCTCAGAAGTGGTAATGCTTGAGCCACACTTGTAGTCGTGCCTATGTTTGGCCATCCACATAAAAGCAGTAGCCCCTAGGCATGTCCCTGCAATATATAGTGTGAGCTGTGTGCATGTAGAACCTCTAATTAAACTGCTTCAGCTGTTTTGAAGTGTTTTCATTTTTGTGGACTGTTCTATATGAATGTAGGAAGCCAAGATATTCCCATTTGATATTTCCTCTAGCATCTCTGTAAATCAGCTATAGTACTTTTTCCTCATCTTTGTAAATGATGACTGAGATTTAATCGTACAAAATAAGTATAGAACAGAACTCCCCACGTCTGAATCTGGCACTTGACTTCTGAAAACCCTTTAATTGGTTCAAAATGTATCCGATGCAGTATTTCTGTCACTTGTCACTGCATGACGCCTGGCAGTGGCAGGAAATCAGTTGTGCTGGGTGAGCCACGGAGGGCTGGTCTGCAATCATTTTCAGTTCTTAAACATCAACAACACACCAGACTTGGCAGTGCATATTGAACACGCCATGTGTGCAACTTGTATGATTTTTTTCCCCTTACTTTAGTAGTTATATGTGATTCCTTGGTAGAGGATTTGAAGTTCAAAATGAAACTTAAAAAAATGGTTTTCATCAAGCTTAAATTTTCAGCACTGGCTGTTGAATACTATATATAAAGTAGGGACACCCCTTTTTTGAACATACATCATCCAGTTTGTCTCTTCTTATATCTTGTCCAATTACTCCTTGGTTTTGTTTAAATGTCTCAGTAGTTCCGTGTTCCTGTCTTGCAACATCAAAGCCTACGCTTCAGTTTCAGCAAACTGATATTTGCTTAGAATTGTTGTGCTTCCTAAATGTTCGCATTGGTTTCTCCCACCATCAGAAGATATACTGCTAGGTTAATTGTCTTTGGAGCAAATTAGCACTTGTGCATATATGTGATAGTGAACTTACTGTAGATGTCTAGTCAGGGGCGGATCCAGGAGAAAATGAAAGGGGGGGCACCATGATAGGGGAACGTTAATAGTTATATTTACATGCACCTAAGGCATGCGTGCTCCCAGATAAGGAGTGGTGTCACAGGGGGCGTGGCTTCACAGAATACGCCATCGGGTAATGATTGGCTGTAGGAGCGCATCCTGGTTTATTGCCAATGTTTCACCCTGATGAAAAGGCTGATTGGGCCTTGAAATGTTGGTCACCTGTTCCATTAGTTATGGGAGCCTGGAAGGCACCCCAGCACAATATAATTATTATAGTTTTTAGTTGGTGGTGGCAGGTGCAGCATTCCTTGTTTTGGGCACTGCAGTGAGACTCAGACTGCAGGACACGAACTGCCCATATTTGATTAGCAGAAGCAGCCAGATGGATCTCCAACAAGCAGCATAAGACATCTGCAGGACAGCCCTGTCACAATCACACGGGCCGCCTTCTCAAAGCTGAGCTGAGTTTGACTGCACCTAGCATGGTGGTAAAGTAAGTGGAGGAGGAAGTGCTGGGAAACTGTGCGGTGCAGCGAGGGCTAATGAAGCCTTCTCGCCGTCATAAGTAACAGTCTTACTCGATGCTGGCATTTGAACCCCACGCCTGGGCTGGACTCTGGCTGGCTGGCAGTGGGAGAGGTAGGGGCGCAGTGTGAGCAGAGGGAGGCTGGAGCTGCAGTTCCAGCCTCCCCATTGGTTACCACACAGACTTGCTGTTAGATCCGCGGCGGGTCCTAGTGCCTACCGGCTCTTTTATAAAATCTGACTGACGGAAATAGCAGTAGTGCTGCTGCTGTTCTCCTTTTGAAATAAGAAGTCAGAAACGACAGGGGCGGCACGGGCCTGAGTGCCCCCCCCACCGTCCCCTGGATCCACCTATGTGCCTAGTATAGATCTCTGTACTATACTGTGCCACAGAATATACTGGCATGTGTCACAACTGAGGGGCTGGCGTGTATGTGAACCGTGAAGGGAGGAGAGGGTTCCTGGACATACAGGAGATCTAACCACCGTCTGCCCGTAGGCGTGACCACAACAACGGAGTATGTAAAAACAAAGTCAGTTTGTTGAACACACAGTATTGACACCTTGGCAATTCAATGACTTCAACTGTAGATGTGCAGATTGATATAACAGTACAGTTCCTAGGAGCTCAATGGGAATGAGTGCTGTGGCTATGCAGAACAAGATGACAAAGTCCTTGCAAGACCCTGAGCAGGTAAGTCCATAAACAACAGCTAACCACTGTAATGAGGAATGAGCTGGTACTGCACAGCAGATGATACACAGGAAGCTGGGATAGGCACAGGGCACAGAGGTTGAAGTGGTACTTGGAAGAACTGCCGGAGACTACCAGATGGACCGGTGCAAACGGAAGGTGTGCTGTACTCACCACTGAAGATTGTGAGTATCGATGAAGACTGTGGTTCGATGTTGTGTGGTAGATGATGCAGAGCGATACTGGAATACCGCTGGAAACGGAGAGTGGTACTGGTGATGATGAAGAACGCCGCTGAAGGCTGATAGTGACACAGGAGCACTGCTGGAGGCGATGTTGGAGCAACGCTGGAAGCCAGTGACGAATTCACTATGGAACACAGAGAGCGATGTTATAGGCAATGTAAGCTGGGAGTGATATCCGAACACCGCTGGAAGCTGGGGCGATGCAGGACCAATGCTGGAAGCCGGTGACTGATCACTGTAGATGATCAGGAGCAATGCTGGAACACTGCAGAAGTCAGGCTGCGCCGCAGGATGGTAACTGATGCGGGTCTCTTAGTGGAGCGAGATCACATGAGCTGGAATACCTTAAAACACAAGCTGGAGAATCCACAAACAGGAGAGACATGTGTAACTGGGTTGGACAACCAAAGCACTGACGATTAGGCAGCCTTGATGCAGGTATTGGCTGGGTAATCAGGCAGAGTCCAGAGTACAGCGGATAGGCTGTAGAATGACATGTGATGAAATCAAACATGGCTGCGCCCATGTTTGAATCTGGAGGGAAAGTCTGTTTGAACTTTAGCATGTGGAAATCAGTGGTGATGGCGGCAGAGGCCGCGGAGGACAGGAGATGCCATTCAGTATAACAGAAGGGATTAACTGTGTAGCTGCCATGACAGTGATGCCGAGATCATGGAGAGTAGACTGAGGCAAAGTTGTACAGCGCACTGCACGCAGACAGCGCATGTGGAATCCAGGCTTGGATCGCTGGGCCAATCTCAGGAGACACTTAGAAGGTAAGAAGTAGTGACTAATTTACTGGATCGTGACAGCATGTAGGTAGGGTTCCATTTGATTCTCACTTTTGCTTTAGTATTTTACAGCACACAGAGCATATGATTGGAAACGTAACTTCCTCTCCCAGGATAAAACTGACAGTAACTTTTGGGCACTCATTTAAAAAGCTTTGTAACATGTACAGTATGTGGAGCTGCATTGTGAAATGCTGCTGTTTGTTCTGTACATTAAGTGACACACATTGGAAACAGTCTTTAGAGAGGTTTTGGGTAAATTATTAAAATGTTCAATTATCCGGTGCTGGGCAGGGCCCTCCAGACGCCTGGAGCGGGCTGTCGTGCTAGTGAAGTAATGAAATTGTATGAACTTTCTGAGCCTCCCAGAGGGAAGCAAATTCAGGCTCCAAAACCGCTTGGCCACCGATTGCTGTTAGCTGTGATGGAGGCTGCAGGATTAGATCACTGTAAATAAACCATGAAAGAAACTGAACTATGCTTTTTTTTTTTTTATAAAAGGAATTATTATTTTCTTAACCCTGGGAAGGAAAAAGTTTAAATAACAGACTCTTTATCAAGGGTCAGAATGGGAGCACCAGTTAAAATACTGCATATATTGTCGTATGGGCAAATTAGACTCGCTGACAAACGGGGTACTGTGCAAAATGTGACGTTTTCACAGTCTTTCAATAAACCAGGGCTCCTTCCAGACTTTGTGGCTGGGCCTGCAGAAAGCCTTACAGGTCTGTTATTCTAGAGAGCTGGAGCAGAACTGAGCTGCTCCTCTGTGCCATTCTTAACTCCTTTACTGCTGGAGGGGTACAGCAATTGATTCTTGAGTAACTGTATTTGCATGTAAATGCAGAGTGTGTAATTATGTGTATAAGCTTTA